>NC_138349.1:55660840-56317090 GCF_046562875.1 Panthera onca | reverse complement strand
GCCCAGCAGACGGTTTCGGCGGGTGCCCCCCTCGAGGGCCTCCAGGGCGGTGGCCCGATGGACGGTCAGCACTCACCCAGTGTCCACTCCTTCCAGACCACAGGCTTGCACAACAGTAAAGCCAAGTCCATCATCCCCAACAAAGTGGCCCCCGTCGTGATCACGTGAGTGGCGGGGCGGGGGAGAGTGGCCGTGTCCCCAGAAGACATGCCTGGAGGGGTGGTGGCATGTAACACCTAGTCTACAAACTGCCCTCACAGATGAAGACACTGAGACCCAGAGGTTGCGCAGTCGGTCTGGAGTCACACGGCAAGCGAGTGGCTGGGCGGGTCTCTGTCGAGTGTCTCTTAGCTCGTGTTACTTCTCCTGTCCACAGGCTTAGAAGCATGGCGAGGGAGGAATGGCTGTGGGGGTGGGGTGGGGACACCCTTTCAAAAGGGGGGACACCCTTTTGAAAATAATTTGTGGCTGAACATTTTCAAAGGGAGTTTATGTACTTAGACGCATAGAATTTAGGCTTTTATTTTTCCGCAGCTCGTAATTACGGTTCAAAACTGAGGTTAATACCGGGTGGTTAAAGGGCTATGGCTTGAAAGGCTGGGAGCTGTTGGTCAACTCTCTTAATTAGGTCCTTCAGGCACAGTCCCGGAAGAGGCTGAGGGTTTGTTCCGGCACTACATTTTGAGACCTCTGGATACACTGCATGCATCCAGAGGAAGAGGGCCAAGAAGGGGGCTCTGCAACCCTGCCTGCCCTGTGGGGTCACTGAAGGAGGGGGTGCTGTGAACCAGAGGCCCGGGGGCAGAAGAGGCATTGGGTCTGTCTCCTGGTGAGTCAGGAAGCCTTATCTTACATGGACTCTGCCTCTGGGCCCCTCCAGGATGCAGGAAGTAGGACATGATGAGCTGAGAGTGAATTGTGTTCCACACACAGAAGCTGGGCAGAGACCCAGCAGATGGGACTTTCTGTGTAAGGAAACCCGAGGGGTGGGAATGATAAATCCGGCCTGCTGGCTTTGGGGCCTGACAGGAAGATTGTCATAATCCATTGCTGTGCTCATGATCAGGGGAAAAGAAGAGATGTTACATACAAGAGACTCGACGTGTATTCTATCAGAGGTGACACATCTAGGTTTGGCCCCTGAGGGGCGGTATAGGAGACACACATCCTGGGCCTTGCTCTGTGCCCTGGGGCAAAGCATGTTCCCTCTCTGGGTCTCATTTTTCTTATCAGATTATGTGGGTTTTGACGTACAAAATATTTAACCAAGTGGTATAGCTCAGGAAGGTCACGGGCCTGCTGTACAAATCTGCCACAGTGGGACTATGCATGCCTCCTGGAGCCAGTGTGAGCACAGCATCCCTCGGGTTGTAGTGTGTTTGGGTGCAAGGGACCTTAGAGATCATCCAGTACAGGGGCTGGTGAACTGTGTCCTGGGGGCCAAATCGCACCTAGCATCCGTTTTTGTGAATAAAGTTTTATTGGAACACTGCCATTCCTATTCATTTATTTACTATCTGTGGATGCTTAACGCTTCAGGAGCAGAGCTGAGTTGTTGCAACGGACACTGTGTGGCTCACAAGCCAAAATTATTTACTACCCAGTTCTCGATACAGAAGGTTTGCCGGCTCCTGATCTAACACGTTTCCGATCAGATGTGAAAACTGGATCTAAATACCCCAAACCGAGCTTCTGGGGGTAGAGGATTTGCCCAGCACGCGGTGAGACGAGGCAGAGCTGGGAGCAGGATCCCCGGTCTCTTGACTTCTCGTCGAGTGCTCCCCTGCCCCAATCATTCCTCCGCCCTGCCTTTCCTAGGTGCAGTTCCTTCGTAGAGAGCAGACGCCGGGGCCCGAGTGCCGGGAGGCCGTCTCACTGTCATAATCAGCACGGAAGCGTGTTGTGTCTTGAGGGCACAGACCCGCCCTGGCTTAGCATCTGCAGAAATCTGGTTTTGTACCCCTGGGTTTTGTTTGAAATGGCCCTGTGCGGAGGTAGCGGGGCTACTAGTAAGAATTATTGTATCAATAGGCGCTTACTGTGCCCAAGGCCCTTGGCTGAGCACTTCCCACACAGCAGTGCACTGAATTCTCACAGCAGCCCTAGGAGGTGAGAATTACTGGAAACGGAGCCACAGAGAGAGAGTGAGGAACTCCAAAGCCAAGAAATGGCCGAGCGGTGGAGTTGGGTTCGTGCCCGGGTCACGGAACCCCAAAGCCAGAGTCCTGAGCCACCTCACCGCGCTGCGGGCTTGTTCTCAGAGACGGTGGGGGCCCCAAGTAACCCTCGAATTGGAGACCTTAAACAAGGCCTTTCTCTCTGCACCAGAGTCCGGGAGGTGCGCCAGGCTGGAATGGCCACTTTGTGATCAGCTAGGCTTCTCCTCTCTCGGTGCCCCGCCACCATCAGTATCTGCTTCTCACCATCTCTTCTGGACGCTAGCTGGGAGGAGAGAACGTAGAGGCACCCACCTTCCCTTTAAGGGAGTGACCCAGAAGTTGCCCCCAGCACTTCTCATATCCCATTGGCCAAAACTAAATCACATGACCAGCCTAGCTGCAAGGGACGCTGGGAAATGTAGTCCTCGGCCAGATGGCCAATCACAGTTCCAGGCTTCTGTACAGGCGACACCAGGCCGCCTCTGCCACAAACTTGTAGCTGCCTGGGCTACAGGGGTGGCCTTGTTGAGGGGTCTGGTGAGGGTGGAGGGTACCCTGATCGTGAAGGTTTTCTGACTTGGGCTCCATTCTGCCCTGGCAGGTACAACTGCAGGGAGGAGTTCCAGATCCATGACGAGCTACTCAAGGCCCATTACACGCTGGGCCGGCTCTCAGAGGCCACCCCTGAGCACTACCTGGTGCAGGTGAGGTCAGCCCTGCCCTTCCCTCCCCCGGCGGCCTTCCCCACCCCCATCCTGTCCTCCTTCCTCACAGGTTCCCTCACTCCTCCTTTCCCCCCACCCCACCCCCCCACCTCCCACCGACCCCGGCCCCTTCTCTGCTTCATGTCCTTACCCCACCCTCCGGAGTCCTCACCCACTTCCTCTCACCCTCTGGTGTCTGGGGTCACTGCTCTTCTCTTCTGCCAGGTCCCTGCCTGGCCCTCGCCTGCCCGCACCCCTCCCTCGGAGCAGCCGGAAGAATCGGTACCGGGCCTCAGACTGCTCCCCTCGGCCTGGGGATCTCCATCCCGTTCTCGAAGCTCCAGAACTTCTATTGCTTAGCTATTTTTCCCCCTCAAATATCCCCTAGAAAGCGAGGTCCCCAAGGACAGACGACTTTTCATTTTTCTGGTTTACTGCTGTAGCCCCCAGCCCCAGAACGGTACTTGGTTCTAGCAATGTAGGTGCTCAATAAATAGTGAATGAGTAATCATGCCGATTAAGCTATATTTGTTGAAAGAGTAGCTGGGATTTTCTGGCATTTGGAAGAACTGGTTCCGTTTCTGATCGGTCAGGCAATGTCCTGTGGGTCATACTGAAGGCAGGGGCCTGGACAGGTGATGCCAGAGTTCATTTGTGCCCAGGAACGAACCGTCCTGGCTTCTCTTGCCCTCCCCACCTTCTACTCAGCAGTCATTGCATCCATTCACTCCAGCTGGGGAGGGGAGAGACCTGGGCAGCCTCAGAACTTCAGGACCTTAGGAAGGAGCTAGTTTAGTCTTCCTCTCGCTGATTCCTGGGGCCCCAGCTGTGACTCCCTGCTTGGGCCCCTTCTCCATGCCCTTCCACTGGCTGAGGGAGACATAGGCCTTCCTCCTGGAGAGCTTCGGGCCCCACCCTAGAGTCAGACTCCGTTTCCTGCCGCAAGAGTGCCTCTCCCTGCTTGCTTTCCTCAAGGCCTGGCTTCGATGCTGCCTCCTACATGAAGCCTTCTCTGATTCTCCATCAGGAGGAGCTGTCTTTCCCTTTCCCATGCTAGATGAGACCCTTCCTGGGATCACAGATGGTCACATATTTTGTTTGTCTTTTCCGGAAGTCTGCAGACAACTTGAAGACCATGTCCCCTGCCCCATCTCTCTGCTCTTCATCCTCTGGGGCCTGGGACAGGGCTGTAGAAGATGTCCCTGAGCCATCTGAGTGACCCCTCGTGTCTCTCCCCCTGCCAGGGTCGCTACTTCCTGGTGCGGGATGTTGTTGAGAAGATGGATGTTCTGGGCACCGTGCAGAGCTGTGGGGCCCCCAACTTCCGGCAGGTGCGGGGTGGGCTCACCGTGTTCGGCATGGGGCAACCCACCCTCTCCGGATTCAGGCGGGTCCTCCAGAAACTCCAGGAGGATGGACACAAGGTAAGTATGACTGCTTCCCAGGCAGGGTCTAGCCCCCCAAGTCTGGCAAAGGGACTCCTTTGCAACTTCAGAGGTTCTGGAGGGGCCCGGCCACATGATGGTGGCTGGTGACCCAGACCAGGCTCTGCCAGGCCTTGAATGCCATGATGATCACCGTGAGCAGCATGGTTGGGAAATTCTGGGTGAATATTTATTGCCCTGTAATGTGTGGACACGGGAGCCCTGAGGTCAGAAGGCCCTTACACACCCCACTTTGAGAACCTTGGAGAAGTGAGAGGGTGACAGGGTGACAATAGGGTCCAGGTCATAACAAGAGTCACACACACGTCAGCCCTATGAAGGTGGGGTGGTTGCTCCCATTTCACGGAGGAGAAAACCGAGGCCCAGAGAGGATAAATGACACAGCTTATGAGTGGTGTCCCCAAGACCCGAACTAGACATCTGGACTCGAAATGGCAGCTTTTAATGATTCCTCTTTCCTGCCTGATGCCGAGGTGGGGTTTTGAGTGTCTGCAGGACAGAGGCTGCGGGTCCGCTGTGATTTCAGGCTCAGCGTGGGCAGCCCGAGTCTGATTTGACCTGGGATAGCTGGAGAGTCCTTGAGTGAGCCAGAGTGGGGTGGGGTGTGAGCCCCGTGCAGCTCGCGTCTTCCCAGCTCAATGGCAAGGCCCACGGGGAAGGGTCTGGCCGCTTACCTCCCTCCGCCTGTCAGGTGTTCAGTGAATGACTGCACGGGGGACGGGGAGACATCCATTTTTTTCGCCTGGTGTGTACCGAGCCCTTGGCTTATCCAGGGCTTTGCGCCAGGAGCTGGGGGGAAGTGGAAATGACCAGGATACCGTTCGCTTGTAAGGAACCTGTAGCCATGAAGGGAGACATACGCACTGATAATGCTAGCATGAAGCAGGAATTAACACCATGGCTTCGGACAAAGGGCTGTTGGCCCCGAGGAGAGGGAGAGGCGTCGGGAGCAGGTGGCCTTTGGACTGAGCTTTGCTTGGGGCGGGGGGGGGGGGGGGGTGGGATTCATGTCGCAGGGAGAGGGTGGGGTGACAGGCGCTTGAGGAGGGGGGCACAGCCTGCACAAAGGCACAGGGGTAAGGCAGCGGGTCGGGTGTCCGTGCCGGGTAGTGGCGACGGCTTCCTTCCTCCTTCGGCTCCTGGCAGGAGTGCGTCATCTTCTGCGTGCGGGAGGAGCCCGTGCTGTTCCTTCGTGCTGGTGAGGACTTCGTGCCCTACACACCTCGAGACAAGCAGAATCTTCGTGAGAACCTGCAGGGCCTTGGACCTGGCATCCAGGCAGAGAGCCTGGAGCTGGCCATCCGGAAGGAGGTGAGGGTCAGTGGCTCGGAGGAGGCCCTCCCCGCCGGTAGGCCGCAGGCAGCTGAGCTGCGACGCTGGCCCCCAGCCCAGCTTTGCTGTCCCCCACTTTCTCCGTTGCTTGGGCGAGCAGCTGTCTGCAGGGCCAGCTCACGGGAAGCCAGAGGAAGGGCTGGCTGTTCCCGGCTCTGTTTGCCTGGGCCCCTTTCCCGCCCCGCACACCTCCTCCACACTCAGCACCCTCATTTAGCCGAGGAGTGCCAACGCTGAGGTTCAGCCCTCTGTGAGCTGTGAGGCCCGGGTGAGTGTCTCCTCTCTGCGGTCACGGTGCCCCAGATGGGCCGGAACCTGGTTGTCCCCTGTCGCCCTGTGAGGCCTTGTGTCCTCTAGCGCCCAGCTGACTGCGTGCCCCCTGTCCTTCGGTGTGATGGCTTAGCTGATTCCTGCGGCCCACTGGGAAGGGCACTTCCTCCCTGGCCCCGGTGGGGGCTGCGTCACCTTCGTGGAGTGGCCGCCCTCAGGCCACTGGCCACCCCCATCCCGTCAGGACTCCCAGAGCACAGAGCACCTGTGGCCAGCTAGTTCCCGCCGGGGGAGGAGCAGCCGATCCGGGGCCTCCATGCGGTCTCCTCACTCTACGGCTCGGCCAGGAAGGCCGGGAGGGGCCTGGAGGTCAGTCATGGCCCTCTGGCCCCCACTCCTCCATCTAGATCCATGACTTTGCCCAGCTGAGTGAGAACACGTACCACGTGTACCACAATATTGAGGATCTGCTGGGGGAGCCCCATGCTGTGGCCATCCGGGGTGAGGACGATGTGCACGTGACCGAGGAGGTGTTCAAGCGGCCTCTCTTCCTGCAGCCCACCTACAGGTACTGAGGGCCGGTCCCGCCTGGGGTCACCAGCTGACTTGGGGCCACACGGGAGGCCGGTGTGCTGGGCATGGGTGTTCTCTGGCCGTGCTCTCCAGCTGTGGCCTCAGTTTCACCGTCTGCAGGTTGGGCGGAATTCCCTACACCTCTCTCTCCCACAAGAATGTGGGGGGCGGGGGGATGCCCAGGGTGGGTAGCCTGCCTGATGGGTTTCTCCCCCTCACCTGGCAGGTACCACCGCCTGCCCCTGCCAGAGCAAGGGGCCCCCCTGGAAGCCCAGTTTGATGCCTTTGTGAGCGTCCTTCGGGTAAGTCAGCGCAGGAGGGGGTGATGGGAGCACGGAGTAGGGACAGGTCCCTGGAGAGCAGGTCTGTGTCTAGGCCCTGTCTCCATGGAGATGCTCAGGGCGAGTGTGGCCTCTGGGTTTCCTCAGAGGAAGGCTCCCTTCTGTGTTGTGTAGGAGGTCGAGTGTGTGTGTGTGTGTGTGTGTGTGTGTGTGTGTATCTCTGTGTGGGGTATGTGTGGGAGTGTATATTCTCTAAGGCCAGCCAAGCATTGATGGTCTGAGGGATGGGGCTCTGGGCAGGCTCAGCTGCTAACTTGCTGTGTGAGCTTGGACGAATCACCTGACCTCTCTAGACATCAAGTTACTGGAGCTAAAAAATTCTTATCTGTAGGCTCCTGAGCTGGTGTTCCCTGAGTACTGGTGGTGTTTCTTCTCCAGCCCTTTCGGGAGGCCACCTTATTTAATTTGTATCTCGTGGGGTGGGGGGTTGTTAGATACAGGTCTGGCCCCCTGGGCGGTCTCACTTCCAGGACCAGTTCGTGGGGCTCCCCCGGGGCCAGGGAAGGAGGCAGGGCCGCGCTCCCCGGGGGCAGGTGGGAACAGATCGGACTTTGAAGTTTAGTAAAAGAGGCTGAGCCACCTGCCTCTCTGGGCCCCCCTTGCCCAAGACTGTGGGGCAGGGGTGGGCTGATGTCACGACCCCCTCCCCTGACTTGGGCCCCAGCAGAAGGGGTTTTCAGGTCCCCCTGTTGCTGACGGTCATGGTCTTTCCCAGGAGACCCCCAGCCTGCTGCCGCTCCGAGATGCCCACGGGCCTCCCCCTGCTCTCCTCTTCAGCTGCCAGACAGGCGTGGGCAGGACCAACCTGGGAATGACCCTGGGTACCCTCATCCTGTTTCACCACAGCCGGGCTGCCTCGAGGCCGGAGTGAGTGTCCCAAGGGGCTGCAGGGATGAGTGGAGGAGGGGGCGGGCTGCCAGAATGCTGGGGACACGTCAGGAACCCGGGGCCAGAGCTGGAGATGGGGCGTGTGGGGTTCGTTTCCTGGGTTGCCGCAGACTTGCTGAGTCACGTGAAAAAAGTCGCTTGACCTCTCTGGGCCTCAGTTTCCCCAGTAGGGAAAATGCCCCTTGCTTCCTTCAACCTGAATGGGGAGGAAGACTTGGAGCCTGTAGCCCGGTGCCCCTCAGCGGCCACGTGAATGGAAGCGTGTCAAGAGGAGGACAGGAGTCGAAGCCTTTGGGAGCACTGACCGTGCTACTGACCCCTTCCTTGTCAGGGCTGTCCCCCTGCAGACCAAGCCACTGCCCATGGAGCAGCTCCAGGTGATCCAGAGCTTTCTCCACATGGTGCCTCAGGGCAGGAAGATGGTGGACGAGGTGAGTGAGGGGGCTGGCGGCCGGGCCGGTGGAGGGGCCTTCACTGCTCCCCTGCTGGGCTCTCTTCCTCCCCTGACACCTCCCCCTTCTAGGCAAACCTTCTTTCCCTTTTTCTTCCCGTCTGTCTCCGCCATCTCCCCCGCCCCGCTCCCTCCCTGCTGCCCTCCCCTCCTCTCTGCCCGGGTCGGGGCGCCAGGTGGACAGAGCCATCACCGCCTGTGCAGAGATGCATAACCTGAAGGAGGCCATCTTGGAAAACCAGAGGAAGCTGGAAAGTGTCCGGCCGGCCGGCCCAGCCCAGGTGAGGCACAGAGAGGGTCTGCTTTTGCCTGAGTCCTGCAGCCTCATTTTGGTAGGACTATTGACTGGTTTCTTGCCGACGGACTTTTCCTGGTTGCTTCTTCTCCCGGAGAGGAGAGGTGTTGATAGAGGAGCTGGGCCTGCAGGAAGGACGGACAAGGAAGAGTGGAAGTTTACTTTCCCTGGCCAGGTCTCCTCGCTGCAGAATAAACAGGATGGAGGAAGCGGCTGCTGGCGGGGGTGCCTGGGGCCTCTTGGGCCCAGAGACTTCCCAGACTGCTCATGGCTCCCCCTGCAAATCGGTCCCTTGCTGTGTTTTTGGGGAGGCCAGGGTTTGGTCCAGGGCGCTGCTTCTGGAAGAGCGATGGGCCCTGGGCTGTCTCTGTGGCCCTGTCCCTACGCTCTGGGGAGAGGGGGTTGTCGTGACAGTGTTTGCGCACAGCGCGTGGAAGGAATCTAAGGCCTGCAGAGACTGTTCCTTAACACTTAAAAAAACGTATCTCTTAAAAGCAATAGTATAGTACAGAAAATTGAGAAATGAGAGAAGGAAAAGAGGCACCCATCATCCCTGTGCGGCTTTGGGGCTGGCTTCCTTCCATGTGCTTTGTGATGATCTTGTGTGGGGGCCCGGGGGACGGTTTGCGTCCTGCTCATGGCCTATCACTTCACTCTCTCATGCATCCCTGCTCATTGTCCTCGAGATCTTTGCTGGCTGTGTCACTTAAGCCCACTGGGTGGCTCAACCATTGTTGGCCTGGTGGGGGGGAGCAAGGGCACGGGCTGTGGCCTGACCACCTGGGTTCTGGTCCCGGCCGTGCCACCTACAGGTGTGTGGGCGTGGGCAACCTGCTTAACTGCTCTGTGCCTCAGTTTCCCCACTCGTAAAATGGGGCCAGTAATCATAGCCACCCCGTAGGATTGTTGTGAGGACCCACCAAAGTAAGAGCCATGAAGCACTTAGCAGGGAGCCTGGCACAGAGCAGATGTCCCTGGCATGTCACCTGCCATGGTTTACTAATCGGCCCCTCCTGTGAGACAGTTGAGTTGCTCATCAGTGCAAATTCTTTTGCATCAAGATAACTTCATGAAAATGAAGCTCTTCTGTATTTAGGTTTTTCTCCCTTAGTCTAGATCACAGGTTGGCAAATGAAGACCCATAGGCCAAATGCAACCTGCCAGCTTGATTTTGTAGATAAGTTTTATTTTGTTGTGTATTTTTTTCGAGAGAGCATGAGGGAGCACAAGCAGGGGAGGGGTAGAGGGAAAGAGAGACTCTCAAGCAGGCTCCACGCTCAGTGTGGAGCCGAACATGGGGCTCGATCCCACAACCCTGGGAGCATGACCTCAGCCGAAATCAAGAGTCAGACGACCAACCGACTGAGCCAGCCAGGCGCCCCTGTTAAATACGTTTTATTGGAACATGGTCTTGCCCGTTCATTTCAGGACCATCTGTGGCACAGCTGGAAGAGAGACCCTAGAATATTTACTGGCCTTTTATAGAAATAGAAGTTTGCCGACCTCTGGCCTAGATTCCCAAAGATGGGATTAAATGTAATCCAAGGGCATGACCTTTCGGGCCTCTATGAATCTCGCTTGCCCTCCAGAAGGTGGTACTGACCCAGCAGGAGAACCCTGAGATTGGAGGGTGAAGAGAGGGACCTGGGATTCTCTCTGACAGCTCCCTACCCAGAGCATGCTGGGCTGGGCTTAGGACATTTGTTTGGGGACCCAGCTCTCCCTGCCAACAGCTGTGTGACTGAGCAAGTCACTTCATTTCTCAGAACCTCTGTCAAGTAAGGATAATGATAATGGCCCCCTTGGAGCACTGTTGTGAGGGTCTTTCTGTTTTCTTGTGGGGAAGGTCACAGTTGTTAAGGGAGGGCCTCTGGGTTACAGAAGGGTGTTTTTATCTACTTGTTTCTTCAACACGATCGTGCACGGCCCCTGCAGGGGGGGTGGCCTTGGTGCAAAGGGGAGTGGATCCCAGCCTATTTCTGGGCGCAGAACCTGTGGGGGAGGCTCCCTGCTCCGATAGCTGTAGTCCTGGTGGAGTCACCAGTGGCTTTCCCGGGGCCACAGATGAATCCCAGCAAGTGGGATAGGGTTAGACGCTTGGAAGAACTTCCAGCCTGGCAGAGCTGTGTCATAAAGGGAGGGGAGATTGTGTCCTGGGGATTTCAGAGGCTTAGCGTCTGCCCTTCTGGGGATGGGAACGGGGTAGCCCCAGGAGCCCCCTCTTTACCACCGGCCCTTCTTCCCCATCACCTCCTCTCAGGGAAGCAGCAGCCAGCATGGTGTCCGGCAGAGGGCGCTGCAGAGCCTGGAGCGATACTTCTACCTGATCCTGTTTAACTACTATCTCCATGAGCAGGTGGGGCTGGGGAATGAGTGGACCCACAACCCCTTCTCCTGGGGTCCCTCCAGGCCTCTCCACCACGGTGACTGGCATGGGGTCGCCAAGGACCCTGATGGAGCGGGGGAGGAGCATGGGGACGTGTGCGCTGGTCGCAGAGGAAGGTGGGTGTGGGGAGGCAAGGAGAGACCAGATCGAGTGGTGGTCCTAGAGCAGGTCAGGCAAAGAGCGGGCCCACCTCTCTCTGCCCTGGGTTCGTCTCTGTACCCTTAGGCAGGGTATCAGAGCCTGGAAGGATCTTGCTTTGGACCTCCTGGTCGTCTCTCTCCAGCCTCTCTCCCCTGCCCTGGACCATGATGGATGTCTCTTGAGGGCTCCCCCACCACAGGGCAGGCTGGGAGAGTTTGGGGTGGCCTCGTGCCCCTGAACTCCCATCTCTCTCCGCCTTGGGCTGCAGTACCCGCTGGCCTTTGCCCTCAGTTTCAGCCGCTGGCTCTGTGCCCATCCTGAGCTGTACCGCCTGCCTGTGACCCTGAGCTCAGCGGGGCCTGTCGTCCCTGGGGACCTCCTCACTAAGGGCTCTCTGGTGAGTGTGGCCGGCTGTCTGGGGACGTAGAAATGGGTGTGGGCTGGCCACGGGGCCAGTGCGCCCTCCATTCCTGAGGGGTTGGGTTGGTTACACATTGGTCCCCTTCACAGGAGGCAAAGGGGTGATGGCCTTTGGGGTGGCAGAGTCCTCCTATGGGCGACGTGGGTTGATCTCAGGCCCCAAGAAGCATCTGCCGCTTTGGCCATTGCTGTGGTACCCTCTCCTCCTCCGCAAACCCAGGTGCTCGGGACAGGGAGTCAGGAAACCTGGTTCTGATGTCTTTGCCACCGGCCTCTCATCTTTGAGCCTCACCTTCCTCATCTGGAGGGTGGGCAGTATCGCTCTGCTCCTTGCCAGGGTGGTGACGAAGTTCCAAGTGTGCAAAAGTGCTTTGTAAACCGTAAAGTGCTGCTCCCGGCCCGCCTCTGCCCGCCTTGGGCCAGGCCCTGAGTCTCAAGGCAGCTGCTGCGGTCACAGGCTTGCTGCTCTCCCCACAGGGGGCGGACGACCTCATCTCCCCAGACGCACTCAGCACCGTCAGAGAGATGGACGTGGCCAACTTCCGGCGGGTGCCCCGCATGCCTATCTATGGCACAGCCCAGCCCAGCGCCAAGGTGAGCATCCCAGGGGCCCCAGGGGGCTCGGGGGAGAGGGTGGAGCCCTTTCACTGACGGCCCTCCTGTCCCCCCAGGCCCTGGGGAGTATCCTGGCCTACCTGACCGATGCCAAGCGGAAGCTGAAGCATGTCGTGTGGGTCAACCTGAGGGAGGAGGCCGTGTTGGAGTGTGACGGGCACACCCACAGCCTGCGGTGGCCTGGGCCCCCCATGGCCCCTGACCAGCTTGAGGTGAGGCCGTCCTGCCTTCTGCACAGCCCTACCTCGGACCCTCCCCCGGCAGGGTCTTCAGAAGGTTCCGTGCTCCTCTTGTAAGATGGAGAAACTGAGGCCCCAGGAGGAGCAGACTCAGGGAGGGGCTGATTTAGGACTCCCATTTCGGCCATGTCTCCCCGCCTCTGGGTCTGGCTCTCACCCCTGAGGCTCAGGGCAGGGCTGCTCCCCAAAGCCGGGACTGGTCCTGGCCATGGCAGGCTTTGGCCTTCCGGGGTGGCCTGGAGGCTGCCTCAGTGGCCTGACCCTCTGTCCCACCCTCCCCTAGCACCTGGAGATCCAGCTGAAGGCCCACCTGAGTACAGCTCTCCCAGGCACGGGGGGGCCACCGACCCGCAGGTTCCAGACGTGCCTCACCACACGGGAGGTCTTCGCCCAGCACCGTGGGGCCTACCCCGGCCTCACTTACCACCGCATCCCCGTGCCAGACTTCTGCGCCCCCTGCGAGGAGGTGAGGGGGCTGCGCAGGCCGGGCCTCTGTGGGGCAGAGGAGGCCCTCTCCCGCCTCCCCTCCGGCCCGGGCCTCGGCTGTGGGCACAGCTCTCCTGGGGGCCTGGGAGCTCGTTCAGCCTTCAGATTTGGCCCAGGTGGTTTATTCACAGCTTCGCGTCTGCATGTGCTTGTATGTGCGTGTGTGCTTATTATGTGTTGCAGGTGTTTGTGGCGAATGTGCGTCTGTTGGGGAGGCGTGTTTGGAGCGGGTGTGGGTGTCACTGTGGAGTGTGTGTATGTGTGTGGTGGGTGTGTTTGTGTGGAATCTGCGACGTTCTTCTGGTCTTTACCGGGGGATGCGTGGAGAACGTGCCTTTGGGGAACCGTGTGTTGTCGTGTGGGTACGGGGTTTGTGGAAGAGGGAGCTGCGGAGTGCTGGTGTATGACCAGGGCTGTGTGGGCGTGGTCTCTGTAGGGTTGTGTCTTTGCAGGTGTCTGTGTGGTTTGTGTCTTTAAGGTACGGGGGATGCATCTGGGGGGGGGTGTGCCCGCCACTTCCGGCATGTGGGTCGCTGTGCGATGTGTTGGGTGTTTGGTGATGTGTCCGTGCGGAGTGTGTTCTGTGCCGGGGGTGTGTGGGGACTTCTGATGTGTACCCTGTAGTAGGTGATGGCTGGGGCTCGGATTCCCTGCCCCTGTGGGTCTGGTGGCCCGTAGTTTGTCGCCGCCTGGTGGACATGTGCTGCAGTGCTCTGCTGAGGTCAGACCCCTGCCCCTCGGGGTCAGACCCGGGGGTCGCGGGTTGGGCCCTTCCCAGGGAGGCAACAGGGCCAGGGCCTGGGAACACAGCTCATGGGAGTGGCATACACGTTTTGTGTCCTGGCAGTGTGTCTGTGTGTGTCTGCTCGTATGTCTGGTCCTGGCGCCTGGGGTAGGGGTGACGGTACACAGGGGTGTGGCCATTTACGTGCACGTGGTGAGTTGAGTGGTGAGCACACAGGTTGTGAGCCTGACCCAGAACCTGGCATGGGGTATCCCAGGACAGCTGCTGGCATTTGCCATTTGGGGGGGGTGGGCCATGGTTGGGAGCCTGTGGCCTCGAGCACTTGCCGACTTAGCCCCTGGTCTCCCCACCCAGGATTTCGACCGACTGCTCGAGGCCCTGCGGGCTGCCCTCGCCAAGGACGCAGGCACCGGCTTCGTGTTCAGCTGCCTCAGCGGCCAGGGCCGGACCACGACCGCCATGGTGGTGGCTGTGCTCGCCTTCTGGCACATCCAAGTATGTGTGGCCTGTCACGTGTGGATGGGGCAGGGTGGGGCTCGGTCCGGGGACGCTGGCTGCGGCAGGAGGGTGTGGGGGGCAGAGACGGGGCCTGGCGCGGTCCTGGAGCCTCTCCCATCAGTCTTGGGTAGAGGGCACATGGGGCTGGCAGCGCCCCCGGCAAGGGGCTCCCCGCAGCGGGAGGGTGTGGCCTGGACATAGGTGCTCCCTATACTAGCAGCTGTCCTCCCTCAGGGCTTCCCCGAGGTGGGCGAGGAGGAGCTTGTGAGTGTGCCCGATGCCAAGTTCACCAAGGGCGAGTTTGAGGTGAGCATGCCCCAAGGGGCCCCCGGGGGACACCTGGGCGAGGGGAGAGGGCACGTCTCACTGGCAGTCAGGGGATCCTCAGAGCTCCTCTTCATGACGTCACCTTCTTCCACCTCATCATCTTCGTGCTCCCCTGCTCCCATTTCACAGTGAGCAAACCAAAGCACAGGTCCCCTTGGCTCTGGGCCCTGGCCAATGGCGATTGGAGAAGAGCGGGGTCGGTCTAGCCTGGCCCTGCCGCTGGGCTGCTCCGCCCTGGGGGAGGCCCCTGGCCACCATCTCGTCTGGGTGACACCGACGCTGCCTGACAGGCACTTGGGACCCAGCTGTGGCTGGTGACCTTGATTCGGGGTCAGGGCCTGTCCTGCCCCACCCCCGTTTCAGTCCAGGGCACTGAATCCATAGCCACTAACATTTCTAATTTAGTCAGCCCTGTATTGTACGCTTGCCACGTGTCATCAATTCAGACACCCTGCAAGTAGGCGGCTGTGTCCCTGCCCTACAGACGGGGAACGTGGAGCTCAGAGCTGGCATGGGGCTCTCTGGCGTTGGTGCTGTGGTCGGCTCCCGCCTGGTTGGCTGGCCTCCTCACATTGCTCTTGCCTTGCTGTCCCTGCTGCCCTGTCACCCTGGCCTCAAACTTGTCAAGCTCCCTCAGCTTCTTGGCCTTTGCATATGCTGTTCCCTCTCCGGAAACTCCTCTTTTCCTTCCCCTCGCTGATTTGCTGATTCTTAGATTTTTGTGTTTTTTTAATTGTGGTAAAATATACGTACGATGTAATTTACCATTTTAACCAGCCTTAAAGCGTACATTTGCATTGTCGTGCAACCATCGAGTACCTTTGCATTGTTGTGCAACCATTACCATCATCCGCCTCCAGGACTCTTTCTTCATTGAAAACTGACCGTCCTCACAAAACAGTAACTCCCCATTCCTCCCTCCCCTCAGCCCCTGGTGACCACTGTTCTACTTTCTGTCTCTATGGATTTGACTGTTCTAGGTACCTCAGATAAGTAGGATCATAGAGAATTTCTCCTTTTGTGTTTGGTTTATTTCACTTAGCACAGCATGGCGTTCTTGAGGTTCCGTCGTGTTGAGTGTCTATTAGAATTTCACTCTTTTTTAAGACTGGGTAGCATTCTGTTGTATATACAGACCACATTCTGTTTATCAATTTATCTGTCGGTCGACACAGGTTATTTTCACCTTGTGGCTGTTGTGAATGATGCTGCTCTAAACAGGGGAGTACAAATACCCATTCAAATATCTGCTTGCACTTTTAGAAGTAGAATTGCTGGATCATATGGCAGCCCGCTTAATTTTTGAACAACTTCCGTACTGTGTTCCATGGCAGTGGCACCATGTTACACTTCCACCAGCAAAGCACCAGGGTTTTCGTTTCCCCAACACCTGTTGTTTTTTGTTCTGATAGCAGCCATCCTAGTGGGTGTGAGGTGGCATCTCACTGTGGTTTTGAGTTGTGTTTCCCTAATGATGAGGGATGCTGAGCATCTTTCCATGTGCTTATGGGCCACCTGCGTGTCTTCTATGGAGAAGTGCCTGTTCAGGTGCTTTGCCCATTTTTGATTTGGTTTGTTTTGTTGTTGCATTATGGGAATTTTTAAACATATTCTGGATATCAATCCCTTATCCGATACGTGATTTGTAAATATTTCCTTTGCTTCTGTTGGTTGCCCTTTGACACCGTTGATAGTGTCCTTGCTTTTGTTGCTTTTGCTTCTGATGTCATATCTAACAAATCATTGCCCAATGCAACATCATGAAGCTTTCGTCTGTATTTTCTTCTAAGAGTCTCATGGTTTTAGCTCTTTGTTTAGCTCTTTGATCCGTTTTGAGTTAAACTTGCATGTGAATATCCAGTTTTCCCAGCACTGTTTCTTGGAAATGGGCCTTGAGGTGGCCCTTAGTGTGGGGTGAGCCTGGGGCTGGGGGCCCCACCTACCCTCCTTGGTTTTCTCGGTGCTCCTCTGGCCCCAGGTGGTGATGAAGGTGGTGCAGCTGCTGCCCGCTGGGCACCAGGTGAAGAAGGAGGTAGATGCAGCCCTGGACACAGTCAGTGAGACCATGACGCCCATGCACTACCACCTGCGGGAAATCATCATCTGCACCTACCGCCAGGTGAGCCTCGCCCGGACCCAGGTGTCCTTCCCCATGTGCACGGCCCGGGTTGTGTTTGACTGGGTGTGAGGTGGCTAGGGATCCTGGGGGACCCCCCTCAGTTCTTAGTTACTTCTTCGCCTTCTGCAAGTGATCTGTGAAATGGAAACACACCCTGCCCCAACTCATCCTGGCTTGACTTTGGAGTGCTTGATGTCCAGCACCAGCGATATTCAGAGTAACCGCTGCTGCAGCCCTGGGACCAGTCACGGTGTGGCCGGTCAGAGCAAACACCCTGTCCTAGACCCCTGTGGTACTGGGTGTTAACCCTTCCGTTCCTGGGTTATGAGGGGCACCAAGGGTCTCGGGCAAGAGTCAGGTTGGTAGATGGGGCCACTCCAAGGTCTTGGCAGGTGGCCATGTAACCACCTGCAGTGAAGCCGTTCAGTGTTTTAGCAGCTGATGCTGCCCGGCTGCCCACCCAGGACCCGTGTATGTCTGTGCTGCCCGGGGCTGGCCCCAGATTGACCTGCTCAGTTAAAAATTCTGTTTGAATAACTCTTTAAGTTATAAGAATTAAAGGGTTGGGGCTCCTGGGTGGCTCAGTCGGTTGAGCGTCTGACTTTGCCTCAGGTCACGATCTTACGATTCGTGAGTTCCAGCCCCGCATCGGTCTCTGTGCTGACGGCTCAGAGCCTGGTGTCTGCTTTGGATTCTGTGTCTCCCTCTCTCTCTGCCCCTCCCTCACTCATGCTTTGTCTCTCTCTGCCTCTCAAAAATGAATAAACGTTGAAAATTTAAAAAAAAAAAATTAAAAGGTTGGGGTGCCTGGGCAGGTCAGTTCAGTTAAGTGTCTGACTTTTGATTTTGGGTCCGGTCATGATCTCACAGTCATGAGATCAAGCCCCCAGTGGGGCTCCCCACTGGACATGGAGCCTGCTTAAGGATTCTCTCTCTCTCTCTCTCTCTCTCTCTCTCCCTCTCCCTCTCCCTCTCCCTCTCCCTCTCCCTCTCCCTCTCTCTCCCTCCCTCCCTTTCTCCCTCATCCCCTCTCTTGCCCCTCCTTTGTGCATGCATGTGTGTGCACGCTCTCTCTCTCTCTCAAAAAAATAAAAAGTCTCCATGAAAGTACAAATTTTATGAAAAATCCAGGATTTCAGCCTATTTAGAAAAAAATGTGCCTTTCAATTAGTTGTCTGCAGGGCTCTGTCATATACAGCCCTCCTGGCCCAGTCATAGGACTTGACATTACCGTTTGGTAACCAGGCTCACCCGCCCCCATTCCAGAGGCCAGGATGCTGCTGACCTCCCCTGGGGGAGGATGAGGATCCCTGAATCCCATGCAGGGCTTCCTGGTGGTGGGGTTAGTCGTAGTGAGAAGCGGTGGGTCGGAGCAGAAGGAAGATATAGAGTCATTCCCCAGTATGGCCACCAGGTGGCCATAGTGAGCTGGGCCTGGGCCAAACTCAAAGGGCCTGAAGAGCAGGTCTTCATCTCGTCTTTTTCATCCCTGCTGCACATAGTTTCACATGGGAGCTTTAAAACCTTCCCATGCCTGAGTTGCATCCCTAGAGAGCCTGATTTAGTAGGTGTGCTTGGGGGGCCAGGGAGTGGGTCCTTTTTTGTAAGTTCCCTAGATGCTTGCAATGCGTAGTCAAGGTTGAGAACCACATAGTCTAGGCAGAAGTCCCCAACTTTAGTGAGTTTCAGGATTACCGGGAGGGCCTGTTTAAAACGCATGCCGCTGAGCTCCCGTGCTGAGTTTCCTATTTCGTAGGTCTGGATGTCTGGCAAACTCTCAGATGACGCTAATTCTCCTGGTCAGGAGGGCGGGGAGGCGGTGAGGCGTTTCTCCACATCTGGCTAATTGTGGTGGTGGTGGTGATTATCGTTTTCATTTGTAGCCTGCCTTCTGGTGTGAAGTGGTATTTCATGATGGTTTTGGTTTACATTTCCTTTATGACTAATAACGTTGAGCATCTTTTCATGAACGTATTATCCATTTGTCTCTCTTCATTTTTTTAAAAAAAATTGTTTAATGTTTATTTTAG
The DNA here is from genome assembly GCF_046562875.1 of Panthera onca. Classification (NCBI taxonomy): domain Eukaryota; kingdom Metazoa; phylum Chordata; class Mammalia; order Carnivora; family Felidae; genus Panthera; species Panthera onca. The sequence continues at coordinate 56,298,626 of NC_138349.1, read as the reverse complement.
AGAGAGATTGAGAGACAGAGCATGAGTGGCGGGGAGGGCAGAGAGAGAGGGAGCCGAAGGGTCTGAAGCGGGCTTGGCACTGACAGCAGGGAGCCGGGTGCGGGGCTCGAACCCACGAGCCGTGAGATCATGACCTGAGCTGAAGTCAGATGCTTAACTGAGTGAGCCACCCAGGCGCCCCCATTTATCTGTCTTCCTTAGAGAACTGTCTCCTCAGATCCTTTGCCCATTTAAACTTTTTTTTTTTGTCTTTATTGTTGACTTGCAGGAGGTCTTTATTTATTACAGATACCAGTCTCTTTTTTTTTTAATTTTTTTTTTAACGTTTATTTATTTTTGGGACAGAGAGAGACAGAGCATGAACGGGGGAGGGGCAGAGTGAGAGGGAGACACAGAATTGGAAGCAGGCTCCAGGCTCTGAGCCATCAGCCCAGAGCCTGACGCGGGGCTCGAACTCACGGACCGCGAGATCGTGACCTGAGCTGAAGTCGGACGCTTAACCGACTGAGCCACCCAGGCGCCCCCAGATACCAGTCTCTTATCAGGTATATGATTTGCAAAATTTTTCTCCCGTGGCTGCGATTAAAATTCTTTAGTCTGTCTTCACTTTCTTGATGGTGTCCTTTGATGCATGGAAATTTTACATTTTGACTCATCTATTCTTCCGTTGTTGCTATGTGCTTTTGGTGTCATGTCTAATCATGAGGATTTGCTTCTAAGAGGCAAATAGTTTCTTCTAAGAGTTGTATAGTTATAACTCTTACATTTAGTCTTTGATCCCTCCTGAGTTGATTTTTATATATGGCATGAGATAGGGGTCCAGTTTCATTCTTTTGCATGTAGATAATCCAGTTGTCCTCGTACGTGTGTTGAAAAGACAATCCTTGGGGCGCCTGGGTGGCGCAGTCGGTTAAGCGTCCGACTTCAGCCAGGTCACGATCTCGCGGTCCGTGAGTTCGAGCCCCGCGTCAGGCTCTGGGCTGATGGCTCGGAGCCTGGAGCCTCTTTCCGATTCTGTGTCTCCTTCTCTCTCTGCCCCTCCCCCGTTCATGCTCTGTCTCTCTCTGTCCCAAAAATAAATAAAAAAAAAAAAAAAAAAAAAAAAAAAAAAGAAAAGACAATCCTTTCCCCACTGAATGGCTTTGACACCCCTAAAGAAATCCACTGACTTTTGAAAATGTGGGGGCTTATTTCTGAACTTTCAGTCCTATTCCATTGATCCATTTGTCTGTTCTGTGCCAGCACAACCCTGTCTTAATTACCATAGTATTGCAGTGAATTTTGAAATTAGGAAATGGGTTCTCCAACTCTGAATTTCTTTTTCAGATTTTTTTTTTTTTTTTTTTTGGCTATTCTTGGTCCTTTGCATTTCGAATTTTAGGATTACAGCTGAGATTTTGATGGGGATTGCGTTGAACATGTAGGTGACTTTGGGAAGTATTGCCATCTTAACAATACTCTTTTGCTTCATGAACATGGGATGTCTTTCCATTTATTTAGGTCTTCTTTACTTTTTTACGTGATGTGTTATAGTTTCCAGACTGTAAGTTTTATACTTCTTATGTTAAGTTTTATTCATAAGTAGTTTATTGCTTTTGTTCTATTGTAGAATTGATTTCTCAATTTCATTTTTAGTTTGTTCATTGTTATTATATAGAAATACAGTTGATATTTGCATATATATTTTTTAGTATTATTTTTTAAATGTTTATTTATTTTGAGAGACAGAGAGTACGAGTGGGGGATGGACAGGGGGAGAGAGAATCCCAAGTAGGCTCCATGCTGTCAGCACAGAGCCCAACATGGGGCTCGATCCCACAAGCCCTGAGATCATTACCTGAACCAAAATCAAGAGTCAGATGCCTAACCGACTGAGCCACCCAGGCGCCCTGATATTCGTATATTGATTGATCTTACAACCTTGCTAACCTAATTCATTAGTTTTAATACTTTTTTAGTGAATTCTTAGAATTTTCTATTTATAAGATCATGCCATCTACAAATAGAGATAGTTTTACTTCCTTTCTTGTTTTAAAGTTTATTTATTGGGGCACTTGGGTGGCTTAGTCGGTTGAGTGTCTGATTTCGGCTCAGGTCATGATCTCACAGTTTGTGGGCTCGAGCCCCCCATCAGGCTTTGTGCTGACAGCTCAGAGCCTGAAGCCTGCTTTGGATTCTGTGTCTCCTTCTTTCTCTGCCCCTCTCCTGCTCATGCTCTCTCTCTCTCTCAAAAATAAATAAATGTAAAAAAATAATAATAGTAAAAAATAAAGTTTATTTTAAGAGAGAGAGAGAGAGAGAGAGAGAGAGAGAGAGAACATGAGCATAGGGGAGGGGCAGAGAGCGAGGGAGAAAGAGAATCCCAAGTAGGCTCTGTGCTGTCAGCCTGGAGCCCGACTTGGGGTTTGAACCCACGAACAATGAGATCGTGACCTGAGCTGACATCAAGAGTGGGACGCTCAACCGACTGAGCCACCCAGGCACCCCTACATCTTCCTTTGTAATTTGGATGGCTTTTATTTAATTTTCTTGCTCAATTGCCCTGGTAGGTCCTCCAGTAGAATGTTAAATAAAAGTAGCTAGAGCAGACATCCCTGTCCTGTTCTTGGTCTTAGGGGGCAAGCTTGCAGCCTTTCACATAAGTATGATGTTAGCTATGACCTTTTCGTAGATATTCTTGTCATCTTGAGAAAGTTCCCTTCCATTCTCAGTTTATCAGGGTTTTTTTTTTTTTTTTCATGAGGAGGCGTTTTAATATTATCAGATGCCTTTTCCATGTCTGTTGAGATGATTATATGGTTTTTGCTCTTTATTCTATTGACATGGTATATTACTTTAATTGGATTTTGGATGTTAAACCAGCCTTGCATTCCTGGGATAAATCCGACTTGGTCATGATGTGTATCTTTTTATGTTGCTAGATTTGGTTTGTTGAAGATTTTTGCGTCAGATTTGTAAGAGATACTGGTTCGTAGTTTTCTTTTTCCTTTGATGTCTTTGTTTGGTTTGGCATTAGGGTGCTGCTGGCCTCATGGAATGTCACTGTCTCACTTTTGCAGAGGAGATTGACGCTTAGACCAGAGAGAGGCCATCATAAGAGCATTAGTCAGCTCGGGCGGCCACAACAAAATACCACAGACCACATGGCCTAAGCAACAGAAACTTATTTTCTCACGATGTGAATGCTGGAAAGCCCAGGATGAAGGTTCTGACCGATTTGGTTTCTAGTGAGTGCTCTCATCCTGCATGCATATGGCCGCCTTCTCATCGTGTCCCCTTATGGCCTTTCCCTGGTGCCTGTATGTGGACAGATAGCAGGGAGGGAGAGAGAAAGGCATGGGCCTTCTGGTACCTTTTTTTTATAAGGACACTAACCTTAGAGGTCCCAGAACTGCAGGAAGAGCTAAAAGCAACCTTAATCCCAGTGGTGGGGATTTCACAGGCCAGTTTTAAAAAGGGAAGGACCGGGGCGCCTGGGTGGCGCAGTCGGTTAAGCGTCCGACTTCAGCCAGGTCACGATCTCGCGGTCCGTGAGTTCGAGCCCCGCGTCAGGCTCTGGGCTGATGGCTCGGAGCCTGGAGCCTGTTTCCGATTCTGTGTCTCCCTCTCTCTCTGCCCCTCCCCCGTTCATGCTCTGTCTCTCTCTGTCCCAAAAATAAATAAAAAACGTTGAAAAAAAAAAAAATTTAAAAAAAAAAAAAAAAAAGGGAAGGACCTTTCTAAGGTTGCCAGAGTATAACCTTGTGAAACGTATCCATTTTCAAGAAAAGGAAGGAAGGAAAGAAAGAAACAAAAAGTTTAAAAACCTAACTAACCATCAAATGTGGTTGGCATTTCATAAAAGAAAGGATGTTTTAGTACCAGAAAAGTAGAATGGACTTTATCTCAGAGTGGAGAACATTCCTTGAGCAGGTTTGCATTTCTAAATTCCTGTGGACTCATGAAACCCGTTATGGACCCCGATTTGGGAATCACAGCTTTTGGCAACCGGGCCTCTATGTCCTTTAGTCAGAAAGGCAGAACACCTCCTTCAAGGTCACCCTGCGCTTGACCTGGCCGGACCCAGAGCACGCGTCCTGCCTGAGGTCAGGCTGGCCTGAGCTGCTCCTGCCTCCAGATTAGAAGGGGCCTCTGGCCCGCTCAGTGCATGCGTGTGTGCGCGTGTGTGCGCATGTGGACTCTGGAATGGAGTTCATTAAGGAAGTGGGTTAGATTGTTCTGGGCTGACTGGCAGAAGGAATGTGGATGTGGGAATGGGAGGGGCCTGGGTTCCGACAGCCTCTCTGACCGCCTGCGTCCCCACCTGCCAGGCTGCGTCAGTACTGCTTCCTGGCAGGGCTTGGCTGGGCACAGGAAGCGTTCAGCTAATGGGGGGGCTCTGAGGACCCCTGCAGGGCCGGAGCATCCTGTGATGTTCCTGGAGCTTCCAAGTCCCCATAGAGACCCTCAGATTGTAGTGCTAAAGGACTTACAGAGCGTCTGTCTCCTCTGTTTGCAGATGAGCTAGAGAGTGGGTTGTCTAGGGTCCCCTGTGAGTTGGTAGCAGAGCGGGGATAAGACACAAAGATTCTCACTCCTAGCCCCAAGCCCCTCCCCTGACCACGTCACCCTTCACCTGAGGGTCTCGGTCCCTGTTGTCCCTGGTGGGCTGCAGGCCTCACTACTTGAGGCTCCAGAAAGGCAGCTGCTTCCTCTACCCTTTCCCTCCCGTGGACTGACTCCTCTAGAAATGGGCAGGTGCATCTCACCCTTGGTACCTGGCTGTTTATTTAAATTTATTTTTAGTGTTTATTTAGTTTTGAGAGAGAGAGAGAGAGAGAGAGAGAGAGAGAGAGAGAATGAGCGGGGGAGGGGTAGAGAGAGAGGGAGACACAGAATCCGAAGCGGGTTCCAGGCTCTGATCCGTCAGCACACAGCCAGACAAGGGCCACGAACCGTGAGATCATGACCTGAGCCGAAGTCAGACACTTAACCGACTGAGCCACCCAGGCGCTCAGCCACCCAGGCGCCCCAAGTACCTGGCTGCTTATTTAAACACAGCAGGCACTGGGGCGCCTGGGTGGCTCAGTCGGTTGAATGTCCGACTTCAGCGCAGGTCATGATCTCACACTCCGTGAGTTCGAGCCCCGCGTCAGGCTCTGTGCTGACAGCTCAGAGCCTGGAGCCCGCTTCAGATTCTGTCTCCCCCTGTCTCTGCCCCTCCCCTGCTCATGCTCTGTCTCTCTCTCAAAAATAAATAAAAACATTAAAAAAATTTTTTTAAAATAAACACAGCAGGCAGGAGGGCTGTTTGTAGCTTGTTATTATAAAGACAATGTTAGACCATAGTTTCAGCTCATGGACACTTTATCTTGTTTGCTGAAGAGTCTTACATCATCATCATATTTCATGTTCACAGAGTCTGTAGAGTGGAAGCACCCAGTGTCACCTGCCATCCCCGTAGAGGTAGACTGTCACATCGCCCCCCGTTGTGCTCTGGGTGGGTGATGCCACATTGAATGTTGTAGTGCGTGTTGCTCTTTAATCGGTGCAGATAATTTCTGTAGGCTGATGCTTAGAAGTAAGTAAGATTGGTGACAGAGTTGGAAGGTCAGACCTTATTTTTCTTTTAATTATTTTGGAGAATTTCAAACAGAAAATTTCAAAACTGGGAGAGTGATTTCATGAACCCTTGAGTGCCCACCTCCCAGCTTCAGGAATTACCAATCAGGGCTAGTCTTAGTTCACCTAAGGTTTCCCCCCCCAGCCCTCTCCCTGCCCCACCCCCCCAGATTATTTTGAAACAAGTCCCAGACCTCCTGTTACTTCCTCTGCCAGTATTTCAGCAGGTACCTTAAGGGGGGGAGGGATCTTTGATTTTTTTTCTATTTTTTTTAATCTTTATTTATTTTTGAGAGAGAGAGAGAGACAGAGTGTGAGCAGGGGAGGAACAGAGAGGGAGACACAGAATCCGAAGCAGGCTTCAGGCTCCAAGCTGTCAGCGCAGAGCCTGACGCGGGGCTCGAACTCACGAACTGTGAGATCATGACCTGAGCCGAAGTCAGCCGCTCAACTGACTGAGCCACCCAGGCGCCCCAGTGGGGTGGGGTCTTTTAAAAAAAGGTCATTATCATACTTAAAATGACAGTAGTTTCTTACGATCTAATACCTGGTGAGCGTTTAGATGTTCTCACCTGGTCCCACAGAGTCTGTTGGCCTTGGATCAGGATCCATACAAGTGCCACAGCTCACATGTGGCCGATGTGGCCCGTGGAATCTAGAACCGCTCTGCCCGCTCTTCTTCCCCTGAAGTGTGTCTGCTGAGGTAACGGGCTTGCTCACCGGGCATCCCCCAGTCTGGACCCTGCTCGTTGCACCCCCAGGTTTAGCTGGGCCATGTCATGTTGCAGCTCCTGTGCTCCCTGTCCCCGGGTAGAGCCAGAGGCTCGATCAGATTTGGCTTGGTTTCGGCCAGCAGAGTCACAGGGGTGCTGTGTGCCGCCACGTGGGCTCAGAAGGCCCTGTGGTCTCTTCTGTGACCTGGCAGCTGCAGCTGCTCGTCCCCTGCGCTCTTTACTTCATTGAGGGTTTGCAAAATAGGGATATGCTGGCTCTCTCGTTCCCTCTCCATGAATTAACTGCAGTACTTATGGAAAGATACTTGGCCGGGGTGCAGGGGAGGCAGGAAGGCAGGCCCTGAGCTTGGGTTTTCACTTGATTTGCTCCTGTTCAAAGGAGGTTTGGGAGGAGCTTCTCTAAAGCCAAGGGGAAGGCTGTTGGGGTTGGTGAGCCCTAAGGTCCCTCCAGAGTCGGATAGACCCGCAGTCGGTGATGAGGGTCTAGGTGACCTGGGTGGGCCGGGAGAAGAAAGATGGAGGGGCTCCTGGGGGGAGGCTGGGAGTTGTTAGAGGCCAGTGCTGGAGGCCAGGGGACCCAGCCCCCATGTGTCCCCACTGGGAACCTGCGTGGGAGGCGCCCCCAGCAGCGGGGGTGCTCCTGGCTCAGTCCTTACTCTGTACCTGTGCCTGATGAAGGGCAGACCGTAACAGTGCCTCTATTTTGTATCTGAGGAAGGGAGGCACTGGGCTTGCCCAAGAACCCACAGCTGGTGGGTGGCAGGAGGAGAGAGAGGCCCCAGACCGACTCTCAGGTCACGTCCACTCCGGGTGCCACACGGCTTCCCAAGTTGGAGGCAGTCACACCTCCCTCCCACCTCAAGCCCTGCTGTGGGGGAAAAGAACAACTAGAAACTTGCCCTTGTATTCCCAGCCTCAGAAGGCCGGAGGGTAGGAGCATATCCCAGCCTCGGGTCACAGGTATAGGAGTGGGGTGGGGGGGTGGGACCAAAGCTGCATACACATTTTCCATGGAGACAGGCCTTCCCTGGTGTACTAACAGTCTGGGCCGCCCTCTCTGCCTGGGCCCGACTCGGGCTGCCTGGCCTCTGTGGGTTGCAGCTCAGTGATGCCTCCCCCCATTCTCTAGAGCGTCAGTGACAGTGGGTCAGGGCCTGATCAGTCCTACGCGTGTGAGGGGGCCAGAATGCTCAGGGCATTTAGAAAACCACGTCGAAAGGAAAAAAAGAGAAAACTCTTTGAACTAAGCCACTCCTTGAGGTTTCGATAGAGGTGAGAAGGCTGGGCCCCAGGCTGAGAGAATCCAAGATGGCCACCAGCCCACAGTGGTGACAGCATCTGGTGAATTAGTTGTTTCCTGCTGGGCCTGGAAAGGGAAAATATTTGTGACAGAAACCAAGGTCAGGGCTCCTGGAGGAAGTCCTGCTAGAATCATTAATGCCAGGGGGCCTTTTCCTTAGCCTTGGCTGGTGACGTTAATTCTTAGTGTTCTGTATTTAACACAGTCTAATGTGTCTCCCTTCTGTCCCTTCAGAAAGAGTTTGAAGAAAAGCTGAGATAAAAGCCCCACAAAGAGAAAGAAAATGTCCTTTGGTCTCAAGTTGAGATTTATTTTATAAAGACTGTAGTGCTTTAACTTTGAGCAGTGCTTTTCGAGTTTTCTCAGAACTTACTTTTTTGTCTCCTTTGGTCCTCAGAGCCGCTGGTAAGGAGATGACAGTGGGATTTACGAGGCCCATTTTACCGAGGAAGGCACTGAGGCCTAATGACACTGTGACCAGCTTGAGGCAGGACCAGAACCTATCTCCCAACTCCTCTGCCTGTGTTCCTTTCCTTCTGGATGACCATGACCCAGGAGGCAGTTTTATTGTGGTGGAAGAAGGAGGGGTCGGCAAGGACGTCCCCAGGCCCTACTGCATGCACCGGCCCGGGTTGGTGCAGAGTTGCCACGAGGTCAGAGATTGAGCTCAGTGTCCCCAAAGTCGAAGGTTATTATCTTACGAAAAATATAGAGTGAGACAGTTTTGGCTCTGAGCCCCAGGTGGGGTCTCTCTCAGTCTCTCCAAGACTCTGGCTTGGCCAAAGCTGTTCCCTGGAGACCTCGTTCCAGTAGGTAATGTGTCTCCGGGGCCAGGGCCATGCGATCGGAGCCACCCTGGAATGCCGTGTGCTGTCACGTAAAATACGATGGAGGGAAAGGGTTGCCTCCTAAGGCTCTTTCACACTCAGCCCAAAATTGAGCCAGTGGGTCATCCAGCGGCTGCCAGAACGGGGAGAGGGTGTGTGTGTGTGTGTGCCGCGTGCGTGTGCACATGCGTGCACGTGTGTAGGGCACGCGTTCTCAGTAGCTGAGACCTCTCTCGCTTTCCCTTCCTCCTCGCCGTGTGGCTGAGCTGGAAAAATTTGCACCCTGCAGGGGCGTTTCCTGGTTTATGCAGCAGCAGGCATCCACGGAGCCGGAGCCGTGTGCCAGGCTTGTTTCTAAGTGCGCACCCGAGGCTTGGAACTCTCAGTGGTTTGGGAGGGGTGCACGCCTCGGCCGCGCCCACTCCGCGTGCACGAGACGCTGCCTCCGTGCGCACGGCTGTCGTTGGTAGGGTCGTGGTTGTCACTGGGGCCGCCTCTTTCTGCTGCTTGTCTCTTTTCTGCCGTGCAGGGTCTCGGCTCTGAAACTCTGACCGCAGGCCCTGCCTGGCCCACCTCGGGCTCTGGAGACGCCAGTCTAGTGAGCAGATAGATGGGCGGGAGGTTGAGTAAGTCCTTGTACGATGAAACAGGAAAACTCGGCCCTGCCTTCCTTATGCCTTCTCGTTCTTTGTCCACACTGCTGGTCTGCCAGGAGAGGGCAGTCTTCTCTAGCGACCTGAGGAGCCCTGGGTGTGGGTCGGAAGCCCTGAGTTCTAGCCTGGGCTCTGCCAGCAGCTCCCTGCACGACCTTTGCCACATTGCTTTGGCCTGCCTGGGCCTCTCCTGTGCCATCTGTCACCTGGGGTCACTATTGCTTCCCCTACCTGCCTTGAAGGGTGGTGGTGAGCACCAGCCGGGGTATTAGGTGAGGTGGGAGCGGGTGTGCCGGGGGTGGTGGGCAGTGGGGCTGGGACACCTGGCCAGCCCACTAGGTTATGTGCAGGACAGTGGGCTCCTGAGGGCGGGGACCATGCTTGGCACTGAAGTGCAGAGCCCGGCTAGGGGTGAACAACCTTTGGTGAATGAATGACACACAGAGAAGCCCACGGTGCCAGGTTTAGTCCCTTCCTGCTCTGAAAGTACCGAACAGGAGGTGTTCTTTGGAAAACCGGTTCCTTGTCTATGGGCCGAGGGCCGTTCTCTCCCTTCTCGGGAGTTACAGAAAGCTTCTGCGTGCTTGACGCCCCAGGACAGGCCTGAGGACAGTTTGCAGGGACTCGTAGAAAGCCCCTGGAAGCAGCTGGCACCGATTGCTTGAGGGCCAATGTCCGACAAGGAGTGGGCGGTGTGTCGAACTTTGAGAATGATGGGGTCAGAGCTTTGGGACCTTGCCCTGCGGAGACGAACCAACTTTGAGGGCTGTCTGTTCCCTGCCCAGCCTAGAACCCTGCTTCACCTGGACAGCAGAGGCCACGGGGCCATGCTCGTTCCAACTGAGTGGGTCGGGGAAACGGCAGCAGGGATACTCCAGTAACAGGGGTGTTGTCTGGTCCGGATTGACTCAGGCCCTGAGCCTGGCCCCACTTGTTCCCCTTGTTTCTCTTTTTGGGCTTCGTTTGCCCGGCAGCCTATGCTGTGCCCAGCTCTCCAGGTGACCCTGGCATGTCAGTTCACCTCTTTGACCTTGATCTCCCCTTCCGGAAAGCAGAGGGGTTGATCTAGGTAACCCCAGGCAGTCTGTGATTTAGGGCTTAATAAAAATGGAAGATAGACCCGTTAGTCACTGACTTGGCAGACGTTTACCGCATACCTTCCAAGTGCCAGGCACTGTGCTAGTCCTGGGCATACCTCAGAACGGGGACGCTCCTACCCTCGGGGGACACACGCTCTCTGAGGGAGACACGTGAGGAACAGCATATGAGTCAAAGTCACATTGTGTCGGGTAGCGATATGTCTGTGGGCGTAGGGGGTTGCAGTTTTAACATCCGATCTGGGTTAGGAAAGGGCTTGATGAGAAAGGTGGCATTTGCACAAAGATCGGAGGGGGTAAATGGGAGAGCCATGTTGACATCCAGACAGAGGGATATGGCAAGTGCAAAGGCCCTGAGGTGGGGGCTTCCTGGTGTGTTTGAGGGGCAAGGAGGAGGAGCAGGGAGGGGCAGGAGAGGAGGTCAGCGGCTACGTGGGCAGGGGGAAGGCTGGATGGGGCCTGGTCTGGGATCACAGGGACGATCACACAGACGTTGGTTTCTCCACTGAGTGCCAGTGGGGGCCTGTGCAGTGGGTTGAGCAGAGGAGCCGACTTAAGATTCTAGCGGGATCACTCTGGCACTGTGTTGAGAATAGGTCTCAGAAGTGGGAGGGAGGGTGGCCAGGGAGGCCAGACAGGTGCTTGACTTGAGGTGGTAAGAGGTGAGCTTCATCTGGGAGTGTTTGAAGTGGAGTCAATGAGATGCCCTGACTAGCTGGATGTAGGGCCGAGAAAGGGCGAAGGTAGGGAGAAATGCCAGGCTTTGGGCTGAGCAGCAGGAAGGATGAGCGTTAAGACGGGTAGACACACGGGCGGGCAGATTTGGGGAGACCTCAGGAGGTTCGCCTGGGACATGCTCTGTGAGTTTGAGAAGCCAGACCGATATCCCCCTGGAGCCCACAAGCAGGGGTAGCATGGCAGAGTCCGGATTCCCGAGGGTGGAGGTGCACATGTGGGGTCCCCAGTGTCCTGCCTGGAATCCCGATTCCAGATGGCACTGGAAGTGTGCTCACCCACCAACCCCGTGCCTGCTTCGCGCCTAGTCTGAGCCCTGACACTGACATTCAGGGTGGTGGGGAGGAGGGAAGGTGGGAGCCTGCTTAGAGTCCGGTGCCTGCCCCCAGGCTTGTCTTCCAGACCGATCATTCCTTGGGGAGCAGAGGAGGCCGAGAAGGGGCTGGAGCACTCAGAGCAGGCTTCAGGAGAGCCAGGGCTCGGCCAGGGCCTGAAGGGACGAGTGGAGCAGGGCCAGGCCTGGTGGAGGAGAAGGGCTTTCCAGGCAGGAGCAAGGCCGGGGGGTAAAGGTAGAGAGGCAAGAGTGAGACAGGGTGTGGTTGAGCTCGACTGTGGCGAAAGGGCCCAGGGTGGTCAGAGAGCTGAGCTGGGCGTTTGCAATTCCTGTCCCAGACGGGAACTCTGGCGTCGGGCAGTTACTTAGCCTGGCCCGGCCTCATCTGCAAAATGGGACGTCCCTCTTCCTTCACGGGGTTGCTAGGAGGGCAAGTTAGGATCTAACAGTGAGTTCTGGGTGTGATGTGCTCAGCCTGGCATGTGGTGTGCAGTTGGCCCCAGACACACCTGGGGAGGCACATCAGCCCGGCCTCCGTGGGCCTCTTCCATGTGGCCCAGCAAAGAGCAGAGCTTCAGGAGAACCACTGCCTGCCACGCTGGGCCCACGCTGAGGCTGGCCGACCTCAGGCTGGAGAGAGCTGAAATGCCCAGCACCCCGGCCACCTTTCCAAGGCCTCTTCTATTTTAGGGCTCAGGCCCAGTGGATGAGGAAGCCTTGTCCAGCTCCACCACAGCTAATGACAGCCTGGCCGGCCGGGCCATTTAAAAATGGCGCCACTATTTTTATCGACAGGAGGTGGCTGGCCTATCCTCCTCCCCAGACGGTGCCAACATGGGGTGATTTTAAGGAAACCAGGGCCTTGGTGGGAAGATGGGTCATTGTCCCAAATCATAGCCTGCGATCATGCAGGAATAGCCCATGGCACCTCTTGGGGGGGGGGCGGGGTGTCAGTGTCACCTTTACTTGTGGTCCGAATTTAGAGATAATTCTACCCTACTTACCAGTAGGGCTCAGAAGGACACTCAACCTCTCCACCCTGAATATTCCTCAGACTCAGCCCCCTCTGGTGTCTCTGGGAGCAGCAGGCCTCTGTCCCCATGGGAGCGGGGGGCTTGGAGAGGATAGGGCTTGTGTGGCTGTGCCCCGGGCCAACCCGTGGGCCAACCCAGAGCTGAGGGCTTCTCATGCCTGTAGGATGTGTCGTTAGAGCTCTCTAGCTGAAAGTAGTTTAAAATGGTTCTTGCCTGGTGGATCTGGAGGTGACTTCCTCTCCTTTCTAAGAAAATGTCGAGTAGGCTCCAGGGATGGAGACTGGGAAGGGATGGGGTGATGAGTGCCCGGAGTAACCACTTAGGGGTCGGCAGATGGTGGTGTATTGGCCATACTTTGTATCTAGGTAGAAACTTCTTTTAATTTTTTGTCCACTTCCTAATTTCTTTTTTTTTTTTTAATGTTTATTTTTGAAAGAGAGACACAGAGCACGGGTGGGGGAGGGGCAGAGAGAGAGGGAGACACAGGATCCGAAGCAGGCTCCAGGCTCCGAGCTGTCAGCACAGAGCCCGACGTGGGGCTCGAACTCATGAACGGTGAGATCAGACCTGAGCTGAAGACGGACGCTTAACCGACTGAGCCGTCCAGGGGCCCCTCCGCTTCCTAATTGCTAAGCAAAACTGCACTTTTTTGAGCCCCTGGTTGGTTGGTCCTTAAAACAAGGCACCTGTCTTTCTCTGCTCCATTCATCTTCCTGCAGCAGCCATGGGGCCATTTCCACCCTCACATCCGCCAGAAGCCTTCAGTGGCCCCTTTGTCCATAGGGTCAGGGCCTGGAGTGGCTTCCACACCCTATTCTGGGCCCCAGCCTCCCCTGTTGCCCCCTCCCCTGTCAGTCTCCCTTGGACACACCTCACTCTCTGACCCCTTTCCTCCCCCTCTCAGGGCACCTTCCTGCCCTGCTTTTTCCTAACCCACCTCTAATATCACCACCTTTTTTTTTTTAAGTGTATTTATTTATTTTGAGAGGGACAGAGTGAGTGGGGGAGGGGTGGAGAGAGAGAGTGGGACAGACGATCTGAAGCAGGCTCCAGACTCTGAGATGTCAGCAGTGAGCCTGATGCGAGGCTCAAACTTATAAACTGAGATAATGACCTGAGCTAAAGTTGGACCCTAACCGACTGAGCCACCCGGGCACATTTTTGGTGCCCGTCCTGGTCCAGCCCCCTGCCCTGCCTTGGTCCCCTGACCCGGTTGCTCTGGGTACTCTGCAGGTGTCCTCTGCCCCCCACCCAGACTGTGAGTGTCACTGCAGGCAGGGCCTACGCACGCTTCCTCTTCCTGTTGTAGCGCTCTCTCCTGCTCCACAGATGACCTTGGCTCTTCATGGTTTACAGGGGCACCTTATGTGCTGGAGCTATCCCACCTCCAGAATCATGGGGGCTGACAGGTGAAATGGCAGAACTGGGACCAGAGCCCCATCATGTCTCCCAGGGAGTCAGAGCAGTGGTCGTGGGCCCTCCCTGCTCTGGGGCCCCATCCACTGCCCACCCTCCACTCCTGCCCCATCCCTGGGGACCCAGAGCTCCCTCTGGATGGTGTGGGTGGGCTGGCTGTGCAAGTTTCCGTAACCACTGGCTCCATCCCGGGAAGGCTGTTACCTGAGGCAGAAATGGGGGCTAGGGGAGCTCAGGCCCTGCAAACGGTCCCCCTCCAGCTCCTGGTTCTTGGGGCTGTAGGTCATGTCATGTCTGGGGCCTTCCTGCGGCGGCCCGGAGGAGACACACTGGGCTGAGCTGTGTCCCCGCGAGAAGGCTTTCAGCCATGGCCCGGCTGTTGGGAGGCCGCCCTTCCTGGTTCCCGGAGGCCCTGGACTGGCTGTGCCCCCTCCCGCAGATGTTTCCGGCACCCGAGGGAACAGCCTCTGAACTACATCTTCTTCCTGGAGCACAGAGAGCTGCTCTGGGCCCTGGAGGGTGTGGGGTGAGAAGGGGCGGGGGTGAGATGAGATGTCGTGTTCCCTCTCCGGGGCTCAGCCTCCAGGCTGGGCTGCGTGTCTGTGGCAGGTCAGAGGAACAACTCAGACTTGGTGGCAGGGACACTGTCCAGCGGGGGAGCTGACTCTGTATGTCTTGGGGTGCCCACCGATGTCCATGCCAAGAAAGCCTCAAGAGGACCCCATTTAAGTCCCCTTCCTCCTAAGCATTAGCCTCCTGTGAGTCTTCTGTTAATAGGTCACTCCTACCCCCAAACCTTCAGCGGCTCCCCCCATGCTAAAGCCATGGTGCTATACCCTGGCCACAGAGAATCACCCGGGGAGCTTCTTGGAACCCTGATGTGTAGGCCCGCAGGCTCCCATCTGATCGGTCTGGGCTGGGGCCCCAGGCATCTGCATGCCAGGGTGGGAACTGGGCTGGAGTAGAGGGTAGGCTTCCACACTTGGCTGCCAGTCCAGCTCCCCTTCCTGTCCCCTCACACCCTCGTTCCAGCCAGGCCAGCCCCTTCCAGTCCCCACCTGCCGGGCACCGGCCTCACCTCTGCACCGCCCCACAGGCTGCTCGCTCTCTCCACCCACACAGCCCAGCCAAATCCCACGCTCTCTGGGAAGCCTATCTTTAACCATGTGGCTGTCCTTTCTCTCCCCAGCATGTCACCTGGTGCTGTTCTCCTAGAAGCTGCCCAAGGTGGCTCGTTAAACAGACTGATGTCCCTCCACCCAGTGCACACACAGCTCTTTCTTCCCTCAGCCACCGGATCTCTTGTTGATCCCCGGCCCTGGTGGCCTTTCTGGGATCTGTCCCAGCCTTGCCGGAGGGTCGGGCCAGGGCCGAGGGCTATATTGACTCCCTTCTGCCCCTGATCCTGAGCCACTTGAGGAATGGGCGAGGAAGTCAGCGAGGGACCGGTTGGGGTCAGAGGCCAAGAGGGGGGTCCCCCTCCCAGACAGCGATACACTCACCTGCCCGTGAGCAGCTGGAGGCCATGGAGCCTGGGCCACGGGGGTGTGGAGGTGTGGGGGGGTGGGTGAGGCCGTGCTGCATCCGCAGTCGGAGCCCTGACGGCTTAGCCTTGCCATCTGTTGGCCTCTCCTGTAACCGGGGCCGTGCCCTTGGCCTTGCTGTCTGAATCCCTTCCTCCTGTCCTGGTGCTGGTGCCGAGGGCAGCCGGGGTGTGAGCGTGTGGTGTGTCTGACTCCCACCCCGTGCCGTCTTCCAGGCCAAAGCGGCCAAATCGGAGCCGGAGGCCCGGAGGCTGCAGCTTCGGAGCCTACAGTACCTGGAGCGCTACGTTTACCTGGTGCTCCTCAACGCCTACCTCCACCTGGAGAAGGCCGACTCCTGGCAGAGGCCCTTCAGCGCCTGGATGCGGGAGGTGAGACACGGGGGGGTGGGCGTGGGGCTGAGGCCACCCCTCAGGCACCCGTACTCGGCGGGCAGTCGGGAAAAGCTGGATGAGTGAGTGCCAGAGGAGGAGGAGGAGGAGGAGGGCGAGCAGGCGTGTGGGGGCCCTCGGTGCGTCCCCGAGGCTGACATTCCCCGGTGCTCCATGCCCATTGTTGCGTTCGCCCCTCACCTGTGCCCTGCGAGGGGCAAGATGGTGGCGTGGCCCCTGCCACCTTCCAGCTGTGACCTCGGACAAGCTGAGCCCTCTAACCAGCAGTCCTCAGCAGTAAGATGCATCTTGTTATTGTCTGTGCCACCTCGGGATGTTGTGGGTGGGGGGAGTCCGTGAGACATACCCGGTGCCACCTTCTGGGCCCTGGGTAAGCGGGGCTGCCTTACGTGGCCACTCTTACTCTCCCATTGTACGGAGGAGGATACTGAGCACAGAGTAAGTACCGCGTTCACGGTCAGCACTAGGGCCAGTCGGTTCGCTGCAAAGCCCACCGTGTCTGGCCTGACACACTGCCCTCTCGTTCCGTCTCCGCCGTCCCTCTCTCTTCTTGGCCTCCCGGTTCTTCTAGTTCTTCCTCCGGCTTGGCTGGTTTTGGGGGCAGAGCTGCTGCCTTGGCACCTCTAGGTCAGGAGAGAGGCCTCCTCCCCCCGCTGGGCAGAGCAGCCTGTAATTACCCCTCCGCCCGGACGCCGGTCTCTCCTGACCTTGCCGGCCTGTCCTGACGGTTCTAATCCGGACTCGAGGCTGGAGTTAGCTCCCCTGGGGCAGGCGGGGCGGAGAGTGGGAGCTGGTGACCCCGCCAGAGTGGGCATAGGAAGGGCACGGGGGCTTAGGTAGGAGCGCGGGTGAGGTCAGAGCTGTGGGAACAGAGGCAGAGGGACCATGGCAGTGGCTGCTGGGTGCTGGGTGTTGGGCTGAAGGCAAGCCTTCAGGGCGGTCCTTGGGCAGATGCGTGTTGAGTCAGGAGCCCTGATGGGGGGTGGATCACACCAAGTCCACGTCAGGGCCATCCTCCTGAGCAGGACTGGGCTCGGCTTCCTCTTTGGACCCCTGGGTGGGATGGATGGAGGTAGTGGGGGACTTCAGACACCTCTGCTTGGGCTCTGCTTGGAGAGTAGAAATTGGGGGAACCAGGGGCTGGGCAGGAACTTGATCCCCTCCCCAGCTGAACCTAGGTGGCTCATGTTGGGGGCGTATCAAGGAAGGAGAGAACTGGTCCAGTCCAGAGTGTGGGCTCCAGCCTCTGGGGCCCTCAGTCCCTCCATCGTGGGGATGAGTGGAGGGTGGCGGGGGGAGGGTTGCCTGGGGACCGTTGGTCTGAGTGGAGCCTGAATCCTCCCCATCTCCAAGGATGGTGGAGAGAGAAGGGGGCTGGTTGATGAGTGGGTTGAGTCTAGTGCCGGGCCCTGGGCTGCTGGCAGGGAGCCCCCAGCCCGCCCTCCTGCACTGAGGCCTGCGGTGGAGCTGCCTGGTTCACAGCCCGAACACACAGCCACAGGGCTGTCGCTGGCTCCTGTCTCCCCGCTGCCTTCTGTGCCCCCGAGCATCTCAGTGGGAACATCAGGGCGGCACAGGCACAGGGGCACTTGGCTTCCTGTGCGGCTGTCCATTTCCTTCTTATCTGCTGGGTGCTCTGTGCTCTGTAGCCTTCCATCATGGTCCTGGGAGGTGGAGCCTGTTGTCCCCGTTATAAGGGAACTGAAACTCAGAGCGGCCATTGGCGGTCAAAACACAAACTTGCTCGGGTCGCTGAGCCGAGTGCAGGGAGGAAGGTGTGGTGATGTGGGGGGGGGGGGGGGCGGGCAGGGTGACCCGTCTCCCTGGGAACTCCGCCCCCATCTCTGCTGTCTTCCCCAGGTGGCATCAAAGGCCGGAGTCTATGAGATCCTCAATCAGCTGGGCTTCCCCGAGCTGGAGAGCGTGCAGGACCAGCCCTTCTCCGGGCTGCGCTGCCGGTGGCAGGAGCGGAGCCACGGCCTTGAGCCCGCCGCTGCTGGAGACTTCCTGTAGGAGGTGCTCCCCCGCCCCTGTGTGCCCCCTCCCACAGGGGCGCTCCAGGTGCTCCTCACTGGGAGCCGTCCTGAGGAACCCATTCCCCAGCTTCCCGCAGAGACTGGAGTGGGGTTGGGACCCTTTTTTAAGAAGAGGTTTTGATAGGACAGTTAGTGCACAGGTATACTTGTAAACCACAGGCGCACGGGCCCGGCGTGTGCCTTGCAGACCGAAGATGGCTTCCAAGGAGCTCAGTCCCCAAGTAGCCACCAAACGAAGCCACGCTCCACTTGCACGCATGCGCTTTCCTCTCCCGCTTCCGAGCGGTCCTGACAGCCTCAGGCGCAGAGTCCGGTTCCTTCTCTTGCTTTCTCTTGCTGCCCTCCTGCTCGGCTTCTCCCCTTTTGCTGCCTGAGCACTGCCCTGGGGCCCCCGGCTCCCCGGGGAGCGGACAGGGCTCTGGTGGACTGGTCACTTCAATGGCAGCCTCACCCAGTTCCCTGGCCTCTCGTGCCCCTTCTCCTTCCTTCCCCTTGTCCCTCTCCTGGGGATGGCAGGACTGTGAGGGTCTCCAAGGAGCTGGAAGGGAGGGGTCCTCTCGGGAGGAAAGAGCTTCTAGAAGGTGGATGCGGCCCCGGGAAGAGGCCTGCTCCGTTTCCCGGGCGCCAGGGCGGGAAGGGCTGAGGAAGCCAAGCTCCCAGCAGTGGGTCCTTCTGTACTTCTTCCCTGCCCTGGCGGCCTAGATGGCTCCAGTCCCCATCTGCTGCAGGAGGAGCCCCGAGGACTGCTGGGTGACCCTGAGGGAATGGTGAAGAGGGCTAAGGAGGGTGTGAGGGCTCACCTGGGTTGCAGGCCATCCGAGCTGAGGACCCCCCCGAGCTTCCCTCCAGAGGGAACAGAAGGGGCCGGTGAGCAGGAGGCCTCGGGAGCAGCCCTGTCCCGACAGTGGGAAGGCCGCTTGGGAGGGGCGGGAGGGCGCGGCCCTGTGGAGTTGAGTCTGGCTCTTCCTCTGGGGACCGCTCTCCACTGAAGCCCAGGGGCCGGCCGGCCTGAAGGCTGCCTACGCGGCCCTCCCTGGTCGGGTGCGTGCGCTTCTGTGGAAAAACAGGCGGATGTGTCTCTGTTCCCATCTCCCTAGCATTGGAAGGAACTGGGCCGTCTTGGCTGAGATCTGCGAAACTACTGTATGTCCATTCCCTCCCTTTTCAGATCTGTCGGGTTTGTTGATTTTTGCATATATTGGAGAGTTTGGATTTCTTTGCAGACAAGGTCTAGAGGAGGGGTCAGAGCTCGGGCTGAACCGAGAGGGATCCTTTGTGTTTTCACGGTTGACCCTGACTTTCAGCTGTGCTGGGACCACTGGCCGGTCACTGCGCCTCTCTGCCTCAGTTTCCCCGTTTGTAAAATGGGAGAATAATACTTGCCTACCTACCTCACAGGGGTGTTGTGAGGACTCATTTGTGACTTTTTTTTTTTTTTTTTTTTTTTTTGTACAGAGCTTTTGAGCATTAAAAAAATGGCTAAATGTGAAATGTGCCCCGCCTGCTGATGTCTGTAGTGTGGGGCAGATGTTACAGACGTGGTAACAGCTGCGGTGGGTGGGCAAGGTGAGTTGAAAGCACCAGCCCTTAGTGCTCCCAATTCTTGGAGAAGGTAAGTTTTTCCTGACATCCCTCTCCTTCCTTCACGTCCTTCATGCGTTACCGTCTCACTCAGGATGCCCAGGGCTGTCCAGCAGCATAATAGGCTAATTCATACTCAGATGTGAAGGACTGTTGTGTTCAGAGACACGGAGCAAAATGGAATCTCAAGGGTTATGATGGAGGGTGGACCTCAGCCTCTACTCCCTCCTCTCACCCCCGCAGGCTTTCCTTGGCCCCTTCAGGCCCCCAAATGCTCAGACACAATTGCATTGATTAACGTGTGAAGAGGCAGTGAGGAGAGTGAGGCAGAGAGCAGACCCCAGGCTTTCTCCCCACGCTCTCCCAGGGTTAGGGGAATGAAAGACCTCTGGGTTCTAGTTCTGAGGTCAGCTGGGGGGTGGTCAGGATGGAACCCAGAGCCCCATGTGCTGGAGTAGGTGATCTTCCCAGTCTGGGAGGGAAGGCCTCCTGGGGTTACCTCCCCGCACAGCAGAGTCCAAGGATGCCCCATGTGGCTTCTGAACGCGAGTGTGGAGACATGCACACCAGTGTGTGTGTGTGTGTGTGTGTGTGTGTGTGTGTGTGCGCGCGCGCGCACGCGCCTGGTGTGGGAGGGGCGCTTCTTTGCCTGGGGTACGAGGGTCTGGGTGGGGGGATACGCAGGAGTGGATGGTGTTCACAGGAGTGTCTCCCCGGGTACCCTGTCCTCCCACTGCCCCCTGAGGGCCTGGCTCCCGCACCCTTGCACTGTGTTCTTTCCCAAAGGCTTCCGGGGGCCTGCCACACCGGTTTGTCCCTGTGCCCAGACCAGACGGCCTTAGGTGGGACCCTCCCCGGCTTGGGGGTGTACCTGTGGGGGCCGATGAGCACACGCGGGCTTCCATACGTAAGGGTGGGTGTGTAATTTGGAGATACCTGAAAGTGGGCTGTGGGCGGTGATTCGACAGGTACGAGTTGGTGTGTGTAGACAGGGACAGCCCGCCTTCCGGAGCCTGTGGCATTTCAGGGAAGAGAGTGAACGAGTCATGTGCACTGGGTATGGCGAGAACGGGTGTGGCACGGGGTGCTGGTAGACAGGAGCTGTGAGGTGGAGTACAAGGTCAGAGTCCAGCCTGGGGCCCGGACTTCCACCGCTCTCTTCTGACAGAGCTTCTAGAATGAGGAAACAACCGAGGTCGTGGAGCCTGGGGGCATACTATGCCTGGAGTCAAGTCGCCTCATCCCAGGACCCCACGGCACCAGTGATCTGAGCTCCTCCTGACCCTGTTTACCCTCCCGGCCTTGACCAGACACTAGGAATGGGCCATATTCTGTGCAAGAGGGGCCCCCAGAGGGCCTTTGGTTTCCCTCCTCATCCCAAGAACCAGTTTAGGATGAACTGGAAAAATGGAGTGCCCGCCCAGAAGTTGCTGACAGGTCTTCCCTGCCGTGTCCAGTAGGGGACCCCCAGCTGCTTCTGCAGAATCAGCACTGTCGTATCTTTATGATGGTTTTACCTCACAAAAGGCCGTTTGCCTTTTTTTCTTTTCAATGTGTATTTTTGAGAGAGAAGGAAAGAGCACGAGCGAGGGAGGGGCAGAGAGACAGGAAGAGAGTGAATCCCAAGCAGGCTTTGTGTTGTCAGCACAGAGCCCGACGTGGGGCTCGATCTCACAAACCGTGAGGTGATGACCTGAGCTGAGGTCGAGAGTCTGATGCTTAACCGACTGAGCCACCCAGGCGCCCCAAGGCGGTTCATTTTTTACTCACCTAGATAAAGCATGATCAGCTGCTAGTTGTGAAAATTCGAGCAGTATCTTTGTTCCCCCAGCCCCCACTCCCTCTCCCACCCTCTGGCTCTAGAAGACACCCGTGTCCCTAGAGCGGCCCATGCTGGTTGGGCCTTTCTCCTGGCTGCACTGTCCCTGGCTGTGGCATTCCCCGCCTCTTTGGCCCCCGAATACCATGCGACACACCCCTTTCTCTGCTCAGGCGGCAGGAGCGGTTTGGGCATCCATACCCTGGCAGTTGGATTGTGGATCACCTTGTGTCTCTGAGTCTCCATTTCCTCAACTGTGAATGGGATTAAAATGCTTATTTGGAGGGTAAGATCAAAGTTAATGTAGGGTGCGAGACCCGGAACAAAAGAGCCCGGCTGAGATGCCACCAAAGAAGTGATGTGGACACAGGAGGCTCCTTAAAAGTCAGGGACGCTGGAGCCAGGAGGCAGGTAATGCCAGGGAGTCAGGGGCCGGTGGCAGCCTCCAGCTCTCCGTCCGGGTCTCCTTCCCTCCTAGAGGAGCCGGGATGAGGGGACAAAGGCACTCCTCGGTGTCCCATGCAGCTGTTCTCTGGGAAAGCCATGCTGACTTCTAAATGACCAGAGTGGGTGTGGGGCAGCCTGGTGGGAGGGGTGGTGGGTGCAGGCCAGGGAGAGGCCTTGGGAAGGGCTGACGTGGGGGTGTCCTGGACGAGGCCAGCCGTGGGGGATCCCTGGCTGAGCTAGTGGCCAGCGTTTCTGTACGTTTGCTCACTTGGATTAGGGCAGACCACCCGGCTTCCAGAAAGTTTCCCTGCCTTTGGGTGGCCCGGGACCAAGCAGGGTTGTGTCAGGAAGCTCCAGGGGCCTCTAGAGCTGGGCACCTTCTGCCCATTGTGGTGCTTCTCCAACTGGCAGCCTTCCCAGGGCTCTTCCTTCCCGATGCTCGGCCCAAGAGCACCTCAGGCCACACGGCCGTGTGGGGCCCTTCCTTCCCGCTCTCCTTTCACAACTGTCAGACCCGCATCGTGGGCCCATCCGAAGGCCCTCCCTGCCTTCTTCCCCTCCCCCTTTATCCTTCACAGGGGAGTTCCCCAATAAATCTCTCCTACATCTCATCCCTTCTTGGCGTCTGTCACTCTGAGGACCTGATGACGCACCCTCACTTTTGTCTTGGCGCTCCCCCCTCCGCGAGAGCAACTGCTTTGTCCCCTCTTTCTGGTGACGGTCAGCTTTCTCTTGGCTCTGGAGAAATGACTGCCTGTCTCCAACTTCATCTGTTCCATTTCCAGCCGGACTCCGTTGTCTGTCTCTTGTACTGCTCTCCCGTCTCACGTGAGGAGCCACGGGTCCTGTTGACGGGGGCCGGGAAATCATGGCTCAGTCTTTGAGGGTAGAGGGGTGCAGGAGAAAGAAGTTGGTACCCCTAAATCTGCATAGGGCGGGGCAAACTTCTGGTTATTTTCTAAATAAGAGGGCTGCCCATTTCAAAGTTTTTGGATACGCCCCCTCCAGTGTGCCCCCTGGAAATGTCCTACCTGCATTCCCAAGGAGCAGGTGACGAGCCTACTGTTCCTGCTCTCGTCAGCACTTCCCGTTGCATTTTTTAAAAGTTCTCGCCAGTTTGGTAGCTCAAAATACAGCATCTCATACTGGTTTAATTTTCTATTCCTTTTAAATTGATAGTACGCTTGAACTGTAGCTCATGGATATTGGACACTTACGTTCTCTTTTCCGAATGGTCCGTGTCTTTCGCTGACTTTTCCTTTGCGGTGTTGGTCTTTTTCTTCCTGGTTTGTAAAGATGGTGACCCTTCATTTCCCATATATGCTGCATTATTTCTAGCTTTCAAATATCATCAGACACACACGTTCCCTTAGAGGGAACGTCCTCTCCATTCTGCTGTGGCCTCCGTCTGCACTGCAGCCAGTCCGTTCTCAGATCAATAACCTTTGCTTATCTTATTCTGTTATGTATGAGAGTACTTACTTTGTCAGGCATTGTAGTTGGCTTTGTTGACGGTCATCATCCCATTCAGCGCTCCAACAATACCACAAGGTGGTGTTATGACCCGCATTTTATGGATCGGGATACGGAGGCCAGAGGGCATCTGATTCCAGGCCCTTGCTTATTTCACAGGTGGGTGTTGGAGCCAGCAATACCAGAATCCTCTTTGGTACTGGCATCCCCTTTGACATTGTCAGTGATTGGAATCCTTCTGGAAGGGTGCCCTAGCTCTCTTCGGTTGGGTGGTGGAAGGGTTGAGGGGGACAGAATGATTTCTTTGAAAGCCCTCCCTTAACGTCTTGTGGTTCTCGGACTTTATGCTGTTCAAACCCCCACGTACTTTCAAGAGGTTCCCCTCAACACCCACAAGAAGGCTTATTTCCTGTGAGTCATGGTGACAGATTTTCTGAGACATGGGCCTTTTAAGTGTCATCTCGTACCCCCCTTAGCTTATTCTTTCCTCTTCCTACCCTCTGCTCACATCACCCATGCACAAGGCCTAGGTGACAGCATGTCTATGCTATCTCAAAGTAACTGTCACTCTGTCTTTGAACTAAATGAGGCCATCTTCTGGGCTGAATTAAACACCCAACGGTTCATGACGGCACCCGCTTCCCCCTTTCCACTCTGACATTTGAGGTCACCGACCTTTTTTAACTTTTGCCGATTGGATAAGGAAAAAAAAACAGTCTTATTTTTTATCTTAAAACGACTTTTTCAATTACTATTGAGACGGAACATCTTTTCACATGTTTATCGGCCCTTTGGGTTTATTCTCTTATGTGTTTATTTTTATACTAGGTTGTCTTTCTTAAATTAATATGAAAAAATATGCATAAATGTTTAATATAATCTGTTTAACTCCTGGATAGATAGGTAGATAGATGTACAACCAGTCCTTTTACCCAGTCGGTCTGGGCTTGCAATTATTTCATTTTTGAAATTTTTAAAAATGTAGCTTTCTACCTCTTTTATTTGTAGTATTTTTTATTTGAGAGAGAGAGAGAGAGAGAACGTGAGTGGGGGAGAGGGGCAGGGGGGAGAGAGAGAGTATCTTAAGCAGGCTCCACACTCAGCACACAGCCCGACGTGGGGCTCGATCCCACCACCCTGGGATCGTGACCTGAGCCAAAATCAAGAGTCGGATGCTCAACCCACTGAGCCACCCAGGCTCCCCGGGGCTTGTAGCCATTTTAGAGGGTACTTTGTCACAGGGAAGCTGTACGTTATGGTGCAGTCAGATTTAGGCACCTTGTATCTTGCCCAGGTTCCGGCTGCCATCTCCCCTGCCCATCCCATCCCATCCCATCCCATCCCATCCCTTCCCATCCCATCGGCCTTCTGTCTTTCAGGGATGCAGAGCAATTTCTGACCTCTTCTTACCCTAGCACTGGCATAGAATTTTCCAGGAGATACACTTTTTATGATATTTAAGGACTTTGGATAAAGGGAAATCGGGGCGTATCTTTAATTTTAATATTTAATTGCAAATAGTATATACCACGTGCCTGACGCTGTGGCATTTAGGGCCCGGGCGGAGAATGAATGGCGGCCTTAGCTTGGATTGTGATGAGGATTGAATGCAGGGACCATACACAGGGATGTGGGCAGGGTTAAGGGGGCCAGCTAGGAGTGGGGAGGCACCCAGGAACTACGCGGGGGCACGTGGTGACCGGCCCTGGACCTGAGTGGGGCGAGGGGCAGCGCAGCAACACCCGAACCTGCTACAGACATCCTCAGGGGGCCCTGGGGACCATCCAACAGGAGCTGAGTTGGTGGGGGGGGGGAGCAACCACGGCTAGAGCAACTCCACTGAGCACAGGGCCGGTGGGGGTGGGGTAAAGGCCCAACTTCTCTCTTCTCCCATCTGCTCACCTGTCAGTGCATCCCTTTGACTGGCAAAGGTCCCAGCCACATGGTCTGTGGGGTCAGCCTCCAGAGATGGGGAGCCGGGGGGGAGAGAGGAACAGAAAATAACCAGCACAGCTTTCTTCCAAGCCCCGCGTGGACTTCACCCCTCTGGTAGCTCCAGGACAGCCCAAGGAAGTAATATTTTCTTGCTATTGGAACTCCCTACTAGAAACTCCTTCACTTCTGGAATATGGTCCCTGAGGGACCTTGCACTTCCCCTCAGCTGACCTCTTCACTGAGCAGTTGGGAGATCTGAGACTTGAAGGGCAATCCCTCGGCCAAGGTGACGCAGGGGGTCAAGGGCAGAGCCAGCACACCGACTCCCTGCCCGGTGCTCTTTCTTTCCCCTTCCTTTCTAGATCCACCAGAGCATTTAGATTGATGCCAATCGGGGCGCCTGGGTGGCTCAGTCAGTTAAGCGTCCGACTTCAGCTCAGGTCACGATCTCGCGGTCTGTGAGTTCAAGCCCCGCTTCGGGCTCTGGGCTGATGGCTCAGAGCCTGGAGCCTGCTTCCGATTCTGTGTCTCCCTCTCTCTCTGCCCCTCCCCCGTTCATGCTCTGTCTCTCTCTGTCTCAAAAATAAATAAACGTTTAAAAAAAAAATTTCTATAGATTGATGCCAATCACTAACCCAGAGCCTGGAGACCCAAAGAAACTGCCTTTCCTAAGAACCTCCCTGAGTCTGTGGGTGCCTATCCAGACCCTCGCTTAAGGAGCCTTCCTGCTTTCTTCACGGAGAGTTCCAGGGCTTCAGAGGCTTGAAGCTGTGTGTAAAAGTGTGTTTATACCGTTTTCTTGGGAGAGGATCCAGAGGTGACATCAGGCTCTCAACCACAAAAACGGTGAAACCCAAAAAGTGGGAGGGGGCTCCATTTTGTGTTCTCTCCAGTGGTTCCCCAACTTTTTTTCTTACCTCGGAGGCATATAGAATTCTCAAAAGAATATGAGGATGTAAAATTCTGCAAAGTAAGCCCATTAAAAAGGAACTAACCACTATCACAACACTCCCATATCATAAAAGGACATTTTAACCACCCCCCCCCCCAACCAAATCAAGGACGAATTCTTGGGAGGGGGGTAGTGACAGGCCTTGAAGTAGATAAAGGGGCTGTAACACACCATCCTCCTGGTCCCTTGTTGTGCTCTTTTGTCCTTGACGGAAAGTGGCAGTGTGGCTCTGCCTTTGGAAAGCTCCCTCTGCACCTTCTGCACAGAGAGGCAGCTGCTTACAGCCTGTGTCCTGGAAGCTGCAGACAGTTCTCCCGAAAGGCACCTGCTGGAGCTGGCGGGGCATGCGCCCTGTGGGGTTCCCGGGTGGTGTTTCCTGGGGTTCCCGGGTGGTGTTTCCTGGGCTTTCCAGGTGGGGATGAACACGGGTGTGTTTATGAGTTTCACAAAGGGAGGGCACATGCTTGTCCGTTGGGCTCAATTTTCCCTCAAGGGGTTTGGGAGAGGCCCTGAGCGGCTGGAACAACTTGCTGTCCCCAACCCCTTTGGAAGGGACACCTTGGTGGGGGAAGGGGGCCGTGGAGGCCATGAGAGCGCGTATGTGGGGGCCATGCACGAGGACCCCACTCCCTCCTGGTTGCCTACTGCATTCCAGACAGGCCCTCGTCCCTCCCGCCTTGGATGCCATCAGGTCAGCGTCAGTGCACTGGCTGGTGTTCTCTCCGCCCCCTCCCCAGGCCCCTTCTCTCCTTGGCTGAGGACAGGCAGGAGGACCTGGCTTCATACAGAGATTTTTCCAGGGAAGGTTCGCTGAGAAGGAAAGTTGGCTCCCCCACCAGGAGCGGGTCTCCTGAGAGCAGTGAGCGGTAGACCTGGGTCCTTATGTCTCCAGGAGTGATTCCTGAGCCAACAGGTACTGTTGGGCAGCTGATACGTGCCTGACAAATTGCTTCAACTGTTCCAACCTCAGTTTCCCGTTCTCTAAATGGAGATAATGCTCCCCTGACCCTTGATGCCCTCTCCGAGCTGGGGGAATCTTGGCAGGATTCCCCAACTGTCTGCACAATCGGAGGCAGGACAGGCATCGGCGCATGAGCGGGACCCCTTTGCGATGCTGCTGCACCCAGTGTGTCTGCAGGTGCTCCCGCATTAGGTCCCACGGAAGCACGCATGTGATCTGAAACCCTGATTTAGCTGCTAGCGTGTCCGGGTACCCGGGCACTTGGAGGAGAAGCTGGTCGCTCAAGGTCACTTAACAAGTAACGACGGAGCAGCCCACCCACGCGTCTGTTCTGGGAGGGCTTCGGCAATGCTGTTCAACCCCCATGGTACGAAGAAGGGCCCTTTTGCCCAGTTTTGTTGATACGACAAAGACAATAAACAAATACTTTTTAGAAACAGTCGAGGGAGACATAATTAGGGAAGAAACGACCGGAATGTCTATATCACTGAGCCTTCGCAAGGAAATCCCTAATATTATTTTCAGATCTGCTACAATGATAGTTGAGAATAAGCTACTGTATGACCTGGCTGGGGCCCCTGCAGCACCTGCTTTGCGTACCAGGCAAGAGTCACAGGACTCGCTCATAGTTTATAAGCTAATTTGCACAGTTTGCTTCATAAGCACATCTGTACAGTTTAAATGGTTTCCAAAGGACTTGAAAGCAGTTTGGGTTCTTAACAAAGTGATGGAATTCCCTGCCATCTCATCTGCCCTGGGAACTGGTTCTGCAGACCGTATTTTTGTTTTGTTTTTGAAATCACGAACAGATGTTGATGTTTAGATTGCCGGCTCCAGTTAAACACAGGCTTTTCTGCTTCTCCTCTGCCCAGCTTGCTCTGTCAGGGGTGGGAAGGGGGGGGGGGCTCTTGCCAGGCTGGAGTCCTGTCCCCCCGGGGTCCCCTCCCTTGAGCTGCCTCCAGCGAGGCAGGGAGTCTCCTGGGAGGGGGAGGGACAGCCTATGGGAAGGAAGAGAGTGGGGTCAACATGCCCAGGACGATGCCCCCACTCAGAGAGAGGCTCGGCCCATGCACGCTCCCTGCTTTTCCTTCAGTCTCCCTAGAATTCCCAATCCAGCCTTCCTTACCCTCTTCTGCTCCAGAGGACGGCCAAGGGAGCTGAGGGTATGGCTCGGTGAGTGCCCCAGGGAGGGGAACCACGTATGCCCCTCGTTCTAGCCCCCGGAGAGCCATACGCAGCCTGTGGGAATCATTCCCAAATGCCAAGGAGAGCAGAGGGGGCGGCCAGGGTAGGCTGAGAACCTAGCATTGCCAGGTGGACCAGGGCAGAGGGAGTGAGGAGCCGGAGGGAGAGGGGAACCCCCGATGAGCCCTCTGCTCTGGCTGGAAGGAAAGGAGAAATTCAGGGCGGTGGGCACGACTTTGGGTCTGCTGTAGCCGAGGGGTCGATGCCGAGGGAAGACAGACTGGGCGGGGGTGCTGGGGGCAGGAGCAGGACGTGTACTCTGGACCATTGGCAGCACAGTCCCTGGTTCGAATCCCACCTTTCCCGGCACTGGACAACGAGGAACACTGGACAAGTCATAACACCTTCCTTAGCCTCAGTCTCCTCATCTGTGAAGTGGGGCTCTTGGGAAAGTGAAATGAAACAATACATATTTGCACAGGGCCTGTCCCATAGCAGGCACCTAAGAAATGGCAGATAAAGGCAAAAGCAACCCCCCCCCCCCCCCCGGAATGCCATCCCCACCTTGACGTTTATTATGAGCTGGTGCCTCTTAGGCACCTATGCCTGAGGCCAGAGGCACCTTGGCTGGCTCTGGCGGGAAGTCCCTTTCTCCAAATACATCGGCTCCCCATGCCTCCGTGGGGCATTGGTGGGGGGCTGTCTGTCTCCAGGGGGAGCCCCAGAAGGTGAGGATAGAGGAACTCACAGCTCCCCACAGCCCAGCCTCAGCATTCCTTGCCTGCTTTGTCAGGAGCCTTGCTCCCTCGCCTGCCCCTGGCTCATAGTCCTTTAGGGGCAGAAATAGACATCAACATTCATTCATTCACTCACCAGTGTTTATTGAGCACCTGCGATATGCCCCCCGCCTGTGATAGGGCTCTGGAGCCTGTTGGGATAAGACAGACTTAGCAGGCTAGGCAAGAGAATCCCGCAGCCCAGGAACAGGTGCCCGCCCGTTCAGCTTTGTGCCCCTGCCCCTGCCAGGCGGGGCCCAGCGCTCTGCAGGGGGAAGGCGGAGTGGCGGGCAGGGCTGGGCTCTTGGCACCCGGGAATGCTTGGGGTTGCCATGGCCCTGCCATGAATGTAAGGATGGCCTCCCCTGGGCTGGCCAGCCGAGCTGGATCTGTGTTCGAGTTCTGGTTTGAACACAGCAAGGTCAAGGCAGAGGCTAGCTGAGGGGCTAGTGGCAGGCTGTGGAAATAGTCTGGTGGGTTGTCAAAAAGTTACACGTGGAACAACCACGTGACCCGGCATTTCTGCTCCTCCGCACGTATCAAAAGTAGCGAAAGCAGGGACTCAAAACAGATACTTGTGCCCCGATATTCATATTCGTAGCAGCGTTATTCGCGATAGTGGAAACGACCCAAGTGCCCAGGGACAGAAGACTGGATGAACAACGTGATGCATAGTACTATGGAATATTATCCGGCCATAAAAGGAATGAAGTCCTGACACGCGCTCTAAGGTGGACGGGTCCTGGGCACATTCTGCTTAGCGACAGAAGCCAGACACAGAAGTCAGACATAGTACGATCCCATTCATGTGAGGTTCCTAAAGTAGGCAGATTGGAGACACGGGATAGGGTAGGCGTTACAGGAGGCTGGAGGAGGGGGAGTTATGGTTTGATGGGTACAGAGTTTCTGTTGGAGATGATGAAAAAGGTCCAAGCATAAGTCGAGGGGAGGCTCACACGACGTTGCGGGTGTAAGGTTAACGCGGGTGTTGCGGGTTAACGCCACTGAACGGTGCACTTACAAATGGCTAAAGTGACAGATATCATGGAGAGCCTGGGTGGCTCAGTTGGTTGAGCGTTCAGCTTTGGCTCAGGTCACGATTTCATGGTTCATGGGTTCGAGCCCTGTCATCGGGCTCTCTGCTCTGAGCACTGGAGGCTGCTTTGGATTCCCTGTGCCCCCTCTCTTTCTGCCTCTCTCCCATTCACGCTCTCTCTTCTCAAAAATAAACATTAAGAAAAAGTGATGAATATGATGCTATATATATTTTATGACTTTTTTAAAAATTTTTTTTAATGTTTATTTATTTTTGGGACAGAGAGAGACAGAGCATGAACGGGGGAGGGGCAGAGAGAGAGGGAGACACAGAATCGGAAGCAGGCTCCAGGCTCTGAGCCATCAGCCCAGAGCCCGACGCGGGGCTCGAACCCACGGACCGCAAGATCGGGACCTGAGCTGAAGTCGGACGCTGAACCGACTGAGCCACCCAGGCGCCCCTATTTTATGACATTTTAAACAAGCGAGTGGCATACAGAGGTGCGTCCCCTGAGAGCAGCCCCCGAAAGTGGGTCCTCTTCGGCCCCTCTGACGCCTGAAGATGCTTGTTAAGACTGTTCCGAACACACTCTCGACCTTTCGGGAGTCAGACCATGGCGCCAGTGGAGCAGGTGCGGAACAGGGTGAGGGGAAGGCCCTGGGCTCTCTGGGATCCGTCGTTTCTAAAATGGGGATACGTGCGTCCACCTCACGGGTTGCTGGACAGATTAACTCACTAATATGTGTCTGCTCCTTAAAACCCCACGGTAAGTGCTCAAGAACGTTACTTATTAGCGTTTCACTTGTGGTGTTGGTGAGGGAAAAAGAACGGAAGTGAAGAGGCAAGGAAAGGCAGGGAGGTCTCAGTTACCCCATCCTGGAAGATGGCTCTACAAAACAAAATCACATGAAGTCCCCCCCCCCCCCCCCCCCATTGCTGTGGGAGAAGCATAGGCGTGGATGGCCACGATGCCCCTGCTGGGTCACCTTCTCTGCCAGTGAGAGGCGGGACCTTGGGCAAAGGTCCCCAGTCCTAGAGGTGCTGATTCCTGCGAATGTGGACGGGACGAAAGGGGGACAAAGATGATCTCGGGGAGGAGAGGGGAGGTCAGGCTCGTTGCGGGATGGTTGAGTCCCACGGGGAGTTTGGGCTTCCCAGGGGCAAAGCCGGTGTCCTGCCAGCGAGCTGACGTCACTGCCCTTTTAAGAGGAAGCTGGGAACCAGCTGTTGTGCAGATTAACTGTGAGCCCAGATGTGCAGTGGGAGCCCCGCAGTAAACAGATTCCAGTCCAGCCCGCAAAATAATAGCAGCCGTTCTGGGGCTGGCCGGCTGGGTCTCTGGAAAGAGGAAGGCAAGCCAGGCAGGGCTTCTTCCAAGCATGGGGAAGGTGGTGCTCAAGGGGTGTGCCCAGGGGCATTCGGGGTGTTGGGCCCACCCGGCCATGCCCTCCAAGGGCCGGGGCCAGCGCCCCCCCCCCCCCCGCCTCCATCCAATCTGGAAAGTGGTGCAGAAATCAGTGTTCTGGCCCCTGTTATACAGCCGGGGGCCCCGGGATCTGGAGGGGGGCGGTTTGTAGGATCACGGTGTACTACAGAGAAGGGATTGAGGTTGGGGCTCAGGCTCGGCTCAAATTCAAGGTTCATGTGAGAGGTTTCTGGCTAGCCTGGGGTCAATACGTGGCTGAGATCACTTCATTTTGTGGCCTGGCTTGGCTGCTCTCGGGGGTCCTGTCCGTAATGGGGGTTGATCTCTCTTTGTGTGTGACGCTAATCCCACCCACCCCGTGAGACTCTCAGCTCACCAGGCCCACTCTCCCAATCCCGAATGGTGCCAAGCCAGGCAGGTGCCCAGTCTGGCCCCTGCCTGTGTGTGGCTGTGGCAACCTCGGCTGGAAAAGGCCTCATCAGGCAGCAGGGTGGCAGGGGGGGCGTGGAGAGGGATCCCATGAGCAGGTTAAAGGGGCGGGCCTGCCCTTCTGGGGTCACAACCTGCCTCGGCCGAGTGGGCACCAGCTGTGCCCGGAGAAAGAACTGCCCGGCCGGAGCCGGCTCAGGTGTGCCTGGGGCCGCTGAGAAGTGAGAGGCCTGGGTGCGTACAGGGAAGGACTACCCATCAACTTACTTCCAGGCTCTCGTTTGTGTTGTCACTATCAGAGAGGGGGCGGCTGGGCCACAGGGCGGCGTGTGGTCCTCTCGTGGCAGCCTCACAGAGGGAAGGGTGAGGGCAGCCACTGCCGGCACTGGAGGCAGCCTAGGGGTTGGTCCTTCTGCCCGACCGAGCCGCGGACAGAGGCTTTAGACACCCAGAAACCCTGATCCGCTACTAGGACTGGAGGTGATACATGTGTCATGTGACGGCTCACAGTATAGAGCAGCTACCTCTAGAGGTGATGAGCCTCCTGCCTCTGGGAGAGTTCAAGCACAGGCCGGAAGACTGGCGGGTTTCATTTGCTTATTCGTTCACTTATGCCGCTGATCATCCATCCAGTATTTTCCAGACATCAAACTTATGCCAGGTGCCGGACGGGTTGATTCAACGGTGACTAAGATAGAAATGGCCCTTGCCCTTACAGTGGGCCGTGACCTAGACCTGGAAGCCAGGGAAGGCTTCCTGGAGGAAACTACCTTTTTTTTTTTTTTTTTTTTAGTTAATTTATTTTTGAGAGAGAAAGCATGGAAGGGGCAGAGCTGCACCGTCACTGTGGAGCTCGATGGCGGGCTCAAACTCACGAACCGTGAGATCCTGACCTGAGCCAAAGTTGTATGCTTAACCAACTGAGCCCTCCAGATGTACCAGAAACTACCTTTGAAACTGAGCCCTGAAGGCTGAGAAGGACCTAGGGTAGAGACGAGTTCCAGAAAGAGGAGGCAGCATGTAGGAAGGGCTAGAGAGAGCATGGCCAGCAGAGGAAGCAGTAAGCTCAGTGATACAGGGTGAGGGCAGAGTTGAGAGCGAGGTCAGCATGTGGGACTTGTTAGCAAGTCTGGGCCCCACAAGGAGCGAGTGAAGAGTTTTAAAGATATTTTCTTTTTAGATTTTTTTAAGTTTATTTATTTATTTTCGAGGGAGAGGGAGAGAGCGAGAGCAGGGGAGGGACAGAGAGAGAGGGAGACGGAATCCCAAGCAGGCTCTGCACCATCAGCACAAAGCCCGATGTGGGGCTCGAACTCACAGACCTGTGAGATCATGACCTGAGCCGAGCCCAAGAGCCGGACGGACGCTCAACCGACTGAGCCACCCAGGTCCCCCATGAAGAGTTTTAAGCAAAGCGATGATGTAATCAGATGTGTGTCTCAGCTGGTTTCTCCAGAGGCACACCTTGAGACAGGGATTCCCAGGCAGGTAGTTTATATGGAGAGGCGATTCCAGAAAATACCCAGTAGGAGAAGGAGGAATTGAGACCGGGAAGGAGGCCAGCCGAGAAAGTGTAGGTGGTGAGGCAAGTCGCCGCTGTGGCCATGGCAGCTTAACCCTGCTGGGGAACCCTGGGAGTCGGCATAGAACATGTCCCCCCGACCGGCCGCGAGGGAGCTGGACCATTTATACACTACCTGCTTCCCATCGGCTGTTGGGTGAAGGCTGTTCTGGGACGGGTGGTGCTTGGACACGGGCCCCGAGCACCTCTGGCTTCTCCAGGGGGCAGGTGCAGTGGGCCCCACACAGGCCCTCCGGCAGAGCCGTGGGCCACGGGAACGTGGGCTGGGTGCCCGCTCCAGGGCGGCTGTGGTGGGGGGGGGGGGGGTTGGCCCCGAGGAGCGGATAGGAGCCCAGCGATCAGTGAAGAGGCTGCAGGAAGACACATCCAGGAGATGTTGCTGTCCCGGAGAGGCTGTGGTGATGAGCACCAGGGGACAAAGGTCAGCGTGAGGAAATGCCCGGTCTTGGTGGCAGACGTGGCGGGATCAACACTGGGGAGAGGATGTGCAGCCTCTCAGAACTGCAAGGGCCCTGCACCTCGCCCAGGGCCCTCCCCGCCACCCTCCCCTCCCCCCCTCCCCCCTCCCCCCCCCTCCCCACTGCCTGTTCTCCAGCAGGTCCCCGTGGGCTCACACACGCCAGACCCTGACTCAGCCTCCAGGGCAGCAGGGCCACACCTCAGGGACCACGCAGGTGTCTGCAGGGAGATGAAGTGCTGTAAAGGAATCATTTAAAAAAAAAAACACAAAAAAACAAGCAAAAACTGGGCCGTGCTCAGCGCCAGCCTCAGGTCTTAGGAGAGATCGCCGGGGCCTAAGAGGGGGCATGAGAGAAAAGCAATGCAGCTGAGCCCCCCCCCCAGCTGGATGCCAGCCTGCTCCCCCTACCGTCCTTCATGTCCACATCTGTCTCCCCCATCAGACAGGCCAGAAGAGGCCAGACGCTGTGCGTGGCTGGTGGACGGGACCCGATTTCCAGACGGTGCTCCGTAACCCTGTCTATAACCATCCGTGAAATGATGGGGCCTGTGGACGGTCCCAGCCCTTCGGTGCTCCATGCCCTTGGGAAGGGGGAGGGAGGTGCTGGGGACAATTGAGCAGTGCTTCTAAGGCTGGGCCAGCAGAATGGGGCGGGCGGGAGGCTGGGAAAGGGGATGGGGGGGGTGGTTGGAGTAGCCAGGGGAGAAGACAGGATGCCGTGTCATCAACCAGGGTTTTTATTGGCCAAAAAGAGATGCTGGGTCTGGGTGAAATTAGTAGAAAAGGAATTTAGCTCTAACCAATGACCGATGGGAGGTGGTGTCCTGATGTCCACCTCCCTCCACCCCGAGCTGGGATGACCCTGAGGTGTATGTTCATTGGCCACTTGCTGAATGTGGGCCGCCCTCCCCTCCCCTCCCCCCTACCCGGGCCAGGCTTCCTGAGATTGCCTGTCACATAAATCACCTGGTTGCAAATCCTAGGCTCACTTCTGCTTCTGCCAGGACCCCACACGGGGGGGCGGGTGCATCCCACAAGTCCCGTCATGTGTCCTTTCCTAGCTGCAGAGGACGATGGGGAAGCAAGAGTCAGGCATTTTCAGCCGCAGGGAGTGGGAGTGGCTCGCTTCTCTGCGATCAAATCCCACAGACCGGGTGGCTTACAAACAGGAGAAATCTACGTCTCATGGTTCCGGAGTCTGGAAGTCTCAGCTCAAGGTGCTGGTGGATTCGGTTGGGCCCGTTTTCTGTTTGTAGACAGCACGTTCTCATGTGCCCTCAGAAGGTAGAAGGGCCTGGGATCTTGGGGCCTCTTTGGTAGGGGCTCTATTTCCACTCATGTTCCCTCCCAAAGCCCCCCCCCCCCCCAAATCACCTCAGGGACTATGATTTCAGCATATGAACTTTGAGGGGACACAAACATTTAGACCATAGCAGAAGCCGATGGCAAATTCAAATTATAATAATTTCCGGAAGGTCTGTTCATAAAGGGCCCGTTTACAAAGGTGTGGGGAGCTGTGGAGAAGCACAAGCCTAGTGTGACAACTCAGGATTAGTCCGGTGGGGGTCTGAAGGATGAGAGAGGGTGCGGTTGCTGGAGCCCGGAAAGAGGGGGACAGGCAGAGGCCTCCTGGGGAGGAGTAGTGACCCGGCTAGCCCATGGCCACCTCTCGGGGGAGGGGAGCAAACGCACTCTCCGTGCCCGCATCTCCTGCCCACTGACAGACGGTGCAGACAGATCGGCGTCCCGGGCCAGAGCAGGGTGACAGCGTGGGGACAGACCCTCAGAAGGACAAATGGAAGCTTTCTGGCACGGCACAGAATCTCCGGAACGAACAAGTGGCCTCAGGTGTGACAGTCTCCCATTGTCTGCGTGGGGATAGAGGTGAACAATGTCATACTGGGTCTTGAATTAGGGCTGAGGGTGCCAGAGCCGCCCCTCAACAACATCGGGCCGTTCCTCGTCCTTGGTCATCCCACACCTTTTCACCAGTCTCTCCAAAGCTGTGCGTGCCTGGGACCCAGAGCCCTGGCTCTGCCAGGAACTTCCGTAACCACGGTTCCGTCCCTCCCTCTGGGTCTCAGCTTCCCTATGTGCAAAACCAGGAGGGTTAGCAAGATAACCGCTCAGTACCCTTTATGTGGCACCGACCTTCTAGAAAGGCTCGTGGCCCCCTGCCAAAGCATCCTAAGATGGGAGTCAAATGAAGAGTGTCCTTTTGGGGAAACCCAGGCCCAGGGAACAAAGGGATTGCTGGAGGTCAGTGATCATGTGGGCACGTAAACAAGTCTCCCCTCTTTGGTTGGGGCTGTCCCCTGGGCCGGGCCTGCCCTGCCCCGGCTCTCCCCAAGGGGTACGGCCCACACCCGTGTTTATTTTCAATTAGTGCAGCAGCCAGCATGACGTTTCAAGGTTTTTCTGGTGCTCTTGTTTGTGTGTGTGGCTGTGAACGGAAAGGTGTAAAAATGTTGGCTTCCACCAGGCTTTCAGAGCCAGCCAGTCCCTCCTGCCCTACTCGGGGATCCAGGGTGAGAGTGATATCACTGCTGAGCTTTTGAGAGTACAGGTCCACCCAAACCTCAAAGGGCTTCATTTGTAGGGAGTTTCAAAGACAGTCAGGAGGCCGTGCCAGCAAATCTGAGCCCCTCTGACGGCCGCCCCGCACAGCCAAATCCTGCTAATTCTGGGAGGCAGGGATCTTGCCACCCACCCCCGAGGGCCCGTGTTCTATAAGGCCTGTGTCCCAGGCGCCCGAGACAAAGATCACTTCATTCGACGGTGCAACCGGAGACTCTGGGGCTTACCGGACGCCAAGGCCAGGAAGCCTCGGCCACCACCTTGTTGGAACCACCGCCTTCTCCCCTCGAACTGTGCGACAGGCGAGAGAAAGCCCTCCGCCTTTCAAATGGGTTCTGTTGAAATTACAGTTTTCAAACCGACGGCTCTGGGTCAATCATGGCCCGCACACACGTTCTCTTTGGCTTGGGCCATGTTTGGCCCTGTAGGTTTATTTTTATTTTTATTGCTTCTTTATTTTTGAAGGAGACAGACAGAGAGAGAGAGACAGAGCATGAGCGGGGGGAGGAGCAGAGAGAGAGGGAGACACAGAACCCGAAGCAGGCTCCAGGCTCCGAGCTGTCGGCGCAGAGCCCGACGCGGGGCCCGAACTCACGGACCGCGAGATCATGACCTGAGCCGAAGTCGGACGCTCCACCGACTGAGCCACGCGGGCGCCCCTGGGTTTCTTTTTACAAAGGGAGATGCATTGCCAACAATCAAAGAAGTGAAGTTGGGGTTTCTGGTTGCTTTCAGAAACTGGAGGACCTGCCAGCCCCGGACTCATGTTCCTGCACAGGGATGCTTGGCGGGCACATAGCCTCCGGCCCCCTCTAGATAAAGCATTTGCTGTTCAGCTCAACCTGGTCCTCGCCATTTCCTGATGCCTCCTGGCCGGGACCTGAGTGTCTGTTGCCTCTGATCACTGAGCTTGTGCTGCTGTTTCTTGAATTAAGAGTTATGAGGGAAGCAAACTCTTTGGGGTTCCCCCCCCCATTTCCAACCAAAGTAGAAACCTGCCCCAGGGCGAGCCGCCTGTCCTAGCGGATTGCTGATGTGGAAGTTGGTCTCCAGGGCCACGTTCGGGCCCCATCCTCCCCTCTGCCACAACCGTCACCGTCGTGGTCAATGTCAGTCACGTCATGTTTCTTAGTCCTCTGTCAGGCTGTGCGCGCATAAGGCAGGTCCAGACGGCCCTTGATTTGCCGGAGGGGCAAAGTTTGGTGCGTAAAGATGACAGACCAAGGAGAGCAGCTGGGGCGGGCAGGGTCAGACCCGACTCGATGAAGGACTCGGCCGCCAGCAAGGGCTGCGAAAGGAAGCCGTGCAATGATACCACGTAGCCTGGGAGGAAGAGTCTCCTAGCCAGCTCTTGGCCTAAGCGGTGGCCTGGCCCCGGCTCATTTCCAGGGCTCGAGAAAATCAGGAGGCTAAGGCAGTTTGGACAGCAGTCTCAGGGCTGGCCTGTGAATTCAGCCACTTCACTGGGGGGGAGGAAAGCTGGGGGGGAAGTAAGCCTCAGTTTTCCATCTAATGGGTATATGAGCATCGGTTCTGGCTCCCTCTGTGAGAACCCCTTCAGGCCAGGCCCACGTGTCCTCTCAAGGCTGGCTCTTCTCACCACACCGGCCCACTCCGGTTTCCGGGAAGCTCCCCCAGAAGACCGTGGGGGGCATACTCCAGGCAGGTGGCCCCCTTCAGGTGAGGCAAGCACTTGGCATGGTAGGAGAATCTCAGGCGACCGTGGGACAGGCCACACTTCACCTCGTGCAAGCCAGACTGTGGGTTCTGGTCACAGGTGCCGAGGAGGTCATCGTCCCAGCCGTGGTCTTGGTCCCAGACCTGCACCCTCAGGGGCCCCCCCGTGGACAGGATCACGTCCCCGAAGTCCAGCCGCGTCATCCACTTGGGGTTGTTATCGTTCCACACTGTGCTCACTCTCAGCTCCTGGCCTCCAAAGAAGACCTTCAGGTAGGCGTCCGTCCTAGTGAAAGAGTCTCCCCACAGGCCTGACGCCTGGAAGTTCATGACCTCCAAGTGGGCCAGGCCCCTCTGCCGGGGACAGCAGTCCTGGTTGGTGACCGCTGAGCCGTGGCAGACACACTGGCAGGGGTTGTGGGGGCTCTTCTTCTGCCCCAGGGGGCAAGGCCTGCTACAGTCCTTCCAGCGGGCCCTGTCCATCACGTACTTGCTCACGGCCTGTCGCAGGGCCTCCCGCCGCGGGTCCTGGCTCTCCAGGAGCACATGCAGAGGCTCCAGGGTGTAGTCCACCAGGCTGGGTCTGTCCAGCAGCGAGGCCACCCAGGCGGAGAACTGCTCGGGCCCGGCCTGGTCCCCAAACAGCAGGTCACTTACGGAGGTGTGGTGGCCACCAACTATTTCGGAAAAGCGCTCCCGATAGGCCTGGTGGAAGGAGGTGGTTATCTTGTGGTGCTTCTTCTTCTCCTCGCAGGCCTTGAATTCCGATGAAGAGCTGGCATGGCCACTTATGCTGACCTGGGCCTCGACGGCCAGGCAGTCCTCCACCTCTTTGGCCCCGAGCCCGTCCAGGGCCAGCTCACAGGTGCGCAGGGCGGTGAGGGCCGAGATCCGGCCGCCCAGCTCCATGGACCGGATGAAGTGGGTGCCGTAGTTGGAGATGAGCCGGAGGTAGTCGGCCTCGGTGGAGGTGTTGAAGTCGGGGGGCAGGTCTCTGACGACCCTCTGGAAATTGGGGTGGAGTGGGGGAGAGTGTACCAGGTGAGAGCTAAAGGGAGAGAGAAACATCAGATGGCCAGCGGTGGTTAGTTTCTCCCTCGCCCATCCCTCAAGGTTGCCCAAGGTCACGTGGAACTGGTAGAAAGAGAGCTGGAACCCAGGCGGCCTGGCTCCAAGCCCGAGCTCCGAACCAGTGAGCTGGCGGGGAAGCCCATCCTGTCTGTTGTCCCTTGGTAACCTAGGTATGCTGTACAGGTATTTCTGCGTGTCCTTTCCAAAATAAGGTTTTCTTCTTTCCTTTTTATTTTCTGGTTATAAAAGTGACGATGCTGCACCGATGATGACCCTCTAGCTTTGGAAACTAGTCCTGTGGCCTTTGTCCATCTGTCCCCTGCATTGGGTGCCTGACTGCTCTGTCTCACTGTGAGAGGAACGAGGGTGGTTGGCTCGGGGCCTCCACGGAGACCATGCATTTCTGGGGTGTGGGACCTACGTCCCGGAGGGCTGGGGTTGTGACCGCTGTCGTTTGGTGCCGTGGCCCGAATTCCCAGCACAGAGCCCGACACATGACAGCCACGAATTGTGGCTGAACGTGCGAATGAGGCCCGGCGGTGGGGAGTCTCCTGCCAGGTCTCCTGCCCACAGGACAGAGGGGACTCAGTAGATCTGAATGGCACCGTGTTGGGTGTCTTAGCAGGGCCTTGCTTGCTTCTTCTCCGCCTGTTCTCTCCCGGGGCTCTTCCTGTTCAGGGTCACCGGGGAGGAGGCCCGAGGGCACCGTACCAGCCAGTGTGCAGGTTCCCCTGCCGAGTTCCCCCCGCCACCATTCCAGGGCTCCCAGACCACTCTGAGTTTCCCACACCTTTTCCCAAGCCCCTTCTCACCACCCCCCAGCCCCCACCCCCCGCGGCTCTCACCTGTAGAAGCGACATTCCACCAAGTCAGTGCTGAAGCTGTACTGGTCGTGGAAGGTCTTCTGGGCCGCGAAGTTGGCCATGTGGGAGTGCGAGCCAGCCATGGTCACATGCACGTTGGCGCTGGGTTTGGGAGACACGTCCAGCCCCACCCGCCAGTCGTTGCGG
The DNA here is from genome assembly GCF_046562875.1 of Panthera onca. Classification (NCBI taxonomy): domain Eukaryota; kingdom Metazoa; phylum Chordata; class Mammalia; order Carnivora; family Felidae; genus Panthera; species Panthera onca. The sequence goes on along the minus strand of NC_138349.1, from coordinate 56,258,526 downwards.
ATGTTGCTGGCTGCTTCCCTGGCCACGCCCTCGGTGGAACTGGCCTTGGCCCTGACCACTTGGCGCTGGCAGCCTGAGCCCTGGGCGCGCCAGTCAGTCAGTGCCAGAGGGAGGCGCTGAAGGGCGCCCCCCTTCAGGACGTTGTGGCAGAGAGTGCAGGTGCCGTCGGGCCGCAGGAAGCTCTCGGTGTCCACCGGGAAGGAGCCCGAGCGCCTGAGGCTGGTCACGTCCACGCCCTCCCCAGCCAGCATTGAGCCGGGCACAAACGGACGGTTGCGGCGGCACTCGGAACGGGCGGCCGTGTGGCAGGGGGCTGGGGCGGGGGGGGGCAGCAGCAGGAGGAGGAGGCCCGGGAGGAGCACACAGGCACCCATGGAGCTGCGGAGACGGGGGCGTCTGGGCCTCAGGAAGCTGTGGGCAGAGGTACGGAGGGTGAACTGTCAGGCCGTATGGGATGGAGAGGGAACGCGCTATCTCCGAAGTGACTGAGTGTCCGAGCCGCGATGACCTTTGCAGACCTGGCCCATCCCCCACGTGTACGGATGGGGCCAGGATGGGAAGTGACGCGCCTGAGGTCACACAGCCGGGAGGAGCCCCTTGCTAGGATTTCATTATTTAAGGCCTAACGGGGGATCCAGATTGATGGCTTTGTCCCCAGGACCACAGATGCTGCTTGTGGGGACGGGGCTCTGCACACAGAGGAGGGGACAGAGAGTAGATATAGCAAACTTGGGGAGGGACCTGGGACCCTAAAGAAGCCCGGATTCTGGAGAAGTGTCATGTGGGCCCCAGAACAAGCATGTTTTTCCCGCCCCACCTCTCCCACTCTCTGTCTGTCTGTCTGTCTCTCTCCCACGAGGCCCTTAATGGGATTGGATAAGAAAAAACGCACTGCCCTTATTCTCCCCACCTTCCCTTTGCGGTCCACTCTCGAGCTTCATGGGAGAGCGGCAGCCTGAATTCGGATGTGCCTGTGCCCTCGCATCCCGTGTGGGGAGGCCCGGCAAGTCCCCTCTCCAGATCTCCTGGCGTCCACACCTCCTTTGGCATCGCCTTGCCCTGTGGCACTCAGGCACTGTATGTGAGCTACCTATGTGTTGCCTCCTATCGGACAACCGTCAGCTAGAAGCTTCTTCCCTGTTTTGAGGTGGCTCGGGAGCCTCACGTGGACCTGTTTGTAATCTGGGGTCTCCAGGCCCTACCCCTATCCAAACTGGATGCCTCAGAGGCCTGTCCCTTCCAGCACCTGCCAGGGACCCCAGCTCCTCTGAAACATGGGGACTCACCCACAGGAGTCACTGGGGTGGTGGGGTTCCGGCCCCAGAGAGATAAATGGGAGAAGGGCAATCTTTCAAAGGCCGTCGGGCCATCCCACTTAGGAGGCCAGTACGGTTCATAACCTTAATCCACGGAGCTCCATCTCCATCCCCGTCCTCCTCGTATTCTCTCCCAGGGAGCCTCTTTTCAGCTTTCTGAGCGGCTCTCCCCGTCAGCATTGGACGGGGCCTTACGGACGATGCCTTGTAACCTCTCCGTTTCCTATATGAGGAAACTGAGGCCCAGAGTGGGCGTGAGGACGCTCGGCGAGTCAGTGACAGAGCACAGTCTCGTGGGTCCCGGCACTTCCTGCTCCATCAGGCTCCTCCCCAGACAGAGTGGCCTCACTCCCGCGCCTCTCCATCCCCATCCGGGGGCTCCCAGCCTCCCTGCCACCCGCCTTCCTCCCTACCTGGAGTCCTGTGTTGAGACGCTCCCCCACGGACACTGTCTCCCCGACGAGAGGCTCCTGAAATGGTGGTGTCAGCCCCCGGGGAGGCTCACCACACAGCTCATCACCCAAGCCACCGCTCACATCACTTCTGCTTCCTGCCCCGCCCCTCCAGCTGTGGTCACGGGTCCCCTCTGCTCTCCCCTCCCATCAGCACCCACCTTGTGCTCATCTCCTCATCCGGCCTTTCTGACAACCCTCAGGAAATGAAGCCGCGACGGCCAGTGTCTCATCCAACAAGTTGAGCTGCCCGGGCCGTGGGGGGCCTGGGCAAACAGGCGAGGCTTGGTGTGGCACTAACACAAGGACTTTGAGCTTCAGCTCTGGGTTGCTGAGCAGGCCGGCAGGGCCCATTCCCCCGCTTCTGATCTACGGCATCACATAAGACACGTAAGGGGCGGTACAGGGGAGGAGCTCGCCGCCGAGGCTTAGGAGCCCACGGCCTGGGCCTGGGCCAGCTCAGTTATGCTCTCGCTGTGTGGCCTGGCAAGCTACTTTGGCCTCTCTGTGCCTCAGCTAGAAAGGGAGATCCTTGGAACGCAGACCCTACGGGTTGTGAACAACAGGGGGTTACTATGGGTGAAGTTCTTAGAACCGTGCCTGGCCCTGAGCAAGGGTGACCATTCCCTCCTCCCCAAACAGGGGGCGCTAAATAACCCCCCTGGCCCACTTCCTAGCCACACCTGAGTTCTAGCCCGGCCCCCGGCTCTGAACCCCAAACACTACTCCAGGAGACGGTTTCCTGTTCCCCCCTTTTGTGAGGCGAACTGGTGGCCACACGGGTCCCCAGCCCCTCCCCAGCCTTGGCCTGAGGTCGCAGCCACAGGGTGGGGGGTGGGCCGAGGGGGAGGGAGATGTGGGTGGGGCCAGAGGCTTGAGGTCTTCTTCATCCTTTGTCCTACCTGAAGTCAGGGTGGGGTGAGGTTTCCATGGGTCGAGTGACTCACAGGGCAACTTCTGGGGGCCAAAATCACACTGGTCTGAGGTGAAGACAGCTGGGTAAGTGGGGGACTGTTCTCAAGAGTTCATCTTCCAACCGTGTACGTGACAGGAACAGATAGCCGCAGGCCCCAGACCACGTGTGACACCGTGGGGTTCATCCCTTGAGTTTGTTGTACCCCCCCCCCCCCCCCCCCACCGAATGCCTTGCTTTTACGGGAACAGCGGCTCACGCTGCCTTCTCGGAACTCGGCCCCATCTCCTCCCCTCCGTGCCCCCCTCCAGAAATCGCGGCCTCCTGACCCCCTTCTCTCGGCGCCTGTTTCAGAACAAGGGCATAAACAGGAGCCAGGTAGTTGTTTGCATGACAGCATGAAGACATATATTACGATCTTTGGAACTTTTCAGAGACTGTTATCCGGTAAGTGCTATTGTGAATTAATATTTCTGGAGTGGTATTCAGAGAAATGTACGCCGTTTTTATAAATGTAACGGGAATCATGATTAAAACAGATTGACCCTTCTCAAAATCAGATATTCAGAGCGAAATTAAATTTAAACACGGGGGGAAAAGGCCCTCCATGTTGAATAATACCGATACTATCGCATGAATAAAATTATGTGTCAGCCTCTAAGGAACGGATCGGGACACGATCCATCGGGAACATAAGAAATGAAAAAGTATTTCGAATCTAGTCTGGTTCAAAACATATCTGTTGAATGCCCCCATGTTATTGCTGCTGTCATCTTCACATAAAAATAACATGCAAATAACTAAAAAAAAAAAAGGGGGTCAGGCTGCTGAGGCTGTGAGTTTAGTCCTGTAGGAAGAGACAGTGAGGTAGAGGGAACAGATTCTAGTCTCCGCTTCGCGGGAAACTTGCCGCGTGACTCTTGCCGGTAGTTTTAACCCCTTTCCAGGTTAGTTTGCTCATCTACAAAATCAATGGGAGGACTCTGGGATTTCTTTTTTTTTTTTTTAATTTTTTTTTTTAACGTTTATTTTATTTTTGAGACAGAGAGAGACAGAGCATGAACGGGGGAGGGGCAGAGAGAGAGGGAGACACAGAATCGGAAGCAGGCTCCGAGCCATCAGCCCAGAGCCCGACGCGGGGCTCGAACTCACGGACCGCGAGATAGTGACCTGAGCTGAAGTCGGACGCTTAACCGACTGAGCCACCCAGGCGCCCCAGGACTCTGGGATTTCTAAGAATCCTTAGATTCTTGATGACACAATGTGCATTTAGCACCTCTCGAGTGGCATGTGAAGTCGCTACTCTCCACGAGTTCCTGGTGGGGTCGGTCCATCAAAGAGCAAGGATGTCGTGGAGGTCTACCGTGACCGTTTGGGCCTCTGTGACGGACGGCAGTTGTTCTCTCCAGACGACGCTTAGAATAAAAAGGGACTAAACACACTTTTGCGTCTGATGCCTAAGTCTTAATAAGAGCACAGTTTGTTCAATTGCCAGACTCCATCTATACGGTTTATATTAAAAAATGTAATTCATGGGGCACCTGGCTGGCTCAGTCGGTTGAGCGTCCAACTCTTGATTTCAGCTCAGGTCATGATCCCAGACCCATGGGATTGAGCCCCCCAATGGTTTTGAGCTCAAAACCACTGAGTTGTACATTTCATTTATTCTTTTTGGCAGCTTATTTATTTATTTTGAGAGAGACAGAGGCGGCGCAAGTAAGGGAAGGGCAGAGAGAGAGGGAGAGAGAGAGAATCCCAAGCAGGCTTCACGCTGTCAGCTCAGAGCCCGACGCGGGGCTTGAACTCACAAAACCGTGAGATCACGACCTAAGCCGAAACCAAGAGTCGGATGCTCAACCGACTGAGCCACCCAGGGGCCCCTGACCTGTACACTTTAAATGCTTGAGTTGTATGTGAATAATACATATATATGTATATGTGTATATGTATATTATTTGAATTGGGTTATTTGTCTTTTTGTTGTTGATTTCTAATAGTTCTTCATATATTTTGGATTTGAGACCCTTTTCAGATATATGATTTGCAAACATTTTCTATTCACTCCCTTCAGAGTGTCCTTGGAAGCACAAATCTTTCTAACTTTAACGAAGTCCAACATTTCTGTTTGTCCTTTTGTTGCTTATATTTTCAATGTCATACCTAAGAAGTCTTTGCCTAACCCAAGGTCATGGAGATACACTCCTATACTGTCTCCTAAGAGTCTTACAGTTTTAACTCTTACATTTAGGTCTATGATCCACTTAGAATTTATTTTTGTGTTTGGAAAAGTGTCCAGCTTCATTCTTTTGCGTGTTGGTATGATTTGGGGGTACATTTTCCTAGGGCTACAAAATATTTACCTTTGACAGAAAAGCTCCATGGATAGTCTACACAGAATGCACGAGGAAGCTCCTGACCCTGACTGTGTCCACTTACATAAACTCTACCTACTCCATGCTCTGTGCATATGAACCATAATCAGAGAGGTCCTTCGACAACACCAGTGTTTATACTGTAATTATCGTGCCTGTTTTAAAGATACCAAATGCAGTCCCAGTGGCATTCTTTTCCTCCTGTGATTATTCTCGGTTTCCTCTTCTTCCTGGGTTCTTCTTCCTCACCAGCCTGATGTGTTGCTATGGTTATGTCGGTTTTCCCCTCAGCCTCACGAAACGACCGGAGGGGTCTTTCCTCTGCTTCCATTCTGTGGAAGAGTCTCCAGAGATTGGCACCCAATTTTTGTACTTGGGCAGATTTTTAATACTGAGTCCGTATCTTCAGCAGTTATAGCTCTGTTTGAGTTTTCTGGCTTTTTTTTTTTTTTTTTCTGATATCAGTTTTGGCAAGTTACATTTTTCTAGGAAAATGTCCCATCTGTCTGAAATTTCACCATTGTGGCCATGACATTATTTATAGTTGTCTCTCACACTCCTAGAAAAAATGTCTTTCTGAATCAGTAGTCATGCCCCCTATTTGATCACAATTTTTTTTTTAATCATTGTTTCTCTCTCTCTGTTTTTAGATGAGTCTTGCTAAAAGTTTTTCTATTTTTTATTAATTTTTTCAAAGAACTTGCCCTTGGCTTCATTGATCCTCTCTATTGTATCATTATTTCCCATTCGATCAGTTTCATTCTTACCTTTTCATTTCCCTCCTTTTCCCAGTATTCTTTGGGCTCCTTCTATTATTCTTTTACTAACTTCTTCAATTGAATCCTTAGCTTAATTTTCTTTTCTTTTTCTTTTTTAATGTAAATACTTAAGGCACTACATTTCCCCCAAAATCTTTTATACTGCCTCTTGATAGTTTTGGTGGGAAGTATTTTCATTATTGCCTGTTTTCTTAATATTTTCCAAATTTCCTTATGATTTTTCTTTACCTTGTAAGTTATTTAAAAGTATGCTCTAAGAGACTGTTAAAAACTGAGAACAAACTGAGGGTTGATGGGGGGTGGGAGGGAGGGCAGGGTGGGTGATGGGTATTGAGGAGGGCACCTTTTGGGATGAGCACTGGGTGTTGTATGGAAACCAATTTGACAATAAATTTCATATATTAAAAAAATAAATAAAATAAATAAATAAAAATAAAAAAATAAAAATAAAAAAATAAAAGTATGCTCTCTACATTTTCACGAAAATGGTTTTTTTTTTTAAATGCTTATTTATTTTTGAGGGAGAAAGCATAAGCAGGGGAGGGGCAGAGAGAGGGAGACACAGAATCTGAAGCAGGCTCCGGGCTCTGAGTTGTCAGCACAGAGCCTGATGTGGGGCTCGAACTCACAGACCGCGAGATCATGACCTGAGCCAAAGTCGGATGCTCGACCGACTGAACCACCCAGGAGCCCCAAGAAAATGGGGTTTTAAGTACTATCACTTGAGTAGTGATTTCTGATACAGTTGCACTGTAGCCGGACATGTCTGTCTGTATGACAGCCATTCTTTGATGCTGGCTGAGATTTTCTCCGTGGTTTAATAACCGTTTTTCGTAAATGTTCCTGCATACTTGAGAAAAATACCTGTTTGCTGATTTTTTGACGCAGGGTACTATGTTCAAATCTATGGTCTCTTCATATATTAATTACTGGGAGGATCAGGTTAAAATATCCCATTGTGAAGACAGATAGATTGTTCAAGAAAGACCTGTAGATTTCACCCTGCAGCGAGAGTTCTGTCAACTTTGGCTTTCCATGTTTTGAGGCTATCTTATCAAACAAGCTTAGTATCGCTTTGTCTTCCTGGTGAATTAAACCCTTTAAACTTTTTAAATCCCAAATTATGCTTTTCCCTGGGATATCAGTTTTGTCTGATGTTAACAGAGCTACCCCAACTTTTTTTTTTTTTTTTTAGTATAATTAGTTTTAGTTTTGGTAAAATACACATAACGTGAAATTTACCATCTTAACAATTTTTAAGTATGACAACCTTCTTTTGATTAGTACTCACGTGCATATCTTCTATCTTACTCTTAAATTCCTTTTGTTTTCGTGTTTTAGCTGGGTCTCTGTTAAACATAATTAGTTGGCTTTTGTGATGTCATCCAGTCTGAGTAACTGGCAGTGTAATTCTGCATTAAGTCCATTTATAATTACTGTTCCATGAGTTTGTTTCTATCACCGTTATGTTTGTTCGCTGTCCTGCCTTTCCATGCTCTCTCCCCTCTTTTCCTGCCTTCTTTGAGGCTGACTGAACTTTTAAAAAGTTACATTCTTTTCTCTCTAGTGGTTTACTCTTAGAGCCTTTCTGATTCTCTCGTGGTTGCCCCTAAAAAATGCTAACACGCATTCCTAGCAAGGTCTTAAGTTTCCTGTTTTTCTTTCTAGGGATTTCAGGATCTTAGAACGTTGTTAACTAGGGGCACCTGGGTGGCTCAGGCAGCGAAGCATCTGACTTTGGCTCTGGTCGTGATCTCATGGCTCATAAGTTCGAGCGCCAAGTCGGGCTGTGTGCTGACAGCTCAGAGCCTGGAGCCTGCTTCAGATTCTGTGTCTCCCCTCTCTCTTTGCTCCTCCCCTGCTTGCACTCTGTTTCTCTCTCTCTTTCAGAAATAACCCCCCCCCCCCCAAAAAAAAAGAATGCTATTTACTAAAATCACCTTTTCTCCTTCTCAGGGTTATTTTTGTCTGGTATTTTTGCTCAGTGTTACTTTTCCTGCACCGGCTTAGTCGTGGGTACTCTTGCGTGATACAGTCAACATTTGTTTACATTTACTCACACGCTGATCAATTTCTTTGCCTGTTATTTGCTCAGCTCCGAATTTCCCTTGAAGATAAGTTTCTTTTTCTTAAAGTAAACCCACAAGAAGCGCCTTCGGTGGCTGCCTCTGGCAGCCCATGCTCTCAGTTTCCGTGTGCCTGAAACATCTCTATTCTGCTCTTTGTTATGAATCATAATTTTAGCAAGTTGGCCCTTTGAAGTCCCTGCCGGTTGACACCTCTCAACGCTTTGACATCACTTCGCTGCTCCTGGCTTTCATTGTTGCTGTTGTGTAACTGTTATTCCTGTACAGAGAATTTATTTGGGGGGGGGGGGGTGTGGCGGAGGAGGAACTGGTTCAAAGATATTTTTGTTTTTGATTTTCTGAAATTTTACCGCAAAGTCTGTATCTCAATAGGAATTTCTTTCTAATTGAAGCTGTTTGGGATTTGTTCTTCTTGAATCTGAGGTTTCACATCTGTCGTTGAAAAATCTCACTGCTGCCCCATTCCAGCCTACCTCCACAGCTACAACCTTTTCTCCTCTTCCTATTTCTTTCTTGGTTTCTTTGGTGTCTTCTCAGAGTTTTCTTCCCAACACAAATATAAATAAATACTAGTATGAATGTCTTATTTTCTTCCTTCCTCACATCAAAGGAAGCATATTATACATCTTGCTTTGTGCCATTATGTTGTTTTAAAATCGTATACTTTGGAGATCTTTCCTTATTTGCATTAGAGAGCTTCCTCATTCTTTTATTTATTTTTAATTTAATTAAATTTAATTAAAAAAAATTTTTGAGCATATATTTATTTTTGGGAGAGAGGGAGAGAGAGAGAGAGAGCAGGGGGAGGGGCAGAGAGAGAGGCAGAGAGACCGAGAATCCCAAGCAGGCGCCACACTGTCAGCACAGAGCCCGACATGGGACTTGAACCCATGAACCCTGGGATCATGATCTGAGCCAAAACTAAGAGCCACTCAACCGACTGAGCCACCCAGGCACCCTTAATTTTATTTTTTTAAGCTTATTTCTTTTTTAGCAATGTCTTCACCCAATGTGGGTCTCAAACTCACGACCCCACGATCAAGAGTTGCATGCTCTTCTGACCGAGTGCCAGGTGCCCCTCCTCATTCTTTTATCTTTTAAAATGGTTGCACAGTATTTCATTATATAGATGAAACATAATTTGTTTGACCAGCCTCCCATTGACAGACATCTGAGTTATTTATAGTCTTTTGCTCTTACAAACAATGTTGCAATTGAATAACCCATTCATTTGCTGGATGAGAACATAATGTGTATTTCATTTTGTTATCTGGAAGTGTATATATATGTTCACACACACGAACATTGTCCATAGGGTTGGCACCAGTATTCACTCTATCAGCAATGCACGAGTGGCTTTTCTCTCAGTCTTACCTTCAGAACGTGTGGTCTTCCAGATTTTTCTTCCATTAATTTTTACTTTCAGTGATGTATTTTTTTTAATGTTTTATTTATTTTTTTGAGAGAGAGAGAAACAGAACACGAGCAGGAGAGGGGCAGAGAGAGAGGGAGACACACAGAGAGAGGGAGACAGGCTCCAGGCTCTGAGCTGTCAGCACAGAGCCTGACGCGGGGCTCGAACTCACAAACCACGAGATCGTGACCTGAACCGAAGTGGGCCGCTTAACTGACTGAGCCACCCAGGTGCCCCATCAGTGATTTACTTTTTCTTTATAAGATCTCTGTTTCATTCTGTTCCAAATTTGTGATTATGTTTTCATTCTGTTCCACATTCTGTGATTATGTTCTTTAAAAAGTTTTCTTTCTTTTATAATTTATTTAAAAAACATTTTGTAAATCTTTTTAATGTTTATTTATTTTTTGAGAGACAGAGCACAAATGGGAAAGGGGCAGCGAGAGAGGGAGACACACAGAGAGAGGGAGACAGGCTCCAGGCTCTGAGTTGTCAGCACAGAGCCCGCCACGGGACTCGAACCCACAAACCACGAGATCGTGACCTCAGCCGAAGTCGGACACTTAACCGACTGAGCCACCCAGCCACTCCTTTATTCTTGAAAAACTTTTAAAGCATTCAAGCATACTTGTTTGAACTTTTACATCTAGGCTTGCCAATACACAAAGACTTTGGTGCATCCGATTTTTTATCTTGTTACGTCAGTGGAATCTCCCCTCTTGGTGACTTGTATTCCCGGGTATTTCACCTGCACTTTAGACCGTGATCATGCTTGGCTGCAACTTCTCTGTGGGAATCCTGCCTGGGTGAAGAATAGTGTCTCGAAGCAGGCTTGCACTTGCTTTTGTGAGGCATCTGTCAGTGTACTACCCTTCTATTTATGTTTATTTGTTGACCTGGCATATTTCCCCCTACCGGTGGTATAAATTTGAACCACACGTGTAGGGAAGGTAGGTCTGTGGTTATCATGCTTTAGGAGAGACTCTGTCCTTTTGCTCAAAACAAGTGTCTTTCTTGATTCCTTTTCCTAGCAAATAGATCCTTTTTCTAGTGTACACTTTCATTGACATTATTAGCTCACGGAGAATGTATTTTAATTCTATGTGGGATGATCTCAGCTTCCATTCCGCGCCCCCCTCCCCCCCAAGATATCATTGCCTTTGATGCCTGTGGTCATTGTAACTTGGGATCTGCTTTTCCTGGATCAGCACATGTCTCAGGGCATCCACGGTTGATCTGCCTGGTCTTTTCTCTAGTCACTTCTTTGGTTTTTGGCCCCTTGGGCTTTCTCTTACTTATCTTCAGTTTCATCCATGCTTTGTGATACATGTCATGATATTCAACTCAGCCTTTCTGGGTGTTTTTGCAGCCGTGTAGGTTTTAGGAATAACTCTTCTGTATTATTGATTCAATAAATATTCCATTCAGCAAGCATTCAATGAAATAAATGTTGGTTGATTGCCTACTATGTGCTAGACTAATCCATTCTATTCTCTTTCATTCCAAAAGACTCAAAAGACTGTTAAGTGTAGCAACCGCAGTTAACTCACCCATCATTAGGTGAAGGGGAAATTTTTTCCTGCTTTAAGAAAGAAGTCTAAATCCATGGTGGATGATGGCTGTGACCAGGTTTTGGGTGGCTACGTACCGACAACATTTTTATATGAGATTGACGCATACTAAGAGGGCATTGGTAATTACCCTTGGTTTGCTGTTTATCCCACCATATTAATGTCTATTGATTAATAAGACAGGAATCTAGATTGCTAACGTACTTATCATGGAAATGAGTAGTAGAACTCGAGTCTCTTGCTTTTTTTAAATGGATGAAGATAATGAGGGCTGCTATAAGGATGGCCTACTATAGAAATCTCCCAGAAGGCTGGTACTTACGGAAACTGGAAAGACAGCAGCCTCCTCACTCGGTCTGTTCTTTCTTATTTATTTATTTATTTACGTTTATTATTTTTTTGAGACAGAACGAGACGGAGCATGAATGGGGGAGGGTCAGAGAGACAGGGAGACACAGAATCCGTAACAGGTTCCAGGCTCCGAGCTGTCGGCACAGAGCCCGACATGGGGCTTGAACTCACAGACCATGAGATCATGACCTGAGCTGAAGTCGGACGCTCAACCGACTGAGCCACCCGGGTGCCCCTGTTCTTTCTCTTTTAGACTACATAGTCCTCATCTCCTTTTCTTCCTCTGCTCTATTCTTCACTCTTCACCAGACTGCCTTCTTGGCCCGCTCATCTGCTTCAATGGTCCCATGATGCCTGTTGAAAGATGGCTGCCCACCCTTCCCAACTGGCTCCCCTGGCTTACCCTCTTGATTTTGTATAGCACAGCCTATAGCAAAGAACTTCACATACATTATTTCATCTATGCCTGACAATGGTGTGACATAAGCAGAACGTTGTTATCCGTGATTAATTTTTTAGTGAAAAAACAGAGAACCAGCAAGGAGAGGTACTTGCCCAACATTACTCAGCCAACAAGTGGCAGAGCAGGGACCAAGCCCTGGTTTTCTGGCTCAAGGCCAGTGCTTTCTTAAGAGCCCAGCACACATACAGCTGCCTAGTAAATCCACATCCAAGTGAAATTCCAATGTCTGGAAAAATTGGATTTCTAACTCATCAGTGACCTTTCAATTTTCTGATATTTCTATTAAAGAACAGTAGGTCTGGGATTTCTCTGTGAGAGCGGTGGCCTCAGATTATAGAGCTTTAGAAAATTGGTGTGGGTTTTGTGAATGTTCTGAGGGCTGGGCCTGGCCATGTCTGGGAGTTTTGCGATGAGTTATTAGTGGCCAAGGGCTTGTGAAAACATAAACATCTCACTGAGCTCAAACCTGAATGGAAAAAAAAAAAAAAGAAGTTCTGAGTAAGAGTCTGACTAATGACTCTTTGGAAGGAATTGAGCAGTGTCTGAGACTTTTCCATTTGCCTTTCAGCTAGAAAAGTTTCTTCCTAAAATCCCACAGCCCCGTGCATTTAACCCACACAACGTCTTATGCACACCCATCTATTGTAGTTCATCGAGGAAGTCTTTGCTGAACCCTTACTCTGTGCCGGGTACTGCTAAGAACTGATGATCACAGAGAGAGTTACAAAGGCATGCAAGCCAGGGCTCCATCCTTGATGGAGACTACAATCCAGAGATGTAGCACCACGTTCAAACTCGACCAGACTGCCTGGTCAAAATTCCTGCTTTATCACAACCAACAATCAACCTTGGGATAAGTATCTAGTCTCTTTCCACCTCAGTGTCCATCTATGTAAAAGAAGGCCAATAATTGTATCTACCCAACTGGGCCTTTAATCAGAGTTTTGTTGTGGAGATTAAGAGGTAATATATGTAAAGGGCTTGGCATAGAATAAAAAAATCTAAATAAAAGTTATGCCACTGGGGTAAAATCTCAGAGGAGGTTTGGGATGTATGGCTTAAAAATGGGGAGCTGCGGTGGTCCAGGGTGTTGGTTGGGTCCAGTTAACCCACTGATATAACCAGAATAGGATGCTCTTAAAGGATCAGCGAGCGGCAGAGACTGTGCAGAGGTTTTTCAGGGAAAGGAGTAGCAGGCGCAGAGGTACGGAGGCAAGAAAGAGAGACTCACATCAAGGAAATAGCTTATGTTTACGGATAGGACTAGTATGTATGGTAAAAGGGGGTAGGCATTAATAAGCATCATAAGTATCCCATGTGTAATACTATCTGCCAGACACCTTGGGAAATGCTTTGTAATTATGATGTAAATTAATCCTTCCAAGAGCACGTGACATCTCCCCATGAAATGGTGAAGCTCAGCAGCCAAACTAGGACAAAGCCCTACACTGAGGGGAAATGGCCAGAAGTAAGTAACAGAACAATGAGGAGCCAAGTAGAGAGAAGATCCACATAAAGATAAAGTAGGGGATCCTGGCTTCTGTGAATGCACGCATCACACACACACACACACACACACACACACACACACACACACATAGTGGGGGAGAGTAACAGAGGAAGCAGCTCTTAAACTTCTCTGAAGCTAATTTCAAAAACATTTTTCAGTACAACAGAAGATGGAGCCCTAGAGTCGTGAATCTTGGCCAAGAAATCTTCACCTACTCATCCCACTCAGGAGTACAGGGAAGCCTGTCTCAAACATGGGCAATCGAAGGGTGCCTGGGTGGCTCAGTCGGTTAAGCAACTGACTTCGGCTCAGGTCATGATCTCGGGGTTCACAAGTTCCAGCCCCGCCTCAGGCTCTGTGCTGACAGCTTGGAGTCTGGAGACTGCTTTGGATTCTGTGTCTCCCTTTCTCTCTGCCCCTCCCCTGCTCTCACTCTGTCTCTCAAAAGGTGAATAAACATTAAAAAAAAAATTAAAAAAACATGGGCAATAGAATAAGATTGCAGAGAAGGAATCCAGTTCCATTCAGGTGTCTTATAAGAAAAGAGACTAATGAGCATAACAGGCTATCAGACCATGAAGTTCTCTAGAAAGACTTGCCCACAATACAGATGCAAATTTTAATTAAATATTTGAAAATGAGCTAAAAGAATTTTTTAAAATGACTGAAACTATGAAACTAAAGCATAGCTCAGGATCATAAAAATGTATAAATGAGAAGATTGGACAAAAGGAAGACTTGAAAAGAGCTTACATAGAGTTAAGAAAAAATGGTTTTTTTTTTCTACAAAGAAAAACCATTTCAAAAATGAAAAAAAATATAGAACGAATACAAGAGTGAACAAATAACACAAATAATACCATAAGAGAAATAGATGAAAAGGAAGGAAATTAAAAAGAAATATAAATAAACTGGAGAGTGAAAAAGAAAAGATATGAGAGAAAGTGATAGGTATGGAAGACAGAGAAGATCCAACATCCATGTAAAAGAGAACCTAAAGAAGAAAACTCAAGCAGTGGGACAGAGTAGACACACAATCAGGTGAACAACTTTAACCTCCCTCTCTCTGTAACTAAGTAGACAACAATAAAATCAGTAGTGATATAGAAGATTTGAACAACACAATTGATAGGCTTGCCCCCACTGACCTGTATAGTACACTGCATCCATGTGCTAAAGAAATACAATTTCCTTTGTTGTTGTTGTATAAAACATTGTCTTTATATAGAAATCAACTGATTTATTCAGGGTCATTGTCTCCATTGTGATGCCTTCCTGAGAGATTTTTAAGAAGATTTGGATTATAAGGATGCCTGGGTGGCTCAGTCGGTTAAGCGTACAACTTTGGCTCAGGTCATAATCTCACAGTTTGTGAGTTCGAGCCCCAGGTCAGGCTCTGTGCTGACAGCTCAGAGCCTGGAGCCTGCTTCTGATTCTGTGTCTCCCTCTCTGTCTGCCCCTCCCCTGCTCATGCTGTCTCTCTCTGTCTCTCAAAAATAAATAAATGTAAAAAAATAAAAATAAAAAAAAAAGAGATACATACTATAGAAGTCATTCTTTTAAAGTGTAAAGTTTAGTACATGCACAATATTGTGCGACCATCACCACCGTCTAGTGTCAGAACATTTTCATTACCCCAAAAAGAAATCTCATATCCATTAGCAGTCACTCCCCATTTTCTCTTCCCCTCCATGTGCCTGTCCCCAATCTACTTTCTCTCTCTATGGCTTTACCTATTCTGGACATGTAAAGGGAATCAGATGACAAGTATATGAGGTCTTGTGTGTTCGGGTGCATTCTTTCAGCATAAGGCTTTCAAAGTTTGTCCATGTTGTAGCATTTAACAACGCTTTATTCTTTGTGTCTAAAAATATTCTATTCCATTGTCTGGTTATGCCACATTTTGTTTATTTAATTATCTGTTGATGGATTGTTTCCACTTTTTGATTGTTACGAACAATGGCACCATCAGCATTCCTGTACCAGTTTTTGCCGGGACCTATGTTTCCATTTCTCTTGGATAAATGCATAGGTGTGGAATTGCTGGGTCATAGGTTAACTCTAAGTTCACCTTTTTTGAAGAATCGTCAAACCGTTTTCCGAAGTAGCCGCACTGGGTACTATGTTACGTTCCCACTGGTAGTGTATGAGGATTCCAATTTCTCTGCGACCTAGCTAACACTTGTGGTTATTTGTCGTTTGGATTATACCATCCCAGTGCACAGGAAGGAGCATCTCATCGTGCCTCTGATTTGCATTTTCCTAAGGACTAACAATGTTGAACATCTTTTCATGCATCTGTTGGTCACTGTGTGTATCTTCTTTGGAGAAATGTCTATTCAAATACTTTGCCCATTTTAAGAGTAAGTTATTTTTCTTATTGCTGAGTTGTAAAAGTTGTTTATATATTCTGGATGCTAGACCCTTTTCAGATACATGGAAAGGATTTGATACAATTCTAACACCCATTCGTGATAAAAACTCTTAATACTCTAAGAATAGATGAGAACTACAGCTAACATCATACTCAGTGGTGATATTGTAAAAGCTTTTCCTTGGAAAATGAGAACAAGACAAGTGTACTTCCTGTCACCAAGTTTATTCAACATTATATTGGAGGTTGTAGTCGGTACATTAAGCAAGAAAGAGAAATAAAGACATAATGATTGGAAAGAAAGAAATACAACTTTTTGAAGATGACATATGAAAAGAATCTAATAATAAACCATTGAATTAACAATAAATTAGCAATGTCCCTGGATCCCAAGTCAATGTATCAGCAGTGATTATAAAATAAAAAATTTTTTTAAATGTTTATTTATTTTTGAAGGAGAGAGAGACAGAGTGCGAGCAGGGGAGGGGCAGAGAGAGGGGGAGACACAGAATATGAAGCAGGCTTCAGGATCTGAGCTGTCAGCACAGAGCCCGACACAGGGACGCGGGGCTCAAACCCACGAGCTGTGAGACCATGACCTGAGCCGAAGTCAGATGCTTAACTGACTGAGCCGCCCAGGCACCTCAGATGATAAAATAGACTTTACAGAATGATTCAATTTATCATAACATCATAATACGTCAAATTCCTAGAAAAAATTTAAAAAAAAAAATTTTTTTTTCAACGTTTTTTATTTATTTTTGGGACAGAGAGAGACAGAGCATGAACGGGGGAGGGGCAGAGAGAGAGGGAGACACAGAATCGGAAACAGGCTCCAGGCTCCGAGCCATCAGCCCAGAGCCTGACGCGGGGCTCGAACTCACGGACCGCGAGATCGTGACCTGGCTGAAGTCGGACGCTTAACGGACTGCGCCACCCAGGCGCCCCCTAGAAAAAATTTTAACAAAGAATGATTGCTATACAAAAACCTACAAAACAGTACTGAGACCGATAATGTAATAGTGCATTGGAGATAAATAATATACCACGTTTATGAATTGGAAGAGTCAAGATTGTAGAAAAGTCATCGCTCCCCACTTTGATCCATAGATATAATGCAATTCTACAAAAGCCTGTTTTAATATGAAAATGTATAGGCCAATGCTAAAAATTATACGGAGGGGCATGTAGGTGGCTCAGTCGGTTAGGCATCCAGCTCTTGATTTCTGCTCAGGTCATGATCTCACGGTCGTGAGATGGAGTCCTGGTCAGGCTCCTCACTGGATGTGGAATCTGCTTAAGATTCTCTCTCTCCCTGCCCCTCCCCCCTCAAAAAATATTAAAATTTGTTCTTTTTTTTTTTATAATTTTTTTAACGTTTATTTATTTTTGAGACAGAGAGAGACAGAGCATGAACGGGGGAGGGTCAGAGAGAGAGGGAGACACAGAATCGGAAACAGGCTCCGGGCTCTGAGCTGTCAGCCCAGAGCCCGATGCGGGGCTCGAACTCACGGACCGTGAGATCATGACCTGAGCCGAAGTCGGATGCTTCACTGACTGAGCCACCCAGGCGCCCCCCAAAAATATTAAAATTTATATGGAAATGCGAAAGGCCAAGGATGGTCAAGAATACATAGATGCAAAACAAAGCCGGCATGGAGAACTTTTACCATCAAATATAAAGTCTTATTGTAAAGCTGTAGTAATTGAGTCAGTATGGTGTTGGCATGCATATGGAAAACTAGACCAATGGACAGAATAGGGTCCAGAAACAGACACCCATATATGGTTACCAGATTCCCAAGAAATGTGCCACTGAAATGCAATGAAAGAATGTTCTCTTCAATAAATAGTATATGAAATGTGGATATCCATATAGGAAAAACATGCATGTTGAACCTTACTATACCTTGGGTAGAGAAAAATTCTGGATGGATATAGAACCAAATGAAAAAATTAATAAAGCTTCTAAAAGATAACAGACGAGATTATCTTTAAGACCTTGGTGAGGTAAAGATTTATTAAGTAGGATTTCAAAAGGGATTACTAAAGGAAAAATGGATAAATTAGATTTTATGAAAATAAAGAACTTTTGTTCATGAAAAGATATGAAGAGTGAGGAGACTAAGCCACAGAGCAGGAGAAATCATTTTTAATAGAAATGTCCAACAAAGGATTAAAATCCAGGATATAAATAAACTCCCACAAATCTGTAAGAAAAATGCAGACAACCCAAGGTCAAATCATTCAGACAACTATTTAGTAGTATCTTTAAATTTTTTTTTAACATTTTATTTATTTTTGAGAGATAGGGACAGACACAGAGTGAGTGGGGGAGGGACAGAGAGAGACGGAGTCAGAATCCAAAGCAGGGTCCAGACTCTGAGCTGCTAGCACAGAGTCCGATGCGGGGCTCGAACCCACGAATCATGAGATCATGACCTGAGCTGAAGTCGGAGGCTTAACCGACTGAGCCACCCAGGTGCCCCTATTTAGCAGTATCTTTTTAAAAATGAACATATGTGTATCCTATGATCAGGCAATCCCGATCCTGGGTGTAGAACCCCCAGAAATGATTGCTATGGCCAACAGATACTGTGCATAAGAATGATCATAGCAGTGCTATTTATAACAGCCCAAATGGAAACCACTCAAATGTCCATTTATAATAAGATGGGGGAATAAATGGTCGTGTATGCATGCAGTGAAATTCTACACAGCAACAAAAATTAGCACATAACCAATACAGGAAACAATTATGTAAAATATTGAGTGAAGGAAACCAGACACAACAGAATATAAACTGTATGATCCCATGTATATGAAGTTCAAAATAGGGAACACTAATCTATGGTGACAAGGGTCGAAATGGTGGTCATTTTGTGAAGGATTAGGGATGGGGAGACTACATGGAGGGGCTTCTAGGGAGCTCATGATGCTTTATTTCTTGTTCTGGGAAGTAGCTACATGAGTTAGGTGTATATATTTTTTTGTATTTCTTGAGCACTTTTCAGTATATATGTTACACTTCAATAAAGAAGCTTACTTTCTTTAAAGAGATCTTATGGGGTGCCTGGGTGGCTCAGTCGGTAAGGCATCTGACTGTTGATCTTGGCTCAGGTTATGATCTCAGGTCTGTGAGTTCAAGCCCCACATTGGGTTCTGTGCTGACAGCACGGAGCCTGCTTGGAATTCTCTCTCCCTCTCTCTCTGCTCCTTCTCAGCTCATTCTCTCTCTCTCTCTCTCTCTCTCTCTCATTCTCTCAAAAAATAAATACACTTAAAAAAAGTAAAGAGATCTTATATTTTCGAGACATACCGAACTATTTATGATTTGCTTCAATATAATCCAGTACGGATGGAGTGTGTGTGTGTATAGGGGAGTGGGGAATGTATAAATGAAGGAGGTTAGCTACAAGTCAATTATTAAAGTTGGTTTATGGGTGCATGAAAGTTTATTATCCTCTTTGCTTTCGTATATATTTGAAAATTTTCATCCCCAAAGTGAAAAGATAAGAGCAAAAAGCCCCAAACCACAGGGTTTATGGAGGGTCATGGTGGAGATGAAATTTGCATATTCATCCACCTTGGAGAGGAAGGGAAGTCACTAGAATTGTCCTTTGCAGAAGGATCCAGAATCCCACTGGAAGAATATGTTTCAAGGATGGGAATTAAGTCCCTGGCACACAGTTGGCTGGAGAGTTATATATAAAAGGGGTTGAGGGGGGTGCCTGGGTGGCTCAGTTGGTTAAGCTCAGGTCAGGACCTGAAGGTTCAATTCGGTTTTCGAGTTTGAGCTCCCCGCTGACGGTGCTTTAGAGCCTGCTTTGGATTCTTTGTTTCCCTTTCTCTCTGCCTCTCGCTTGCACTTTCTCTCTCTCAAAAATAAATAAACGTAAAAGCAAACAGATAAATAAATGGGGTTGAAAATCAATCCCGTCCCAGTAAGACAGTTAGTGAATTGCCCAGGAATCAGAAAACTCTCAGAGGACAAGACCTTCAGCTACCAGGAGTCAGTCTTGCTTTAATTCCACCCTCAAGCCTCTCTTTGGACTGCGCTCGCCCCCCGCAGTCAGCTCACCAGCTTGTGTACCCAGAGGCTGACGATTCTCAGATCTTTTGTCTCCCAGGAACGCCAGGCCTGGGTGCTCACTGCACGCCAGGTGTGGGCTCCCTTGGTTGAGTCCCAGAAACTTCAAACTCACCTCGTTCCAAACCAGCTCTTCCCTTTCCCTTCCAAACTTCCCTTCTCCATTTCAGGCGATGCTTCGGGAAGAACCAGTGGGATCATCCTTATTTGCCCCTCCTCCTCCTCCTAGCCTCTTCCCCATTAACTGCTAGGAACTGCCTAGCGTATTCACCCAACTTCTTCTTAGATAGCCCCCCACCCCCTTTCTAAACCTGCGGCCAGCGTCCCGGATCAGACCTCCCCATCTCTCCCACCCCTGTCCAACCATCGTCCATGCCTCTAGAGGGTACGGGCTCACTGGGGCAAGGGAGCTGACAGTGAGGGGAGGTACATATAGTAGACTTTGGGGGATTAAAGCCCCAGCTACAGTCACGTTGACCCCTGGACCCCGGGCCACGTCCAGCCTGACCTGCCAATCATTGTGGATGCTATCAGTCAAATCCCGGGGCCACTTCTTTGGGAAAGATGGAGCAGTGGAGCTTGGCTGGGGCTGAGGACGGCTCCGCTGAGGGCACTCGGGGGCCCTCAGGAAGGGAATAGGCACCATTCTGAAGCCAGTGGGTCACAAGTACAGGACCAACCATTCCAGTGTGCCCAGGGCAGGGCCTGTCCGTGCCCAAATCGGAGAAGCCTGGGCAAACCAGGATGAGCTGGTTACCCCAGCCATGCACCCAGCCAGTGCTTAGTCCGATCCGTGAGAAGTAGGTCCGAGGCCCTCTGGACGCTGCAGAGTCACCTGGCTCTGGCCCCACTGTGGCCCCAGCACCCACGGGACCTTGGGACCTCCGACAGATGGCTGTGGTCATCTTCACCCCCTTTCTCGTGCTGCTGGGGGACCCCAGAGGGCTGAGCGCAGCTGGCGGCCGCCATGTCCTTACCCCTCTGCGGCACTGTGTCCTTGCTTTGCTTCCAGGCCTTTCTGATGGCCAGCACCCTCTCACCCGCACATGTTTATACGGTGTGCAGAGAGCTTTCCTGCCTCCCCACAAGCTCATCTGCTGGCTTCTCAGTTCCTTACTTCTGGAGCACAGAACCTACCAAACCCCCCAGATCTGGGTGTGTCTTTTACAATCTTCATTCAGAATAATAACGCTAAATGCAGTCAGAGTAACAGCTGACATCTGTTGAGTCCTCACCACGTGCCAGGCACTCTGCCAAGCATCTAGGAATCCTCACCGCAGTCCCATAAGCCAGCTCTGCGGTTTTCCTATTTTATGGATGGGGAAACTGAGGCTCAAGGGGGTTAAGAAACGTTCCGCACGTCACAGAGCTGGTAAGTGGCAAGCCAGCGTCACCTACTTTCCTGAAGCCCTTCTGGATTCTGCATTCAACAGGGACAAACCACGGACGGCGTGTGGAATCCCCTTGGCAAGGTAGCTACAGCCTAAGGTGGAGGGTGCCAGGCTGCCGAGGTTGGAGAGAAGTGGCGGAAAGAAGGGGGCGGGGTGGGTGGAGAGGGCAGATCCAGTTGGAATGGGCGTCCTGGGAAGGAGGTCGGGCAACCTGGGTTGGAATACCAGAGCTTATGTTCTCTGGCAGTGTCACCTTGCACGGTCCGTCACCACCAGAGCAGTCGCTGGGACATCAGTGGTCACCATTCACGGTGCTGCCACTGGGTGATAGCTTAGCACTTCCCGTGGATGGTTGGATTAATCTCTACAAGAGCCCTCGTGAGTAGGTACCTTTATTCTTTTGCATAGAAGGAAAGCGAGGCACTTGACAGGTGACGTGACTTACACCAGGTCACCAAGGCGGTTGGTCTGCATCAGCACTGGGCATGAACCTGGGCCAGTCTTATTCCAGGGCCCAAGGCCCTACCCTCTGGGCTAACTTTGTGGAGCCCTCAGGTTCCTACTAGCTGGATGAGATCTGGATTCTCCCGACGACTTCTCTTTGGCTGGGATCGGGGAAGTAATGTGCATCGAGCAGGGAAAGGAGTCCCAAGGGTGGGGGTCCTTTGGGGGTGGACACAAACAGGTCATCTAAGTCAGAGGCTGGACTCTCAGGACCCCCCTTATCAGTTTGATGTGGTTCTGGAAGTGCCTGCCCCTTTTGCGGCCTCCTGTCCTCTCTTGGGCCTCAGGTACCTGGCTCCCCCACCAGCCTGCACCTGGATTGTCTCAGACCCTGCTTCCCAATGATCTAGTCCAAGGCAGGGCTCGGGCCAAAGGTAAGAAAGGACGTAGCTCCCCACTGCCCTTGCACTTATGGAGACAGATGCCCATTTTCTGCTCAGCTCAGAGGCTTACGTCACCTCCACAGTATCTGCTGGGAGATGATTCCAATGGGTCCCCGTCTGTCTCCTGAATAGCTTTGGTTCTGGGCTATATTTTTGAGGACTTTTGCATAACAAATGGCCCCGGAAGATAATGATCTTGCCTTTCTTCTTGCCTGTTTGCTAGCAGCCCCTTTAGAAGACTGGCATTGCCTAGACTCAAGGCTCCTCAGCTGTGGCACAAACCCATTGTGGTCACAGCACCCACCAGGGCCCGCCTCCGGCTTGGCCCCGCGGGACTTGGGGGTGAGGGAACAGGAAGCTCACGCTGCCCGCTGCGCCATGAACAACAAAGTCCTTGGTCTCTGACCCAGGCAGTTAGCATCTTCCTCTGGAAAAGTGGATTAGCCTCCAAGGAGGGTAACATCTCAGACCTTTACAGCTCTTTATAGTTGCCGTTGTGAGGGTGGGTGCTCCAGAGACATGGCTTTCTGGAAGAGAGAAGAACAAGGGCCCCATGGGGGATAGAAGACCCCAGGGATGCTGCCGCCCAAGTGGTGGTGGAGGGTTGAGGAGTAACGGTCCCTCACCATCCTTCCTGTTACTGAGGCAACGGGGCTGGAGGTAGAAGGGAAACAAGGTGCCTGAATGTCACTTCGGCTATTGCTCAGGGCAGGCGGGAGGAGGCACGGCCAAGGAGTCCCCAAAGCTGACAGCTGACCACTCTGGGCATTTCCAGTCGAGCCCAGACCCCTACAGGGCAGCTTGACACCCAAACACAGGATGGGCAGCGGCTACTGACATTTCTTCAGGTGACTGTAAACCCATGTGGCCCCAGAGCTAAGCTGTGGCCTGTGTTTGGCTTTCTGGGCCATTTGTCCTTGGATAGAGGTGCTCCTTCTAGAAGCCACTCCCCAGGGCCTTCCGCCTCCTCCTGGTGCTCACAGCTCAGTAGGGAGCAGTGAGGTCACTGGGTGTGGCTGCCTCCAGGGAGGGCTCATCTCCCAGCTGCCCTGCTCTCTGGGCCACGGGGCCGGGAGACGTATGTGGACCTATTTGGAACATTCGGTGGAGGTCAGTCGCGGCCAAGTGGGAGGAAGCTTCCTCCCGGCCGGCCAGCTGGAGGGGACTCGGGAAAGCACACAGCTTGTAACGTGCAATCTGCAGCCCTTTTATAGCTCATTCCGGATTTGGATCTTCACCGTGTGCTTTAATTCTCTGTGCATTTTGCTTTCTCCGTGACCTGGTCTTCCTGGTCTCCGTGACCAGGCTCAACTCCACTGGCCCTAAGTAGCTCTTTGGTGTCCGGGAGGGATTTCTGACCCGGTTCCCACCCCACAAACCTCCCAACTTCTCAGCACTGACTCGGCTAATTGACCTGGAGGTCTTGCCAAAAAGCAGATCTCGGAAGCCTGTGGAGCATAAATGTGGGGCAGGTGTAGGGCCCCAACTGCCTGGAGTTATAAAAAGAACAGAAGTGCCTGTGGCGGATGAGTGACTAATGGTGACCGCAAGGGTGTCACCATCAGCTGTTGGGTGAGATGATGTGTATCAAGCCTCAGTTAGTTCCCAAGGCCTGAGTATCCCTGGAGACCTATATCCTTTTTCACCTCCCGGCCTTCACGGTGAGGGGTTCAGACTCTTGCAAGAACGATTTAGCCCTTAGGAGAGCGACGCTCACCCAGGGTAGAGGGCGGAGGGAAGGGACCTCCGTGCTATCCAGTACAACACACTTTTATTGAGCACCTACTGTGTGCCAGGTCTTAATGAGACAACACCTGAGCCCTGCCCTTAAGACAATTTATAAGAAGGGGCGCCTGGGTAGCTCAGTTGGTTAAGCATCTAACTTCGGCTCAGGCCGTGATCTCGTAGTTCATGAGTTCGAGCCCCGCATCTGGCTCTGCACTGTCAGTTGCAGAGCCTGCTTGGGATTCTCTCTTTACTCATCCTTTCTCTCTGCCCCTCCCCCACTC
This sequence comes from Panthera onca, assembly GCF_046562875.1. Classification (NCBI taxonomy): domain Eukaryota; kingdom Metazoa; phylum Chordata; class Mammalia; order Carnivora; family Felidae; genus Panthera; species Panthera onca. The sequence goes on along the minus strand of NC_138349.1, from coordinate 56,234,547 downwards.
ATGCTTTTTCTCTCCCTCTCAAAATAAATAAACTTAAAAAAAAAAAAAGAAAAAAAGAAAGTGTGTAAGAAATGCTTCCATAAGAAATATGTGTCGGGGCACCTGGGTGGCTCGGTCGCTTAGGCGGCCAGCTTCGGCTCAGGTCATGATGTCATGGTTCATGAGTTCGAGCCCCGCGTTGGGCTCCGGGCTGACAGCTCGGAGCCTGGAGCCTGCTTCAGAATCTGTGACTTCTCTCTCTGTGTCCCCTCCCCAGCTCATGCTCTGTCTCTGTCTCTCAAAAAATGAGTAAACATTAAAAAAAAAAAAAGTAATATGTGTCATAATGGGTCCAGGGAGGAAGTGCCTGCTGACAGAGAGTCTGAAGGAGGAGGCATAGCTTGCCAGGTGGAGGCATGGGAAAAGGCACCCAGCCTCAGGAAACAGTGTGTGCAAAGCCCTGGGGGCTGAGTCATGGGTGGTGGGGGCTCAGAGGCACCGCAGAGGTGATCTCATCCCCACACTCAACGGTACAGGGCAGGAAGGGGACTGCCCAGAGCTCCTCAGCCTGTCAGCAGCAGAGTCTTGACCAGGACCCTGGCCTCCCGGCGTCCCAGCTGAGGTTTTCCTCTTGCTAGGCAAATGTTAGATGCCATACAAACCACCACCTTCACCATTGGAATCACCAGCAGGCATACATTCAGATCACCCGAGGAGCTGACGTTTCCCGGGGCCCGGGCAATGCTTTCCACAGTGCCCCATACACAGTGCTCAATAAAAGTCTGTCCCTCTTTTGGAGAACACAGCTGACAACTGTCGACTCCTGACGATTTTGAAGGTGGGGCTTGTGAAAGCTCAGTGCCGATGGAAGGCAAGAATTCCATTGGCAAAGTGTGGGTGCCTGTGTGTCCCCCCCCACACCCCGCCCCTGTTTGAAAGAGGGTGGGTCATCCTGGAAATGAGCAAATGTAGGTTCAGCTCCCACCCACCTGACCTTTGAGTGGCAGGGGGTGAGGACTCTTAGTCACTCAGGGCATTCCGTTTTAAGGGCTAAGAAGGAAGCAAAATGCCAGTAACATTACGCCTCCTCTGCCCCGGCTCCCCAAAGGGCTTCCAGATATATGGCTGGCATTGTGTTTATCCATCATTGACGGGAGATAGATATTTCTAGTCTCATTTTCCACATTTAGAAACCAGCTCCAAGAGGGGCCATAGCCCAGCACAACCTATTGGAGCAAAGGTGGCTTTGGGTGAAGAGAGAAAAGGCACTACCTCCGAGGCATCATTTCAGAGACTCAATTCCATCGTTAGGAGGCTACCCTGTTATGTATCCCATTACACAGAAAATATATGGACCTAGAAGAATATTCTGCCTTTCTGAAATATGTCAAATACATATTAAGATATATGTCTGGGGGCGCCTGGGTGGCTCAGTCGGTTAAGCATCTGACTTCGGCTCAGGTCATGATCTCAGGGTTCGTGGGTTCGAGCCCCACACGGGGCTCTCTTCTGTCAGCGCAGAACTCGCTTTGGATCCTCTGTCTCCCTCTCACAGACCCTCCCCCGCAGCTTAAACAAAGCATCTGGCTTACACCCAGAAGATTTCATATCAAACTGACCATCCTGACGTGCACATGGGTGTGCACCCTGTCTCTCAAAAATTAACATGAAAAAGATATACGTCTATATTTTATATTGATACATAATTTAATAATTATATAACAATATATAAATAAAATTATATATTAAATATCGAATAAATTGTGCATTTAAAAATCATATCATTACATAATTTACTCAGTAATATATAATACACAAATTATACATTAAAACAGATTGTATGATATGAAATACAATATAAAGATATACATTAAAAATATATATTTGATATATCTTGAAAAGACAAAACACTATTACAAGCACCCCTCACACTATATCTTGACCCTTTCACCCCCTGGGCTCGAAATAGCCCAGTACACCACCATGGGTGACTCATGCCTCAGCGGGAGCGAGGAACTTGAGAGCAGATTTTACATCTCACTCACTTTTTCAATCCTAATGCTGCTCCCGCCCCCTCATAGAAGCTTCCAGGGGCTGTGAGAGGCTTCTGGATGGGCCAGATCCCTTAACACAGCTTTTCGGCCCCTGTGTGGTTGGATCCCGCACCACCCTCCCCACAAGCCCCTGGGCACCCCCTCCAGGAAGCGTTTTCCAACTGCACAAATGTAGGTTTGGCACGTCTTCTCTGTGCCCTCGTGGCCCCTGTGCCTCCCTCCCAGCTTGGGAGCACCCTCAGTAGATGAGGAGCTCAGAAGCCACAGACCGGTCTGCCATGGTCACCTCTGGGTCCCTGGTGTCCAGCACAGAGCTGGGACAGGGGGCGTGCTTGTTAGATGCTGACCATGAGCTAGAAGATGGAGCAGGGAGGATCTGGGTCGGGGGCTGGGAGGGCATCTCGCGAGCAGCCATGTGCTTCCGAGGAGGGCCTCAGGCCTGGTCAGGGATTGGCTGTGAGGGATTCTGGGTATCAAGACTCAAAGGCAAAGTGGGTGATAGGCATTGAGGAGGGCACTTGTTGGGATGAGCACTGGGTGTTGTAGGTAAGCAATGCATCCTGGGAATCTACCCCCGAAACCAAGAGCACACTGTATACAATGTATGTTAGCTAACTTGACAATAAATCGTATTAAAAAAAAAGACTTGAAGGTAAATGCTGTGGGTGGGCTGGGGGGGGGGGGTTGCTCTGGAAACCTCTACCTTGCTCCTCAAAAGGGGCACCAGAAAATGCAGGATTCTGTGGGACAAATGTCCTCATTTCTTCAAACCAAAAACTGGAGAGGAAAAAAAAAAAAAGATAGGGGAATTATTTAGATGAGGGGTCAACGAACCTTTTCTGTAAAGGCCAAGTAATAAATATTTTAGTCTTTGTGGCTCATCCTGGCTCTGTAGAAACAACTCCACTGTGCCTTTGTAGCATGAAATGGGGCCAAGAATGTGTAAACAAGTGAAGGTGGCAGGCTGTGTTTATAAAAACAGGCCGTGGGCTGGGTTTGGTCCCACGTGCAGGTTGCCCACCCATGGATTTGACTAAAGGAGTCTCCTGAGACCTGTCAGGCAAACACATTGTGGGAACTTATTTTGGACCCGGATTTGAACAATCCGTGCCTTCAAAACAAAACGAAAGAAGACGAAAATTTTTGTGGAGGAATTTAAGCAATAATCGGATATAAGATGACTTTAAGAAATTGAGGTTAATTTTGTCAGATGTGACTGAGGCACTATGTTTTTTGTTGTTGATGTTTTGTTTTTTTTGTTTTTAAAGACGAGTAAGTCTTTCTTAGCTACTGATACTAAACAGGAGGTGATGTCTGAGATTTGCTTTAAAATTTTTTTAATGTTTTATTTTATTTTTGAGAGAGAGAGAGAGACAGAGACACAGCATGAGCAGGGGAGGGCCAGAGAGAGAGGGAGACACAGAATCCAAAGCAGGCTCCAGGCTCTGAGCTGTCAGCACAGAGCCCTATGTGGGGCTTGAACTCATGAACCTCGAGATCATGACCTGAGCCGAAGTTGGACGCTTAACCAACTGAGCCACCCAGTACTCCTGAGATTTGCTTTAAAATAACCCAGGATGTTGGGAATGAAAGCTGGTGCAGCCACTCTGGAAAACAGTATGGAGGTTCCTCAAAAAACTAAAAATAGAACTACCCTACGACCCAGCAATTGCACTACTAGGCATTTATCCACGGGATATAGGTGTGCTGTTTCGAAGGGACACATGCACCCCATGTTTATAGCAGCACTATCGACAATAGCCAAAGTATGGAAAGAGCCCAAATGTCCATCGATGGATGAATGGATAAAGAAGATATGGTATATATATACAATGGAATATTATTCGGCAATCAAAAGAATGAAATCTTGCCATTTGCAGCTACGTGGATGGAACTGGAGGGTATTATGCCAAGTGAAATTAGTCAGTCAGAGAAAGACAAAAATCATATGACTTCACTCATATGAGGACTTTAAGAGACAAAACAGATGAACATATGGGAAGGGAAACAAAAATAATATAAAAACAGGGAGGGGGACAAAACAGAAGAGACTCATACATATGGAGAACAAACTGAGGGCTGCTGGAGGGGTTGTGGAAGGGGGGATGGGCTAAATGGGGAAGGGGCATTAAGGAATCTACTCCTGAAATCATTGTTTCACTGTATGCTAACTAATTTGGATGTAAAGTTTAAAAAATCCCACCAGGATGTGTGGTGGGAAGGGGGTAACAATGAAACAAGACCAGTCTTGTGCTAATAATGATCAAAGCTGAGTTGTGGGTAAATGTGGGCCAGAGGGGGATTTGGGGGTAGCTTCATGCTACTGTCTTCTTTCATGTTATGTTTGAAAATTTGCATAATAGAAATTTTTGAAAGAGGGGACAAGAAAGAACTCCCTTTTCCATTGCCTCTGGTCACCATTGCAGCTGGTGAATATACGCATTTGGCTGGCGCTGATGCAGCCATTTTGTGACTAAGAGGGGACAAGACTGAGGACAAGAGTAACTGCGAACATGGCAGAGCAGAAGGAGGAAGGAACTAGGGTACTGGGTGAGTCTGTTGGGCTGCCAAATTAACTGGGCATGCCCAGGTCTCTTTCAGTATTCTATATTATGTGGGGTAATAAATTAAGCCATATTTATTTATTTGGTTACATATAACCCAACTGATCTAGAGAAAGGACGGGAATGGAGGCCTGGCCCGTCTTTGCTGGCAGGATGCCACCATGGCATCTAAGAGGACACCAGGATTAGAAGACAGGCTGGTGAGAAATGAGTCCTTGCCAAATCTCTTTAAGACCTTCTATTACAACCAAGGGGCTCCAGGAAATAGGAGAGGGTCTCTGTTTTCTGCCTGCCTCTCTTGAGCCCCAAGGGGCCAATATCAGGGGCTGCGCTGGACTTTGATTTGCAATTATAAACCTACAGTTTCGGGAGAGTGAATGGCAGAAACAGAATTCCGGAAGGACAGCTGGCTTTTCTGGCAGCCCTCCTTACTAGGACAAGGAGACCTCCTCTCCCTGAACCCCTCACCATGCAGTAACCACAACCATACGACATCTACACACAGGGCACAAACAGCATTGTTTCTAACTGATCTCATGGTTCAGCCGGTCTCGGGGGTGTCAGCTGTTCTGTAATGTATGACAAATCACTGTGGTTAACTTAACCCGTCCGGGTCTCTTAGATACGGTCATTAGACACTCGCCAGGAAATGTGCAGAGGGAATGCGGGGGTGGAGAGGAGGAGGAGGAGAAGGGTGATGCGGAGAAGGACCACAAGGCATGGTCTCTGGTTGCTCTGGATGCTCCTGGAGCTGTGTCCAGACCCAGACTTCAGATGCGGCTCAAGCCCAAGCTTTAGAAACTGGGGATAGGAGGTGAGGGTGGCAGCCTTCAGTGAGGAGCAGGTCACAGATCCTCAGTGAGTTTGTTCTCATCCTAATTGGGCCTTGATTTGCAAAGCTTTGCTTAGAATAGTGATTCTCATATTGAGCATGCACCAGAATCCATGGAGGGTTTGAAAAAGCTTGCTGGGCCTCACCCCCTATTCTGGTTGAATAGGTCTGGGGTAGGGCCTGAGAATTCTCATTTATAACACCTAAGTGATGCTGATTCTGCCGCTGGGGGACCGTGATTTCAGAACTATTGACCTAGAACTTTTTTTTTTTTTTTAAGATTTTTTATTTTTAAGTAATCTCTACACCCAAGGTGGGGCTTGAACTCACAACCCTGAGATCAAGAGTTGCATGCTCTACCCACTGAGCCAGCCAGGCGCCCCTGGCCTAGGACTTCTTAGTGGGACTGTGGTTCTCAGGTGTCAGGAGGAAGAGATCCACACCTTTCTTTTTCCCTTAGGAATCAGGTGGGAGCCAACGATGAGTAGCCAAAGGGCCAAGGTCCTGTGGTGGGTGGGGGCGGGGAGTGGAGAAACCAACAAGGTGGTATTCTAGAATCATCTTACCAGGAGCAAGGAGTCTTGGGGTGTTATCTTGCCCCTGAACGAACCCACTCTGAGGTCTCATGGAAGTTACTTCTGCTTTCTGGGCCTCGGTTTACCCCTCTGTAAAAAAACAACCAGGTGGCACTTTTCTGTAAGTGTTCTAGTTTTCACAGCAGAAAGGTATTTATTTAATTTAAAATCCATGTATTTATTTTTTGAGAGAGAGCGAGAGAACGTGCACTTCTGCCAGTGAGGGAGAGGTAGGGATAGAGAACCCCAAGCAGGCTCTGCACCGTCAGCCAGGAGTGCAACTCAGGGCTCAATCCCACGAACCTCGAGATGATGACCTGAGCCGAAATCAAGAGGCAGATGCTTAACCAACTGAGCTACCCAGGAGCCCCTTTCTTTTATCTTTTTTTATGTTTATTTTTGAAAGAGAGAGAGAGAGAGAGAGAGATTGAGAGCACAAGCGGGGGAGGGGCAGAGAGAGAGGGAGACACAGAATCCGAACGAAGCAGGCTCCAGGCTCTGAGCCGTCAGCACAGAGCCCGATGCGGGGCTTGAACCCACAAACTGAGATCATGATCTGAGCTGAAATTAGTTGCTTAACCGACCGAGCCACCAAGGAGCCCCTTCCTTTTATCTTTTTAAAAACCTTTCCAGGGGTGCCTAGGTGGCTTGGTTGGTTAAGCGTCCAACTCTTGATTTTGGCTCAGGTCATGATCTCACGGTTCGTGAATCTGAACCCCTTGTCAGGCTCTGTGCTAACAGTGCAGAGCCTGCTTGGGATTCTCTCTCCACACCCCTTCTCCCCCCTCCCGGCTCCTCCCCTGTGTGCACACGTGCGGTCTCAATCTCTCTCTCTGTCTCTCAATAAACATTTTTAAAAAAAGATGATGGAAGACAAACAGAACCATGGGTACTCCAAGGACTATGGGCTTTGGCTTGGACCCAAGTCTTCCACTGAACTTGCCCTGAGCCCCTTTCCTTCTGGAATCCCCATAACGCTCACCCATGACTCCGCACCTTCATCCAGCGCACTCTCCTTTTTCCTGTCTTACCCGGTTTTCAGGCTTTCTCGTGCACCTGTCATATCTTCCAATTGGCTCCTGACTGTGCAGTGCAAGCTCTTTGCGTATCCCTCTCCGCTGCCAGCGCTTTGGACAGAAGGAGCGTTGGATAAATGTTGGAGAACCATCAGCGAGAGAAACACCCAAGCCGTATTCCACTGTGCGAGAATCCCAAGGTGAGAGTCAGGGAACCCAGAACTTCCCTCTCTAGCAGGATCCCCAGCTGATGCCTGTAGATTTCCTTGCTTTGGCCCTGTTCACCTACGGAAATGGGGCCTGCCACCCAGCCCTTTCCTCCACCTTCTGCCCAGACTCTGAGTTATGTTCCCTTGTCCGCTCTTCCTAACAAAGGGTTCCTCAGTGGAAAAGAGCCTGGACATACAATACTGGCCAACAAAAGCAACCGTTATAGCCCCAGGGAAGGGGGCGGGGGGAGAGAACCGGGGTGAGGTTTTGCTCTCTGCTTGCCAGGACTGGCTCCGGGGGAGGCCCCAGCCCACTGCTCATGAGTCAGGCTGCTGGGGTCCCAGCTGCAATCTGTCCCTCTTGACTTACCAAGTCTAAGGCAGGAAGAATGGGGTGGGGCTCAGGGAGGGGGCTAGGCAAGCTTCTGGGATGGCAAGGGAGAAAGTCAGCCATCATATACCGTGACTCTTCCCTTCTGTCCCCATAGGGCCCCCACTCTGCAGCTGGGAAAACTGAGACCCTGAGAAGGGAAGGTCATTTTATCCTGAGCTCATTTAGTGGATTTGTAGGGGGCCAGAATGGAGACAGTTCCAGCCTGGTCACCTCACAGCCCCTCCTCCACATTCCCACGGACACACACACACACACACACACACATTCTTGCTCCATCTGTCCTCACACACAAAACCACAGTCTGGCTCTTGACTTAACAGAGCTTAAAGGACCCAAAAGAGTGAGAAAAAGGAACTCTGTTTTTCCTGAACTTAATACAGGTCAGTTTGTGATCCCAGGGTGGTGGGACAGGGCCCAAATTGGGCTCTGTGCTGAGCGTGGAGCCTGCTTAAGATGCTTTCTCCAGGGGCACCTGGGTGGCTCCATGGGTTAAGCGTCCGACTTCGGCTCAGGTCGTGACCTCACAAGTTGTGGGATCTAGCCCCACGTCAGGATCCTGTGTCTCCCTTTCTCTCTGCCCCTCCTTCGCTCACGTTCTGTCTCTCTCTAACTCTCAAAAATCAACAAAACATTAAAAAAATACATAAATAAACATTAAAAATTTTTTAAAAGATTCTTTCTCCCTCTCCCCCCCTTGCTTGCGTGTGTGCACGCACACAAAGTCTCTTTCAAATAAATATATATATGTGTGTGGATTTGCTGGTGCCATTTGCAAATAACTGGATGGTATTCCTTGGAATTCTTGGAATTCCTTGGAATTCTCTTGGTATTCCTTGGAATAGAAAATGCTCTGCATTTCCATAGGACGTCAGAGTTTGCCTTGACTCCCGTGAGCCTCGTGGTTACCCCTTTGACAGATGAGGTACCGCCGCCCAAAGAGGAAAATGACTTGCCCTTGGTCACAGACTGGGTTTGGCAAAGCTCAGCCTTGAATAGTCTACTGACCTTTCATCTTGTCTCTTTCTCTGGCTCAGCACTAGACTGGGATCCCAGCCCCACTGCAAATGAGCTATGTGACCTGGGACACCACGTCAGCTCTCCGAACCTGCTTTCAGAAACCCACCGGCCCTCCAATACCGAGGATGAGGAATCCTGAGGAATCCGGGTCTCTGTCCACAAGGCAGGAAGGTATTCAGAGCCTAACCAGGGGGCGGACTGGGAAGAGTGCAGGAACCCAAGTCCTCTCTCAGGGGATCCAGGGATTCCCCAGAGAAGTGTGTTTAGAGAATTTCCACCCGCAAGCTGGCCTCCCTTTAAGAAAGCCCCACAACAAAATGTCTGGACTCAAAAGCAGAAAGATTAGGGGTCTTTATACACTGTATACAAAGATTCTTTATTCCACAGTTCTTAAAAAAAAAAACAAAAAAAAATCCTTTCTCCAATTCCCACCTCTGGCTTACTTGAAATACAGTTCATTTGCAAATTGTTAGGAACACATTTATACAGCGAAGCAGGGGTTGGGCTATTTGCCCCGACTACTGAACTGGTCTCAGCAACACTGTAAAACCGGCAATCCACACTCGTCCCTGCCTCTGGATTGTTCCCACCTCGGGCCGCGGAGAAGCTATTAGTGCCAGAGGTGGAGGGTGCCTTATTTATGGAACACCTAGTGCGTGCTATAGTTAACTCTCCCAGGGAGGCTCCCGGCTAGGATTCCAATCAGGTCTGTCTAAGCACAAAGCCAGGGAGGGCTCTCTCTCCTCACCTTGTTCAACCACACTCTTGACTCGGACTCAGGTCACTCCCTGCAATTGGGGGCCCAGAGGCGTGGTCTGCAAAACGGGTAGATAAAGTTAGTGGAGGGCATCCACTCCACTAGGAGAGAAAGGAGATAGAAACCCCCTCTAGGGAAGGAGAGGTGGTCACCGTCTCATCACCCAAACGGAGTTGGACATCCCTTCCGCCCGGTGGCTCTGGAAAGTGGGCCCTGCGGTCAAGTAAGGGGAGCAGAGGGGACAAGGAAAGCGGCTACGGACCGTCACTCCGGGGGAGCCCAGGCGGCTGGCTCCGCGTGGCACTTCCGATCAGGCAGGGCCGCTCGGCGCTGCACTCCCCAGCCCCGCGCTCCGCCCCGGCCGCGCAGCGCCCCCCGTCCGACCCGCGCCCGGCCCCGCCCCGCCAGCGTGCCCACCCCCCGCCCGCCCGCCCGCCCCGCCGCCCCCTTGGCCGGCTCGCGCCGCGTCCCCGAGCGTCACGGCGCGGGCGGACCGACCGGCCCGCGGCAGTTGGCACGGGGGGCGCTGGCGCGTCGGCCGCTCCGCTCTCCCGCCGGCAGCCTCGGGCGCGTGGAGCCAGCGGTCCGGGCGGTGGCGCGGGGGACCTGGAGCCGGCGGGCCGGCGGCGGCGGGGGAGCAGGCGGAGGACGGTCGGCCCGCGCTCGGCAGTCCGGGGCGCGCTCCAGCCTCGTCGGCAGCCCGGAGCCCGGGGCTCGGGCGCCCTCGGGCCCGCGTCCGCGCGCGGCCACATGGCTCCGTTCCGCACGCTGCTGTCCTGCCTGCTGCCCCTGCACTGGGCGCTCTGCGCCGCCGCGGGCAGCCGGACCCCAGGTGCGTGCAGGTCGGGCGCGCGGGGGCGCGAGGGGTCCGGGGTGCCCGGGAGTCAGGCTGGCCCCAGGGAGCCCGAGGGGCCGGCGGCATTCCGGGGAGCAGGAGGCGGTGCGCGCCCTGGGCTTGAGCTCTTTCTTCCCCTATGGCCCGGTCGCTGACCTGAGCTTGCTCTTCCTTTCTGGCACGAGAGGTGGAGAGACCCCGGAGAGGTTTTGGGAATCTGGAGTCTCTTCTTAGGGGCTATATATTTGTCTCTGTCTCTGTCTCTCTCTCACGCGCCCGCGCGCGCGCGTGCACACACACACACACACACACACACACACACACACTCTCTCTCTCTCTCTCTCTCTCTCTCTCTCTCTCTCTCTATTGGTCTGTTTCTGTCCCGTGTGCCTTTAACTTTCAGTGCCTCCTGTCTCTCCAACTTGTGTGTGCGTGTCTCACTGCCTCATCCTCACGGAGTCAGGCTGGCAGGTGGTTGCCCACACCCAGTGAGCACCTGGCCCTTACACTCCTGCTGGGAAACACACTGATAGCTCTCTCCTCCATCATTCTCAGGCTCTGTGCAGACACCGTCTCACACACAGACCAGACGCCCCACACCCTCACCTGAGCATGGGGAGGGGGCTCTGGTCATTTCTAGGCGGGACATCTGCTTGTCTGTGAGCTCTATACTCATGTACTGAAGTGGGATCTCCCTAGCAGAAATCCTGGGGGTCTTAATGGGTAAAACCAGAGGAGAGTCAGTACTCCCCCACCGTAACTGCCATGAGCATGGGGGGTTTTCGGGAGATGTCATTTTCTAGGTTTCATCGGTAGTGTGAAGGGGGCTAGGGAGGCAAAAGATGGAGCCATGTGGAAATGAAAATCCCTCCAAACTCCCGTCCCTGAATCACCAAGCCTGGAAGCCAGCGAGCTGTCATTCCTGCTGGGCCTGGCTGGGCTCAGGGAGAGCTGTGTGAGGACCGGGCTGCTGGCATGCAGCCTGGAGCATGGGGCCATGACCTCACACTTAATTCAGTCCGAGTGGGCAGGTCACCCCATGCGTCTCTTTTTTATTTTTGAAGATCTATATTTACCAGGCTTGGTGCTGGGCCGTGTCGAAATCTCAGCAGCCTCTGTTTACTTTAAAAAGTTTTCTTTCTAAACTTGGAAAAACATAGAACCTGTACTCCCTCCCTCCCTTCTCCAGCTCCTGTCTCCTTGACACGTGCCCAGGATCCCCTGGGTTTCTAGGTGTGTGTGTTTTGCTGGCTGGGTTCAGAGAGCTTGGTGAGGAGGGCCCTACCCCAGGCTGGGCTGGTGACTTCAGCACACTGAGGGAGTCTGGGCAGATCCCGCCATCCCTCTCCTTGCCCTGGGGGCTTTCGGGGAATTTCAACCCTTTCCTTGGCAATGCCCAAAGTTGGAAGGCTCGTGGCTAGAGTGACAGACAGGACTCTGGCATCATTTCTTTTCTTCTGTTAAGTTTAACAGGGCCTTGGGGACTACAGAAAGCAAGTTATGTGCACAGAGTACTTGAACACCGTTCATCTAAGTACAGAGATCCAGAGGCTCAGGAAGCACTGGATGGCTATCGGATGAACTTGGGCTAAGAGGTCCCTCCGAGGTGACGCTGAGGGTTGCAGAGCTCTCTCCGCCCGTGGGATTGCCGGTCTCCCCTTACCTTTGCACAGACTACATTGATGTAACTCCTTGTTTACTTCCAGCAGAGCTGCGCCTCTCCGGAAAGCTCAGTGACTATGTTGTGACAGTGCCATGCAGCACAGATTTTCGGGGACGCTTCCTCTCCCACGTGCTGTCTGGGCCAGCAGCAGCCTCCTCAGGGAGTGCAATAGTGGATGAGCCACCCGCACCACGGTCACGCTCAGGTCGCCTCCGGGTGGCCCGCAGCCCCCTGCTCCGCAAAGGAGCCACCCTGCAGCCTGGCCAGGCGGGGCGCTCCTCCCTCTACTTCAATGTTACTGTTTTCGGGGAGGAACTGCATTTGCGCCTACGGCCCAACCGACGGCTGGTGGTGCCCGGAGCCTCCGTGGAGTGGCAGGAGGATTTTCGGGAGCTGTTCCGACAGCCCTTGCGGCGGGAGTGTGTCTACACCGGGGACGTCACGGGCATGCCAGGGGCAGCTGTCGCCATCAGCAACTGCGACGGATTGGTAAGGGACAAGCCTGGCTACCCGAGCCAGGCTGGCGTGGTTTTCTCCTTGGCTCCCTGTGTTTGGGACTCCTGGGGGCACAATGTGTGGTTTGGGCCAGTCACAGGCCTCACTGCCTCCGGAGAGCTCTGCATGACCCACTGGCCACCAGGTTCACGCTCTGGCAGGTGCGGAAGATCTGGTTAGGATGATGCCTTGTCCATTCCCCCACCGGACGCGCTGGGACCACGGCTTAAGCTGGCAGGATTCTCTGAGCCCAGACACATGCAGCGGTAAGGAAGGCGGGCTCTGCTGGGGCTGAATCCTGGCTGGGCCACCCAGTAGCCCTGAGGCTTTGGAGATGTTAATTACTCTGCCCTGCCTTCCCTTCTGTGTGAAGCAAGGATTTACGCATAATGCACACATTTACTTTGTGCGTCCTATGTGGCCAGCCCTGTTCAGGCTCTGGGGGATGCCACAGACATGGTCCACGCCCTCCCGGGGCTGAGTGGCAGTGACGATAATAGGACCTACCTTACCGGGCAATGTGGTGGGTGGTCAGCACCTGCCTGGCATGGGGTCAAGGCTCTGTTGGTGTTAGCTGCTGTTATTTTTGTTATTGTTACGTCCTTCCTCATCCCCCACTGTCTTTGGTCTTAAAGTCAGCCTGCTCTTTCCCAGTGCTCCCCTCTGTGAGTGCTCCCCTTTTTAAAAAAAAACAGATTTCTTGGGGTGCCTGGGTGGCTATGTGGTGACAGTGCCATGCAGCACAGATTTTCGGGGACGCCTCCTCTCCCGCGGTTGAGCATCCGACTTCGGTTCAGGTCATGATCTCACGGCCCGTGAGTTCGGGCCCTGCGTCGGGCTCTGTGCTGACAGCTCGGAGCCTGGAGCCCGCTTCGGAGTCTGTGTCTCCCTCTCTCTCTGCCCCTAACCCACTCGCATTCTGTCTCTGTCTCTCTCAAAAATAAATAAACATTAAAAAAAAAATGAAAAAAAAAACAGATTTCTTTTTTAAAGTTCATTTATTTTGAGAGAGAGAGGGAGGGAGAGCACACACGTGCGTGTGCGGATGAGGGGCAGGGAGAGAGGGCAAGAGAGAGAATCCCAAGCAGGCTCTGCACTGTCTGTGTGCAAACCCCAAAGCCGTGGGTGGCCCTCTCGGAGCCTTGACTTGTGCTGGAGTTCGGCTCCATCCCCGGTGTCTCAGGCGCTTGCGAGCCCGTGTGGCAGTCCCAGGCTTTACTTTGTCACACTTTGTCAGGTATGAGCTGACGCGTGTCAGGAAAGGACCCCCGTGCTCCTCTGCCCTTTCGCTTTAAGTGAGGGATGCGTCAGATCGGGAGGATGCTAAGGGGGAATCTTTCTTCACTAGCAGGGCTGGGAGCATTTCTCCCCGTGTCCCCGTCCTTGCACGGTGTCTTCCTGCTGATTGTCACACTGCCTTGATGTGGGCCAAGGCTTCTTGTTCTTTTTTTCATCATCACCCCCCTAAGGGGTGACTGATGTTTGCAGTCGCCCAGGGATGCGGTGTCTGTGCAGAGGGAGAGACAGAAAGTGCTGGTGCGGACCGGTGGCTTGACCGAATCACACGGTGAACTCCCTCTCCGGTCCGCAGCCACAGAGACCGTTGGCTCTTCAGTGACAGGGCTGCGGCCACCGCCTCTCCCGCTGCCCCCACGAAAGTACGTTGGGGCCTCAAAGCTGTCAGTGGGTGATCAACAGCATTACTACCTGTGGTATGACTGCCACTGCTTTGGCTTGCCCCCAGGCCACTGCTGCTGCCTTTGGCTGTCTCTGGAGCCAGTCCCTAGCCACAGCCCAGTGCAGAAGCCTCCCCAGGGCAAGGATTTCAGAATTTCCAGCCCATTCCGGAAAACTGCCCCGTGTCCCATGAGCGCAAGGGGCTGTTCACGGTGACCCAGCTGAGCCCCCTTTGGACCCAAAGGCCACAGTGCAACATTTCTTTCTTTCTTTCTTCTTTCTTTCTTTCTCTTTCTTTCTTTCTTTTTCTTTCTTTCTTTCTCTTTCTTTCTCTTTCTTTCTTTCTTTCTTTCTTTCTTTCTCTTTATTTCCTTCTTTCTTTCTTTCTTTCTTTCTTTCTTTCTTTCTTTCCTTCTTTAAATTTTTTAATGTTTATTTATTTCTGAGACAGAGCATGAGCAGGGGAGGGGCAGAGAGAGAGGGAGACACAGAATCCGAAGCAGGCTCCGGGCTCCGAGCTCCGAGCTGTCAGCACAGAGCCCGAGGCGAGGCTCAAACTCGCAAACCGTGAGATCACGATCTGAGCCGAAGTCCGTCGCTCGACCGACGGAGCCACCCAGGCGCCCCTACAGTGTAACATTTCTGATCAGATTTGAGTCTGTATCTGTGTGTGGTCTTTGGATTTAAACCCCATCTTCTTTAGCACCTCAGGTCCCAAAAGGCCTTCTTTCCAAAAAAATACGTACTGACCACTGGCCGTGGGTGAGGTCCTCAGGGAGACGTAAGAAAATGAAAGTGACCCGAGGAATATAGCAGCAACAGCCCCAGCCTGCACGTGGGCACGTGCACTCATTGTCTTCACCCGCTGTATAGATGGGGAGACTGAGCCATCGGGAAGGGGGGGAGATCTGAGGATAGGCAGAGAGCTTGTTTGCCCAACACCGTATGGTTTGTAAAGCCCGCCGGTTGTACGCAGTGTGTATGCAGATGTTGTTATTACCCTGCTTCGCAGAGAGCCCCGTCCCTGCCCTCAAGGAACTTGGGTGCCAAGCAGGAGAAACACCTCTGGTAGTTTCTGCGTTAACTTGTTGCCATTCCAGAGCACGATGGAGATGGTGCTCAGGAGATGGGAGCGATTGTTGTCTTTGGTGCCCGGGAACGTCACGTTTGAACTGGGCCTTGAAGGGTGGGTAGAAGTTTGCTGAGGCCAGAGGGCGAGGAGGGCATTCTGGGCAGAAGCTCTTCCTTCTTCAAGCCACTGAGGGTACATCCCCATGCTGGATGGAACCGGGGAGGGGATCCCAGAAGACGCACTGGGAAGGTGGGCCTTGGCCTGACCTTGAGGGAAGGGCAGGATAGGAGAGGGGTCCTCGAGTAGGAATGGGGCAGCCTGTTAACTGCAAAGAGTCTGAGCTGGGAGTTGGAGATGTGGCTGTGTGACCCTGGGCATGCTGCTCTCCTTCTCTGGGCTCCACTTGCCTCTTAGGTGCACCTCAGAGGATGGGATAGAGGGGCTCAGAGCCCCTTCCAGCTCTGGCATTGGTGCTTTGGGACGCGGGGCAGGCCAGCTGAAGGAATTTGAAGCCAGGCCTCTCTAAACCTATGGTTGAGGCCTCCTTGCCTGGCGGGTTCTAGGACATGCTCTGTGCCAGACCAGGCTTCATTGCAGGTACCAGGAGGAAAGACAGCCAGCCCTGAGTTTGGCCCTCATGGCCAAGCCAACCTTCCAACTATGAGAAGGGCTTGAACAAAGACACTTTGTGTGGATAGACTGCAGCCATTTGGATCTTAGCTGCGCTGGGGGGAAGCACCATCTCTGAACTGGTGGCTTGGTCCTCATTGCCAACTGGAACCCACCCGGGGGTAGGGGGCGGGCAGCAAGTGTCACTGCCATCCCATAGAACCACTCCCCCACGGACACCTGGGACAGACGCTGGGAGGATGCTGTGCCCTGCGGTTAATTCATGCCAAAACTGACCTCGTTTCCCACCTGCTCTTCTGGAGGGTCTTGTGTGTCACAGTGGCGGGGAGAGGGTCAGGAAGGACCCAGGAATGAGGAAGCTGGGGCCTCTGCCCTGGATGAGTTTGTGGGATAATGGGGACCCAGACATACGAGCAGACAAATCACGATTTTGTGTGAGGCAGCAGCAGAAGGATCCACTTATTTTGGTCGGGGCATCTAGGAAGCCTCCCTGAAGGAGGTGGCATTGGCTCAAGACTGTTCAAACATTATAAACGTAAAAGGCAGTGCTGGGCCTCTGGCCAGCAGAGAGAATGACTGGCATAGGGCAGGCTTGTGTGGGGGAAGGAAATAAGGGATGTGGGCGGCCCCTTCTACCTGCAAATTGTTTCCCCTGGGGCGGTGGGGGGGGGGGAGCCGTCAGACACTAGGATACCCAACTGGGAATGTGCCCAGGCAGGACCACTCTTCAGAGCCTGTCTCGGGGAGCCCAGCCAGTCAGTGCAGTGGTTCTCCCGACACTCCTGTGACCCCCAGCCTCTGAGGGCCTGTGGGCAGGGAGGACCCAGGTCACCTCAGGACCCCGGGCTGGGGGCCAAGTGCAGAGCAGGTCCCCTGTTAGCGATTATGGCTCTGAATTCCTGGGAGGAACACAGAGGCCTGGGGCAGGGGCCAGTTCTTTGTGGGTCAGGAGGGATTGGGGGTGCAGGAATGGGGTCAGCAGAGTGGGGCCCCACGAACCATCTAGATCCCAGACTGCCCAAAAGGCTCCTTCCCCCACTGCCTTCTCTGCCTCCCTGAGTCCTGGGCCTCGCTGCCCCTGCACTGGGGGTGGCGGGGACTTGTCTGTGCTGTGCGTCCCCCCTTTGCCTTCAGTGACTCTGTGAGTCACGGGCCTGGTGTGGAAGCAAGGCACATGTAAGCTCTGTCACCATCTGGTTCCGTTTTTCACCCTCTGCAGATCATGCATATTTAAGGGGTTACAGAGTAGACCCCTGGCAGGCTGTGTGAGGAGGGGCAGCGGGGCTGGGTCCCAGCCTTGCTTCTTACCCCTGCCTAATGTACAAATCACAGCAGCTCTCTGAGGCTCTGTCCTTTGCCTTTAGAATGGGCTTACAGTGGGGTAGGGAGCAGATGGGGAGGGGGTTTCTTTACGGGGTGGTGAAATTCTAAAATTGATTGTGGGGCAGTTGCACGGCCCTGTGCATATACTAAATACCATTAAATTCTATGCTTTAAATGGGTGAATTGTATGGCATATGAATTATATTTCAGTAAAGCTGTTACAAAATGTGCCCGGCCAGTAGAAAGGCCTAGACAGGTGCTGTTAGTAATTGTGAGGAGACAGTCTAGGGCGACAGAAAGTGCGGGGTCTCTTCGCTCTGGTCCAGACTGGCTGTGTGACCTTGAATGTGTGTCTAAATCGCTCTGTGTATAGATTCCTCACCTTCAAAAGGAGAGAAGGGCAACCATTTGTAGGCTTGTACAGAGAATTAAATAAGATGATATGAAAAAGCGAAGCATCTGGTGTATGGTGGGGTCTTAAAAAAGGAAATTATTTCAGTGGCTCTTGATACTAATATTTATTACTTCTCATAGCATTTACTAAAGTAATTACAGTTATTATTAATAGTGGAAAACACTGTAAATATTATCAGATGCCCTTGCGTTGCAGCAGGATGTAGATTAGCAACGTTCTCTGGTGTGGGTTTGAGGCCACCTATGGTCCCCGGGCTGGCCAAGCCCTGCCTTCCCTCTGCTTCGGCAATCTTAGCACGATGAGCCAATCAGCACTGGCTCCACGAGTGAAAGTGTCAGTATCACGACTGAGCTGAGATAATGCAGCTTAATCCGTGGGCCCTTGTCCAGAGCCCGGCCCTTCACCAGGTCCTGGGGGTGCAGGCATGAGACTCAGCCCTGTCTCCCTGAATTCTAGAAGCCCACAGTTTGAATTTTTTAATGTTTATTTATTTTTGAGAGAGAGAGAGAGGGAGAGAGGGAAACAGGGAGCGAGTGGGGGAGGGGCAGAGAGAGAGGGAGACACAGAATCCAAAGCAGGCTCCAGGCTCTGAGCTGTCGGCACAGAGCCTGACGCGGGGCTCGAACTCACAGACCGTGAGATCATGACCTGAGCCGAAGTGGACCCTTAACCGACTGAGCCCCCCCCCCCCCCCCACCAGGGGGCTTGAAGCCCACAGTTTAAAGGCTGACGTGCCCAGTGGACAGTGCGAAACCAGACAGACCACACTAAACTTCAGTGTTTTATGGGAGAACAGGGAAGCATAATGCACTTGGTGGGTGGCCTGGAGGGGACTATTGAAAAGGAGAGGTGCTCCGAGAAGGCTTCCGAGGGGAGAGGCCATTTGGGCTGCATATTAAAGCCTCAGTAGGAGTTTTTAAAACCCGGAACTGTAGGCATTCTGCAGGGAAGGAAATCCTGTGTCTTTGCAGGATTCGGGAAATGGCGAATCATCCCAGCTCTCCATAGGAGAGGGGGAGCAGTGAAAATGTAGTTTGGAAAATCTGTGCCTCACCGTGGAGCTTAGACTTGCCCCTGTGGCCATAGGGAGCCATGGGGGGTCTGGAAGCAGGAGTTACATTAGTATTGGTGGAAGATGCTGATCTTTCCAGATGCACGTTGGTACGGTGCTGCCATTGCACATTTGCCTGTGGCTCATTGGTGTCCCTGTCAGCACCTGTTCTTGCCCTGGGGGCCACTCCTTGCTGGCTGGGGAGCCGGTGGGCTGAGCCAGTACCTCCTTGGGAAGCCCCTGGCTCTGTCCTGCTGTCCACCCCTGTCCTGGGGATGTGGAGTGTGACGCCTGGAGTTTCAAGAGGTGCCCTCATCCAGCCACCCAGCTGGCCTGTCTCTGTACATCTTGGCCTGCGGGCTGCCTGCCCTCACTCGGCTGTGCTGTCGACCCTGGAAGGGACAGAGGTTGGTCTGGTCTCACCTCGTTGCTCCTCCCGCCTCCCTGGCCTAGATAGTGGTTCCTGCTCTGCGGACCCCCACCCTCTCCCCAGCCATGCTGATGTGTTCTCACCTGACTTTGCAGCCCTCCCCGCCCCCCTTTGCTCAGGCTGGTTGCTCCTCCTCTGGTGCCTTCCCCTTCCCTCCACTCGCTTGTACGTCCCTCACATTAGCCACCTGGTTCCCAGAATCCAGAGGCTGGCTTACACCTTCTGTTTATCTCAGTGCCAAGCATGGGGTGGGGCTCACGTTGCACAGGAGGTGGTGACTTCAGTGCCTCCAGGAGCAGGGAGTGACACAGAGAAAGGGCCCCGTATAGTAGGGGAGGGGGGACTGTGGCAAACAGGGGGTGTGGGGGTATGCCCTGTTTAAAGGAAGTACCCATCTGGCTTTGTAAGATCTTTAAGTATTTGAAGGAGAAATTTGAAATAGTGACCTAAAAAAGTGTTTGTTTAGTTTGCTTATTTTGAGAGAGAGAGAGGGAGCTCACGGGAGGGGCAGAGACAGAGAAGGAGAGGGAGAGAGAATCCCAAGCCCTGACAGCACAGAGCTGGATGTGGGGCTTGAACTCATGAACCGGGAGATCATGGACTTGAGCCGAAACCAAGAGTCGGATGCTTAACTGACTGAGCCACCCAGGTGGCCCAGAAATAGCGGTTTTGAAGCAAAGGGTCCTATTAAGACAGCGTGTGGGCCGGTCACAGCAGGACAATTAGCTGGAGGCCTCTGATCGCCGGTGGGGCGGTTCGTGAGGGGACGAGAGAGTGACCCCTTCAACCGCATCTCCCGGGTTGAAGTCCCAGCTCTGGCTTTCACACATGCTGTGTGGCCTTGGACAGTTACTGGGCCTCTCTGTGCCTCCGTTTCCTCACCTGTGAGGTGGGCATCGTAAAGGAGGTCACTTCCTAGAGGTGTCCTGTGTGCTCAGTACGCGATATGCTGCGGCTGTTGCTATGGGACGGTGTGAGCTTGTCGGCTGAATCTGCTGGGTCTGGGGAGGTGGGTGGTGGGAAAGAAGAAGAAGGTCAAGAGCAACCTATTGCTCTGCTTGCCACCCCCAGAGAGGTCCCCGGGCTCTCAGCTGGGCAGGCAGAGCCCGTCCCCGTCCTGACCTCACCAGGCCTGTTAGTTTTCCTCAGGCTGCAACTTGCTCCTGGCCCCAGTTTGCGTCCTTACCCGGACCCGTCCCATCGGGTTCCCAAAGGGCGGGGTCTGAGCTTAGTCACCCGTGTGTCCTCGGGACCCCGCACAGGGCCTGCCCCGGGGCAGACTCTCGGTGGCTGCGGGGTGAGCTGACCCTGTGAGGGAGTGCGGCCAGCCTGCCGAGGTGGCACAGAGCCCACGTTGGCGCCCTCTCAGCCCACTGGAGGAGGAGGAGCAGAGCGTGTCTGCCGTTCCCGCCGTGGCTGACTGTCCCCCTGCCCTCTGCAGCCCCTTCAGCTTTTCTGGAGGGAAAGGGAACTCCTCACGTCCCACGTCGCCAGGGTGAGTGCGGCTCTTCCGGTGGGACGGTGGGACGTGGCCTGCGGCCCTTCTTACGCCTTGTGGTGCGTGCAGCATCTGGGGCCAGTCCCGGTTGCCGGGCACGAGGGCCTGGGGACCGCAGAGGCGGAGGCAGGGGTCGGCATGGCGTGCCTCGGCCCCGGCCAAATCCCAGGAGGCGGGTGGCTCAGGTTTTGCTGGGGAGACAGGCCGTGCGGGGAAACTGAGGGGCCGGCCCAGTCACCCACAGCTGTGTAACAAGCTTGCGTAAAACGGAGGCGCTTAGGGCATTCTTTCTCCCCGTTCTGTAGCTTGATTCTGTAGGTTGGCTGCGAGGTTCCTCTGCTGGCTGCTCCCGGGCTCCCCCGCAGCTGTGCGCAGCCAGACGGCGGGCTGGGCTGGACGGTCCAAGCTGGCCCCGTTCCCACATCCGGCGTCGGTGCCAGCCGGCGGGCCCCAGCTCCCTCCGTCCGGCGGGCAGCACTGGTTTCGGCACCGCGGTCTCCGGAGAGCACGGCCGGAAGCTGCGGGACCTCTTCAGGCCTGGTCCGGGCAGTTGCGTGACTGCTTCTGTGCATTCCGTGGGTCAAAGAGAGCCACAAGGCCAGGCTAGGTTTTCCAGGAGCGGGGAAATGGGTGCCACCTCTGGAGGCCGGTGGCGGCAAAGTCTCACCGCAGAGAGGCGTGCGGACGGGGACAGGAGGACTGCAGCCCCCTTTGCCATCGCTCGTCCAGGGTGACTCTGGGAAAGTCGCTTGACCTCTCTGAGCCTCAGTTTCCACATCTGTGAAGTGGGTGTCCTACCTTGTTTTATTCACTGGAAATCAAACATATAAAGTTCTGCCATAGTGCCTAGAACAATATCATGGTAGCGTTTACTCACTCTTGCTGATCTCTTGGAATAAATACAGAAACTGAGGCAGGATCCACGGTAGGTTTGTTTCCAGACCGCTGGTCACCCGTTCCAGTGCTCTCCTTGCTTCCCAGAAGCCCCTGTCCCACCGGGGCCTCTGTCTGAGCGGACTTGCGGGGTCTGGGACCTGCGTAGTTTTCCAGTCCTCAAGGTGGTCTGGTCTTGCAGAGTTTCACCTCCCTGGTCTCCCCATGGCTGTGCCTTGCTGTCTGCCCTGGATTAATAACTTATTTATGATATGGAATAAAAGCCAGACATCACCTCACTGCTGCTCCTCTCGAGCAGGGCCAGTGGGGGCTGGTCTGGGGGCTGGTTTTATTTTTCTTCCCTGGCGTCCTCAGGCAGGCTGGAGGGAGGGTGGCCTCGAGGCCCATGAGTGTCGTGGGGGCTGCGCTGGCCTTTCATCTGTCAGCCGTGCTCAGTGGGGCAGGGGCCCAGGGGTGGGCTTTCGGAGGGGGCCCAGGGGATTTGGGCATGACTCTGGGAAAGTCGCTTGACCTCTCTGAGCCTCAGTTTCCACACCTGGACCCTGCGGTGGGATGTTCCCAAGCCATCTTCGGGGCCTGGGATTCTGTGTTCAGCATGTAGGCCTTGCCTGCGTCCGGAGCCTGAGAAACAACAATGACCATGACGAGCCCAATAACAGTAATCTTTGCAGGCTGCCTGGGCTCTGGCAGCTCCGTGTTTCCTGTTAGCACAAATAATCCTGTGTTATGAAAACCTCCAGGGGTGAGTTCAGCTCAACGTCATTTCCATAGGCCACCCTGACTTTGGCCTGAGTGTGGACAGCTGTGGTTGGAGGAGGCTTCGGGGGCCTCTGGGTCCCCTCCTAATTCTCCAGACAAGGAAGCTGAAGCCCACGGAAGGGAAGAGACTCACCCAGGGTCACAGGGCGACTGTCAGGGCCCCTGACTCCCAGTCCAGTGCTCCCCCACCATCCCACTCGGCCTCTTCTGAGTCAGTGGGAAAGGACTGAGTAAATGTTGACAGTGACTCAGGGTTGTAAGCCCTGTGCTGGCCAGTGATGCAGTGGCTGTGGCAACAGCTTTAGAGCCCAAAAAGGTGTCCTACGCCGTTGGTCTGGTGCTTGCCCTCTGGGGCCCGGGCTGGCAGTCCTCGGGCCCGGGTCCCACTGGGAGAGTGGGATGCTCAGCTTCTGCGTGTCCTTGTGTCCCCAAAAACTGGGAAGCCAGCTAAGAAAAAACAAGTGTCAGCCTCCTGGTTAACAGGATTTGAAGGTCGAACAGAGCCTTCTGGTGTTTCTAGGCCCTAAATCACCATTGCCACTGTTTTCTCCATTTTCAAAATATTGGAGGGCAATGGGCTGCTATTAGGCACACGTTACTTGTCAGAGAATATGAAACACCCTGCAGTCTCCTTTTCTTCTGTTCTCTGTAACACGGGCTGAGGGGCCTGTAGCACAGCCCCCTTTTAGAGAACTGTTCGAAGGTGGGAGCATTTGTCAGGACACGGTTGGTCTGGATGCAAACCCTGTTCCCCAAGGGTTGCCTGAAGCCCTTTGTCAGCCTTTGCTTTTAAGCCAACCAGATATTTCTACCTTTGATCTGTCTAGAAAATGCCCATACCCCCAATCACCTCCACCCCACAGCAGAGGTTCATTTCCGCCCCTTGAGGCTGGCAGGAGCCCACACTCTGAATTAGCTCCTCGAGCCCAAAGAGGCCTTGTGTTCTGTGGCCCGACAGGCTGCTGGCCTGGGAGCGCTGACTGCTTGATGCTTTGTTACCTCATAATTCACGGTCCGTAGATGGGGAGACTCTAGGTAAAACATGCTGTCCCCTAAGCCATAGCCACATTTTATGGGAGAACAGACCTCTCATTAAGGGCGACATGCCCAAGGGAGTTTGTTAAGGAGGCTTGGCCCCAAGGATGCTTCTTTTAAGGGGGTTTGTGCCTCAGTACTTGTCCTCCTGAAGCTCACGTTTCAAAGAATAGACAAGAAAATCCCCTGGATGGGGACAGAGCGCTGTCAGGAGCCACTGAGGGCACAGGGGAGGGAGCGGCCATGGGGTGACGTTTGAGCTGGGCGGGAGGGGCGTTCCTGGCAGAGCTCACAGCAGGGACAGAGGTGTGGAGGCCCACGTGAACACGTGTGGTTCCAGGTACGGAGCAGGGCCCGTGTAACAGGGCTTGACAGGAAATACAAGTGTTGGGGTGGCCCAGACACTACCTCTCTCGGGGGTGATGGTTGTGGCCTCTCTCCCGGATCTCCCTGCCTCCACCCACGCCCCTGCCCATGACAGCAGCCAGAGCAGCCTTGTTAAGTCCAAGCGCTCCCGTGACACCCCCCCGGGGAAAGCCAAGCAGGCCTGGGCTGTGGTCTCTCCTCCCTGTCCGCCTGTGACCTCCTCCACCCCTCTCGGGCTGTGCTCCCCTGACTGCCCTCCTTTGGAGCATTCCTCCCCAGAGACTGCCATCTCCCTCAGACTTTTTCTCAGATGTCACCTTCTGAGTAACCTCTTCCCTGAGTCCACTATTTAAAAGTTCCAGATCCCATTTCTGTGCTCCGTGTAAACGTTCTCCCCCACCGCTGTTTCCACTTGGTATGCCCTAGTTTTACTTATCGATTGCCTGTCTCCCCCCTCGATAGAACGTTAGCCCCAGGTGAGGAGGAATTTGGGGCTGTGTCCCCAGTGCCCAGAACAGGGCTGGCTCAGTTATTATCTCTGAATGAATGAATGAATGAATGAATGAGTGAATGAGTGAATAGATGAATGGCACCGCAGACAGAGGTTTAGGAGAAACTGCAGAGACGTACGTGAATGTGTCAAGTGAGTCGGGAACCTGGTGAGCGGCCCTAGCGGCTGGGATGTGGGCCTTTGCGTTGCTAGTAACCGACAGGGCTTAGCAGAGACAAGGTTTGGTGACGTGTCCGAGTTCTAAGAAATCTGGAAGACGGGGCCATGGTGCCAAGCCCAGGTCAGGAGTAAGGACAGCCACGGGGCCCGGCAAATACGGATTCGTCGCCACCGTGCAGAGGAGGGCCGGGATGCCTGGAGGGCCTGAGTGGTCGGGAGCCTCCCGGGGGGGTTGGGGCTGGGCCCTGCACAGGAATCTGAGCGACGAACGAAGCCCGCTCCCCCTTCCGTCCTTCCATCCTCCTCCACCTTGCCTGGGAAACCGTCCCTGCTGCCACCGCAGCCTCCGTGTATCGCTGGCTGCAATCCTGCTGTGTGTCAGACTCCGTGGTGAACATTTCACGTGCGTGATCTCGTGTAGGGAGAACATGGCTTAAAACGCAGTCAGCGCCCCTCTGGGCCGGGGCGACGTCGGATGGCCCAGAGGGGAGGTTGCGCCGGGACAAGTGACCCGGTGGGGGCTGGCCCCCAGCTGTGGGAGGGACTGGCCACGCTCCTTCCTGGAGCTGCCCCACTGTCCGCGGCTCTGCCTCTGAGCTGGAGGTTGGAGACTGTGGGGCCTCGGTGCAGGGAGCCGCCCCTCCGCCCGGGGGCCTGGCGTCCACACTGCCCCCTGGCATGCGAAAGCCGCTTCCTGCCTCCTTGTCCTGAAGCTGCTGCCACTGCGGGGACTCAGGGCCAAGCGGGCAAGGTCGAGCTCCCAGCCCGAGCTTGGTGGGCCACAGTGGTGATAGGAGGGGGTGCCTCAGAGCCACGTGGCTCCCGGGCGCAGGGAATGGAAAGGACGGGTGGCTGCTAGCCTGGCAAGGTCTGCCCTTAACTCTGGCTGGGCTCCAGGGTGGGGGTTTGCTGCAGATGGGGAGTCTCTGAGCACCTGCAGGCGTGCGTCCCTGCCCTGCCCCCGGGCCAGGATCTCTGCTGCTGGGGAGGGGCGGGGGTTGTCATAAAAGTGAACACCCTTCATTTCAAGAATATTTACCAAGCTTTTGAAGACCCAAGGAACTGCTCCCCACAGTGCCAGAGGACAATCAGCACTTTCATCGTGGTCATTGAGGCCCGCTACTAATTGTTTTCGCTGTCTGTGCTGTGGACTCCTCAGCTTGGGTGGCCGCGACATCATTGGCTTGCCACTGGCCACCCAGCAGATCACAGCCCCCTCCCCAGCCCCCCCCCCCCCCCAGCTCAGGGCAATTTTGGGGAGTTATTCTTCATTCGAAGTGGAGCCGCCCCTCGAGGGAAGGAGGTGGTTGGGTCCTAAGACAGCACCTGTACACAAGGTGGGGACTGGCCTCGGTCAGGCTCAGCCCCAGGAAGTGCTCCCGACACGCCCTTCCCAGCCCCGCCTGGTCCAGGGCACTTTCTCGTCCTCTGTCCTCTCGTTCCCTCTCTGTCTTGCCCGTTTCCTGCATTATGACCGGCTGATTCTCGTCGAACAGCCCCAGCTGATGCCACTCTCTTTGTGAGACATGGACGAACCCTTAAACATTCCATTGTTGGGAAGCTTCCGGAGTTTGGATGAGTGGTTCCCAGGCCTGGCTGCACAGTAGAATCACTTGGGCAGCTCGGAGAGAATCCTGATGCCTGGGCCACATCCCCTGAGATCTGATCCGTTGGCCTGGGGTGTGGTCTCAGTGCCAGTAATTCTGCAAATCCCTCTGATGATTCTAATGGGCATCTAGCGGTGACACCCGCTGCTGTGGCCTCCTGGAAAAATCTATTGTGTGCTTGATGGAAAAGCTGGGGTCAGGTCGGGGATGCCAGGAGAGCCAGGCCAGAGAAGGAAGGAGGGGAAGGAAGGGGCTGGCCGCCCTGCCGTGGGCAGGACCTCGGTGGTGGGAGGGAGGCATTTGTGCTTCGTGACCTCAGTCCATCCTGCTGGTGACCCTTTGGTTTCAGATGTGGAAACTGAGGCTTGGGGAGGGCCTGGCTCCCAGGAGCAGCCTCTACACCACTTGCAGGGAATTTGGGTGACAGAAAAGGGGGGGCTTCATTGGGTTTGTCTCCTTTTTTAAAACTTTGTTTGAAAATAATTCTTTTTTTTCTTAAATTTTTAATTTATATTTGAGAAAGAGACAGAGAGACAGAGTGTGAGTGGGGAAGAGGCAGAGAGAGAGATGGAGACAGAATCCAAAGCAGGCTCCAGGCTCCAAGCTGTCAGCACAGAGCACCCACACGGGGCTCGAACCCACAAACCGTGAGATCATGCCCTGAGCTGAAGTCGGACACTCAACCGGCTGAGCCACCCAGGTGCCCCTGTTTGAAAATAATTCTTATGGAACCATTACTTGCTCGTTGTAGTAGGCAGACATTCTGTGCAGAATGGACTTTCCTTTTCAGATGGGGAATCCTAGAAAAGTTAGAAGACACCTACAGAGTTTAAAGAGAAGGAAATTGCAACAATTTTGCCACCCAGAGACCGCTCCCTAGCAGCTGGGTGCGTTTCCACTAACCTTTGACAGGCCCTTTGTCACCTTTAAAACTCCCCTAAACCAGGAAGGCCTTTCCTTGCTAAGGACTTTTCCCCTTAAGGGTGCTCAACCCACGGTATTTTTTCCCTCGGGCAGTTCCTTCTGTTTACGGCACAGATCTGAGCGGGTGAAAGCCAGGTCGTGGTGGCACCAGGAGTTAGAGGCTAACCATCCTGTGGTTCCAGAATGCTGCTCCCGGCACTGAACCCATGAGCCAGTGGGACTTCCAGGCACACGGGGAGTTGATCGTGATAATTCTGGCAGCAAGCGGGAGCATTCGCACAGTCCTTGCCGCAAGCCTGGACCGTGCTAGGTGCTCTGGGTATATTTCTCAGAGCAACCCACAGGATCGGTGCCGGTATAATCCTGAGGCACAGGGATGTCAGGTAACTTGTCCCAGATGACACGGTTTGGGAGGGCAGCGCCAGGGATCCTGGCTGTCAGGTGTCTGCATTTACCCGCCTCACCGACCACATTGCTTCTTCCCCGAAAGGATTCTTGCTGCAGGGGAACTAGGCCCAGCAAGCCTTTCACCCAGCACCTCCCAGGGTGTGGGGCCTGCAGAGGCCATGACCCTGGGAAAGGGGGGCCCAGCGGTCGCCCCGGATAACAGCCTCCAGCTGGTGGAGGATGTCCGCTTCCTGGTGTTTCTCCCGAGACTTTGGCCCGTTCAGGGAATTCTGAGGCTGCCCACGTGGGGCACGCAGGGCCGGGCACACCGGTTGAGGACAAGCCTGACGGTTGTCCACTCCGTCCTTCAGGGGCTCCTTCCTCCTGCCTATCCCCAAGGCTGCAGCTCGGGGAGAATCGGCTTTCAGACTTGCCCTGGCTGGGGCCCCGGCCTTGGCCGTGCAGCCTGCGGCAGAGCTCCTGTGGCAGAGCTCCTGCGGCTCGGGGCTTCCACATCAGGTTTGGATTACTCGGAATCTCGGCGTCCATGGGCTTTTATCCCAGCCGTGCTGACTCACGCTTCCGTGGTCACGGGCAGCCTCTGCAGCTCGTGCGCGTGTTGTCGTCTGAGTGCCTGTGTGTCGTCTCCACGCAGACGTGTCTGCTGTCTGCCCGCGCGTGTGCGGGTGTCAGCCCCAGGGGCACGCGTCGTCCCTTCGTGGGGCCCCGTGGGGCCCGTGTGTCCCCGTTTGCACCCTTGTGTCATTTCTCCTCTCCCTGAATGTGTCGTGTTTTTTAAACAGCTTTATTGAGATACAGTTTATGTACCATGCGGTTCACCTAATTTATTATAATTTTTGTTAATTTGACAGAGAGAGAGAGAGCACGAGCCGGGGAGGGGGCAGAGAGAGAGAGAGAATCATAAGCGGGCTCTGTGCCAAGTGTGGACACACACCGAGCTGCCTGACGTGGGGCTTGATCCCATGACTCTGGGATCGTGACCTGCTGAAATCAAGAGTCAGGATGCTCAACCGACCGAGCCACCTGGTGCCCCTCACCTAATTTAAAGTGTACAACTTAAGGGCGCCTGGGTGGCTCAGTCGGTTAAGCATCCAACTTTGGCTCAGGTCATGATCTCGAGGTTCGTGAGTTGGAGCCCCACATCGGGCTCTGTGCTGACAGCTCGGAGCCTAGAGCCTGCTTCAGATTCTGTGTCTCCCTCTCTCTCTGCCCCTCTCCTGCTCACGCTCTGTCTCTCTCGCTCTCTGAAATAAACATTTAAAAAAATTTTTTTTAAAAAAAATGTATAGTTCAGTGAATGTTCATGATATGGATAGAGTTGGGTAATTATCATTCAATTTGAGTTTTCAAATTTTCACCATCTCAAAAAGAAGCCCCGTGTCCTTTTTGTTATCACCACCCCCCATCCATTACCCCAGCCCTTGGCAACCGCTAATCTTTCTGTCCCTATGGATTTCCCTATTCTGGACATTTTGTTTGTATGGAATTGTAGAATATGTGGCCTTTGGCGCCTGGCTTCTTTCACTCGGCATTATGTTTTCAAGATTCGTCCGTGTTCCAGCATGGACCATTGCTTCCTCTTTTTTTGTTTGTGGATGCATTCATCTGTTGATGGGCATTTGTGCCTGTCCTCCTTTCTGGCTACCGTGAGCAGGGCCGCAGTGAACATTCAGGGACAAGTTTTTGTGTGGACATATGTTGTCATTTCTCTTGGGTGTATACCACGGAGTGGAATTGCGGGGTCATATGGTAACTGTGTCGTGTTTTGTGGAACCGTAGACTGTTTCCAAAGTGGCTGCATCACTTCACAGGCCCAGTTGGCCCAGTCGTGCGCGGCGCGGAGGGAAGCAGGGACTCTGGCACTGGCTGGCCGGGGCCCGGGACGGAGTTTCACAGAGGGGAAGGTCCCTGAGCGCCTGTGTGTGCCAACCAGAATGGCGCAGGAGAGGGTGGGCACGGTGATACTGGGAAGAGGGGCACCCACTGCAGGAGCTGCGTTCTGCAGAGGTAAGAGGGAGGCGAGCGGGAGGTGAGGAAGGGCACAGGGTGCCCGCAGGATGGGAGTTCATAGGGTGGTGGCAGGGTAGGGGAGAGCCCGCCCGACGGTGCCTGTTTTCTCCTTGAGAACAGGAGACCATGAGGTGGGGAGAGTGTTCGAAGTCTAAGCCATCAGTGTAGCGGGGAGCCACAGCAGAATCCCCAGCCGGCATCATGCTCACGGGAGAGCTGTGGCCGTTGATCTCAAGTGAGACCAGCGGGCACCACGTGCGTCAGTGTGCAAACAGGGAGAGGGTGGCTGGTTGGGTTGAACCAGGGCAGAGGCTCTTCTGAGACGGTGAGAAGGAGGGAAAGGCAGGGAGAGGGCTGTGGGCGTTCACAGAATTATTACCGTGTCCAGGGTGGTAAGAAGGGAAGTGAGGGCTTGGTCGGGGGTATCGGCCGTGATGAAGCAGTGGGGCCATGCACTGGAGGTCGCGATGAGCTCGGTGAGAGGGGACCCAGTGGATCGTCAGGCTGTCATCTTGAAAGAAGTCCTCCTGGGGGTGGTGGGAGGGAGGCAGACACCTGCAGTTGGGGTTTCTGAGCTCTGGCTGGTGCCGTGGTCTGGGGAGGGAGCGTGGCCGGGCACAGAAGCAGGTTGCTGGGTAGGGGGTGAGCCTGAGGGAAGCCATTCCGGACTCTCTTGCTGTTCCCAGTTGTGTGTATCACCCCAGCCTCCACTTGCTGGGCTTTCTTTCATTTCCTACAGTGGAACAGTTTCAAGCTGAATTTGCTGGAAGCCTAGAACCTGAGACAGCACAGCTGGCAGTAAAAAAACCTTGGTAATGGAATTTCCAGAACGAGTTCGGGCCCGAGAACGTGCTCTCCTTGGGAGGTGGTGGGCTGGTTGGTTGGAGGCCTGTTCTGCTTCTTGCTTCTGTGGGAAGGCCCCACATAGGCTGACCTTGGAAGGAGAAGAAAGAGGGGACCTGGCATACCTCTCACCTGGCTTCGTCGGGGCTCTCATCTTGAAATAAGCCCTCCTGGGCATTCTGCGAAGGTTGGCAAATCTGAGGGCACAGCCAGGAGGCTCTGGATTACTAGGAAAGGCTCTTCCTTGTGAGGAAGGGCTCCCCTTTCCTAGAGGGAGGGCCTGCAGCTGGCCTCCTGGAGTTCCCCCACTTACCCGTGCCTGGACCTCAGGCTGGGTCCTTGCTCCTGCCCTGGCGTTGACGGGAGAGCTTCTCAATATAAGCCCGGAGCTCGGCACCTCCAAGGACACATATTTCAGTCCTTGGGGGTCTCTTCCCGTGGCCCCCAAGATGTATTGGTTTATTGTGCCGTCACCTCCCAGTTTACGTGCAAGTACATGCGATTTTAGAATAAACATGTTTATATATACACATGCACATACACATACTCATTCTAAAATAACGCGGCTTCCGTTATCTGCTGAAATATTTGGGACTTCATCCCGATGATAGACGGTTACCAATGAGCAACTAAACTTGCTCAATTATGACCTAAGGCAGGATACAAGGATACGCCAACACCTACCTCCCCCATCACCACGTGACCCGTCTCCTTCAGAAGCCCTGGACTTCCCCTCTGGACCTGGGGCTTCCCCTGAAAGGAAGCAGGCCTAAAAAATCTGGGATAGCATGGCCTGGAGGCCTCTGGATGAAGATACGGCAGAAGGCATTACCTTTGCCACTAAAATGACGTCACCAGCCATCCTGGAAAAGTCCAACAGGTCCCCCTCCGCCACTCACCTCCCAGGAGAGGCCCCTCAGTAGCAGCTGTAGTAAAGGAGTCCAGAGCCTGGCTGATGGCAGCCAGGCCTGTGCACTGGAGAGTTTCCATTTGGAGAGAATCGCCTGAGGGCCTGCATAGAATGTGGCTCAGTTGGACATAATCAGCTGCTCTGGCTGTTTGTGTTGCATGAAGAACCTTTCTAATATATATTTCTGCCAATTGACTGTTTTGAAGAGAAGGAGGTATGGGTGAAAACGGCAATGTATTTTTGTCTTCCAGCAACATATGTTTTCCTCTTTTCCTGATTTCTTCTACAGAAATTTGATTTGATTTTAGTTCTTTAAAATTAGCCACCACTTTTCAGAAATACAAACATCTCATAAATTGAGAGACAGGAGTAATTTGGCAAGGGGGCAGAGAGCCAGAAAGTTCCCGTTGCCAATTTGTCTGCCCCAAGCGGTGCCTGGTGTCCCGGCCAAGGCAGAGCTGAAGACAGCCCGCCAAACCTCTCATGGTGTGGATGGGGAAACCGAGGGCCACGGGGGAGGGACCTGCCCAGCCCACTTCCTGATCTGGTGGCTGAGCCTGCCCGCCCATCGCTCTCCAGGAGGAGGCTCTCAGAGACCCGCGGGGCGCCCCATCCTGGGCAAGAACTCTCTGTCAGGGCCAGAAACGATGCACAAAATGGAGCAGGAGCGTTGCTGCAAGTGCTGTCTTTGACCCCTGGGTCCCAGAGGGATTTGAAACATATTTCCCAGGTTGTTATATCACAGGTCTTTGTCCTTACCAGTTAGCCAGGATGGGCAGGTAGGGATTTGGTAACTCTTGCCTGGGGAGAAGACTGTGGGCATGGGGCTGGACCAGACCCAGGAATCCTGGGGCTTCCACTTCTGACAGAGCAGGGCTGAGGGTGTGATGGGGATGGTGTGTGGGGTGAGAATCCTTTCAGGCTGGGAGTCACCTGGGGGATGGTGGGGTCCGTTCCCTTTAGGGCCATGTGCGGAAGTTTCTCCTCTGTTCTCACATCCACGTGGGAGGTGGCCTGGCTTCTGGGAAGCCCTCTGCCCAGAGGTAGGATGTGAACATTCTGCTTGCTCAGTAAGCTCAGACTAGATGGGAAGCCCAGGGATGTATAGATGGGAGTATGGGAGGGAAGTTTCCTTGCTGAGTGGCCCCCGGGGGGGCAGAAGTGGGACCCTGGGATGGCCTAAGGTAACAGAGCCTCCTGGTTAAGAGCCACATGGAGCTGGGCTCTTATTCTAGTTCTGTCACTTACTTGCTGGGTGACTGGGCAAGTTTCTTAACCATTCTGAGCCTGTTTCCTCATCCATGAAATGGGTCTAATATTTGCATCTGCCTTACAAGGTTGTTGTAAAGGTGGGGTCGTTTGGGGTTGTTGTAAAGGTGAAATATGTCAATATAAGTGGCTGTTATATAAGATACTGTTGTTAATCCCAGCGAGAATAAGACTTTGCAAAGGGTGGAATGTAGGGGAGTGTGTTTCAGCTCAGTAAACATCACCACTGTCCCTGCACAGAACAGGTTGTGTCTTGAGGGAGAGAGCTCTCTGTTGCTAGAGGCATCCAAGCAAAAGTTAAGAGCCCCCTGACTATTGGGGCTTGTCGGGGATGTTGTCGAGGGATTGAAGCCTCAGACTGGGTCAGGCCTGGTGATCTTGAAAGGTCTGTGCGGTCCATCATGGCGGGCAGGAGGGGCGAATTGGATGGTAGTGCCTCGCAGCCCAGCCCTGTGCCGTGCAGATCATTCCGGAGCCTGCATCCCTCGTGTGAGGCACTGAGATCTGGTGGCCACACAGGGCAGGGGATGCCAGATTTCGAGGGGCTGCAGTAGCTTTGGCAGGAGAGGATTAGTGGCTGCTGACGCGTGCTCAGGAGATCTTCGAGGAGATGCCCCAAGAAGTCATCTCGGAACAGGGGGAGGTGGGAAAGCTGGTGGAGTTTAGTTGCATGGAACCATGGCTGCTCCTGCTCAAGTGGAGAACGTCTGATAGATTTATAAAAATAGTTCCTTCGTTCACCACCTTGTGTTCACAGCTGCCTTCCCGGGGTCTGGAGCAGTGCTGGTATGTAGAAGGCACTCAATAGATACGTGTGGAATGAGTGAAGGAATTCATTAAGGATTGCCTACTATTTTCCAGGCACTGTAGTAGGTGGGCTGGTCTGACTGCTTTATAGAGCTGACCCCAGGGTGTGGGCTGGGGGGGCTGCACATGTGTTTCACTGGCCCCTGTGATTATTGCCTTCATCGGGGGCTAATAACACATTTGTGGGGCTTGGCCGAGGTTGCATTTTTAATGTTTTTATTTCCCAGGCCAACAGCTGATTATTTTTACAGGACTATTTTGATGCAGGCAAAAAAAAAAAAAAAAAGATTAAAAACAGAGCGTTCATTCCTGTGCCCTATCCTGGCTCGTTTATGGTCAGCAGACATGAACTGCGTCCCTGGTGGACGTGCCCATGTGCTTTAAATCTGACATAATAGCACGCTATGTGGGAGTGGAAACCGGCACCCATGTGCAGGATCATTAACCTTTACGGGTAGGAATTTCCCCCCCTTGTCCGGGGTGGGGCGGTTCAAGGCCAATCTGTGTGATGGCGCTTTGGGGTGGAATTCTGTGCCCGAGGCAGTGTGTGTGCGTATGTATCGCAATGCCTCTCCTGCCTCCCCCTACCCCCTTTAAGCTCTGGAGGCCTTTGGTGAAATGAAACGTTAGGTGGAACCCCAGGAGCGCCCCACAACACAGTACAAGCGGATCCGCTTTGCCCGAAATGGACCTGGGCCCCCTTGCTCGGCGTCCGACCACCCGCCCGCGCACTTCCCTGCTGGAATCCCAGGGCTCCCCGAGGCCCTCGAGGAAGGGTCCGCACCCGTGTAGTCACACACGTTCGCGGTCACAATTGCTCGCCTGTCCCGGGCTGTGTACTCACGCCTCTTCTCTCTCCCCCCTCTCTGCTCCCGCTTGCTGCGTTGCCCGGCTCAGGCGGGCCTCATCCGCACGGATCGCACCGACTACTTCATAGAGCCCCTGGAGTGGGGGCAGCAGGAGAAGGAGGCCAGCGGGAGGACACACGTGGTGTACCGCCGGGAAGTCGGCCAGCAGGAGTGGGCGGAGCCTGGCGGGGACCTTCACAATGAAGGTAGGCACTGGGCAGGTCCCTGAGCTCCACCTCCGCCGTAAGTCCCGCGCGGTCAAGTCCCGGCCTCAGCCTTCTCCTCCGCGAGGTGGGACTGGACCGTGTATACCAGCCGAGAAACCCCAGTGGGGCTTAGGGACCATTACAGCTGGCGGGTGAGCTGCTCGAGCCCCCCTGAACTGTGGCCCTAGGGACTCCGGAGGTCTCTGAGGGGCTCCACATTGCTTTGGAAGGCTGTCTTCCCTGCCCAGCAGAAGGTGCAAGGGTTGCAGTTAGCTCTTCCCCCTAAAAATTCACTCAGCCCGTGGGAGCCCCAGGAAGGAAGTTCATTTGTAGGGAGACTTCCAGGTATCAGGGCACCAGAGGTAGGTTTGTGTGCCAGAGCCCATTTTTATTTTTATTTTATTTATATTTTCTTTTTTGAGAGAGAGAGAGGGAGAGAGAGAGGGCACGTGCATGGGCAGGGGAGGGGCAGAGGGAGAGGGAGAGAGAGAATCCCAAGCAGGCTCCATGCTGTCAGTGTGGAGTCCTATGCGTGGATCAGTCTCACGACCGTGAGATCATGGCCTGAGCTGAAGTCAAGTCGGATGCTCAACTGACTGAGCCACCCAGGTGCCCCCAGGAGACCATTTTTTCTCCAAATGTTTATTTTTGAGAGACAGAGAGAGAGCAGGGGAGGGGCAGAGAGAGAGGGAGACACAGAATCCGAAGCAGGCTCCAGGCTCTGAGCCGTCAGCACAGAGCCCGACGCAGGGCTCGAACCCACGAACCATGAGATAATGACCTGAGCTGAAGTCAGTCACCCAACCAACTGAGCCACCCATGGACCCCCCAACAGACCATTTTTAAATCCTGCCTCCAACACTGTCTACTGTGAGACCCTAACCAATTGACTAAAATCTCTGAACCTATTTTTCTAATCTGTAAAGTAGGGATGGTTATTATTGATCTCTTAAGATTGGGTGTATTAACGATAGTGGGTATAAAAATTCCATCATGGAGCTTGGCACGTAGCAGGTGTTTGGTGAACAATTGTTCTTACTACAGTATTGTTCTTAGGGTAACCAGTGACACGTTAGGGTGAGAGCCCCTGAGAGCAGGGGTGTCCTGGCACCCTGGCTGTCGGCACAGGAGCCTGCATACCACCAGTACTCAGGGCCCATGCTTGCGTGAATGAACCAGTGGATGCTACGCGTGCTAGTCTTGGGCCCATGGCCAGCTTCATT
The DNA here is from genome assembly GCF_046562875.1 of Panthera onca. Classification (NCBI taxonomy): domain Eukaryota; kingdom Metazoa; phylum Chordata; class Mammalia; order Carnivora; family Felidae; genus Panthera; species Panthera onca. The sequence goes on along the minus strand of NC_138349.1, from coordinate 56,199,282 downwards.
GTCCAACTTAGCTTTGTCCCAAAGCCCCCTTTGGCCAGGAGGACGTGAGAAGGCTTTGGGTGGAATCTGGCCGTGAGTGGACCACACCCTCCTGCCAGGGCCCCGGTGGGGTTGGGCATAGCGTGAAGGAATGCGTGGAAACCAGTTGTCCCCACATACACTACCTCCTTTGAAGTACCAGCTGCTCTCCCGGTGCCCCTCTTGAGAGAAGCCACGGCACCAGAGGCTGAGCTGAGTGGTGGAGGGCTCTGCAGGCCTGGGGTGGGGGCACGGGGGGGGGGGGGCAGGGACTTGGTGGAGTCTCGGCGGGGGGCTGGGGTGAATCTCAAGGGCAGAGTGGGACGGCACCGTGCCTTCTGTAGTTGGGAAGAAAGACAAGTCTCACTGGGCTCCACTTTATCTGAGGCCAGCTCTGAATCAAAAAGCATAAATCTCCCCTTTTGGGGAGACCCTGGGGAAGTGCTGCTCCATGGCCATGGGCCTGGAACGGTCAGTGGCAGGGAAACTCAAACCGCTGAGCTCACAGAGTTGGCGTTCAGACCCAGGAAGGCTGCCGGGGCTTGCGTCATCAGGCTTCTCAGCTGAACGTCATGGGCCCATGGGTGATGCCATGCCTCAGGCCCATGCGTGTCTTTCCTTAGAAAGACAGGTGGCATTGGAGGGCGTTTTGGAAACCTGGGACGCTCACTCACTGTTCTTTCAAGACCAGCAGTGGGTCTGAGCCTGGTGAGTAGGTTAGCATTTCTAGGTGTGTCTGTCTCCATTTATCATTCGTGATTAGGACAGAAGGTTTCACTTCAGGGGTGGATATACTTCTTGGCCCAGAGCAATGCCTCAGAGGCCTAGGCCAGCCGGTCGGAACCTGCTTAGCTGCCAGCAAGTGGGCTTTTGAGAAATCTGCCTCAGGCCAAGCACCTTCCTCCACCTCTGTCTGCCTCCATGCTGCCCAAGTGTCAGCCCAGCTCAGGTGTCCCCTCCCCTGGACCCTCGAGCCCCTTGGATTTCTCCCAGGACTTCTTCTTGTCCCAAATAGGCTGGGGGGCTGGGGGGAGGCAGTTCCTGGAGGACAGATACCGAGTCTTTGTTCCTTCACATGAGCTCTGCCACTCCCCAGGATATGTCTGGCTTTCCTCAAGGGAGGAGAGGAGGTGTCAGAAGACCCATCAGATTGGTTTTCGAGCTGAGCTGTGGCCTGTGGAAGGGCTCCAGGCACCTGGGCTCCACTGGAGAAGTATCTGGCATTTGCCAATGAACTTGGGGGCACACTAAACTTCAGAGTCTGGAGGTAGAAATTCCCTTGGCTGGACCTCCAGGTCTAGCTGGTCCCCACCCAGCCCCTCAGAGACTCCCCCGTGGACACTGCCTGGGCCTCAGGGGCTGTGCCCTGGATGCTGCCATGCTGCTAATGCTGCCCTTTCCCTCCTCAACCCGTGGTCCCACTCTCAGCAGCCCCTTACCACCCTACAGGTCCTGCCCGAGGAGGGAACAGTCTGCCTCGGGGCCATGTGCACCTGTGGCCAGAGTTCCAGCTCTGTGGCAAGGGAGGGGGGGCAGGCATCAGACAGCAGGGCGGCCCATCCTTTCAGGGGAAGCCTGCCAGGCTGGGGCTTGGGGCTAGTGCTGCTGCTTTTGTTTTGTTTTTTTTTTTTGTTTTTATTTATTTTAATTTTTTTAAGCGTTTATTCATTTTTTGAGAGACCGTGCGAGTGGGGGAGTTGCGGAGAGAGAGACACAAAATCCAAAGCAGGCTCCAGGCTCTGAGCTGTCAGCACAGAGCCTGATGTGGGGCTTGAACCCACAAACCATGAGATCATAACCTGATCCGAAGTCGGACGCTCGACCGACTGAACCACCCAGGCGCCCCAGCGTTTGTTTTTTTTTTTTTTAAGTTTATTTTTATTTACTTTGAGAGAGAGACAGGGAGTGAGTGGGGGAGGGGAAGACAGAGAGGGAGACAGAATCCCAAGCCAGCTCTGTGATATCAGCGTGAACACGGGGTTCGAACTCATGAACCACGAGATCATGACCCGAGCCTAAATCAAGAATCGGATGCTAACCGACTGAGCCACACAGGTGCCCCCTCTTTTTTTTTTTTTTAACTTGAGATAAAAGCCATCATTTAAATCATTTTCAAGTATACATTTCAGTGGATTTTTACTATGGTTACAGTGTTGTGTACCCATCACCACTATCTGATTCCAGACGTTTCTGTCGCTCCCAGAGAAAGCCCTGTGGCCCGTTAATTAGCAGTCACGTCCCTTTTCCCCCTCTCCAACCCCCTGGCGACCGCCAGCCTACCTTCTGCCTCTATGGATGTGCCTCAGGACGGCTCACGTAAACGGCATCACGCAGGCCTTCTGGGACTGGCTTCTCTCGCCCCGCATGTGAGGTTCAGCCGCGTGTGGCTCGTGGCATTACTTCACCCCTTCTTGTGGCAGGGTGGTCTTCCACTGCACGAATACACCACATTTTGTTTATCCCTTCACCTCTGGGTCGGCGTGGGTCGTTTCCGGTTTTCGGTTATTACGATAACGCTGCTGTGGACGTTCACGTACGAGTTGTTGTGTGGATGTCTGTTTTCAGTTCCCTTGGGTATGTAACTGGGAGTGGAATTGCTGGGTCCTATGGAAACGCCATATTTGTCTTTTGGGGAACTGCCAAACTGCTTTGCAAGAGCAGCTGCACCATTTCACATTCTCGTGGGGCGTCTTGGGTGGGCTTCTGGAAAACCCCCCCCGGGGGCCTGCCGCCCCCACCCTCCCCTCTTGGAAGGTTACCTGTTTCTGGCCTGAGAGACAGAAGAGGGTGTGGGGGGCACCTCTCCAGGGCCTATGGTTGACGTCAGTAGGCCCTGCCCAGTGCTCCTCACTGTTTTTGCTGAGAGGGAAATCCAGGCGGGCCCTGATAGGGTGTGATCACGTGAGGTTGGGAGCCCTGGGTTTCCATTCTGGGCTTCTGCCATTAACTTTCTGTGTGACCTGGGATGAGTCAGGTGACCTCGCTGAGCCTCCCTTTGACAGGCCTGTGGCTGGGAGAGCCGTGAGGGGTCACGTCCACCTTTCACTTGCAGTCTGTCAACCCGTGGGCACTGCTCCCATGTTGGGAGTGGCCGCTCTTTAGTCTCCCTGCTCGGTGGAGAGAGCGCTTGCTCCTTCTCCTCCCCTCCTGGGGGGTCTCCTTCCCCTCTCCCAGGCATTTGCCTCCGGGCTCTGTACTCACCATTGGGCTCAGGCACCAGGCCGCCGGGAGTGCTTGTGTCAGGCCTAGTGAGGGCGACGCCGGCCGGAGCTGGGCTCCCCAGGCTGTGCATCACTCAGAGGGCTGGCCACGCGTTTCTGGTTTCTCCACTCAGCCAGTGCGCACACGCTTTCCCAACCCTTCAGTCTAGTGCTTTCCTTCCTTTGCACTTGAGAGCCCCGAACCAAAGGGAAGACAAAAAGAAACCATAGCAGGGTCCCGTGGTTCCCTGTTGCCCTGTCCTCAGATTTCAGTTCCTGAAGTATCCATATCGATAGAGGCTTAGAGGCAGCTCTTGGGTCTCTGCCCAGGTACCTGTTGAATCGTCCCCAAGGGTCACGCATATTGTGGATGGTTTCACCCCACACTTGCTCACAGTGGGTTTTGCTAATACAATTCCCACTGCTGGGGACCCTCTGTTCCCCGTGTTCCAACAGGTTGTCTCCCGCTCCCCGTCTGGCCCAGCTTAGATGTCCCCTCCTCCAGAAGCCTCTGTCAACCCCCCAGTCCTGGTTTGGGTCTTGGTGTAGAAGCCTTCCCTAGTCAGTCCTCCTGTAGGCCTTGAAGTCACTGTACTGTTACCATCTGGTTCTTTCTCTGTCACCCAGGGGAGGCAATGGGTTCAAGGGCGGGGCTCCCACCTTTCCCACTCACCTACCCTCCACCCACCAAGTAAGTATAAGGCCCCTCCTGCAGTCATTCCCCTTGATACATGCTGGGGATGTATTGGTAGCATTTTCCTATCCTTAGTTCCTGTCCCACTCTCTGGAGGATTCTCACATAACTGGATATTCTCAGAAATTAATGGTATGGGCACCTGGGTGGCTCAGTTGGTTAAGCATCCAACTCTTGGTTTTGGCTGAGGTCATGATCTCATGGTTCGTGAGTTTGAGCCGCACTGACAAGGAGGAGCCTGCTTGGGATTCTCCCTCCCCTCCCCTCCACCACTCACTCTCTCTCTCAAAATAAAATAAAATAAAATAAAATAAATAAAATAAAATAAATAAAATAAAATAAATAAAATAAAATAAATAAAATAAATAAAATAAAATAAATAAAATAAAATAAATAAAATAAAATAAAATAAATAAAATAAAATAAATAAAATAAAATAAAATAAATAAAATAAATAAAATAAAATAAATAAAATAAAATAAAATAAATAAAATAAAATAAATAAAATAAATAAAATAAAATAAATAAAAATAAACAAAATAAATAAAATAAAATAAAATGAAATAAAACAAAATAAAAAAAAATAGAAATTAATGGTACAAGTACCAGAACTTCAGGGTAGAATGGAGCGGAATCATGAAATGTTAAGGCTTTGGAGTCTTCTCAAGAGACCCCAGCCTCTTATCTGACTTTCTTAGTGTGGGGGAGGAAAAAGAATTTTCCCTTTACCCTTCCAGGTTCTGGCTGAGGCACCCTGTAATAAAAGACAGATTAACAAAGATAAAGTAATCAGAAGTTCAATTACATGGATACCTCCTGTGTATGTGGGAGAGACTCAGGAAAATTGAGTAACTCCCCCAAATGGTCCAAGCCACCACCCTAACATCAGCTAAAGACAAAAGAAAACGTTGGTGGGTGGGAAGGAGCGGTGAGTTGATGGGAGGTTACCAGGAAAACACGGCAAACAGGGGCAAGGTTGTTATGTGGATTTAAGTCATTTCCCTCTCTATTGATAAAGAGTTTCCAGAGATTTAGAGTCATCCTTCTTCCTGGTGCAGGGTGGGAGACCCCCTTACGAATGGAGATTTCCCTTAAAGGGTCACTTCTCAATTTCCAGAGCTTTTCCCGTGTCTGCTGTTTCTTAAAAATAATCAGCCTGAAATAATCCTCACACCACAGAGACGTATTTTGGGGTGGCAAATTCTGCTCCCCTCCATTGGCTTTTCCCACCGTGTCCTCACGAACCCTCAACTCCACCGCCCCAACAAATGTTGCTGCAGTTTATTCAGACTATGGTGCAAATGACTGATAACGACTTAAGGTGCCACCTTTCTAAGTAGCAGCACCGATGGTGATGCTTCAAAGCCTGGTGTCTTGATGCAGACAGACCTGGACAAGCTACTCTGGACCTCAGTTTGTTTGCCTGTATATTGGGGGCAGTAACCTGAGAGTTGTAAGAATTGGATTGGATTGGATTAGACTGGAGGTCAGCAAACTAAGGCCCACCATGGGAAATTAATTTTTTTTTAAGTTTATTTATTTTGAGAGAGAGACAGAGACAGAGAGAGAGAGAGAGAGAGGGAATGCACACAGGTACGTGTGGGGGAGGGTCAGAGAGAGAAGGGGACAGAGAATCTCAGGCAGGCTCCCCACGGTCAGCACAGAGTCCTGCCTGGGGCTTGGACTCACAAACCCTGAGATCATGGCCTGAGCCGAAATCAAGAGTTGGATGCTCAACCGACTGAGTCACCCAGGCGCCCCCCCACGTTTGATTTTTACAGCAAGCTTCTGGGTGAGAGATCAAGAGGGGCTCATCCTGTGTCACAGGAGGAGTGAACGGGCAGGGCTGGGTCACGCGGGGAAGATAGGGCTGAGTGGGACCTGCGACCTAGGCCTTCGAGTCCAGGCGAGGTCCCCCTTCTCCGTGTTCCTCGCCTCAAAGCCTCAGCCGTGGCCTGGCTCCTGGAAAAGGGCTTGTGCCTCCGAGCTGGCAGGTGTGGGAGGAACCCTCACGCTGAGTCGGCTTCTTACAGAGGCAGGAAGAGGGCACACGTGACGAGGCAGAGCGGGCTGGCGGGCGGCCTCCGGGCGACAGCTTCTCCTGTGGCTCTGACCTCTGTCTCTCTTCCCATCCTGGTTGGCAGCCTTTGGCCCGGGCGACCTCCCCAACCTGCTGGGCCTGGTGGGCAACCAGCTGGGCGACGGGGAGCGGAAGCGGCGGCATGCCAAGGCGGGCAGCTACAGCATCGAGGTGCTGCTCGCGGTGGATGACTCCGTGGTGCGCTTCCACGGCAAGGAGCACGTGCAGAACTACGTCCTCACCCTCATGAACATCGTGAGTGTCCTCATGTCCCAAAGCGGGGGCGGGGCTACCAGTGTTGCTCAGAACACGATTTCCCTCGGGCCGGTGTTCCCTGATGGATGCACTGCTCGCTCCTTAGCCCAGCAGTGACCCAAACCTGAGCTGGCCTGACCCCCGCCCCAGGCTGAGGTTTGGATTAGACTGGAGGGGCCCATAGGCCATCGGCGCTGGCCCCTGGCAACCCGGGGCCTGGGGCCAGTGGGTTCAGGGCTGGGACACATTCAGAGCCTGAGGCAGGCGTGGCCAGGGGCTTTGGTTGCCCAGGAGTTGAGGGGCCTTCCCTGGGACTCCCCTTCTGGAGAAAATGCCCAATCCCAGGCCGGGAAGATTGGCCAAAGAGCCTTCAATCTGCTGGTGGGGGGGCCAGATCCCAGGTCCCGAAGGGGGCCTTTGTTTGGTGCACAGGGAACAGAAAGGTGGTTGTGCAGATTGACGTCTTCACCTGCCTCGATAAGAGTTTCCGGAGACTGAATCATCCCCTGCTTTTGGTACAGCTATGAGACACCCTCACAGATGGACATTTCCCTCATACATGTAAATGTCTCCCACGAAAGGGTAACTTCCACTGGGGTTTTTGGAGCTTCTCATATGCCTGCAGTTTCTTAAAAATAACCTGCTTATGAGGCGCCTGGGTGGCTCAGTCGGTTAAGCGTCCGACTTCGGCTCAGGTCATGATCTCGCGGTCCGTGGGTTCGAGGCTCGCGTCAGGCTCTGCGCCGACAGCTCGGAGCCTGGAGCCTGTTTCAGATTCTGTGTCTCCCTCTTTCTCTGAACCTCCCCTGTTCATGCTCTGTCTCTCTCTGTCTCAAAAATAAATAAATGTTAAAAAAAAAATAAAAAAAAATAAGCTGCTTATGGGGCGCCTGGGTGGCTCAGTCGGTTAAGCAGCCGACTCTTGCTTTCGGCTCAGGTCGTGATCTCACGGGTTCGTGAGTTTCAAGCCCCACATTGGGCTCTGTGCTCACAGCTCAGAGCCTGCTTGGGATCCTCTGTCTCCCGCTCTCTGCCCCTCCCCCACGCACACTTGCTTTCTCTCAAAAATAGATACATGTTCAAAAAAATAATCGGTATGCCAAAGAGGCATCTCTTGGGGTGCCCACACCGGCCCGCCTTCATTGTTCTTGGAGCTGTACTGTCTGTGTGTGTGTAGAAGTGGTCCTTCGTCTAAGCCTCTGAAGGGGTGGGTTGGGGTCTTGTCTTATACTTTTTTTGAGCCCCAGCTGCACACAGCACAGTCCCGGACCCCTAACGGGTGATGGGTATGTGTGGAGTGGGTGAGTGGATCGTTGGAAGAAGCAGGGAACAGAAAGGTAGCAGGTTTGTGTCCATAATACGGGTGTAAAGAAAAGGGGGGTGGGGCTGGAAGTCAGATCCAATTACACTGAGCCCCAGGGAGGTGGGGACTGAGCCCCCGGCCTCCTCTTTGTTGGGATATGAATTCTTCTGTCCCTTAAGGAGCCTGCCGTGTGGGACTCTTAAGAGCAAAGGCTACCACGTTGGGCTGTTTGTGAGGCAGGGCAGGTGATTATGAATATGGACACACCCACCTCCCTGGAGCCCTTGACCACCCACCCAGACTCTATAGATGGCTAGCCCAACCTGAGGCCACACAGCCTAGTACTGGTCCCATCAGTGGGAAAGCAGGGTTGGCCCCTGGAGCCAGCAGGTGGGGGCAGGGGAACCCTTAGGAAGCCCTCAGGTGCTGGAAGCCTGGGTCTTGGGTCCAGAGCGGGGGCTGAAGACCCCAGGAGTGTGAGCCTGTGAACCAGACCCCATTCACAGCCCCAGAGTCCTTCCGTTTGCTAAAGGATACTTTTCAGGAAAAGGTCAAATCCTGACGCTCATACAGAAATAAAAGCAGGCGGGGCGCCTGGGTGGTTCAGTCGGTTAGGCGTCCGACTTCGACTCAGGTCATGATCTCACGGTCCGTGGGTTCGAGCACCGCGTCGGGCTCTGTGCTGACAGCTCAGAGCCTGGAGCCTGCTTCGGATTCTGTGTCTCCCTCTCTCTCTGACCCTCCCCTGTTCATGCTCTGTCTCTCTCTGTCTCAAAAATAAATAAACATTAAAAAAAAATTAAAAAAAAAAAAAATAAAAGCAGGCAAGTGTGAAAGATTTTAGTTTACTCAGTAATCAGGGAGGGAACCAGGCAAGTGTTAACCACCCTTTCAGAAGAGAACCCTAAGAATGGAAACATTTACGATCAGGGATTTTGAAATGAATGTGCAAACAGAGAACGAAATTGGCTTTTTCACGGGGTAGAAGAGAAGACAGGATTCGTGCATCTGTAGACACTTTACATTGTTATCAAGTGTCCGGTTCTCAGTTGTAACGTAGCTTCCGTGGAATCAGATTCAGATAAGGCGAAAAGTGTCCTGTGGACACATAGTTTCCATCAAGGTACACGTTGTAATTATTCTCCGGGCTTGAGGCCTGGCCAGGGTCCCAGGTAGGAAGCCCTTCCCGGGGATGGCAGGGAGTCTGGTGGCCCGTGCGACTTACGGGCTGCGTCTTTGTTCCTGAAGCTAGAAGGCTAGCAACCTCACTGGGGACACACCCCTGGATTCTGGCTGTGTGACCATCCTAAGCAACTAAGTGGTGGGACCTCCCCCACCTCCCCCAAGAGCTGGCCTCGCCACTGTCTCTCCCTTTCTAGATTCTGGCCTGGGAATAGGGATGAGGAGAGAAGGCCTAGGCGGGAGTGGTGGAGGGTTGGGAGTCTGGGGAAGACCAGAGGCTCTCTTTCATGGTCTGTGGCCTCCCGTCTGGGTGCCTCCAGTGAGCATTCTCTTGCTTTCTTTCTCCTTAAATGTGCGTTGGTTGGACTAAAGTGTGAGCAGGTCAGCAGGATCTGGAAGGGTGGGACAGGCTTCCCGGAGCCCTGCTCCCCAGCTGGCCTCACTCTCCACTGTTGATGGTTGTGCGTTCATCGGTTCACAGCCGGGTGCTGTGCTGTCTCCGTGGATCGTCCCCCGTGCTGGGCATTGGGCATGATGGGAGTGGATGTTAGTCTGGTAGGGTGCTCTCTCTCTCTCTCTCTCTCTCTCTCTCTCTCTCTCACCTCCCTATTTGTCCTCTTGGTGATATAAGCCAATAGGAGCCAGGCTTTCTCTCCATGGCAGGAAACAGGCCCATTGGGCCACCCCAGGCCCCACACTTCCTGCTCCCAGGACACAAAGGCAAAGGAATCCCCCCGATGTTTCTAGGGAAGGCTGGCCTGGGTCAATCAGGTGGCTGTCCTTGACTAATTGCTATGACTGGAGGGTTGGCTTGGGTCCCCAGGTGGAGCCCAACACCTTGCATGGGGGCGAGGTGGAACAGAATCTCTTCCTAGATAGTGGGGAAGCCAAGCATGCAGACAAAAGAATGGCTTCTATAGTGGAGGGCTCAGAGGAGTAGAAAATGGGGTCCCTGCCCTCAGAGCCTTTACCTTGCTGCGTGTCCCCAGACAACTGCAAATAACATCCCCTTGTAAGTCATTACAATCATTGAGCAAGCACTGGGAGCCAGACTCCTTGTAAATGTGACTTCATTTACTCCAGTCTCCCGACTACCCCGTGAGAGGTCTGGCTATCCTGTCTCCATCTGTTCAGCCACAGGCCTGGGGTCTGAGGCCTGCTCTGTCACTTTGGAGCCAACCCTCTTCACATGGCCTCTGCATATAGGTCTGAAGCCTCATGCCTGGTAGTGCTATCTCTGGCTAGTGACCCAGATGTCAGGGAGGAAAGACAACTTTCCCTCTATCCTCTTAGGTTCAGTTCCAGGGGCTTGCAATTTAAACTGATGAAAGATCATCATGTGCAATACGTGTATTTGTGGGGATGCTTAGTGATGAGTCGCTCAAAGGGGTGATTTGAATTTGTAACTTATATACCTAAGGGGAAAGAGAGTTGGCAAAAGCTTGTACGGTTAGGACAAATAGGCTTATTTAGGAAAGACAAGTAGGTTTTTAGGAGAACAAATGGGAAATAACATTTGCGGTTACACTTGTTTATACTTTCTGTCCTTTTTTATGGTGATGAAGTTGCCCAGGAGAGGAGGGGGAAAGTTAGAAAATGATGGGGAGGGTCTACAGGAGCTTGTTCCCCAAGAAGAATTTGGGGGCTTGATGAACCATACAAGGCGGATGGTTCGCCATAGGGGGATCTTCTGGGAGGTTGCGTTCTGATGTCGCAGGTGTGGAAGGCAGCCAGCGAGAGCTCTGGCCCACGTTGGTGAGTGGATGGGTGGCCAACCACCTCTCCTCCTGGGGGACCAGCAGCTCATCCTGTCCATTGTGTGGGAACTTTATTTGGCTGGGATGCTTGAAGCTCAAAGCACTAATTTCCTGAGGGATTTCATGAAGCCAGTATAAAGGGTGTCCCTTTGCTGTCCCCTTAAAGTGCCTGCCGGCCTGTGACCATTTCTGATCCTGATTTGTGGGGCCGGGGCTGGCCTAGCAGGATCAGAGAGAGATCCGATTCCCGGGATGTATGGTCCTATTGTGCTAACCCTGGAGGAGGGGGAGAAGCCGTTAGTGAAACCCTCAGAACCATCTGATGGGGCCCTGCTCACTGGCAGCTCTCAGGGTATCCTGCCTCTCAGTTTTCCTTTGCATTAACCTGGGGATGTGCTATAAATATTCATGCAGCTGCACATGGTGGCAAGGACCCCCCCCTTCCCTCCCTCACATGCTGGTGGGCCCTTGAGGGACTTTATTTGCCCATGCCTCAGTTTACTGCACCAGGTCACTCTCCTTAAAGCGTCTTCAAGCCTCAGGACTAGGGAACCATTTGAGAGCTTTGAAACATAAGGAGCAGTTTTGTTCAGCATTTGGTGAGTGCCTAGTGTGACACTCAGAAGTCTATTCTAGAAGTCTATTCTAGAAGCTTTGGTCTGGCGGCCAGAACAAGCCTCAGACCACGGAATAGTTTGGGAACCATTGAGGCCAGTGCTGCAGGAGCTTAGAGGAGGCAGCCGTCCCTGTGGACTGGAGGGAGAGGCTTGAGGTTTGGAGCTGAACCAGCCTGGGGGGAAAGGGTTTGGTGAGGTGGATCATCGTCGTATGGAGGGATTGTAGACGTAGGAATGAGGGGGCAGCCAGGCCTGCGGAGACCTCTCAGGAGTTTAGCTGTGGCGGGAAGGTCCCTCGGGCGACAGCATGGGCTCTGGCATGGAGAGGAGGGGTGAAGAACATTGCCTGACGGTGGCACTGGCTTGGATTTGGGGGGAGGAGAAGACGGAGCCTGAGCCTCCTCGAGCCTTCTCGAATATCACAGTATCGTTCCAGCACCTACCACATGTCCGGCATGGGGCTGAGAACCTCACAGACAGGCTCTGTGAATCCTCACAGTGGCCTTACGCCAGTGACATTCCTTTGACCGCTGTGGCTCTGAGAAGCCAAGCGACTTGGCTCGGGATAGTAAGTGGCAGAGTTAGGATTCGAACCCAGATCTGTCTGATTCCAAAATTCATGCGCCCCTCCCCCCCCCCCCCCCCCCCCCCACTGTGGTAGAACCAGGGGCAAAACAGCTCTGAGGAGGAAGGAGAAGGAAGATCGTAGCCTCCACCCCCTGGCCTCTTCCCGAAATGGGTCTCCGTAGCTGAGTCAGGATTCTGAAGCTTCACCCCTGGGCCTGCTTCCTGCTCTCGGCTCCTGGCTGTGGCCAGGCTTGCCAGCCAGGGGCATGGAGAGAATCAGGCACTGTCACCGAATCTCTGCGGTGAGGACTCTCTGCGACAGGGGGATGCAGGCATCCTCAGAGGGCCCAGAGCCAGAGCAGAGAGAGGGCAAGGAGTCAGGCCCCTTTATCGGTCCTCACTGAGCCATTCCGCAGCCAGATCCCTCTTTCTTGGCAGTCCTAGGCTCCCTGCCCCCCCTGCTCTCACCCCATCTGGCCAGGCTGATGCCACAAAGGTGTTGGGCGTGGTTGCCGTATAGATGTTGGCCGGTGCCTCTGAGAGGGTCCTACCCTCTCTGACCTGCTTCCGGGCCCCTTCCTGAAGCCTCTGCAGTGCTCTGCTGGAAGAGCTTGGTGCCCCTTTGAGGCCCAGGAGGTTTGGCTGCAGATGACTGTCAGACCAGGGCCTTGGTGGCCTCAGCCTGGGTGGGTGGCGGCGTTCTCTTGGCACATAACTGTGTTAAATATTCATCATAAAGGCCAGTTTGGAATGCCACAAAAACACTGCTTTCGTGCTGACAGAGAGTGTTGCTTTGCCAGACGTTTTCCGTTCGGGGATATGTGAGCCTCCGAGCAGCTCATCCTCCCTGCTCGTTGGAAGGACACAAATCCTCCTCCTCCCTCTCTTTTTAGGCCTTTCTCTTGTCATGTCTCACCCTAAAATGCTTTCCGCTGCTTTTTAGGGCAATCTGAGACCCCCCACAACTAGGAGCAGAATCTACTTACTTTGAGGTAGTGGTTCTTAATAGGCAAGTTTGCTTCCCAGGGGGCACTGGGGAAGGTTTGGAGATATTTTTGGTTTATTGCAGCTGGAGGGGATGGGATGCTACTGGCTATCTTGAAGGAGGAGCCAGGAATGCTGCTAAACATCCTCCGGTGCACAGGACTCCCCGCAGCCAAGGTGGCCCTTGTGGCCGGGAGTCCTGCCCTGAGGTATTAGCTCCAGTCGCCATATTGCTTTTTGAAAGCAAGCCCCCTTGGGCAGAGAACAATGCTTAACACAAAGGCGTGAATACTGGGATTCCTGGCAGGAGAGACACAATAACAATGAGGACAAATACCCCTCCTGGTAATGAGAGCTTTATGGTTGACAGAGCACTTTCATACCAGGCATCTCGGTCGCCATATTGGAGGTCACGCTCCTGAAATCCCGTATTCCTGGGCTGACCTAATGGACCTCTCATCAGCTCCCCAAGTGGGAAGTAGAAGTTCTGAACCAAGAGAGGCCACTGATCGAGCACATATGTGTTCCAAGCCCTGTTCCAAATGCTTGACATTTGCCTCACCTTCTGTCCTCAGGCCTCGCTGCAAGGTTTATCAGTTCACACTCAGATGGGAGAGTCGGGCTCAGCAAGGTGAGGTCACGGCAGTTCGGGTCTTTCTGGGCCTCCACAGTGCCTCTCTTTGCACTCAGGCCGACCTGGGGCATAAAGGCGGCTGCATTATGGAGACAGGTTGTGGGGGATAAATGCTGGGGACTCGTGAGCCGCGCCCTGGCCCGGACTCAGTGTCCCAACCTGGGGGAAGCCGAGGCCCAGCTCTGGCTACTGCATAGGCCAGCCTGGGGGGTGGGCAGGGATCCTGGGCTGCAGGCCGCACAGTGTTACTGGGGTACACCCCCAGAGAGTGCACACATGCACAGATGGAGTGCGTGTTTCCACGCACATGCGTGTGCACGCACACACAGCCACCCATATGTGTAACCGGGCTGTGTGCACATAGATGCATGTACCACACCAGACCAGGTGTGCCCACGCGAGGAGCTCACATACTACGTGTGAACACATCACTTGCCATGTTTCATCAAAACTGAACCCATCGATTGTCAGATGCTCTGTTACTTTACGTACTTAAGAAACAGAAAAAGTGCTACCCGTTAAACCCTGACGTGGTGTTTTCGTATCACTTAGAATTTTTATTTGTGCTCGTTGGAAGAACTCTTTCAACCTGATGGAGGCTTAGATTTTCGTCACGTGTTACTCACGTGCGCACGTAGATACAACGGTGTGACAGAGTCCGGTATTCCCATCACTTCTTCCATTCCGAGTGTTACTTGTCAGAGTCGCTTTCAGCCACAGAGCCATCCGCGTCCGTGTTTTCTCCATGGCATTGGCTCCTGTGCCGTCTGGAGCCTGGGTGACGCTGTGGGAGCCCCCCGCCCTTACCTCTGGATTTTCTCCAAGCCAGACCCCGTTCTGCGACTTTGATGTGGGTGCCTTCTTGATTTTACTGCAAGGTGGCAACGGAGGTTTTCTTTTTTTTTTTTTTATTTAAAAAAAAAATTTTTTTTAACGTTTATTTATTTTTGAGACAGAGAGAGACAGAGCATGAACGGGGGAGGGGCAGAGAGAGAGGGAGACACAGAATCAGAAGCAGGCTCCAGGCTCTGAGCCATCAGCCCAGAGCCCGACGCGGGGCTCGAACCTGCGGACCGCGGGATCGTGACCTGAGCTGAAGTCGGACACTTAACCGACTGAGCCACCCAGGCGCCCCCGGAGGTTTTCAGACAACCAGGACTCCCATTCCTTTCTCACCCCGTAAATGGCCCGCTGCCAGCAATGTCAGGGCGTTGCAGTGTCCTGTGAAGCCACCAGGAATCACGTGAGAGTCTCGCTTGCACGGGCAGCGGTGACAGTGTGCTGGCCCCCTGTGACGGTCAACGGGGAAAGGAGACCGTCTCAGACGCGTGCCACGTGGTGCTGGTTGGAGCATCTGGTCTGCAGAGTTGCCTTGTGCTCTCGATGAGAGGGGTCGGAGCTGGGGAGACGGGGGGCTAGTTCCAGGGCCTGGGACTAGAAAGGGCAGGAGAGGTGACTGTTGGCCAGGCCGCACCTTCAGGCAGGGCCACCCCCGTTCTGTTCAGGTTCAGAGGCTGGAAGCGACCAGGGAGGGCACGCGAGCAGAGGCTGCTTCCTTTCCTGTGGCCGCCGTGCTCACACAGGCTCGGCTGTCACTGTGGGCCTGCTTGTCTCCCGGCGAGACGGGGGGGTAATGACTCCTTGGAGCTCCTTTGAGGAACGGTTGGCCGTCACAACTGGAGCGGAGAACGTCCAAGGCGAGCCTCCCGTGTTGCCAGAAAGTAAGGAAGTGCCCAACACACAAAAACAAAACAAAACAAAGAACCCCAGAGCCAACAAGAAGGGTGTGTTAAAGGGACACAGGAGCCAACTGAAGGAAAGAGCTCCCGGGGGCCAAAGCTGGGACAATTTGAGCGACCAGGTTAATGTCGCATTGAAGTATAACCCAGAGTATAAAAACACACAGCCATGGGTTCATACTGATAAATAAGCGACAGAATAAATGAGCAGCTGGGAGAAGGATTCCGAATAATTGACGTAGGTACTCTGCCCTCAAGGAGGTGGATTCTAACTCCCACTCCTGAAGTTCAGGCTGTGCCCGGTGACTTTGTCCTGAAGCGCACAGCACGGGGGCCGGGAAGGAGAGAGTATGTTACGCAGGAGAAACCTGGCAAGCGCTGTCCCAGCAGGCGCTAGAGGTCAGCATTGTCGGTGACGGGTCGTGCTGGCGGCGGGTGCCCTTGACGTCGTGTGGGGAAGATGGCCCTTCCCTCCTGTGGCCTTCCTCCCCCCCAAGGCCCGTACCGCGCATCTAATCATGAGACAAACATCAGCCATACCCGAAGTGAAGGATGGTCTGCAAAATGCCCCACTGGTATTCCTCGAAACTGCTTTAGGTCATCAAAACCCAGGAAAGTCTCCGGAACTGTCAGGAAGGGCAAACAGTCTGGAGCAGCCCAAGGAGGTATGGCAGCTAGACGTAACCTTCTTCTCTTTTCAATTAATATATATTTTTGATTTTAGAATAGTTTCAGATTTACAGAACAGCTGCAAGCCTAGTCCAGAGAGTTCCCGAGGGCCCCACTATGTTCAACATCTGCCACTACCATGGTACATTCGTCACAACTACTGAGCCAATACTGATGCGTTATTGTTAATGAAAGCCCGTATTTGTTTCAGATTCCCCCTTTTTGCCCCTAAGGTCCTTTGTTTTTGCTCTAAGACCGCATCCAGGGCACCAGGTTACGGCATGCAGGCTGTGGCTGCATCAGCCTTTAGGTAGCAGTCACTGCCCTCTCCTGTTTGAGCATGGGGTGGGCTTGAGACCCTGGGGTCATGCTTTCTCAGCACGGCCCCTCCCTGTTTGAGACCTGCCTGAACCTGGCTGCCAGGCTGGTGGATAGGCTGCTCCAGAAGTCCTTGGGAGCAGTGTTCCCTAGCATTGTGGGAACTTGGGGCTGGCTGGGGGGCCATTCTCTGCTGGACCCCTGTCCTCGCACTGCCAAGGAGAAGCCCATTTTGGCCTGGTCCAGAAGGGAAGGCTGCCAGCTCCCCCCCCCCCCCCCCCCCCCGCTCCCATGGGCTCCCTAGGGGCCTAGCTCTCCCCGCCAGCCACAGTGGAGTCCCAGGCATTTCTGCTGTCGGTACCTGGGGTCTGATCCTCCCTTTGGGCCGGAACACAGATTCAGAGTTCCCAACCCCCTTCCCTTCTTCCTGCTCCCTGGGTTTGGCCACAAGGCCCCCGGGAGGCCTGGCCATGCAGGGTTACAGCAGAACAGAGAAGGGGCTCTCGCAACGACTCCCTGGCTGGCCGTGTTGCTGTTTACTGGATGTGGAAACCCGCTTCGCTTATCTTCTCTCCTAGGCCACAGAAAGCCCACTCCAGCCAGCCTGCCACAGGAGCTGGTTCTGGAAAAACAGCTGTGTGGAGTGGCTCAGAGTCACAAAGCATCAGAGTTTAAATCTGAGCCTTCCCACTTTCCAGCTGGGTGGCCTTGGGCAAGTTACTTAACCGCTCTGAGCCTTGGATTTCTCACCTGTGAGACGGGAATGATTCCTCTCTCCGTAGGCTGGCGTGAGGTTGTATGCAAGCCCTCACATGGTGCCCGGCACATAGTAGGTGTTCAGTGAATAGCGGCTCTTTCTCCAACCCTCGTGGTCTCTAGCTTCTGTTACGTTACCATGGACCTTCTCCCTTCTGCTGTTCTGTGCCCCTTGACCAGAGAGAGTCCTGACGTTTGCTTGATTTTCTAGTATATACCAGTGGCCGTCCCAGGCCAATATCTGATGTGGAACCCTACCCTGGGGTCTTGGCAGGGGATGTTGAACTTGGCTGAGGTGGGGAAGAAGGACACCAGACATAGCCTTCTTTTCTGCCCTGTGGGCGTCTCTTGATGTATCCCGCTGGGACCCACAGCCGCGGGAAGCAGTTCCAGGTCTCCCCAGAGCTGGCGCACGGGCCTGACCTTTGGCATCGGGAGGGTGGAGGCCGACAGCCAGTTCTTGAGCGCACAGCCAGATTGGAGCCCGCCGGGGGCCGCCCGCGCATGTGTTCCAGAGGGCCGGGGTCCTGGGCCTCTCAGGAGGCTCCCCCTCCTGGCTGTGGCTCCAGCACCAGCTCACGGCTGTGGCTGGGACCTGTGTGCCAGGCACTTCTGTAGCCCTGTCCAGCCCCCTCCTTGGCCTGTGGGAAGGGTCAGGACAGCTTCAGCTGAATCAGAGCCCTACTCAAGGGCTGGGGGTGATGGGGGTGTGTGCAGATGAGGGTGCCGGGGCACCCCAGACGGACCCTACTAGGGGATGTGGAATGGCAGGGCCACCCCCCCTTTTTTTTTTTAAGTTTATTTTGAGAGAGAGGGAAAGGGAGCGCATGAGCAGGGGAGGGGCAGAGAGAGGGAGAGAGAGAGAATCCCAAGCAGGCTCCACACTGTCAGTCCATGGCCCGATGTAGGGCTCGAACTCACAAACTCACGAACAGTGAGATCATGACCTGGGCTGAAATCAGTAATCCGATGCTTAACCAGCTGAGCTACCCAGGGCCCCCCTCCTTTTTTTAATGAGGGAATAAGGGTGTGAAATAGAATTACTCTATTTTTATCTCCTTATTTAGCATAAGAAAAGACTAGACTTGCTCATTGCTGAACCCTGCTGCTCTCAGAGCTTCAGAACTGTTCACCCACTCTTACACCCTGGGCCACCTGTTGGGGATCACTTTCCACCTTACTTTCCTGCAGACCTGCAGACAGTGGGGTCTGGGTGGCTCCGTTTCTGTTTCCTTGATTGACAACGGCTTCTTTCATCGTGGTTCTTAAAAGCTGGTTTGCTGGGCCCAGGATTGTGGGTTGACGGTTTCTTTATCTTGGGACTTTGGTGCTATTACTTCAGCGTCTCCCCTGGTCACTGCTGAAAACCTACCCCTAACCAGATGGATGGTCCTTCCTTGGCAAGTGGCCTGTCGTCTCTCTCGCCGCCTGGAAAGTTTTCTGTTTGACCGACGTGAGCACGGAGAGACGTCCCCTGAGAGACCGTGGCCGCCATC
The DNA here is from genome assembly GCF_046562875.1 of Panthera onca. Lineage (NCBI taxonomy): Eukaryota > Metazoa > Chordata > Mammalia > Carnivora > Felidae > Panthera > Panthera onca. Next base: position 56,181,013 of record NC_138349.1, on the reverse strand, counting down.
TCTCCCGGGGAAAGGAGCAGATACGCCCCGTGGGACTTCCAGAGAGAGACTTGAGGCCAGTGGAGGAGGCGGACGGGAAGGTTGAGTGGGGCTCACGGCGCCCAGAACTTTCTAACGGGCTAGCACACACGTTGCTGGAAGTGTGGGAGCGTGGGCTGGGAAGAGATTCCCATCGCGTGGGGGGCTGGCCTCAGCTGCCCTGATTACCACCGGCCTGGGGCTCTCTCGATGGTTCCGCATGACTCCTGCCTTTCTCTCCCCTGCCCTGAACCTCTGCCCATCTCCTCCGAAAAGCCCGTGACCTTCTCCAGCGGGACGGGTTCTGGGTCCTCCAGCAAGTCCTCCCTGACCCCTCTCTCCCACATGTACACCACCTTCCTTTCCCCCAGCTCCTGGGGTCTATGTACATCCGTCCCTGAAGCATTTGGTCGCCAGATTATTTCAGAGTGCTGTGCCGAGTGGGGTCTCTCCGAATGGTGCGTCCCCTTCTGCTTGCTCAGTATTGCATTTAGGCCAGTTACCCGGAGTGGGAGGTGGCATCAGAAGGCCCCGCTCAACCCCCACCAGTGATGGACACTCGGGCTCTGATCCTACTTCTTGTTCAGAGAGGCAGCAGCCTCCTCCCCAGTCCCACCGCGAAGCCTTCCCCGTGTTCTGGGCCGGAGATGCCAGCCATTGGAGCAGGCGTCACTGGGGGTTTGATGGGTGGCTTTGGCCTGCTGAGTGTGGGGACAGTAAGGAAGGATTCGGGCAGCAACCTGCCTGGCCCGCTTTGGAGAGAGACAGAGCAGGAAGACAGTGGCCCCCTGAGAATTTCCAAAAGCCTAGAGGCCGTGCGGATGCCTCCACCCAAGCATTCCAGCGACTGATCTCTTTTCCTGCCCTGGGGCAACCAGTGGGGTTTACATGTGTACATGTGGGGCACAGATGTGTCTGTGTAGAGCGTGCCCTGCTTATCACCCCATCTCTGGTCTGCTTGCCCGCAGGGCACATCAGGGAGGTCTGAGACACTGACCACGTAGAAGGCCACGTTCTGAGCTGGAGGGGCTGAAATGTCAAGGTTATTTAAGAGTCACTCCGGTGCAGATTATTTTGGCAGAACAGGAGAGAATTCTTAGGTTGGACTTGTTTGGGAGAAAGTGTGTGTGTGGCCGGTCGGCACGCCCGTCTTCCACTGCACAGTTCTCCTATGACAGCCATTAGGATCCCCATTCTACAGAAACAGAAACAGAGGTCCCAAGGAGTTGCCTGATGTGCCCTAAGCCACAGAGCTAGGACCCGAACCCGGGACTCTGGCCCCCAGTAACTGCATTGCTTCACCAGTGCTGTCCTCTGACACTGACCCACCGAGCGAGTCACTGAGCGAGTCTCGGGGGTTACGTCCAGCTAGGGGATTAATTATCTAAGTCGTGGCCCATCATACGCAGACATTAGAGATGATACTTTTTTTTAAAAGGTTTATTTATTTTGAGGGGGGAGGGGCAGAGAGAGAGAGAGAGAGGGAGAGAGAGAACCCCAAGGAGGCTCCACACTGTCAGCAGAACCGATGTGGGGCTCGATCCCACGAACCGTGAAATCATGACCTGAGCCAAAACCAAGACTCAGATGCTTAACCGACTGAGCCACCCAGGCGCCCCCTAGAGGTGATGCTTTTAAACATACAGAATACTGTTTCATGAAACAACCAATGTATTAACGGTATATTCAGTATGATTACTGTTTTGTAAATTGAGCCTCCCCCTCCCCCCCGCCCGCCCACCGCGCACACACACACACACACACACACACACACACACACACACAGATACGCACCCGGCAAGAAGAATGTAACTGTGGTTATTGTACATCTGGCTGATTGTAGTTTGGGCAATTTGATTTTCCTCTTTCACCTTTTTTTGTACTTTTCAAAGTTTACAGGGTGAAATGTTTTATATTCAGAAAAAAAAGTTAAAACAAAAAAGCTGGAATTGTTCAAGGGGCATCCTTAGGAGATGGGCACTCAGGGGAGGGTGAGCTGCCTGTCTCTGGGGGTGGACAGACAGAGCCTCGTCCATCTGTCATGGACACTGTTCCGGGTCTCCTGATTCGGGGAGTAGGAGGGATAGCATTCTTTGGCGGCCTGTGTGGGACACTGCCCCACGGACCCCTGGGCCTGTGGGAGAAGGGAGTTTTCCAAGGCCATGGTCCTCAAACTTGACCATGGCTGAGCATCCCCGGGGATTGTGTTCAGATTACAGACTCTGACTTGGAAGGTGGGTCCGAGACTCTGCATTTCCAAGGTCCTCGTATACTTTCCCTTGGATTTGCCGTGGAAAAGTGCCCGGGCACTACGGAGCAGACAGACGATTCCGGTGGCAATTGGAGGGGTACCCAGGGACTTGAGGGTGAGCGACCCGGGCCGGGGGACATCTGTGGAAGGACTCTCCCGAGCCGTGGAAAGATGAGTCTTTGTCAGAGGGCTGAGTGTGAGGCCAGCCCCTCATACTTGGCTTCGTGGAGAGAGTGCACAGGTGGAACTAGGCGGGGCAGGATTTGAATCCCAGGTCTGCAGCAACTTAGCGGTGTGGCCTTGGGAAGGTCATTTTGCCTCTCTCTGCCTCAGTTTCTTCGTCTGTACAGTAGGGAGAAGAATGCTGCCTGAAAAGGCCATGGTGAGGATAACACGGGTCAGGTACCTGGCTCAGTACCTGCTGTGTGGTAGGCTCTTGACAAACGTTTGCTTCCCTTAAAATTGCACACTCTTTTCTCCTTGCAGGTGGATGAGATTTACCATGATGAGTCCCTGGGCGCCCACATAAACATTGCCCTTGTCCGCTTGATCATGGTCGGATACCGGCAGGTGACCACCTCCCTTCTGCAACTGGCAGGGTTTGGAGGGAGAGGGGGTGTGGGACCGGTGCACCGGACGGGCTGTGGTGTGGGGAGGGGCTGGTCAGCATGTAGGAAGCATTTTGTTCCCAGAATCAGAACCCTGAGACCGTTAGAGTTGAGGCTTCAGGGGCAGAGGCATTTGGGGATGTTAAGCGGGGCCTGGGGGATTCCCTGCAGTCTGGAAGCAGGCAGTCCTATGCCCTGGCAGCTGGAGATCCCTCTCCTTGAGGACCCCGTGCAGAAATGGGCTCTGAGCCGGGCAGTGACCGTGAGACAAGTCCTGCTCTGGTTGGACCCTGGGGCCCTGGGCTCTGCAGTCTTAGACCGACTGGTGGCTTCTTCTCCCCCGAATGGGGGTGGCAGTAGCACCTTCCTCCAGGGGCTGTTGTGAAGATTAGATGAGACCACAAACACAAGGCACAGAAGTGCTCAGAGCTACCCCCGCCTGCAGCTCGGTCGAGGGATGCGAGAGAATGCGTGTTGAGTTCCCAGCAGACAGGTGTCCCGGCACAGGGCCTGGCACGCGAGTGTTCCCTGAAGCGGGAGGGCTGTGCGCATGCACGGCGACCTGGGGACTGGCACCGCGTCCCACGGGCCTCGGTGTTCTCTGCCCCTGGGAGGGGAACGACGGGTGCCCGCTGGCAACCCCCTCTCTGTTGACGCTCTTGGCCCCCGCAGTCTCTGAGCCTGATCGAGCGGGGGAACCCCTCTCGCAGCCTGGAGCAGGTATGTCGCTGGGCACACTCTCAGCAGCGCCAGGATCCCAGCCACGCAGAGCACCATGACCACGTTGTCTTCCTCACCCGGCAGGACTTTGGGCCCTCAGGTACGCAAGGTACTGTATTTGCTGCTGCCAGGTGTTGCAGCTGCAGGGCAGAGGCCGGGGCTCGGGGCTGGGCTCTCTGGAGCCACCCGAGGAGCTCTGAGGAGCCAGTCAACAGAGAGATTCATGGGACTCTGGAGAAGGACCTGGCCCATCTGGATGGGCAAGCTTTAGAGTGGTTTCCTCGGGGATCAGGGGAAGTGAATGGGTCCCCGCTCTGGTCCCTGCTGTCTGGGTCGAGCCTGCGGGTGGCCGCGAGTGGTCAGGCTTACTGTCCCAGAGCCTGGCTGCGGGAAGACCTGTCAGCATCTTCAAGATGCTTCTGTTCCCCAGCCCCCCACCCCCTACCCCCGTATCGATATGGGCTCATCACAGGCCTCGGGGCACCTAGCAGGTGCCTGTGTGTGGACACGCTCCACACCTCTCTGTGCAGCGACCCAAGCTCACTTCTTCTCCCCTGGTCCTCCCACCTGCCGAGTGGGGAAAAAACAGTTGCTGCTTTCCCCCATTCCAGCCCGCTACAAGGTCTGAGGGAGGCCTGAAATAAATGCCTGTGGTCGTGCGTGCTCTGCAGACACGTGAAGCTTTGGTCACTCGCAGTTTTCCCGGTGGGGAAACTGAGGCACAGAGTGGCGAAGAGGCTTGCCCCTGTCCTCTAGCAGAGACGAGACAGATTTGCAGCTCTGACTGGATCTTCAGGCTCCGAGTTGAGGGCTTTCTAGTTTTTCCTGGTCTGATTCCAGAAGGGAGTCAGCTGGCCATGCCTCTATCCAAAGCCTCCTTGTCTGAATCCCCGAAGTGTCAAGTGTGAGGTTTGCTCTCACACACACACACACATACACACACACACACACACAGATATACATGTACACGGATCACATAGATACACACGCTTACGCATGCGGATACATGTACGTACTTACACGTGCGTGCTCATGCACAGACACATGTCCAACATACCAACACGCGTGCAGCTGTATCCTCACGTCTCACGTAGAGTAAACCTCAGAACTCCAGGACAGTAGAGGCCCCAGGAAGCTCCTTCACACCGCAGCCTCTCATTAGAGTCCCCCGAAGCGTCTCAGATACAAGTGCATTTGAGCACTTCTGAAGACCGGGTAGAGTTGTCTGGATAACCGCGGCCCCAGGCAGGAAGTGCTTTCTGCCCTCACCCCTTCTCCGAGGTCTTTCCCAGCCCAGCCTTCCCTCCCAGCCTATAACAGGGCCCCGGGGAGGCTGGGAAGCAGGCCCCTTAGAACGCAGGCCTCGTGGGGTGCCTGGGTGGCTCAGTGGGTTAAGCGTCTGGTTCTTGATTTCGGCTCAGGTCGTGATCTCACGGTTCGTGGGATCGAGCCCCACGTTGGGCCCTGCGGTGACAGTGAGGAGCCTGCTTGGGATTCTCTCTCTCTCTTTTTCTCTCTCTCTCTTTCTGCCCCTCACCCATGGACATGTGCTTTTTTTCTCTCTCTCTTCAAATAAGTAAATAAAAAAGAATTCAGGCCTCGCACACAGTAGCTACTTAGCAAACATGACTGGGGCTGCTACGTGCAGCCCCCTGCACTGCCTTTCTGTGTCCCCCCCCAGCACGTCCCCCCATCCCCTCCCCTGCAGAGTCTTGCCTGTCCTCTGGGCCCAGCCCTGTGCCCGCCGCCCCCCTCCCCCGCCATGAGCCATTACCTGGTGGCCCTCAACCCCCTTAGTTGAATCTGTTCTCTCCTCCACATGCCCCCTGCACACGCATGATGCCCCTTGACTGTAGCCTTGCGGGCCCTCGTGTGAGCTGACCTCCTACCACCTAGTTTCTCTGCTAAGCCATCTGCTCCTTAAGTATGGGTGTGTGGCAGGGGCAGGGACAGGGGCAGGGCAGGGGGGCTTGGATCTGATTCCTCTGGTTCCCCATAGAATGTAACACAGTGTACCCCTGCCCTCCCCATCAAAAAGTATTTGGAGTGTGTTTGTTGACTGACCAGCTGACTGGCTGGCTAGAGGGGCATGGCGTGGAAGTCGGGTTTGGGCAGGCTTGGGGCATCTGGAAATCCCACTGCCTTGATTAGAGGAGGCTGTGGGCCCTGAGGGGTTCCGTGGAGCTTTAGGGTGTGGGGGCATTTGGCTCGGGGTTGCTGTACTGGGTGGGGCGGGGGGGGCGGGCCTTGCAAGGATCCTTCTTCCTCCAGGCAGCCTCTGGCAGTGACCACGTCAGGATGTCCCTGCAGTGGCTGGTCAGTCACAGACCTCATTGAGTCCTGCTTTACCTCCCCATGACCTCTCTCTCCGCCCTCTCTCCCTCTCCCCGGCAGGGTATGCGCCTGTCACTGGCATGTGCCACCCGTTGAGAAGCTGTACCCTCAACCACGAGGATGGCTTCTCCTCGGCCTTCGTGGTGGCTCACGAGACCGGCCACGTGTAAGTGGCGCCGGGAGGGTGGGCTGTGCCGGGAGCTCCGAGGGGTTCTGCGGGTGTGGGAGGCTTTATCCCAGATCAGGCCCCCATCCCAGTGTCCCCGGAGATGCCAGAGGAGCTGCCCACGCACTGAGGCCCAGCCCTGATGGGAACGGAGCCCAGGGGCCCAGATGGCAATTCTGGGCCTGCGTTGTTGGGTCCAAGCCCCTAAATCCCAGGGCCACGGAAAACCAGATGTGGCCCTGTCTTTGGGCAGGCGGATGCACTATCCCGTCATAGGAGGTGGTCTGTTCTCTGGACGGTCTCTCTCCCTCGTCCCATGCACAACTCAAGGCCCTTCTCAGAGCTGTCCCGGCCCACACTGGTGCTCGGTGCACACCGGGGCACTGGTCTGAGCCCATCTTCAACAGGTGCACAGAGGCTCCGGCCTCAGGCCAGGCTGGCGGCTTGCTGGCTTGATCCTTGGGCCTGGATTTTGTTGGGAGCATATCCGTTCCTGCGACCAACATTTCTTGAGCACCCACTGTGCGCCAGGCCCCGTTGTAGGGATGGACTGCCGTGGAGACTAGGCCAGAGAAACTACATTCCGGGAGAAAGCAGATAAGCCACTGACATGTAGCGTGTCCTCTGGTAATGTGCCCTTGCTACAGTCATGCCTCCTGGCGTCGTCTGCCCAGGGGGCAGAGCTGAGGGACGCACTCCTGGCCCGGCCCCTCCCCAGTGCACACGCGGAGGGAAGGCTGTGTGCTGCAGGTGAAGGGCCTGGGGAGCAGGGGAGTGGGCCAGCCCAGAGGGGTTCTGCCCCCCGCTGTCTGCCGTGCCCCTCTCCACACCGGCCCTGTCGGCACAGAGACCATGTGGACTTCATCCCAGCTCTTCCCCTCACCGGGCGGTGACCCCTTGTCTCCGGGGCCTCAGGTTCCTCCTCTGCAGCATGGAGGCTGGCACCCGGGGTATACTGAGGTCTCTTCCTGCCCATAGTTCCACATATTTTAGAGCTGGGAGTTTGTCTTCCTGTACGTGGGAGGCAGGGGGGTCCACTCTTCCCAAAGCAGAGACCTCTCCCCGTGGAGAGCCAAGGTCAGCACCAGAGGTCCCTGTGTCTGTCTGTCTAGTGGTCAAGGCCAGACGCAGCCACCTGGGAGTACCCGAGAACTTAGAACCTCTGGGCTTTGGCATTAAGTACTAATTATAACAAGAACCAAGCTTTTAAATTTAGACTATCATCATGGTAGGTGTGTACCAGGCACAGAGCTCCGGGCTAAAGTACTACGGGGTCTCGGAGAAGCTTAAGTAAGCCACTAGGTAAATGAGGTTGAGCTGAACCAAATGAAGACCGGGTCCTTGTACTTGAAGGCCTTGGGTCTGGCGAAGAGATAGCACGTCGTGGCATGTGAGGTGTTAATGGTGGGGCAAGTGGCCGCCACCGTGGGAGGTCAGCCCTCAGTCAGGGTGGCCAGGGAGGGTGTCTGGGGTCGGAGTGGGCCTTGAGCTAGCCATGGAAGCCGTGAGGGCGGGGTGGGGTTTGAGGAGGGGGCAGGAGGGCAGAATGAGTCCAGCCCCACTGGGGAGCAGGGGGGACCCTCAGCTTCCGTCCAGTTTGAAGCCTGGTCAGGGCATGGTCTCCCACTGCTGTGCCACCTGCCTGTTTTCCCGGGGACGGTTTCCCTGGCATGACTCAGGATTCCCGTCTTTCCCCCTTCCCCCCGCCCCCCCCACCGCCACCCTCTAGGCTCGGCATGGAGCATGATGGTCAGGGGAATGGCTGCGCGGACGAGACCAGCCTGGGCAGCGTCATGGCACCCCTGGTGCAGGCTGCCTTCCACCGCTTCCACTGGTCCCGCTGCAGCAAAGTGGAGCTGAGCCGCTACCTCCCGTAGGTCACCTCCACCTCCGGGCTGGGGACTGGGGAGCATGCAGCCTGCCCTTCATCCCCTCCCCCTCCAGCCATCTCCCTCCCTGTACCTCCCTGCCCCCGGCACAAGCTCAGTTCCCAGGTCATCAGGGGCCCTGGACAAGCTTTAGACTCAGGAGCTCAAGGCCAAGAATGGGTACAGAGAGGACTTGGGGGGGGGGCAGGTGTGGGCAGAGACACTGTCACCCACCTCAGGTGGCAGCTGGCCAGGGCCCCAAGTACGTCCTGTGTAGCGGCCTGACTTTTCTTCCCTCGGTGCAATGAGCCCTCAAATGGTCCAGGGACCAAACCTTCCTCCCTGGAAGTCACGGCTCCTAGCAGAGGGCAGCAAGGATGGATTCCTGCAGGCCTTCTTTGCTCCTTAAACCCCCACCTCCAGGAAAGGAGAGCTGGGGAGCGCCGGCCTCAGCCTGGCTCACCTCCTTGTCTCCACCGGCAGCTCCTACGACTGCCTCCTCGATGACCCCTTTGCGCCCGCCTGGCCCCAGCCCCCGGAGCTGCCGGGCATTGACTACTCGATGGACGAGCAGTGCCGCTTTGACTTCGGCTCTGGATACCATACCTGCTCTGCGGTGAGTTCCCACCAGCCTCTGACTGCTGGAGAACCAGGGCCGTGTCCGTCTGTGACCCAGGCTGGTCCTGCACAGGACATCTTCCTCCCTCCTGGCCAGGTAGCCTGGTGATGGGCCCACAGGCTCCGTGCCAGCTGCCATGGCGGGGGGGATCCAGGGCGACCGGCACCTGGCCCCGCCACCTTCTGCTACATAACTTCCCCACCCAGTCCCACCTTTGGGGGCAGGTGTGTGCAGTGGCTCGGGGATGCTTTACTCCTGGGAAAGATGGAACATAGTAGAACAGAGTGGCAGGTGACTGGTGGGATCCTGGCTGGGCTGGGTTATCGGGGAGTTCTTCTTATCTTATCTGCCAGGCAGTTCCTCTGTCACATCAGCCACTGGGCTCTCGCCTGATGGAGGAATACTTGCCTCTGTCTGCTCTTCAGGGATTTGGTAGGATGATTTGGGCTGATTCGTCACCCTTGTGAAATTCTCCTGTGTCGCCACATAACTCTTCTCCAGGCGGTGAATTGCATGCCCCCCCACCGCACCCCATGCCCAGGAGACACATATAAGGGGGCATAGCCCTTCCTTACCCTGTAGGACAGGGCGAGGGAGAGCCTGGCCCTGGGGATCAGCTAGAGCCACCCAGGAGAGAACGGAGCTGCTAACCAGCGTCCAGGCAGAGGCTCAGAGAAGGGACATCCCAGGGCAGGGGTCTTTCTGAGGGGTCAGGCCTTGGTGACTCCAGCACCTCAAACCTCCCATCCAGGAATGCAGCCCCCTCCTCAGCTCTGCAGGCCCAGGAGGCTCCGTGTCTGTCCAGGCCACACTGGGACACGTGCTCTCTGAGCTGGGGGTGGAGAGGGGTTTCAATGCCCAGGGCTGTATCTGGAGGACACTGGTCCGGCTGGCAGGGGGATGATAGGAGAGAAAAAAACTGGGCTCTCCTGGACAATGGGAAGCAGGAGAGTACCAACATCTGGCACAGCCTGGCGAGACTAGAGGATGCTGGGAGGTCCTGACTTTGTCTGGGTGCCTTGGGATCCCGGCTGGACCGACAGCCCCTTGAAGCCCCGATAGGCACTGGGCTCAGGGGACGTCGGCAGGCCCAAGCCTCCCTGGAGCCTCAGACCCTCGAAACCCTAGTCCCTGCCCAGTGTCACAGTGGCTTCTGCAAAGGCAAGGAGGGAGGCCTGGGGGGACGACAAGGGATGTGGGCTGTGGCCTGCCCCTTCTCGGTGCCCCGCTGGAGGGAAGAGGGGTCACCGGAGGCCATGGCGCTTGGAGTGGGGTCCAGTTTGAGGGTGTGGGCCCTCCTGCCTCCTTCACAGCGTTCTGGCCCCAGCGTCCACCGCACCACTCCTCTCCATCACTGCCCTTTGCCCCCCGGACAACTTGTCAGAGCCTGAGGGCCAGTGTAGCCGGTGACCCCCGTCCCCTTACCGCGCAGTTCCAGACCTTCGAGCCCTGCAAACAGCTGTGGTGCAGCCATCCTGACAACCCGTACTTCTGCAAGACCAAGAAGGGGCCCCCGCTGGACGGGACAGAGTGTGCCCCTGGCCAGGTACCTGCGTTCCCGGGGCTGCAGCAGGAGTGTGCAGGTCCCAGGGGAGCCCCTGCCCCCCAGGCGTGTGGCTGCGTGTGTGTGTGTGTGTGCGTGGAGCCCCCCATGAACTCATAGGTACACCCTCTCTCCCACACCACAGTCGCTTGCTTCACAGAGTTTGGCATCATCTCATCGCCCATCTGGCAGGAAGCCTTCCCCCCATTTTACAGATGAGAAGAGTGAGGCCCAGGCAGGCAAAGGAAGGGATGAAGGGAAGACTCCAGGTGTCCTGCCCGCCCCCCTCCCCGGCCCACCATGCTGGTTCTCCCACATGCGTGTTGCCTCCCCTGCCCCAGACCTGCCCTTTCACATATCACCCGGCATGTGTTTGCCCTCTTGAGCAGGTGTGGGTGCCAGGGCATCATTTGTATGGGGGACCTCATGGCCGGGTCTAAGAGCCTGAGGGGTTCTAAAATCCACTTCTGCTATATTGCTGGCCCTTCTCTGATTTCTGTGGCGACCTTGGGCCATTCATTGAACTTTGGGTCCTGCTGACCCCTGACCAAGTGGCCTTTCCACTCCTCGGGTTGTTCTGAAGTCACTGAGTCACGCTGGAGCAAAGCAGAGAGCTGGGAAGAAGCAGGGTGTTAAGAGAGGCTCCAGCGTTATTACTCAGCCACAGGACCCGCCCCCCCTAGCCTGCCCTCTGCCCTCTGCCCTCTGCCCTCACGAGGCTCTGCCCGCTCACATCACATGTGGAGGGCTTGCCTCCTCACAGATGGATGGGGCTTCCCACGGCTATGCATGGCCCAGTAGACTCCACACCTGGCGGGTTCTTAGCCCGGAGACTCGGTACACTGGCTCCTGGTATTTGCAGAGTTCCAGGTCCTTCCGTCACAATTGCATGTGACAATCAATCCGTGGCTCTCAGTTCTGGCTGCATATTGGAACCATCGGGGAGCTCTAAGAGTCCCCACCTCTAGAACGGGGAACGACTGCAGGTGGGCACGGAGATCTCTTTGGGGTGATGGAAATGTTCTAAAATTGGACGTGGTGACGGTTGCACAATGCTGTCGATTGTGAAAAATTGTTGACTTGCACACTTGACCGGAGAGACTTTTTGTAGTATGTAAGGTATACTATTGCTGCTGTAAAAACTCCCCACTCCTAGAGATTCTGACTCACTTGGTCGGGGGTGAAGTCAAAGCATCTGGAGGTTTTTTTTTTTAATGTTTATTTATTCTTTGAGAGAGAGAGTGCATGCACATGAGCAGTGGAGGGGCAGAGAGAGGGAGACACAGAATCTGAAGCAGATTCCAGACTCTGAGCTGTCAGCACAGAGCCCAATGCAGGGTTCGAACTCATGAACCGTGAGATCATGACCTGAGCTGAAGTCGGACGCTTAACCACCTGAGCCACCCAAGCGCCCCAAGGCATCTGGAGTTTTAAAAGCTCCCCAGGGACTCTAAGGCTGAGAGCCACTCTGTTATCTCTTAAAAAAGACCCAGGGAACTTTGGTGTACTTCTTACATGTTGCCCTGCAGGAGAAGGGGAGAGGGTTACTTTGGTCGAGCCCGCCTTTGTGCCTGGCCCTGAGCTAAGGCCTTTGTGGGTATTACTGCCTTTAGTTCTTAGAACAGTCCCATTTAACAGATGAGTAGACTGAGGCTCAGCAAGGTGAAGTTATGCCAAAGCCGCACATAGCTAGTAATGGCTGAGCTGGGGTTCCAGCCCAGGCCTCTCAGACTCCATTCGTATACCCCCTCCATTTGTGCATGGATGGACCTCCCTGTGGGGTTGGGTTGCCTCCCACAAACACACCGGCCTGTGGCCTCTGGGTGGTGATTTTGAGACACAGAGCCAAGATCTACTCTAGATTAACATGGTAAGACTGTGTCTTCTCTCCCCTATCAGCTCTTTTTTTTCTCCGGGGGTGATAAACCAAATAATTGCATAATTATTACCGTCATTAGCAATACTCTCTGCCATTTTTGGAGGGCTGTGTGTGCCCGGCGTTATCTCCTTGGAGGCTCACGGCAGCCCTGGTGGCAGGTGCTGTTATCCACAGTGGACACCAGAGGAATAGGCTCAGGAAGGGGAGCCCTTTGCCACAGGTCACTTGGCTTGTGGTGTGGGTGGGATTCTGTCACCCTGGGGCTCGTACTCTTAATGTCCCTTTCTCTGGGCTCACCTGTGGCACCCACCAGCTGTGCCACGTGCGCAGTCGGGCACCCTTCCTAGCAGGCTAGGCAGCGGGGGGCGGGGTGCCCAGGGTAACCTCATTCCCTCTGCTCTATCCCAGTGGTGCTTCAAAGGTCACTGCATCTGGAAGTCGCCAGAGCAGACTTACGGCCAGGATGGAGGCTGGAGCTCCTGGACCAAGTTCGGGTCATGTTCACGGTCATGCGGGGGTGGCGTTCGATCCCGGAGCCGGAGCTGTGACAATCCCCCGTGAGTGCTCTTGGCTGAGGTCGGCAGGGCAGGGGACCCCCTCCCTCCCTAGGCCTGAGGAGGGGCTGGGTGAGGAAGGCACCGAGGGGCAGGACACTAGAGAGAAGGACCCTGCAGGTGCCTGTATCCTGATGGTGGGGACCCAAAATTGTTTGGGGGGGGGGGGCACATCACTTCCACCCGGGCCCGACATCTCCCATCAGGCTGAGATTAGGTCTGAAGCGGTGATTCTCAGACTCTCACTTGCAGAAGACTCTGGGTGGGCCCAAAGACTCCGCCAGTTTCACGAGCCTGCCCGTGACCCGGATCCTCTGGCTAAGCTTTGAGAAAACACTGATCTAAATGCTCAGTAGCCATGTTTGTTTTCTACCCCAGGAAGCAAAACTTGACATCAACTCCTGCCTTTCACTGCCCCAGTAAATCCAACATTCTGGGGGACCGGTCTGTTTCTCCCCTTTTGTCCCCTCTATGGGGATCCCTCCCGTGGTTTTGGAACTTCCGAAGGCCAGCTGGCCATGGCCTGCCTCTCCCAGGCTGCTCAGAACAGCCTCGGGCGAGATGAGGGCTGGCGGTGTGGGTCACACGCGGCTGTGTGGGTCAGCGGGCTCCGGGGACCAGGGACGCCGAGACTCCGCTGAACAGCAGGCCCCCTGGATGCTGTGGCTCGGTGTTGGCCACCCTCCCTCGCATCCTCAGGAGGGGTCCTTCACACTCGACCGTTTACCTCCAGGGACGGGAAGCTCACTACCGCCCAGAGGAGCCTATTCCTGTGTCAGACGGCTGTGCTGACCTTTTGCAAACAGGAGCCCAACGGCCCGCCCCGTAACTTCCACCCGTCGGTGGGGGGAGAGCCGGGGTTGGGGCAGGGCCCTGTGGCGCCCACTCCGAGTAAAACACCTTCCAGGTGGATGGTTATCCCCTCCATCAGAGCTGCCCTCTTTCAAACTCCTCTGCGATAAGAACTATTTTTATTTTACGAGGCTTAAGCGAAAGAATTCAGCGCTGTGCCCAGCCCAGATTAGGCACTAACGGATGACAGCTGCTGTTACAATTATTACCGTGTATCGAGCACTTGCTCCGCGCCAGGTAGAGGGCTGAGCGCTCGGGTGCACGAACCCCCGTGACGCCCCAGCGTCCGGGAGTGGAGCCGCGGTCACCTACGCCTGGACCCTTGGCATCCGTAACGCTACCCAGTCCTCTTAACGTGATGGCAGACGGTACAGAGTACGTCATAGGCCATTTCTTATTGATTCCTCACCGACACACCAGGAGGTAGGTGGCCGAAGAGGTATCCGGGTCCCACCTTTAAAGAGGAAATTAAGGCTCAGCGGGACTAAGTGACTTGCCCAAGATTTGCATAGGCGGGACGTGGGGTTAGACCTAGCCAGGCCTTCTCATTCGGGACCCAAGTCTGTTTTTACCACTGCTTAGTTTATTAGGACGCGAAGCGGGTGCAGGAGGCACCTTGGGAGGGAGTGCCCCCGTGGTATGTCAGGCCGTGAGTCATGTGGTTCGAAGGACACACAGAGATAAAGGAGACCGGTTTCTCTTCCAGCCCGATTGGAGAGGGTTGCTCATCCCTGGCTCCGTGCTTCTCAGCTCCCCCACCGCCCCTTACGCCAACACACAGGGGAGCAGGTGGCATATGCCCCAGGGGTGGAGCGAGAAGAATCTGGAAGGGCTCAGAGCACGGCAGCCCCCACCACGAGCAGCCCTCTAGTTTACGTTCGAGCAGCCGCTTTATGTCCCCCTAGAAGGCCGAGCTGCCCCTGGGGGCCACGCGGGAAGCCTGGCCCTCCCCAGCCTTCCCCCGGCAAGGTCACCGGGTCTCTCTGCCTGCCCCAGCCCAGCCTACGGAGGCCGCCTGTGCTCAGGGCCCATGTTCCAGTACCAGGTGTGCAACAGCGAGGAGTGCCCGGGGCCCCACGAGGACTTCCGGGCCCAGCAGTGTGCGAGGCGCAACTCTTATTACATCCACCGGGACGCCAAGCACAGCTGGATCCCCTACGAGCCAGAAGATGGTGAGTGGGCCCCGCTCCCCCTCCCATCCGCCATGTCCTTGGGCATCTGCTAGGTGGGCCTCCCGTGCCTGGGGCCACCAGTGGAGGTGGAGGGACGGTGGAGGACAGTCGGCAGGCTGACCGCCTTTGTGCAGGCCCTTGTCTTTGGGCCACCGTCCTCCTTAAAGCCATCCCTGATGTGGAGGCTTATGAGGACTGTTCCCTGGCGGGGAAACGATCTGGAACCGGGGCATTTCTTTTCTTTTCTCTTTTCTTTTCTTTTCTTTTCTTTTCTTTTTTTTTTTTTTAAGTTTATTTATTTTTGAGAGAGAGAAAAAGTAAGGGGCTGAGGAGGGGCAGAGAGAGGGCAAGAGAGAATCCCAAGCGGGCTGCATGCTGTCAGTGTGGAGCCCGACATGGGGCTCAAACCCACAAACCGTGAGATCATGACCTGAGCCGAAGTCAGGCGCTCAACCGACTGAACCCCCCCCCCCCCCCGCCAGGTGCCCTTTGAACCAGGGACATTTCACTCAGAGGTGCTGTTGCGGCTGGCAGCAGTGTTGGCTGTTGGGGTTGGTGGTGCCTCTCACACAGGTCCCTTACCTGTACGGGAAGGCTCTATACAGGTACAGGTGCCCTGGCTTTGCTGAGAGCCCCCGTCCCGTTAGATACCATAGTTTTAGGTTTTACTGACTGTGCTACTGTTTTAGCAGCTAATGAAAATGATTGAAGAGGGCCACAGATGGGAGCCTGTGGCCAGGGATCCTCATACGGAATCCCTCCAGGCTGCTCTGGGACAGACGCAGGCCAGTGCCTGTCTGCTTTGGAGCCTTTCCACTGACGGCTCTTATAGCAGCAGCAAGATACCAGTGAAGGGGTGGGATTCACGGTCTCTTAGAGCCTTTATGCTGGATGGGCCCTTAACTGTCCTCTGTGTTCACCTCGCCTGCCAGCCTGTCCACGGTCCTTTGATGGACAGATGCTCACCCCCCACCACACAGCCCTCAGCCTCCGATGGCACCGACCAGAGCAGCCTTTCCTCTCCTGAGCCCAGGGCTGCCTCTTTTAGCCCCTGTTCCAAAGTATTAATTGCAGGGCAATTCAGCTGACATTTAGAATGACAGTCTTCAGATTAGAAGGGACATTAGAGGCCTCTCCGTTGCCCACCGGTGCACAGACCTCTCCAGAATATGATCGCAGAGAGCATTTTCCCTCTGCTTTGAATTCCTCCCATTCTGGGGAGCTCGCCACTGTCCGCTGGCTTCCATGGCTGCCTGCCTGCCTGGGGCGTACTGGTCAGGGTCCTACCTGTGTGTGAAGTTCAAAGTGGTATTGGATGCTGTGGCTCTGAACTCGAGCCCTGAGTACTGGGGGCAAGATGTATCCTAGGAGCCCAGGGACAAGGGGCGGGGAGCCATTTGGTTGCTGAGAAGTTTGGCTAAGGGGGTGGCTTGCTTTGAAAGCCTTGCAGCTCCATTCAGATCCAAACAAGCCTCTAGAGGAAGGGGCTTCGAGGCCCATGGGGCAGCTGGGCTTTGGGCTTTCCCAGGACTTTTAGACAAATTCCAGAAAGTTAGCTAAGCCCCAACTTCCCTTTTTCTAAGAAACACAGCAAATGTTTATATGTTACGTTCTTTGGAACCTTCTTTTAAGGACATCAGTAGCCCAGATGGGAAAGAGAACAATTAATTGTTAGAACTAGGAAGGGCCTCCTTTCCGCTCTCACTGCAACTTTGTTTTATAAACCCAAACCCAGCCTACTGCCCTGCTTTACTCTCACAGGGTGTCCTGATGTTTGCAATCATGTTGAGATACACTGTTATACATGAGACTGCTGAAGTGTATGTAGAGGTCAGTGTGGGACTCAAGCCAGACTGCCTTGTTTAGAATCCTGGAGTTGGTTCTCAGTATGTGGCTGTGTGGCCTTGGGCAAATTTCTTAACCTCTCTGGTCCTTGGTCTCCTCCTCTAGAATGCTAGAACTTACTTCCTAGAACTTCCTGAAAAGTTTAAATGAGTTAAGTCACACAAAAAATTTGAGGTTGTACATCAAGAGTGTGTAGGGGCACCCGGCTGACTCAGTCAGTAGAGCACGTGACTGTTGATCTCAGGATCGTGAGTTCAAGCCCCACATTGGACGTGGAGCCTACTTAAAAAAAAAAAAAAAAAAAAAAAAGAGTATGTAAAGGTTTTGGAAGTATTTGGTACATGGTAAGCATTCACTATATATTGGCTTGTTATTATGGCCATTACTATTATTTTATCACTTGATTTTATTTAGCATCCTGATGTGGCATTTTATTGATCAGGGATAATAAGTAAGGAACGGAGACTCCGAGAGGTCAGCTGATTTGCCCAGGGTCACTAGGCTAATAGGTGACATGGCAGGGATTGTAAGTCCCAGCTCCATACTCAGTGCTCCCCCCACTGCCCAGAGCTGGCCCAGGAGCTTCCCGCTTGGGACATGCGCTGATGTCCTTCTGGGCCCGCCCGCTTTCTCCGAGCACAGCTGGGAATGCAGCACGGTCCCTTTCTCCACAGATGCCCAGAAGTGTGAGCTGATCTGCCAGTCGGAGGACACAGGGGATGTGGTCTTCATGAACCAGGTGGTCCACGACGGGACCCGCTGCAGCTACCGGGACCCATACAGCGTCTGTGCCCGCGGCGAATGTGTGGTGGGTTCCCTGCTCCGGGCCACCCACCTTCTGCCTGCCTGGGGAGACCGGAGGGCTATACTGCCCGCTTCTCCTGCGCCCTAGGGAGACAGGCATCTCCTCGCCTTCCCCACCCATGACACCCTTGGTCCTCAACAGAACCCTGGGATCCTAGAAGGGGGTTATTGCCCAGCCCATTCAAGGGAAGAGGAATGGCCAGGTTTAAGACCTGCCCGTGCCACTTGGCGAGTTTGTGGCAGTGACGTGTCCAGGAATGCCTCTGGGTTCGGGGTCAACTCGTGGGGACTGGGGAGGGAACCAGGGGCTGCCGGCCTGGGGTGGGGGGTGGGGGTGGGGAGCACGGGAGCCTTATCCTCTGAGCCCACCTCTGGCGTCAGCCCGTTGGCTGTGACAAGGAGGTGGGGTCCATGAAGGCAGATGACAAGTGCGGTGTCTGTGGCGGCGACAACTCTCACTGCAGGACTGTGAAGGGGACACTGGGCAAGGCCTCCAAGAAGGCAGGTGAGAGGCTGGGGCTGGGAGAGGACCAGGAGTGGCTGGGGTTCTGGCCCAGCAGGGGCCCTTGAGCCCGAGTCCCTTGGGCAAGCCGTCCGTCCTCTGCTGGGCCACGGTTCAGGGCGGGGGAGGGAAGAAGGCACCCAGAGCCTGCCTCCAGACCTTCCCGGGCTGCCCCAGGCCACTGAGTCAGAAGCTGCAGCTGGCCGCAGTCTCTTCCAGTGAGCACTGCCTGCATTCGGGCCCAGGACTTCAGAAGCATTTTTCTGCTGGCCAGTGCGCTGTGATAGGAACTCAGCCATCTCTTTGGCCCTGGGGCTATTGTGGGAGTGAGAGCTCAGACACGTCTGAGGATGTGGCCCAGACTGGACTGGAATTTTTTTTTCCCTCTCTCCCCTCTCTCTCCATTTTTTGGTCAACTTGTGGTGCCTCCTTCTAACTCCTGGTACCTTGAGTTCCTTGACTTCCCTCCCTACCTTCCATCGGACCACACTTGGCTGTTGAAAAGGGCCAGATATTAGTCCTTTACACTCTAGGAAGAATTAGATCCATTTCCCCTTTGGGACTGTCATAGCTTTGCCTCATCTCTCCTTGTGGGGAGAAAGTTGGTGGCTTCGAGAGGGGTTTGTTTCCAGGCATGGGATTGGGAGGGCCATGGGGCCCAGGGCAGCCATGATGGTGGCTCAAGGTATGAGAAGAAAGGGGGGGAACATCAGAAGAGAAAAGTAGGCTCAAGAAAGTGGAAAATTGTAGCAACAAAGTGTCTGCATACTCTCCCCCCCCCCGCCCCCCGCCACAGCCCTTAGAGTTTTTAGGGCATTTTAAGCCATAGCGTCTCATTTGAACCTCTCGGCACCTTGTGGGCAAGGGTCCCCCCCTTCCTGTTGTACAGATGAGGAAACAGGTTCTTGGGCACGTGCAGGGGCAGGGGGTGACGGGGTATGCTGGGCAGTGGGGCCACCAGCTCAAGATGCTCACGGTTTTTCCGGATCCTGCTCTGTGGCAGGAGCTCTCAAACTGGTCCAGATCCCGGCGGGTGCCAGGCACATCCAGATCGAGGAGCTGGAGAAGGTTCCCCACCACATTGGTGAGTATGGGGAGCTGGGAGGGCAGAGGAGAGCAGTCTAATGCAGGGAACCCTTAGAAACATTTTTTTTAAACTTAGGTTGAGTAGACAACCCGTTCCATGCTTCGAATGTCAGAAGGTGTGAATGGGGATCCAGTGAAGATTGCCCCTCCCACCTCTGCCCTCCAGGATCAGTTTCCTTCCCCAGGGGCAGCCACGGTCCATCTGTTGTACACAGAAGAAAACCGTTTTCCTAGAGTGTATCCGTCAACTTTTGCTTGTCTAACATCCCATCCCCAAACTTTGCGGTTTCTAACGAGTGTTTGTGTTAGCTCATGGTTCTGTGGGCCATGAGTTTGGGCTGGGCCCAGCTGGAGCTACTTCTACTCCGGTGGCTGGACTCACTCCTGCGAATGCAGCATCTGGTGGGGCTGTAGGTGTTGTTGGTACTGGCTGTCAGCGGGGGTGACGGGGGTGACAGGGCCGCGTCCCTGGCAGGCCAGCCTGGGATTATTCGTGTGGTCTGTCACATGGTCCTCAGCGGGGGCAAGAGCAGGCAAGCCCCAGCGTGCAAACACTTTCCAGGTCTCTACGTGTGTCATGCTTTGTAGCGTCCCGTCGGCCCAAGCAGGTGTCATGGCCAAGCCCAGACTCAAGCTGTAGAAACAGACGATCTCTTGGTGGGAAGTGCGGTAGAGTCCCAGTGCAAAGAGGCCTGCACGTAGGAAGAGGAGGAATTTGCAGCCAGTCTGACACACAGACCCTTAAATCCTTCTTATATGATGACACATAAACACAGTCACTAAGGCACTACTTATGAGAGTTATACAACTCTAAAGCCAAGAGAGATGAAAAATTCTGGCCCCAAAAGAAATCGACAGCATTCAAATTGAGAACATTAACGTAAGGGGAGAGATTTTTGTGCTTACTTGTTTGCTTTGTTCTGTTTGTGCTGAAGCCAAGTTGGTGGTTAAGAAATGAACATGTCCAGGGCAGGCAAATCCGTGGACGCAAGAGAGTAGCTTAGTGGTGGTCAGGGGCTGGTGGGAGGGGGATGGGGGCATCTGCAAATGGGCGTGATGAAGTGTCTTGGAATCGGGCAGTGGTCCGGGAGTCAGTGAGTTGCACACTTTCAAAGGCTGAGTGCATGCTACGTGAATTACATCTCAATTGAAAACACGTAAGCATGGTTTGGAGCAGGGTCCTGGGGGCAGGCAGACAGAAGGATGCTTCCCTGACACTGGGGAGTGGCTGCATCCTCCCGCACTTGTCTGTTCAGACCCCTTACAGAGGGCACGGGTGCCATGGTGTCGCCGGGCCTTACTTAGCATGTCCCAGAGGCCCCTCGAGTTGACTGTGCTCGCCAGGCCGCACCACGTGTCACCATCTCTTCATGAACGTGAATGCAAAACGTAACATCTCTGGGCAGGCTCACGTATTCCAAAAATGCCGATATTCGTATTTTTAGATTACCATCACAATGACAGAAAACGTGTGAAAGCCTCCCGGGGAACTCGCGCCCCCTGCAGAATACACCCTAACCTGCTCCGGAAGGCACCTGAGAGGGTGTAGTGCAAATAGACACAGGGGGAAACTGAGGTCCACAGTGGATTGTGGGCCCTCTGTGTACCCTGATTCCCCCACGTGGTGAGCCAGTCTGCGCCAGGCTCTCCTGTCTCTCAGCCCCGGGCCCTTGCCCACAGCCCCACTCTGCATGGGTATGAGTCAGGAGGGCTTGGCTTGGCCAGCTCCCTGCCCACTTGCCTGTCTGGCTCCGGGGGATTGTGCCAGAACAGGGGCCAGGGGAAGGGAGGGGAGGGGGCAAGGAGAGAAGGGCCGCTGACTCCAGAAGAGGGAGGAGCTTGCAGACGCTCCTCCTGCTACACCCCTACGGTTGATTCAGACGATTCCATAATACTAGCAGCCCCTGGGGCCTCCCCAGCCAGCCCTCCCACTCCTCCCAGCCCCCACCCCTGTCTGCGGACGTCTAGCTCCTCTGTCTGCTGGCAGCGAGGAGTGCTCCATGAAGGCTGCAGCCGGGCTTCCATGGGGGTCGGGGCAGAGGCTTCTAGAACCCAGGGCAGGTTCAGTGTGGGCACGCTCGCCTGTGAGCTCCCTGGAGGGTTAGAACTCCCAGGAGCTGGGCGGGGAGGGAAGTGGGACGGAAACCTGACATTGGCACGCACTGTGTGATTGCACAGTTGTGAGGTATGCGGCAAGCCCGCCGTGGAAATGTGCAAGCTGCACGTATTGAGAGTGAGTGTGTGTATGTGCACGTGCCTGACAGGGTATGTGCGTGCTCTCTGGAGACATCCAGGACAGGTGGCCGTCTTGGCAGTGAAAGCCAAGGCCCCGTCCAAGCTCGTTAGACTCTCCTGGAATTTGGGGGCTTTGATTCTTTGAAAGGAAGTCAAGGGAAGAGAACCATGCTGTTAATATCTACCATGTGCCAGGCCTCGAGCTGGCACTTGTCATCCATTACCTTACGTAGGCCTCGGGACAGTCCACGGACACTCCTCCCTAGCCGTGAAAGTTCTAGATGGCATCTCCTTCCAACAGAAGGCTGTCTCATCTACATTGAAAATCTGTTGTTTGTAGTGACGTTCGTGAATTATCTTAGCTGGATCTTCTGGAAAACTTGCTGCAGTTTCGACATCAGCACTTGCTGCTTCCTTCACCTTGTGCCTTTATGGCTTCTTTTCTCCAACCTCTGCTGTCTTCGAACTTTTGTCTGCAGCTTCCTCGCTCTCCTCCTCTTCCTCTCTCAGCCTCCATAGAACTGAAGAGAGTTAGGGCCTTGCTCCACGTTAGGCTTTGGCTTAAGGGAATGTTGTGGCTGGTTTGATCTTTTTTTTTTTTTTTAATTTTTTTTCAATGTTTATCTATTTTTTAGAGAAAGAGAGAGCGCGAATGGGGGAGGGGCAGAGAGAGAGAGGGAGACATACAATCCGAAGCAGGCTCCAGGCTCTGAGCTGTCAGCACAGAGCCTGACACGGGGCTCGAACCCACAAACTGCGAGATCATGACCTGAGCCGAAGTTGGCTGTTTAACCGACTGAGTGCCGCCCCAGGCCCCCCTGGAGTAGCACTTTCAATTTCCTTCAAGAACTTTTCCTTTGCCTTCCCAACTTGGCTGACCGTTCGGCACAAGAGGCCTGGCTTTTCGCCCATCTTGGCTTTTGACATGCCTTCTGCGCTAAGCTTAATCATTTCTAGCTTTAGATTTAAAGTGAGAAACATGTGACTCTTCCTTTCCCTTGGACGCTTAAAGGCCATTGTAGGGTCATTAACTGACTTGATTTCAATAGTGTTGTGTCTGCGGGAACAGAGAGGCCCGAGGAGAGGGACAGAGATGGTCGATTGGGGAGCAATCCGAACACACTCATGTATCCGTTACGTTTACTGTCTTTTTTTTTTTAAATTTTTTAAAAATGTTTTTATTTATTTTTGAGACAGACAGAGCATGAGCGGGGAAGGGGCAGAGAGAGAGGGAGATACAGAATCCGAAGCAGGCTCCAGGCTCCGAGCTGTCGGCGCAGAGCCCGACGCGGGCCTCGAACTCACAGACTGTGAGATCACGACCTGAGCTGAAGTCGGACGCTTAACCGACTGAGCCACCCAGGCGCCCTAAGTGTGCTGTCTTAAATAAGTGGGGTTCATGGTGTCCCCGAACATTTGCAATAGTGACATCAAAGATCACTGGTCACAGGGCACCGTGACAAATTTAATAATCGTGAAAAAGTTGGAAATACTGCGAGAATTTCCAAATTGTGACCCAGAGACCCAAAGTGAGCAAATGCTGTCAGAAAAAAGGCACCAAGAGACTCGCTCGGCGCAGGGCTGCTGGGGGACGGTGGCTGCTGAGAGGGTAGCAGACAGAGCCATGGGGAGATTTGAGGCCGGGCCCGGCTCTGGCTCCAGGTCTGGCGATTCTGGGGGCAGAGAGGGATCAAGCATCGAGAGATGAGGGGCATCTGTCCTCTCGCTCAGCAGGGAGGCCGGTCCTCCAGGCGGCTGGGCCACCAGCGCCCTGTGTGTCCAGGAGACACCTTTGCCCCTCGCGGGTCTCTAGGTCCCCATCTGGGGCAATAATAGCACCAACCTCGGGATGTGTGTGAGGATTCCGCCGAGGCAGGCGCCAGAGTGACCAGTGCATGGTGAGTGCTCTGAATCGTTGGCTCTTATGGTCTCGTCATTACCCTGGATGGTTTTTGTCGGCACCAGGTGGGGCACCCCAGGGCTCCGGAGCCTTTGCTCCCCCGCCTGGGCTGAGGGGCTCGGGTCCGAGGCGGCAGCCCTTCACCAGCCTGCTCCAGGGCGGCCAAGGCTGTGACGCAGGGGCCTCTGCCAGGCCGTCTGCACCTGCACACCTCCCACCCAGCTGCCACCCGACACCTTTCGATAACAAGTTATGGGTTACTCACTCAGCGGGACTTTAAGGGGTGGACATTTACAGGTGTTTCTAAGACTCGCTCTGTGCCAGGCCCCAAGGACACCAAGACAGAGGAGATACACTGACAGGCTGTGGGGGAGACAGGCACCAGTGCTAACACTCGGGCCCTGTTCTGATGGCAGTCATAGTGCCTCCCATTTATTGAATGCCAGCTGCATGCCACGCACTCTGCCTAGCTCTTTACACCTATGGACTCCTTTAATTGTCCCAAGGACCCCATGATGGATAGGTGGGACTGCGGTTATCCTCATGCGGCCGCAGCCCTATGAGCTACGGATGATTAGCATTCCCATTTTACAGATGGCGAAACTGAGGCAGCACAGGGCGGCTAAGTAACTTCCCCAGATCAATCTGGTGCCAGGGCCTGTGTTTTTAGCCTCGTGCTCTGCTGTAGAAGGGAGAGCAAGTCCCCGAGGACTGGGCAATCAAAGAAGGCTTCCTGGGGGCGCCTGGGTGGCTTAGTTGATTAAGCGTCTGACTCTTGGTTTCGACTCAGGTCGTGATCTCTCGTGGGTTCGAGCC
The DNA here is from genome assembly GCF_046562875.1 of Panthera onca. Taxonomy (NCBI): domain Eukaryota; kingdom Metazoa; phylum Chordata; class Mammalia; order Carnivora; family Felidae; genus Panthera; species Panthera onca. Next base: position 56,157,241 of record NC_138349.1, on the reverse strand, counting down.
CCGCATCGGGCTCTGTGCTGACAGCATGGAGCCTGCTTGGGATTCTCTGTCTCCCTTTCTCTCTGCCCCTACCCCGCTTTCTCCCTTTCTCTCTTAAAAATAAAAAAATACATACATAAAAGGAAAACTTACTTTTTTTTTTTTTTTTAAAGAAAAGAAGCCTTCCTGGAGGAGGGGAATGTTGTGCTGGGCCTTCCATAGGAGTGAAGATTAGTCAGACAGGAAGAAGGGAAGACGGTGGGAGGAATGGGTGCGCCAGGGTCTAGAGGCAGGGGTGCTGCGTGCAGCCGGTGCATTGACTCATCTGACTGAGGAAGGTTCTGGTGGAAAGGGGTGACAGGTCATAGGGAGCCCCAGGGGATCCACTAGGAAGGTCTCGAAGCCCCAGAGGAGGTCTGGCTAGTGTTCCTGTGGAGGGGAATAGAAATCTGTGTGACCCTCTCCCCATGGCCAGCGGTGAAGAACCAGGTCACAGGCAGCTTCATCCTCAACCCCAAGGGCAAGGAAGCAATGAGCCGGACCTTTACTGCAATGGGCCTGGAGTGGGAGTATGTGGTGGAGGACGCCAAGGAAAGCCTCAAGACCAGTGGGCCCCTGCCCGAAGCCATCGCCGTCCTGGTGAGCCCCCACCCTGTACGGTGGCCCCTGCCCACCCCCTTGCTGCCCCAGCCCAGCCTCCCCAGTCTTCACTGTTGAGCCAGCGCAGCCCCGGCGGAAGCAGTGTTGCAGTGTCTTTAGCAGCCTGGCCAAGGCCAAGGCCTAGATGCCCTCTGTGCACAAAGGCTGGCAGGACGCACGTGAGGAGGGAGAAAGAAACGGTTGTCTTGCTATGAGAGGGAGTCTGTTCTCCGTCACGCAGCGTCAGAAACAGGGCCTGGGAATGAGAGGAGGCACCTGCGTTGGTTCCCCCTGTTGCCCTGGCGTCATCCAATGTCCGCTTGCATTATGGCATTGCCCGCAAGTGACCGGGGGGTGCCAGCTCACGCTGCCAGCCTCCGGAGAGGGGGATGCGGTCACTGTCCTTGCTGGGGTCCACCTCTTCCCACACCCCCTCTTCCTAGGCCATAGACCGGGGCTTATGGAGCAGGGATTATTAATGCAGGAGCTCAGACCAGGAGGGGCTTTGTCTGTGGTGCTCCTGACACTGGCTGATTCATGCCAGGGAGAGCTTGGACAGGCTTCTTTCCTGGTGTGACCGTCACTAGTCGGGGAGGTCCTAGAGGGCAGGGTCTGAAGCCTATTGGTGTCAGTGTATTATTTCACTCTGCATGTATCTTCTATTCACCTTATACGTTCTGGCCACCCATACACCTATGCCAGTGATGGAGGTTACCAAGACCCATTCAATGGGCAAAGAATAATCTCTTCACCTAATGGTGCTGGGACAACTGGATAGCCACATGTAAAAGGATGAAGTTGAACCCCTACCTCACTCCGTATACAACAAGCTCAAACCAGATCAAATATCCAAGTAAGAGAGCTAAAACCATAGAACTCTTAGAGAAAATAGAGGGGGGAATCTCCTGACCTTGCATCTTATGATACCAGAAGCATGAGCAACAAAAGAAAAATAGGTAAACTGGTCTTCATGGAAATTGAGGACCTTCGTACATTGGAAAGACATCGTGAAGACAGTGAGAAGACAAGCTGAGCAGAATGGGAGAAGGTATTTGCAACCATATATCTGATCAGAGGCTTACAGACCATCTTATATCTGATCAGAGTCCTATAGACCTGGCCATAGGTCCAGACCAGATGCCCTGGTAAGCAAGACAGACCAGCAGACACGGTCCCTGTCCTCGTGAGGACTTATGTCTGGGAGGAAAATGATCCCAGGTGAGCACGCAGGCTGTTCCTGCTGCTTAGCCTGAGTTTGCTGCGTGGCTGCTGGTCTGAATGGTCTCCCAGGCCGTGCTCGGTGCTGACCCCACATCCTTTCCTTTGACCCCCTCCTCCCTGTCCCCCCCATGCTGGCCCTGTTTCTCTGCTCTCCAGTCCTGTGCCACCTGCTCTGTCTCCCCTCAGGTGCTCCCCCCAGCTGAGGGTGGCCCCCGCAGCAGCCTGGCCTACAAGTACATCATCCATGAGGACTTGCTGCCCCTTATTGGGAGCAACAACGTGCTCCTGGAGGAGACGGACACCTACGAGTGGGCGCTCAAGAGCTGGGCCCCCTGCACCAAGGCCTGCGGAGGAGGTACGGGCCTGCCCAGCCATCTGGCTGCCTCGTGGGGCAGCCCAGGGCTTTGCAGGGGAGGAGTAGGAGTGGCTAGGGGCCAACACTGTCTCCACCTGATGTGTCCCTAGTTCGTGCCTCCGTTTCCCCTTAAAGATCTCTCAGGTGTGGCACCTGCCTGGCCAGAGCCTTGGGGATGGGGCTGGGAGTGGGGGAGCAGCACCGGGGCAAGGCCTGCACCCTGTAAGGGCTCCCCCGCTATGCAGGGAGGCAGCCGTGCAGAGCCAGGCGCCTCCCCCACCCCAGCCCCTGCACCGCTGGCACGACATCAGGGACACATGAGATGGGCTGGCCAAGGAAGGCTTCTTCAGAAGGAGACTTGGGCAAGAGGGGTGCAAAGGCACGGGGGAGGCACGGGCCCTCCAGAGCATGCCATCCCTGAGACCCAGCGGAGCGGCGGGGGCCTGGCGGGACCTGGCCCAAGTCAGCCTGTCCTCCCCCCAGGGATCCAGTTCACCAAATACGGCTGCCGGCGCCGGCGAGACCACCACATGGTCCAGCGGCACCTGTGTGACCACAGGAAGAGGCCCAAGCCCATCCGCCGGCGCTGCAACCAGCACCCGTGTGCCCAGCCTGCGTGAGTGTCCGGGGGACGGCCAGGAGCCTGACCCCTTCCCATGGGCGTCACTGACTCTCTCGTAGCCCTGGGCCCGGGAGGAGGGGCTGCTTCCTCTGGCCCTGAGTGTCCAGGGTCACGGCCCCTGCACCCGGGACTCCCTGAGCAGAGCAACCCACACACCGGACTCCGTCCGTGGCCAGTGCTGCCCTCCTTGCCGGTCTAGCCGCATCTGCCCCCGTCTGTCCCTTGTGGGGTTTGCGGATTACCTTCCGCTCCCAGAAGAAGGACAGTGCTTCCTTTGTTCTGCCCCTTCAGCATTCTTTTACAGATGGGGAAACAGAGGCCCACTTTGGGGACACAGCTTTCCCTCGATGATCCGAGGGGACGTTGAGGTGAAGTCGATCTCAGCGCTTCTAGACGCCGGGGCATAGGCCAGGATGCTGTCCGGCGGCCCCCATCCATAGTCTAGCCCCTGAGTGGGTTCCCTGACCTGAGGAGACAGGCTCATTTGGGCACAAGATCATGTTCTTGGGCTTATTTGGAGGGGGCTTCGTGGAGGAGAAGAGCTATGACTTTTCGGGAAGTCGAGGTGTGGCCTTGAGCCCGTCACAGAGATGGCCCCAGCGCCTCCCCGGCCCCAGGCAGAACGCCCAGTCCACTTTCCTGCCTCCCCAGGAAACTTCTGGAGTCCGAGCCGTCTAACTCGGCCTGGCTGATTCACGGCAGCTCTGCTCCCTGAGGCTGGGGGGACCTCAGGGCCAGGACAGGAGCTGGGGATCAGTGCAGAGTCCACCGTGGCCTCTCCGTGCCTGGCCCAGGCGGGATCCCCTGCCCCTCAGTCCTCCACGCTCCCCCTTTACATGGCATGCCGGCCACTGTCCCCGCCAACGTCTGTGGCCACAGAGCACGCGGCGCTGACTCGGCTGTGGTCCTGGGCACGTCACCGCCCGCCCCCCCCCCCCCCCGCCCCCAGCTTCTCATCCGTAAAATGCCAAACGAAGTTTGGGGCCTTTTTTCTCTTTTAAAGGAAGGGGTTGGCCAAAAGAGCCCTCATTCGCTACAAGATGTCTCAGGAACCTGAGAGGGGAGTGGGTTGTGGCCGCCCCTCCCGCCACCCCACCAGAGCCATTTTCGTCTTTGTCTAATTCATCCAGGGGTGTCTGCTTACGGTGCTCTTGGAAGCTGCTCCGTGGCCAAAAGACGGTGGGAGACCACCAGCTTAGCTGATCGGCACCAAAACTCTGCAGGTGCTGACGGCGATAGTAACAGTGCCTGTCTTTATTACATGCCTACTGCATGCATGCACTCTGCCAAGTGCTTTTAAGTATACACGTCCTTTAACTGTCCCAAGAGCCCCAGGGGCGGGGGTTCAACTCTACCAGCCATGAATCTCGTGCTGTATCTCAGCACCTAGAACAGTACCTGCCCACACTCCAATATTTACGAAGTGCTGAAAAGAATTCTGATGTTCATAACTTGCCTGCGGACATGCAGGGTGCCAGATGTAAAGGTACATCATACCCGTGCATTTTTCAGATGAGGAAGCAGAGGAGATCATAGGCGACCCCCCTTATGGCAGCTGCAGAGCCCGTGGACGGTTGTCTTGGCTCCCAGCATTCTGAAGCTCAGACCCACTTGCCAGCTCCTGCCCGCAGCGAATCAGGGGGTGGGAGAGACCCTGGGAGGAAGCGTCCCCATAGTCCCGCCTCTCCTTCACCTTTTGCTTTGTCTGTCTCTAGGTGGGTGATGGAAGAGTGGGGTGCCTGCAGCCGGAGCTGTGGGAAGCTGGGGGTGCAGACCCGGGGGGTTCAGTGCCTGCTGCCCCTCTCCAACGGGACCCACAAGGCCATGCCGGCCAAGGCCTGCCCTGGGGATCGGCCCGAGGCCCGGCGGCCCTGCCTCCGCGTGCCCTGTCCAGCCCAGTGGCGCACGGGAGCCTGGTCCCAGGTGAGTTGTTCTCAGAGGGTGGGAGGGGCTGAGCCAGTGGCCACCTTCTCTGGGGAGTCCGGGAAAAGGTGGGTCTGGGTAGGGAGCTGGATGTGGTGCTCCCTGCTGGCAGAGAGTCTCCACCTGAATTTCCCTCCCCACCTCTGATCTGATCTGATCTGATCTGAATTTTCTCAAAACTGAGTCCAAGAGCTCCCATGTGTGCTGGGCCATGGACCTGGGCTAGGCCTTTATATTCATTCACTATGTGCTCTGACCTAGAACTGGGTCAGAACTAGGAGGCATGGGTTAAGACCCCCGTGATACAGGTGAGCAAACTGAAGCACTTTCTTGCATTCAAGAAATATTTACCAAATGCCAACTACGTGCCAGGCACGCTGTGCTAGGAATGCCTGGAGTCCGTCACCGACTTGTCCTCATGTAACTTACGGTCCAATGAGAGAGACCTAAACCAGTAACAGAAGCATTTACAGATGGCGGTTGGAGCTGTGCAGAAGTAAATGGGGGTAATGTATCTGGGAGGACCTCCCTGAGGAGGTGACGTTTGTGTTGAGACTTGAAGGCTGAGCCACAGGAAGACCCTTGCCGTGTTCCAGAAACCAAAGGAGAGTGGGACTGGAGCTGAATGGAAGGGACAGGATGACAGAGAGGCAGGCAGGGATCAGTTCTGCAGAGCTTTGTGAAAAGTTACAATGTATTCCAAGTGGGGCTTCTAGGTGGCTCAGTCAGTTAAGCGTCTGAGTCTTGATTTCGGCTCAGGTCATGATCTCACAGTGAGTTTGAGCCCTGCGTCCCTCTGTGCTGACAGCAGGGAGCCTGCTCAGGATTCTGTCTCTCTCTCTCTGCCCCTCCTCTGCTTGTGCTCTCTCGAAATAAATAAAGACAAACTTGAAAAAGAATGTATTCTACGAGCAGTGAGAAGCTGTTGAAGGGTTTTAATGCAGATGTTCCAAGCCCTGACTCCAGGTTTAAAGGTCACCTAGCAGCTCTGTAGAAAGTTCACTGCTGGGAGGCCAGGGTAGGAAAGAGGAGATACTAAGAAGGCTGCGGAATAGCCAGTCCAAGTGCTCCTGCCTAGGCCCTCGAAGTGGCCACAGGGAAATTTTTGTCTTGAGTTTTCTCTAAAAAATTCATTTGAAGGGTGCCTGGGTGGCTCAGTCGGTTAAGCGTCCAACTTTGGCTCAGGTCATGATCTCAAGGTTTGTGGGTTCGAGCCCCGCGTCGGGCTCTGGGCTGACAGCTCGGAGCCTGGAACCTGCTTTGGATTCTGTGTCTCCCTCTCTCTCTCTGCCCCTCCCCTGCTCATGCTCTGTCTCTCTCTCTCTCTCTCTCTCTCTCTCAAAAATAAACATTAAAAAAATTTAAAAAAAATTTTTTTTAATGTTTATTTTTGAGACAGAGGGACACAGAGTGAGAGTGGAGGAGGGGCAGAGAGAGAGGGAGACACAGAATCTGAGACAGGCTCCAGGTTCTGAGCTGTCAGCACAGAGCCCGATGCGGGGCTCGAACCCACAAACCGTGAGATCATGACCTGGGCCGAAGTCAGACGCTTAACCGACTGAGCCACCCAGGCGCCCCTAAAAATTTTTTTAATAAAAAATTCATTTGCTGTGACACTTGAAGGCATTATGCTAAGTGAAATCAGCCAGACACAAAATGATAAATGCTGTATGATTCCACTTACCAAGAGTGGTCAGGTTTATAGAGACAGAAAGAAGGGTGGTGGGGAGTCCGTGTTTAATGGGGACAGGGTTTCAGCTTAGGAAGAAGGAGAAAGTTCTGGACGTGGAGGTGGTGATGGTTGTACAACATTGTGAATGTTCTTAATGTCACTGAACCATGCACTTAAAAATGGTTAAAATAGTGTTATGATATATATATATCTTACCATAATTTTTAAAACCTCTGGTCACAAAGATAAGTACAACAATGCTTAATTGTAATAGCAGAATATCAACAAATACCCTAAATGTCCATCTCTAGGAGATTGGACCAAAAAAATCATGGTCTGGGTGCCTGGGTGGCTCAGTTGGTTAAGTGTCTGAGTTTGGCTCAGGTCATGATCTCACGGTTCATGAGTTCGAGCCCCACATGGGGCTCTGTGCTGACAGCTCAGAGCCTGGAGCTGCTTTGGATTCTGTGTCTCCTTCTCTTTCTGCCCCTCCCCTACTCTCTCTGTCTCTGTCTCTGTCTCTGTCTCTCTCTCTCAAAAATAAGTAAATATTTTTAAAATGTCAAAAAAAATCATGGTCTGGTCATACAATAAAAGCTTGGAGTATACTTACCAATGTGGATAAACCTCAGAGGAATAGGTAAGAAAAAGCACTGAAATATGAAGGCAGATCACTTCCAATGAGATACCATGCACATAAAGTTTAAAGAGGCACAACACAGTATTTGAAAATCTGCCAGAATGCTGATATATTCAGGCTGCTGGTGGTATGTGAACAGGCTTTCGTGACCAGGCTTCCTCATACTTTTCTGGATGCTTAGAATATTGCATAAGGAAGAGTATTTTTAAATACCCCAAATCCCCGCACAATGTAGGCAGATTTTGTTTTCTTCTCCTCAACACACAGCTTTATTTGTTTGAATATAAAACAGAAGACTGCTGGCCCACAAAGGGCCCTTAGGTAACACTGGCAGTGAGGTGACAGGTGGTGGAAGACTGTTGCCCCTGTGAGACCGACAGAGCGTTCAGGAGCTGTTGGCATTATCCATCCTTGGGGGAGGAGCCATCCAGTCCCACGGTTTGTGTGGCCCTTAACGCTCGTGTCTCCCTCGGGCCCAGCAGGAGAAGTACATTTCTATGGCCTCTTCCCCGTCCTGTGGCCTGGTCACACGGTGCAGCCTTGCTTTTGGGGAGCCCCCGCCACCAGCCTCCGTCTCGCAGAGGAGGTGAGGCCTGGGGGTGACGTGCACAGCAGGCCCTGCAAACTGTTTGCCTCCGGCTCCTTTGTGCCCACACCTTTCCCTTTTGGGGAAGAAGATCCTTTTTTTTTTATGTTTTATTTATTTTTTTTTTGAGAGACAGAGTGTGAATGGGGGGGGGGCACAGAGAGACAGAGAGAGAGAGAGAGAGAGAGAGAGAGAGAGAGAGAATCTGAAGCAGAATCCAGGCTCTGAGCTGTCAGCACAGAGCCCACGTGGGGCTCGAACCCACGAACCTCGAGATCGTGACCTGAGCCGAAGTCAGATGCTTAACCTACTGAGCCACCCAGGCACTCCAGGAGACACTTTTTTTTAAAGTTTACTTATTTATTTTGAGAGAGAGAGAGAGAGAGTGCATGAGCTGGGGAGGGGCAGAGAGAAAGAGAGAGAGAAAATCCTAAGCAGCAGTTTCCATGCTGTCAGCGGAGTGCCCGACACAGGGCTCAAACCCATGAACCGTGAGATCATGTGTGACCTGAGCCGAAATCAAGCGTCAGACGCTTAACCGACTGAGCCACCCAGGTGCCCCAGAAGACACTTGTGAACATGCCTCTGCCAGCTGAGTTTTGGTATGAGGCACAGAGTCACTGAATGTCAGAGCTAAAGGGGTTCATAGCGACCCTGTCACCCAGGTCTCTCAGTTTAGCAAGTGTCACAATCCGGGTCCTTACATCCCATTATTTAAAAAAAAATTTTTTTTTAATGTTTATTTATTTTTGAGAGTGAGAGAGAGACAGAGTGTGAGGGAGAAGGGGCAGAGAGAGAGGGAGACACAGAATCCGAAGCAGGCTCCGGGCTCCGAGCTGTCAGCACAGAGCCCACGCGGGGCTTGAACTCACTGACCGTGAGATCATGACCTGAACTGAAGACGGACGACCAACCGACTGAGCCACGCAGGCGCCCCCCCTTACATCCCATTATTAAGATATCATCAAGTGAGTGGACCTACTTCAGGTCACTCAGGCTGGTGGAGTTTGCCACCAATAGGGGACACACAATAGGGGAGTTTGCCAGAATGATCCACAAAATATTTAAGGACCCAGGCACAGGCCAGATATGGTAGACACAGGCAAAAGTGCTGGAATGGGGTTCTGGAGGTCCCCTCCTGAACCAGGGTTAACCATGTAGGTGACAGGGAGGTTCGGCCATTCGCCTGGCACAGGAATACGGACAGCTGGTGTTCTGTCCTCCTGAGGCTACTTGGAGCGGTCCTTGCATATCGCTCTGGTCAGTAGAAACCCGGGGCCCTCCTCTGTACCTTTCCGTCCTGGGCATTGGCTAGACTCTGGAGCTCACTGCTCCCTTCCTCTTGTCTCTCCACCTACGCCTCCCCGGCCACTGTGGCTTGACCGGGCCCCGGCCTTCCCGCGACAGTGCTCCGCCACCTGCGGGGAGGGCATCCAGCAGCGGCAGGTCGTGTGCCGGACCAACGCCAACAGTCTTGGGCAGTGTGACGGGGAGAAGCCGGACACTGTCCAGGTCTGCAGCCTTCCCCCCTGTGGAGGTGAGCTGGATAGGATGGGGGAGGGGGGCAGGCCGAGCTCCTCTGGCCTAGACCTGAAGCCCAGCCCAGCTTGCATCCTTGCCCCCTAGAAATCCCCAGTGCTGGAACTGCTTGTCCCCACTCACAGGCAATCTCCAGAACTCTACAGCGAGAGCTGACATTCGGGAACTTGTGACCCCAGAAGGACAGTGGGTGACACAGTCTGGGCCCCTACATCCCATTAACAAGATATTATCAAGTAAGTGTGTGTCTATCTGGACCCAACTGCCACCCCAAACCTTCCAGTGGTCGCCATGTCACAAGCACAGGCCATGCAGTGGAACGGCCCCAGTTTCCAGGCTGTCCATGTGACCTCAGCCTCCTGGAGCCTCAGCTGTGAGCTGGGGGTGCTACCCATACGGGTCCACAGTCCCTTACCTGCAATTCCAAAATGTTGAAAGCTTCAAGTGGTGCCCTGAATTCGGTGCAGACTCATTTCGCAGCAGAGTCTGGCCTGACCCAACAAGAGATCAATTATTCTTTTGCTACAGAAACATTGCTGTAGTTATAAGGGGATATCCCACTCCCTATGACAGATGTTCTATAATATGAATAGTACTTTTCTAACCTCAGAAGTTCTGAATTATCAGTCATATCTGGTTTCAAGGTTTTGGGATAAGCAATTGTAGATCTGAGCTGTCTTCGTAGGGTTGTTGAATTAAATGAGATAATGCACGCACTCCTGCCTAGCTGTCAGATAACAAAAATGGTGGTAGTACTTTCTCTCTGCCTCATGATCAGGAGCCAGTTAGTCCATCCTCCCCTCTATCCATCCATCTACCCATCTCTCCATCCATTCATCCATCCATCCATCCATCCATCCATCATCCATCATTCGTCATCCATGTATGCATCCATCCATCCATCTACCCATCCATGCATGCATCCATCCATCCATCCATCATCCGTCATCTGTCATCCATGTATCCATCCATCCATCCATCCATCTACCCATCCATCCATCCATCCATCCATCATCCGTCATCCATGTATCCATCCATCCATCCATCCACCCACCTATCCACCCATCCATCCATCCATCCATCCATCTACCCATCCATCCATCCATCCATCCATCCATCATCCGTCATCTGTCATCCATGTATCCATCCATCCATCCATCCATCTACCCATCCATCCATCCATCCATCCATCATCCGTCATCCATGTATCCATCCATCCATCCATCCATCCACCCATCTATCCATCCATCCATCCATCCATCCATCATCCATCATCCGTCATCTATGTATGCATCCATCCATCCATCTACCCATCCATTCATCCATCCATCCATCCATCCATCCATCATCCGTCATCCGTCATCCATGTATCCATCCATCTACCTATCCATTCATCCATTAACGTTAACTGAGCATCTGCTATATACCAAGCCATATACTTCCTTCCTAGATTCTTTCTCTCTCTCTCTTTTCCTGCTTCATCTTCTCAAGGACCAGGGTCTGACAAGACAAGTAGCAGAAAAATCACAGACTGTAAATTCTAGCTGGAGGACCAACTGGCTATGTGACCATGTGCAGATCCCTAAACCTCTCTGAGCTCAGCTCATCATCTCACTCGATGTCCACAGAGGATCTTCTGGCTCCAGCCTGGCTGCTGCTCTGCCCCTGTTCTGAGACCCAGGCTGCACAAGTGCCAGATTTCCTTCCCTTTTCTGTCCAGGAGCAAAGGGTCGGCTCTGATTCTGGTCCTAGAATTCTGGCGCCATCTAGAGGCCACTGGCTTTCCTATTTTTTTTTTTTTCTTAATTTTCCTGTTGCCCTAAACCAGCCCTCAACCCTCTGCCCCGTCCCTAAACACACACACACACACACACACACACACACACACACACACACACAGAGAGAGAGAGAGAGAGAGAGAGAGAGAGAGAGAAAATTAGCAGAAAGCAAAGTTCCTGCCTTCACATTGTCTGGAGAGACCTACCTGGAATTATCACAGAAACACAAAACGATTTTTAGATATCTGAACCAAAGCAAATGAAAGTTATATAGTGGGCACCCCTATATGCCAGGAACTTTATAAATGTTATTTATAATCATAATGTTATTGTTCATTGGTAAGTGTCTAGCATTATCCCCATTTTATAGGAGAGGAGACTGAGGGTTGGAGAGCTTCAGTGACTTGCCCAAGGGCTCATACTTTTTCAGTGGTGGAGCCTCAGTTGGAACCCAGATCTGCTTGATTCCAGATTTATCGGTGGAGGGCTTAGTGTTCCAACTGTGTGTTGACGGGTGGCAGGATGTTGCCTCGGCTTGTCCCAAGTGTGGGTTACCTGGGCATTTGCCTGGCCCTGGCCCAAGTGGATCAGTTCCTTTGGGTGGGTTGGGAGGGGACCAGGATTCCTACTTCACTGAGAGCAGGGTTTCCAAGCTTTGCTGCAGGTCAGAACCACCCAGCGCCCAGGCCACACTGGCCATCCAGTCTCCCCGGGCGTGGGAGGTGCGCAGTGCCTATCTGTAAAGCCCCTGGGGGATTCCACTTGGCAGCCACATCTGACGACTACTGATGTAGGCCCGTGGTTCTCAGATTGGTCCACGCACTGGAGTCACTTGAAGTTTTCGTTGAAACGCAGAACTAAGCCCCACGCCCAGAACTTCTGATTCGGTAGGTCTGGATGGGGCCTGAGAATTGGCATTGCCCACCAGCTTCCAGACGATGCCGGTGCTTCATGTGTGGAGACCCTTTTTGAGAACCACTGCTCTAGGGGATTTCAGTTCCTTTTCCGTAAAATAAGGGCTCTTACTCTGGCCAGTCTCTCCCTTCAGGCAGGCCCGTGGCGCCCTCCAGGGCAAAGCTTTAGAACAGGTCCAGCAAGGGCGGGAGCTGGAGGCCGGCGGTTGGGGGGGGCCGAGTGGGAGATGGAGGCCTCCTCCCGGCAGTGGTCCTTGTGCCATATGCGTGCAGCGGAGCCCTGCGTGGGGGACCGGTCCATCTTCTGCCAGACGGAAGCACTCGATCGCTACTGCTCCATCCCCGGCTACCACCGGCTGTGCTGTGAGTCCTGTTCCAAGACGGCCCTGGGCCCCGACACCAGCCCGGACCCTGGCTTGACCTCGCTGCCACCATTCTCTACTCCCGGGAGTCCAAAGTCCCCTCCAGATGCTGTGGAGCCCACTGTGGGAACAACAGGGTCAGATGCCCATCAGCACGGCCAGCCCACACAACTCCCGAGACCTCTGGGCACCAGCTCCCCGGTGACCCAGCACCGCTTTACTCCCCAGACACTGGGCCCCAGAGCAGCTGGGGGCACTTCCCCTGGCACCCCCCGGGGACTGCCTTGTGGCTGGACCAGGGCACCTGTGCCAGTCTCCGAGGAAAAAGGGCGGCTCGGGGAAGACCCGAAGCACCCAGGCACCAGCCTTCCCGCCACCTCCCTGGGGACATGAGCCCCGCCTCGCCTATCCCGCCAGTCAAGTTTACACTGTGTGCTGCCTCAGAGACCGCCAGCTCAGAGGACACGCAGCGGGGGCAGCGGCAAACACAGACTTCCTTCTAAATTATTTGCCTTCTTGTTGTTCTAGTTTTGGGGCTGTGACACTTGAGCCCGTGAAGCGGGCAGGTGAGGAAGAAAAAAGATCAGGGGAAGCCCTAACCGGAGATACCTCAGCAAGCAGCCAGGGGGCAGTCGCACCTCTCAGGGGCTCCCCGTCTGTCTCTTGGCAGGACTGAGGGCCAGCTAACACCCCCTCCTCCCACCCCGGATCCTTCCAGCTGCCTGCCTTTGCCAGAACTTGTGGGGTCCACTGTGGAGGTCCTGTCTATCTGGCCCCTCTCCCCAGAGAGGCAAAGCGGGACCAGGGAAGGTGAGGGGGGAGCACTCTCAGGGCAGTCCACGAGGAAGGGGGCGAGGGGTGAGTGTGGTCATGACGCTCTGGCTGCAGGGCCGGGGTGGGTGGGAGGCGAGTTCGTCTCAGGCCCAGCTCTTCATAGCAAGAGCGCCACACAGCTCCTCCAGCCAAGGCCGAGGCCAAGGCCAGAACCCACCTCGCCCTTGCTGGCCGGAAGGCAGTGTTGGTGACCACCTCTGCCCCGTGCACATGGCACCTCCTGTTACCTCCGGTGCATCCCAACCTCACCCGGTCCAGCCCAGAGAAGGGGGCCCCGGACAGTCTGGAATGCGTGTTCTCGTCATCCGGGGCGTTCGCAACTGGTGCTAGACCCTCTGGCTGCACCAGGAATGTCAACTTCGGTCGTCACTTTGCAGCATGAAAGGAGCCCGGCCCAGAAGGTGACTCTCTGGGACACGGGGATGTGAGTTCTCAGGTTGTGCCCCATCCATCATCGTTCTCTGCCAGAGACCACACCTGCTGGAGTCAGGGGTCTTCTCCCACCTGGCCGGGGCTGGGCCAGAAGTTTGTGGTGCTAGGGTAACGGGGTGCAGTCAGGTCCCAAGGCTGAGGACCACAGTCCACCCAGGCCCAAGCCCCAGGGCAGGATGTGAGCCTTTGCCCCATGCCTGGCGGGCGGGAGGGAGGTGACATGACCCACAGCGCTGTGGGGCCTCAGCTACCCTCCGTGTTACCTCCAAAGGCAGGTAACTTCCCTAGACCCCCTGGCTCCCAGGAAGCCCCTTGGGGTGCCAGGATTTCTCCCAAGGGTCCTCATTCCCAGTCACACAGAGGGTGTCCCGGACTCCTCAGCAGGTGACAGAGGTGCTTGCCTGCCTTCCTTCCTGGGGGCAGGGGGGCTGTTCTGAGCCAGGCTAGAGGCCTAGGAGCAGTGGGTCCCCACCCCCACAACCCCTGGAGAACAGAGGCCCGGAGGGGGCTCCCCAGCCGTCCTCTCCACCCGCTGCCACCCCCTCCCTGGGCCGCTGGGGCACACACTGAAATCATTCCTGTGAGACCCAGCCTGCCGGCGTTAGGGGTATAACTTCCCGTGCCTCTGAGATCCGGATCTTTACACGTTTATGTATTTATTAACATTGTCCTTGGTGTTTCGTTTTGGACGCCCAAATGGCGTGTTGTGTTTTTCTCGTTGTCTCTGTTTTAGAGGAAAAGGACGGTGAAGCCTCCCTCTCATGTACTCTGCTGGGCAAGGTGCCTGGGGGTAGGGGATGGATGGGGGAGCAAAGCCGCAGAGGCTCGACCCTCAGCCTCCCTGCCTCGGCCTCACTCGCTCTTGGGCTCCTCGGAGCACCAGCTCAGGGAAGAGAGGCCAGAACAGCACCGGGGGCCGGGGGGGTGCCGCCCTCGAGTAGCTCTGTGGCCTCGGGCAGGTCACCATCCGCGTGGAAGTGCCTGGGAGGTAGTTTTGGGGTGTGCATAGGGACAGCAAGGGGTGGCTTCCCTAGAGGGGGGGCGAGCACTCTTTCCCTGGAAAAGTCCAGGCGGAACGAGAGTGCCGGATAGGCGGGGGAAGGGACGTGACGCCGGGTGAGCAGGGAGGGCTGGCACGTCGCAGGAATAACTTAAAACCACCCATCCGTGGGGGCGCCTGGGTGGCTCGGTTGGTTAGGCCTCCGACTCTTGATGTCGGCTCAGGTTATGATCTCGCGGCTCGTGAGTTCAAGCCCTGATTTGGGCTCCGTGCTGACAGTGTGGGATTCTCCCCTTCCCCCCGCCCCTCCCCTGCTTGTGTGTGTGCGTGTGCGCGCACGCTCTCTCTCTCTCAAAATAAACATTAAAAAATCATTTAAAAAACCGGCCATCCGTGCTTCACACCTTGCTCGTGTCAGACATCACTAATCCACCATCGCACGCTTTTAAGGAGTGTACCCCAGGCCCTTCCCTGCCAGCCGTGGGGCTCAGGACGAGGCACAGAGGTCCGCTCCGAACCTCACATGCCTGTGTGTGGACCATCTAGCCTCAAGGCCAAACTCCGTTTATATCCCTCCGCCGAACAGCCTCCCCCTGGGAACCACCCATTCTGGACAACTACCACTGGAGCCCAGGGGTGCACACAGTGACGTCCCTGCCAACCTGGGAGATGCTGGCACGGGCCCTCAGATCGCACTCGTGACCTCAGGCAGGGAATTCTGCAGGCCAAGGTACAGATGGCTTGCAAAGAGCAGGGTCCTGGGGCCCCGGCGCGGGCGGGGGGTGGGGGTGGGGCAAGTGCCTTTTGTACGGTGGGCAGAGTGGGGTCCTCTAAGAGCCCCAGCACCCCTGGCTCTGACGGAGGACCGCGCACACTTCGTGGGGCAGGGATACCACCTGGGCGTGCGTGCTGATGTGCCCCTATCTTGTGCCACGGGGGACATTGCCAGTCTGTCGCTGCGCTGAGCCCGGCTACCGCGGGAGCCCTTCGTGTAGGCGCCGTCGCCGGGTCTGGGAGCAGCGCTGTGGGGCTGGAGAGGTAATTTAAAATGTCCCACCATTGGGAACCTGTGATCAGTCCTCCCAGACCGAAGGGCGTTATCTCAAAGCGGGCCTGCAGTGCTCGAGGGAGAGGGACCCAGAAACCAGCCCCGAGGACCCTCCACCCACCATTACGTCCCCACAGAGTCTAGCATGGGGTCGACACCGCTCTGGGGAGCCTTTGGGCCCTGAGATTCTGAGGGGCACGGCCCCCTCTGCCCCTCTGGAAAACGGCAGTGAAAGCGTTTGCCGTGCCTACCTCTGGAAACAACATGATCAGAAAATGCAAGAGACGACGATGTGGGTGCCTCCCGGGGGTGACATTGCCCCTGGGGTATTCCTGGAGTGGGGGCCTAGGGGGCCCGCTCAGCTAGCGGGACCAGATGAGCTGTTGGGTCTGCCACCGGAGTGGGCCACAGTCAGAGTTTGGGTTCCTGAAAAAGCCCCCAGACCTCCACCTGAGCAGTCCTACCCCTGCTCCAGTCCCCCTGTGACCCTTTCACCCTGCAGGGACTGCTGGCCAGGGCCTTGGGAAGCCCAAGCCACAGCCCTGACTAAACGTTACCCACATCCTGCTTAGGAGGTAGAAAACTGCAGAAAACTGTAAGAAAAAAGCCTAGTAGTCTACAAAGTGGGACTGTTGTTTTTTTTTTTTTTTTTTAGCTTATCAGAGGGGTGAGGTAGTCAGGCAAGCAGGTAAACTCAATTGCAAAGAGTGACAAGCCCGTGTCAGGAGAGAGGGTCCATAGGCTATTTTCGCTTCGGCAGATCACGGGACGAAGTGGTCCACATGTAAGCAGGTGAGAAAATACCAAGTTTGAAAAAACTTTAAAGGTTAGCGTGACGGTTTGGAATCATGACGCACCCCAGGCACAAGGCGGGGTGGGGTGGGGTGGGGGGCTGTATTTACTCATCAGCTCTTGTCCACGGGCCTCTGCTGGATGCATGCGAGAAAGATCTAGAGGAGGACAGTAGGCCCGTGAGATCACCCCTCGGGGCTCCCGCCAAGTTGCAGAGTGCAAATTAAGAAAGCAATACACATTCACAGCGCATCAAGGACACAAACTACCTCTCCGCAGAAAACCCTAAGAATATCTAATGGTAGACTGTTTATGAATCCCAAGACTCGGGGTTAAGATGTCAATTCTACCCCCAGTGACCTGTAAACGCAAGGGCATTCCAATCAAAAATCCAGCAGACTGTTTTTTGTTTGTTTTAGAATTTGGCAAAGTCATTATAAAATCTTTATGGGCATAAAGAGGATTTAGAACAGCCAAAACAATTCTGAAAAGGCACCGAGTGGCAGAATATACACTGATTTCAGGCTTACTGTGAGAACCAGCAGTAATCAAGCCAGTATGACTGGTGTAAGAATCAGCATACGTAACAGTGGGGCACAACGGAGAATCCAGAAATCGACCCACGTGGCCGTAGTGCTGAGGTGATTCAATAGGCGATGCCAGAAAATGGGAGGCTCCGGATGGACAAAAGTAAACCCCCAGCTCTCACGTCATATACAAAGATGGACTCAGTCCAAGCCATCAACTTAAAGGCATGAACTGAAATTATAACACTTCTAGAAGAAAACATGAACAAAAAATACCTTTGTGACTTTGGGTCAAAAGATGGCACAGAAAGCACTCGCCACAAAAGAAGGGGTGGACAAGCTAGACGGGGTCAAAAATGGGAACTTTTTTATTTTTATTTTTTTTAAGTTTATTGAGAGCGAGGGCATGAGCAGGAGTGGGGCAGAGAGAGAGAGAGAGAGAGAGGGGGAGAGAGAGAATCCCAAGCAGACTCCATGCTGTCCGTGCAGAGCCCGACACGGGGCTCAGTCTCACAAACTGTGAGATCATGACCTGAGCAGAAATCAAGAGCCAGACTCATAGCCGACTGAGCCACCCAGGCATCCTAAAACGAAGAAGTATTCCTCAAAAGACGGTGGCAAGAAAGAGAAAACACGAGAGGAAATCTTCTCATATCATCTATCTGGAATTGAACCGCATCCGAAAGACCTCACAGACTCTCAAACCACCCAGTAAAATCTGTGCACTTTACTAGAGGAGACGTCCAATGACACATACACACATGAAGAGAGTCTTTAATGAAATGCAAATTAAGAGCCCAGTGAGGGGCACCTGGGTGGTTCAGTCAAAGCAGGCTCCAGACTCTCAGCTGTCAGCACAGAGCCCGACGCGGGGCTTGAACCCACGAACCGTGAGATCATGACCTGAGCCGAAGTCGGACGCTTAACCGACTGAGCCACCCAGGCGCCCCGATGTGGGCAGATCTTGATAAGAAACATATGCTTCTCCTCAACCTAGTGATGCCTCTCCTCTGTATCCACAAGAGGGGAATGAAAACATTTGTCCACGAAACGACCTGGACACGAATGTCCACAGTGACTTTATTTGAAATAGACTCCAAATGGAAACAACCCAAATGTGTATCCGACAGGGACTGGACAAGTAAATTGTGATGCATCCGTGCGGTAGAATGCCACCGAGCAGTAAAAAAGCATAAACCCCTCGTGTGTACATGCATGCACCCTTTTGGCTGGAACTAAAAAGCGTTGTGCTTCGTGAAAGAAGTCAGACTCAAAAGCCTGAACATTGGGTGATTCCATTCATAGGATAGTTTGGAAAAGACAAGACTGTAAGGACAGAAAACATCACTGGTTGCCAGGGCTGGGGGTGGCAGAGAAGGTGGGCTGGGAAGGGGCACAAGGGAACTTTTTGGAGCGATAGGGATACTCTCGATCTTGATGTGTTGGTGGTTGCACACGTTTGTCACACAGTTTAGAATGAATTTTCTTGTGTGCAAAACCCTGCCTCGGTTAAAAAACAATGATTTTTTAGAAACATTAAATTTTTTTTTTAATTTTAGAGAAGGAGTAAAAGTGGGGAGAAGGGCAGAGGGAGAGGGAGAAGAAAATCTTAAGCAGGCTGTGGGCTCCGCACAGAGCCGGATGCGGGGCTCAATCCCAGGCCCCTGGGATCAGGACCGCGGCCAAAATCAACAGTAGGACTTTCTTTCTTTCTTTTTTTTTTTTTTTTAAATTTTTTTTTTTTAACATTTATTTATTTTTGAGACAGAGAGAGACAGAGCATGAACGGGGGAGGGGCAGAGAGAGAGGGAGACACAGAATCGGAAGCAGGCTCCAGGCTCTGAGCCATCAGCCCAGAGCCTGACGCGGGGCTCGAACTCACGGACCGCGAGATTGTGACCTGAGCCGAAGTCGGACGCTCAACCGACTGAGCCACCCAGGCGCCCCAACAGTAGGACTTTCAACTGACTGAGCCATCCAGGCATCGCCCCCCCCCCCCCCCCCCGCCAAATTTAAATCAAATAACCAAAGTAGTGGAGGATGCTTGGTCCCCCCCAGGACCTCTTAGAACACGCTGCGGTGTTTCCCTAGAGGAAAACATCTTTCCTCCCCCAATTAGGGATTTACCTGATCCCCAGCATCACCGTTTACTAACTGGGTAAATACTTAGATCTGGGAAAGTCACTTTACCTCTCTGAGACTTAGATTCTCTCATCTGTAAAATGGGCATAATTCTTACCTATCAGATTGCTGATCGTATGTCAGGTACTGAGTGCTGTGTCTGGCTCCAGAAGTAATCATTATTCCTTATAATTACAGCATAGTTGGCTCTGCCCACGGAGGCTGCAGGCTACCAGAAGGGTAGCATGGTTCTTTTTGTATTTGTATTTTTCTCTTCTCGTCCCTTGACCCCCAGAGGCACCAGCTGGGCTTCTGGGCTCCCTGCTTCCCTGGCCCTGGCTGGCGCGATGCTGGTTTTCCCCAGGCCACCTTTCTCCAACCTCTGCTTCAGAGCCCTAGGCGTGCTGGTGAGTTGATCTCTGGTTGCCGCAGAAGGCGCGTCTGCCCCCCAGACCGGGCGCCCCTTGCGGGCGGCACTTTCTCTCGATAAATGGAGTACTTGCAGGATACACGGTGACACAGGGAGATGGTGGGTTCTCTGCCTCCCTGCAAGGTCCCCCGGGGCCTTGTCTTCTCACGAGACCCTCCCCGGGCTCTGTCTCCCAGTCCACAGCTCTTTGCATGACTCTGGGAGCTCAGCGGTGAGGGCCCAGCGCGTCCCAGGGCCCATGGAAGGGCCTCGGCCTGCATGCGGTGCTGGCACACATCCACACAGTCCTGGTGCAGGAGGAGGGGCCGGTGGCCCTGAAGACAGGCCCTGTGCCCCGGACGCGCAGTGGAGCACTGCCAGGGAGGTGTCATGGACCCGGTAGAGACCTCCTGATGAAGGGGAGCAAGGGACAAGGTGGCTCAGCCAGTGGGAGGGCCACACCCCGCCCTGGTCAGTGGGCAGAGAGAAGCGGGGCTACAGGAAGCGGCACCCTGAACCCACCGGCAGAGGCCCGACTTCCCCGGGGCCCTTGCCTCCCTCCCAGTCTTGGTCCCTCTCCTTTCCGTAACAATGTCTCCCTGATTTCCTTGTCAGTGTCGCCTCCAGAACTCTCCCTACCACGCCCCCACCCCCCAGACCTGATTGTCTTGTCAGAAAGGACTCTGCTTTGGCCCGCCTTTCCTTCCTACTTCTGGTCTTTCCTCAGGCTGTTGCCAGAAGGAGCTGCCTGCTGCAGTCGTCAGCAGCCCCATCCGTTCAGAGGGGCTGTGCTGTTGGCGGCGAGAGCATGGTCTTTGGAGCCACTGTTGGGGCCAAATCCCAGCCCATTAGCTATGTGCTGGAGCCCCTTCTCTGAGCCTCAGGCTCCCTTCGTAGAGCTGAGAGGGGGGCGTCGAATAAGATCGGACTTCGCAGGACTGGGAACGGTTAGCATCTCCCAGGGCTTCTGCCTCCATGAAGCCCTCGCCCTATCCTCCCAAGGCGAACTTGATGGCCTGGAGAGCGCCAAGGCGGTCAGCCTGGCCTGCTTGCCTTTCTGTGTCCAGCACAAGCCCTACGTTAGAACAGCGTTGTTACATGTATTTCTTTCCATCCCAGAGTTCCTCGGGAAAGAAGAGAGAAGGTATTGTTGGCCAGAGGCGCCTGGGTGGCTTCGTCGGTTAAGCGTCTGATTCTCGGTTTGGGCTCAGGTCATGAGCTCCCTGTTCACGAGATCGAGCCCCAAGTCGGGCTCTGCGCTGCCAGCATAGAACCCGCTTGGGATTTTCTCTCTCTCCCTCTCCCTCTCTGCTGCTCCCCTGCTCACGCACACAGACGCACACACTCTTTCTCTCAAAAATGAATACATAAATTATGAACAAAGAAAGGGTACTCCCGCCTAAAGCCTTGCCTTGCTGTTTACCATTCAAGCCTCTGTCACTCCCCTCGGGAGCCCCCAGCGGCCTCAGCTGCCCTGTCTCTGTGCTGCTGTAGCACCCAGGGCATCCTTTTGGGTGTGACCTATCCGTCTCTACCGATAACCTGAGAACCCCCGAGAGCAGGGGCTGACAGCTCAGAGCCTGGCACACAGCTGGCACACAGTAAATGCTTATTGAATCGTGGGCGGAGGCAGGAAGCACCGAGTGGACAACTCTGGGGGAGTTTCCCATCAGACCCTAGTCTGGACAAAGGGCTCTAGCCTGGGGGCTCCCCCTCTTACCTGAAGGACGTCTCCCCCCTCCTGCAGCTGCAGACACGGTCGCACGGGGCCGACCCGCCCGTGCTGCCGGGGTCACGTCCAAGGCGGTGGGTGACCTTCACGTCCAGCTGGGCTGTCGGCTCAGCACCCCCCTGAATGGTATCCACAGAGGCCTGGAAATCCACTTCCGGGGCAGCCCTGGCGGGGGAGGTCTCCCATTGTAGGGTTCCTGCTCACTCACAGGGAGCCATTAGGCAGATAATCAGGGCCCCACACCCTACCTTGGCCAAGCACTTGCTGAGAGGAAGCTAATAGAAGTCCTGGAACCCCACCACCCATGTGGGGACAGGTCTGAGGGACACCCATTCATCGGGGGGCTCAGGCCCTCCATCCCAACCTCAGGGACCAGGCTCGGAATCTCTCCCTCCCTCGCCCGGGTTTTCGGTTTCTGTGCCCAAAGGCTCACATCCACCTGAACGGACACATCTAGGCCCAGCTGGCCTGCACACTCCTCACTGCCATGCAGCCCTGACTGCAGTGTGGGGGCCTGTGGGAGCCAGGGGGAGCTCAGGTGGTCCCCCCGCATCCGCAGGCCTGGGCTCATGCAGTTCCCCTGCCTTTTCTTTACTCTTCTTTCAAGACTGGGACCAGGTGTCACCTCCCTAGGAAGCACGGGTGAGTTAGTGGCACTGTCTGTGTGCATCTGAAGCTGTCTGCATCCCCTGCCTTCACGTCCCTCATGGTCTCATGAGTTTCACCTGACTATCCCCTCCCCTGGGCTGGGGCTCCTTGAGGGCAGGGGCCAATTTTTCATTACGCAGTCATTCAATCAGCAAACGCTTATTGAGTACCTACTGGGTACACCGGGACCACAGAGAGGTGAACGAGACAGATGTGGTCCGTCCCCACGGGGAGCTTATAGTTTGAGGGGGAGGCAGATAACGAACGAGTCAGGAATGAAGTGAGGAAGATCCTTACAGATCACGGAAGGGCTAGGAGGAGCCACACCGGACAACAGGGTAGAGAAGAAAGGGGTCAGCTGTCCTTGGGTAGGATGGTCGGGGGCCTCTCAGAGGGAGCGGTAACTGTGCTGAGACCCGGGGATGGGAAGGAGCGGCAGGCAAGGGCTGGAAGAGCGTCGTCACCGCTGGGAACAGCATGAATGGGTCCATGGCTCCCTGGCTTGTCAGAAAACCCACGTATTGTCTGAGTGAGGACCAAGGGAGGGCCTCACAAAGAATGAGATGGCAGCAACAGCGGGGCCTGTGGCCAGGGCAGGGTGTTGCGCAAGAGAATGATGGAACACGGTTTTGAAGTCCTCTTCGCAGGGAACGAAGAGGAAGTCAGGAGCAAAGACGCTGCCGTTAGCTCAGAAACGGTGGTGGCCTGGACCAGGGGGTAGCAGAGGAGGAGGAAGGAAATGAGAGTCAGGTGTTGGGGAGGGATTGGCTGTGGGGTCAAGGGTGATGCCCTTGGGCGAATGAGGCATCGTGCTGGAACAGCCGGGTCATGATGCGCTAGGACTGAGGTGTGGGGGAGCCCTGGAGGGAGCCCTGTTGAGAGGCAGGAGCTCGGGGGCAGAGGGGAGGGCTAGACAGGTAGGTGTGGGGGTTCTCAGCTTATTAGGGGTATCTGACAGCAGGATGCTGGAAGGATGGCCACCGGGAAAGAGCCGTCAGGGGTGAGCGGACGGCCCGGGCAGGAGCCCGGTGAGTCTCTGACGGTTAAAAATCAGGCGCCTGGGGCGCCTGGGTGGCTCAGTCGGTTAAGCATCCGACTTCAGCTCAGGTCACGATCTCGCGGTCCGTGAGTTTGAGCCCTGCATCGGGCTCTGGGCTGATGGCTCAGAGCCTGGAGCCTGCTTCTGATTCTGTGTCTCCCTCTCTCTCTCTGCCCCTCCCCCGTTCATGCTCTGTCTCTCTCTGTCTCAAAAATAAATAAACGTTAAAAAAAAAAAAAAAATCAGGCGCCTAAGCAGTGTGTGTTCGCCCGGTGCAGGACCCTGCTGGCCACAAGATGACAGCAAGGGCCAGATGGGCCTAGGGAGACCTTCAGGCATGTGTTACAGGTTGAATTGTGTCCCCTCTCCCACTCATGTGCTGAGCACCCAACCCCAGTACCTCAGAATGTGTCTTTATTTGGAAATAGCATCATCGTAGGTGTGATTAGACAATATGAGGTCAAACCAGAGCAGGGTGGGCCTCTAATCCAACGTGACTGGTGTCACCCTAAAAGGGGAAATTTGGACCCAGAGACACGCACACAGGGAGAGGTCATGTGACCATAAAGGCAGAAATAGAAATCCGAGGAGGATCTCTAAGCCAAGTAAGGCTGACAATTGTTGCCAAACCGCCAGAGGCTAGGGGAACGGCCCGGATCCAACTCTCCCTCGCAGCCCTCAGCAGGCACCCCACCCCACCGACACCTGGTTCTCAGACTGCTGGCCTCCAGAACTGGGAGACAAGAAATTTCTGTTGTTCAAGTCACCTAGTTGGTGGTATTTTGTTATGGTGGCTCTAACAAAGTAGCAAACTGGCCAAGAAATTCAGAAAGGAAAAAAAAAAAAGTCACATGCCAGCTTCCCAGAAAACTGTGAACTTGCTGAGGCTGAGGGCACTGTGTGACCTTGGGCAAATCACGTGCCCTCTCTGGGCCTTTCCACCCCTGACACACTGAAGAGCGGTTCTGAAGTGAGCCATATGCTGAGTGGAGAAAAGCCACCGAGAAGGAAGACGGGCTGGGTAGATGGGGGAAGTCCAGGGAAAGAGGAAGGAGCCAGAAGGGAAAGCAGCAGATGCCGAGAGCCAGGGCGAGGCTGGGCCCTATGAGGTCTGTGACTAGCTGGTGCGGAACCGCACAGGGTGGCCATGGCCCTGGCCGTCCCGTAACGACGTCCCTGGCTCTGCTCGGTGCAGGACGAGGGACATAGTTCCAGGGAGACGGATGTTCCTGTGCCCGCCGGGGGCAGCGACATGGCCTGGCTCACCTCCTACTAACAGAGGCCACTTCTCCGCAGGTGCTCCCGAGTGTCCGGGGCAGCCACAGACTCCAGCAGCGTGCCCTGCTCCGGGCTGGGAAAGTCCGGGAACCCCGAGTGTGGCCAGGGGGGCCTCTGACCGAGCAGAAGTGGAGGTGCCCACCAAGAAGGGGCTGGGGCGGGGGCGTAGGTGAGACCCGGGACGAGGGCACGCGTTGGAGGCCGAGAGGGTAGAAGGAGGGCTCTGCAAGGATTCTGAGTGGGCTGCCCTCTAGGGGTGTCAAGGTCCCAGCTCAGGGGCAAATCCTGGGGGGAAAGGAGCTCAGGGGATTGTTTTACCTGTGTCTGAGCAGTTAGATGGAGGGAGGGGCCTCTTAAGAGGCCTTGGCTATGCCACTTGGGAGGACATTGATACAAGGCAGGGTCCACCAGCACTAGGACTGCCAAAGCCTGCGAGGTGCTGTTGAAGTGCGAGGGGTGATATCTAGGGGCTTCTGCAGAGCTGATGGGGAGGTGGGCGGGAGGGGACCCTTGGTAGAATGGCAGGGGCTGACAGCACAGCTCTTCCCTGGGACCCACACATCTCCAGAGATCCCAAATGCACATCATGATTGGATTCCTCATTGCAGTTGGTGTAGGAGTCCAATTCTGCATCTGGGTTAACGTGAAGGGTGCAGCAGGGGGCAGAGGCCGAGGGGCCCGAGATGCCGTCTGCAGGAGCTCCGGGAATCTGTAGGCTAGGGAAATTGGGAAGGTTCCTGGAATGCCACGGCAGGGGGTGGAGCGTCCCAGAGCCACACGGGACTAAATACTGGGCAGGGGCTCTGGACCAGGAGCCTGGAATGCTGTTTTCTGCCACGTGTGTTAATACTGAACTTGGGTCTGACGTCGGCAGCTTGTCAGTTTGCGAGGTGCTGTCACTAAATGATTTTGTTCTGTTTTATTCTCCCACTTTATACGTGTGGACGTCGATGTCCTGAGAAGTAAAGGGACCAGTAAAGGGAAGGTGTTTGGAGCTGGAATGGGCACCCAGGTGCAGGTGGGGCTCTGTCCCTTTCAGGCCAGGAGGGAAAGGATTTGTCTAAGTCCCCTGGACTGGAGAGACACAGGTGACTCCAAGGGCCGTTCTGAGGGACACCTACTCCCTGCCTCACTTCAGGTGCCCGAGGGCTTGGGGGAAGGCAGAGGTGTGGCTGGGGATGTGACCATAGGGGAGAGAAGAGGGGCATTATGGCTGGGACAGTGCCCAGGGACCCCGCTTCCACTGCCTAGAAAATCCCAGGGCCTCCACCTCAAGTCTTTTCTTCTTTAAGAAATTATACAAGAAATTATATGCTCATTATTGAAAAAAAAAATCTGGAAACCAGATGAGAAAAAAAATCCATATTCCTACTTAGCAGCAATCACTGTTACCCATTTGGTTATCCTTCTAGACACATGCAGATATGTGCACGTATGTGCATGCGTGTGTGCACGTGCACGCATACTCACACGCGCCTGGACGCTATCGTGCATGCCATCAGAAATAGGCCTCCCTCCCCCTCCGCCCCTGCGGCGATGTAAGAGGGACAGCTTGCCAATCTGAAACATGTCAAGCCGCCTTTTCATCCTTAATGACACATAATACCCCATTATATGGCTAGATGATCATTTATCTAACCAAATCCTCTGGTACTGGAAATTTACATTGTTTTAAAATTTTGCTATCATAAACAATGACATAGGGTAAGTCTGTTTCCACTTACCTGGTTTTTCTTAGGAGACATATCCAGAAGTGAATCTGAGTGAAAAATGTACCCAAACCACAGTCGGAGGGCCCTGAACGTATATTTCCCGATTAAGGCAATTGGGAAAGAGTGTTCCAGAAAGGCTGTTCAGATTTTAGTCTCTCCAATGGTATAATAGGACTGTAGCCCAAACATTCTAAATTTGGATTTTCATCATCTTCTCTCAGAACTCTTAGAGAAGTCTTAGGCATCCAAATGGATGACATTGCCAGAACTTTTTGAATTTACTGTCTGCACGGCAAGAACTTGGCATTCATAGCGATGTTCCCAGAAGCCTAGCGCATTTGAGGGGCCTTCTGGATCACCACCACAGCTGATCTCATCTTGCTAAGCGGTCAGCAGGATAGAGGGGGACAGAATACTGGTCGAGGAGGCAGGATACCCAGGTTCTAGTCCGACTCTGCCTGTCTTCACGTCGGACCACCTGTCACCCGTCACCTGCAAGACAGCGAAAAACATCTCTGGCCCGATCCTTTCATGGGGCCGTTGTGAAGATGGTGTGGGAGAGTGGCCAGGAGAAGTTTTTGTGTTAGCCTGTTCCTTGTGTAATGAGTCGCCCAGAAAATAGGTATGGTAACAGTAATGTGGTTTGCATTCTAGATGAATGTTTGGAAATGGGTGCTTGAGTGTAGGGGTATATATTGCTAACATTTATTGAACACATACTATGTGCCAGGCACTGTGCTACGCCCTTCACCTAATATCTCACTAAATCCTTACGACAACCCTACGAAGTTGGTGCCGCTCTTATCCCCACTTCACAGATGAAGAACTGAGGCTCAGAGAGGTTGACTCACTTGCCTAAAGCCACACAGCTAGCAAACAGTAGACACAGTCTCCACATAAGCAGTCGAAGAGAGGCCATGCAGTTGACAAAACACAAGCCTGGGATTCTGTATGTGGGACAGCCTGTGTCATCCAGTAAGTGACAGTGTTCACTAAAAGGGCTCGATCTCAGATAACCCACTTACTGATTAATCTAATGCTCTGGCTGGGAACAGTTCTACCGAAGCGGAAGCTGAGAGAGTAACGAAGGAACTGAGGAGTGTCACACGATGAACGGCTGAGCCCGGCTGTGAAGCCACCAAATCTGTCCTTCCGCCACACCAAGCAACGGCAGACCTGGAACATGGTCGGGGCACAACAGTCCCAGCCGCTAGCTAAAACCAGGCAGTCAATCGACGCTTTTTGCAACGAATGGAATTAGATCTCCTGCTGCTCGTTTTCTGTAACTTAGAAGGAAATGCAACAAAATATACTTCACGCAGAACTTCCCTGACCTGTGGGTGAAACCTTCCATTCTCCAGGGCTCAGCAATTGAACTAAAAGCTCACTCAGCAATTGTTCCGGCCATAAGCGTGCCGGATTGTCTCAGGGCCTTGAGGCCACTGCTATGTCCATGTGGAGCAGAAGGGGGTGGCGAGCTGGAGAGTGAGGGGTGGAGGGGCCAGAAGAAGCAGAACAGCCCATAATGGACAACATGTGTGCTGGAGCAGGGCTCCCAGCCTCAGGGCAAATCTTGTAACCGAACGTAGGCACTATGGTGGGTGGGGACCCATGCCAGGCAGAACAGGGATCCACTGTTTCCATAGCTTCTGATATTTCCGGAAGACACTCCAAATCTTGATTTTTAAGTTGTCGCAAGACATATACTCCAAAGATCAAACGCACCTACCGATGGTCTGGGTTTGCTCCTTTGGCCACGTGCCATCTCTGGTCTGCTGAGCTGGCAAAGGGGGGCTGGGCTGGACCCTTCCAGAGCCACCAGCACCTTTTCTCGAAGCCCCTCCTGTCCTCCTTTGTTTTCTCTCCTAGTGCAGTGCATGCAGTTCTAGGTCAGATTACTTTCAAGGGTCGGGACCTTACAAGGAGAGTCTGTTGGTGATTTTTATCACTGGGAACCCCACTTATTCTCTAGTTTGAACTTAGAATCATCATAGACTGTCCAAGCGGGAAGAGGGGGGCGTGGTGAGTGGAGGGGTGAACAGAGGCTCAAAGAGAGGAGGGACTTCCCCTGGGAGAGGTCGCCAGTTGGGGGCAAGGCCAAGTGCCTCCTTGGTTGTCCCCTGGCAGGCCCCTGGGTCGTCCTGATCGCCGGCCCTTCCATGCTGTCCATGCTTGGGGCTTGCTGATTGCCCACCTTTCTGCGTGGGCAGCCATGTTTGGGGGCCCATCCCCATCTTAGCAGAAGTGAACAGATCTAGGAGAGCAGCTAATAGGCACCATTTTCCCCCTTTCTATGGGCAGGAAGAAAGAATTGAAGCCACCATTACCCTGGGTCAATTATCTCCAATGGCAAATAAAAGATGAGCTGAATGGAAAAAACCAGAGCTGGGCTATAGCAATTTAATACCAACTCTTATAGTCTAAGCAGCCACAGATTGCACAGGACAAGCCTGTGGTCCGATAAAATCAAACTTATTGACTTGGTGCGGTGAGCAGGTGCGGAATGCTATATGCCAAGAGGCAGAGGGAGTGCCTTTTCTAGGGTTTGGGTTTCTACTGGAGAGTTCTGGAAGGGTCCAAGGGAAATAGGGGTCATTTCTGGATTGGTGACTGTTTCTGAGGCAGGATGAGGGATTAACCAGGGGGACAGGGTGCTCTCTGGAGGCAAGGGTGACTTAACAACTGAGTATCCCCAGGAATAAATCAAAATAGCAACACAGATCTGGGGGGCTCATTGGTAAGAGAGTGATCGTCACTCAAAGACGGGGCGAGTACGGCATTTTACAACCGTTGCTTGACCTTGGGCAAACCAGCATTTCCTGTTAATGTTGCAGCTTGGTTTCATCTGTGTCTGTCCCCCAGCCTGATGCATGGCAGGACTGCTTTTGTTTTCAGTCGGAGGTGATTTTCACACTTTTAATCCTATTCGGGGGGTGTTTTTATTCCTCGGCCAAGTCAGCGAAAATTAAAACACAATTAGCACCACGGCATCTCTGTTGCTATTTTAATTTCCTTTTGCATATTGAAATGGCCCAAAGGGAACACAAGTAGTAAGGAATGGGTCACTAGGCACTCAGCAAGGGTCTCGACCAAAACCACTTGCCTCATGAAGATTACCCTAGAGACTATGCCACGATTTGGGCCAGAGTGAACGAACATTCCAGGAATAGATTCGTGCCTTGTTTTGTGAAAGTGGTGCAATGATAGGAGTTGGGCAAAGAGAAGTCTCAAAAACTCATGGTTCCCCCAGTTTGGTGGAAAACGGACTGTGGATTTGTAGGTGCCGAGATAGCGTCAAAACACCTGCTATTTGTCTCCCGTGAAGGATAAAGAGCATCCCAGATAGAGATGGAAGGACGGCACTTTCCCAGGCACTTTCCCCTCCCAGGTGGGAGGGAGAAAATATGCAAACAGTGGGTACCCTGTGTTAATAATCTCTGATGGCAAAAAAAAAGGCTTAGCTGGGTGGAAATAACCAAATGCTGGGCCAGCCCAAGAGTATACAAAAACTTGAGCCCTGTGAACCTAGGGGGCTGGTGGGCTTCTGCAGGGCAATCCCCGTAGAACTAGGAAAGTCCCAGACAGGATGGAGTATCCCCATACACAAAATAGGACCTTTGCTGTCTTACAAACAACATTACATCTGAGCAGACATTTTTTTCCAAAGCAGATGCACAAACGGGATAAGCACACGAAAAGATGCCCAAAATCATGAGGCATCAGGGAAACTCACATTAAAAACCACAGTAAGAGGGGTGCCTGGGTGGCTCAGTCCGTTAAGCGTCCGACTTCAGCTCAGGTCATGATCTTGCAGTTCGTGAGTTCGAGCCCCGAGCTGTCCGCACAGAGCCTAGAGACTGCTTCAGATTCTGTGACTCCCTCTCTCTGCCCCTCCCCTGCTCCCTCTCTCTCTCTCTCTCTCTCTCAAAAATAAACATTAAAAAATGTTTAAATAAAAGAATAAAAACCGCAGTAAGATATCACTTCACGCTCACTAAGATGGTTATAATTTTTAAAAAGACAGACATCAAGCGTTGACAGGATGTGGAGAAATTCACACCCTCATACGCTGCTGGTGGGAATGCAAGATGGTGTACTTGCTTTGGAAAACCGTCCTCAAAGGGAGTAATCCGATAACCCAGCAATTCCACTCCTAGAGAGCTACCCCGCAGAGTTGAAACATGTACGCACACAAAAACTTGTACATGACGGTTCCTAGCAATATTATTCACAAAAGCCAAAAGGCAGAAGCAATCCAACTGTCCATCAGCTGATGAATGGATAAACAAATGTGCTGTGTCCATAGAATGGAATATTACCTGGCCATAAAAGGAATGAAATACTGACACACGTTACAACATGGATGAATCTTGAAAATGTTATGCTAAGTGAAAGAAGTCAGGCACAAAAGCACATGTTATATGATTCCATTTACATGAAAAGTCCAGAATAGGCTTTGTGTGTGTGTGTGTGTGTGTGTGTGTGTGTGTGTGTGTGGTGGCGGCATAGGGCAGAGGGAGTGCTGAGGGAAAAGGAGAGTACAGGAGTTTCTCTTTGGAGTGATGAAGATGTTCCGGGATGGGCTATATTGCACGACTCTGTGAATTCTAAAAACCCTTGAATTTTGTACTTTAAACGGGTGGATTTTGTAGTCTGTGAATTGGATTTCAATAAAGCTTTCATATAAAAATAATAGTGGGGGAAACTGGGTGAGGGAACTCTTTGAACTATTTTCACAAATTGTCTGTAAACCTGAAACGTTCTAAGATTAACCCCTTATTTTTAAAAAACTTACAGATGAAGTGAACAGAGACCAGACTGATTTCCTGGCTTCCCAGGACCCAGTCTTTTCCAATCCCTCTATCCCAGGCAGCTTGAAGAGGGCAATAGGGAACATATAAACCAGTGACACTCAGCCCTCAAGCTAATGTTCAGAGGGAAGGATGCAAGCAGGGCCCAGATAAACAAAAGCAAATGGGAGGGTTGGCTATAAATGTTCCAGATCCAATGTAAGCAAAGGCAAAAAACGGACATGGTGCCTAGATAAGACTTCCACAGGAAAAAAGGGAGGAAGGAATCAAAGAAGAAAGAAACGAGAGAGAAGAAGGAGAGCCTACAAGGGAAAGATGAAGCATCCATTCTGGAAGAAGACACCCCCAGGAATTGGAGAAAACAGACAAATGTTTTGCGTTCTCAAGAAATTAGAGATGACTTGAATTATCTGAAACGAGACATTCAAGTCAAGACGAGGCAATAGAATGAGTTGACAAGGACGTTGTGGGGACTAAGAAAAGAAACCAAGGACAAAAATAACACCGCACTGCGAATGGTTATAGTAGAGTCAGATCAAGGGTATAATTGACACGATAGCAAAATGGAAGACAGATTTGAGAAAAGTCACACAGCCTGGGGCAGAAATTAACCCAATGTGCAGTAGAGGTAAACTCGGAGACCGCCAATCCTCCCATGGGAAAGATACACCAGCAAGCTGTTTCACCTCTCCTCTGATTTCTCATCCATGAAGTCGTGCTAATAACAATATCTGCTACACAAAGTTCTGGGGTGTGCAGGCTCAAGAGGATGGGCTCTGCCCATTCAAGCTGCTCAGGATTTAAATCCTGAGTCTCATTCTTATTACGCGTATAACCTTGACCGACTTACTTCTTTCTTCAGCCCCTTATCTGTAAAATTGTCCTAACAGCAGTCACACAGACTTTGTAAGTTTCCAGTGTGGATTAAACACTTAAGAACCGACGGATACTTCTTGACATAACTTAATGAGTATGTGATTGTTTCAGCTCATGTGAACTTCATAAGTAACGTGCATACTGATGACAAATGAGAAGCATCCCCATTACATAATATTAAAATGCTCACTGTCATCATTCCTATTTAACATTAGTCCCTGGAAGTATTAGCTAGTGGAATCAGACAAGAAAAAAAGTATTATTAGAAGGGAGGTAGGTGTGGTCTGATTGAGACTTACAAAAGAGTATTGACAAGCATAAGATTAGGTAGCCAGAGGAAGAAGGTAAGACTTGATCTCGGTGGCTGGGGACAGAACTAAGGTTTGAGAAGCCAGGAAAGGTAGTGACATCTCTGTTACTGTACCTCCAAGGTGAAGTTGGATACCACGTCACGGGTGGTCCAGCGAAGGTTACCCATGGGCTGGGAAGGTTGTTAGAGAGCTTCTGAGGGGTATCCAGCCATGGGATTCTAAGGTGCTACCAGTGAGGATACAGCCTCCCCTGCCTTTGCTGCAAATGGGTCTCCCGCCTATTCTCCTCTATTTATGGGGAGTGGGGTAGGGGAGGGGCGGTTGTTGAGCCAGCACGCTGGGCCGGGAGAAGCTGACCCCCACGTGTGTCCTTCAGCTAGAGTCCCAAGTGTCTCATCTTTAAACTGCCATATGTTCTAGTCAATGTCACCCGAGGTGTGGGCGACATAACTCTGGGGGGTGCGATGATGAACTTAGGTGGCCCAAGGAGGAGGAGTGTTGATACACTGCTATTTATCGTCATGTGTTCGAGGAACTTTTATAAAGAACGCATCGAAAGCATGATGCCATGGGCATTATTGCTTAGATCAAAACAATATTTAAGTAAACAAACTAAGAAAAGTACCTTTAAAGAAACCTTAGGAATAGCACAGAGAGTGAAGCATCATAACACATTCGCGATGGGGGGCATCAGAAGGGCTCAAGTTTGGGAACCCAGGGCTCTTGTCAGTGACTCCGGAGTCTGACAAACCTGGATTCTAATTCTGGAGGCTTCACTTACCAGTTGCATGGCCTTAGATGATCCGGGATCCCTTTCATCATGTGGCATAAAAATCAATACTTTTGCACACTCATCTCCTTAGCAACCCTGTTCACAACCCAAAGGTCCGTCGATGGATGAATGGAGCAACAAAATGTGATGCACACATTCGACGGAATGTTATTCAGCTTAAAAAGGGAAGGGAATTCTGATGTGGGCTGCAACACGGACGAATCTTGAGGACGCCACGCCGAGTGAAATCAACCAGTCACAAAAAGGACAGCTACTGAATGGCTCCACTTACTCGAGGGACCTGGAAGGGTCAAATCTATAGAGACAGAAAGGAGAAGGATGGTTGCCCAGGGCTGTGGGGACGGGAGGGGGAGTTCGTGTTCAATGGGTGCAGAGTTTCAGTTCTGCAAGCTGGAGAGAGTTCCGGGGGTAGATGTGGTGATGGTCGCACAACATGCACGTGTTATTACTGGACTATACACTTGACGATGGGTAAGGTGGTGAGTTTTACGTTAAAAATGCATAGAAATCAACTATAAGAAGTAATTTTATGGACTCATATAATGGGGAACGATGGGGGACAGTCAGGGGCTTCAGGTGTGACCGATGCTTTCCAGTGATGGCATCCCCTCAAAAGCCAATATTCCCCTCCTCCCCCCAAATCCAAGGACAGTCTGTGATTGGCCCAGCTTGGGTCACATGCTCATCCTACCCCTGAACCAGTCCCTGTGCCCAGGGATTGGGGGCTGTGGTTGGATGGAACTAGTTTCAGTCCCACCCTGGAAGGAGGGTGGGGGACACCTTGGGCAGGCACAAACAGCGGCTGCCACAGTGGCTAAGGAGACTGGATCCCAAGAAAGACCCAGAGCCATAGGGGAGAAGGTTGGAAAGGACAGTCTATCTTCATGCTTCAGGCAGAGAGGCAAACGGTAGGGAGAAACTTCAGGGTCTGGAGCCAGGGGAAACCTAAGAGTGACCTAGAAGTGGCCAGTGTCCTGGCACCATGATGTCCAAGTGGGTGCATAGTCACCGCAGACAGGGGGCGCTGCTAAGCATAGAGACTGCAGAGCCCTTAGGAGCCAGCCTGGCCTCCAAACAACATAGGATCTGAGGGCACAGGTGACGAGGAAGGCAGGCTGGATGCCACTGGCATTTCCAAGAAGGCCAGTGACAACTCTGACCAGTGCTTTGTGATATGTCTGGAACCTCCGAGTGCCCTCTGCTGCCTGTCCCCGTGGGGGTTAGCGGTGATTCCCTTAAAACCTGGAGATAGGACGTGGGCCAGTTGAGGGACTTTGAAGAGAGTCAGGGAGTGACAACAAAGCCCGACTTGCTCCGTATCTGAGAGATGGGGGAAGAGGAAGCAGGAGGAAGGTGGGCGAAGTGGCTGGGAGTGAGAAAGCAGCAGGCCAAGGGTGGGTGGCCCGCAAGAAGGCGGCGTAGAAGGAAAGAGCACTGACTGAGGAGCCCCGCAGCCCTGCGTCTGATCCACTATTTATTGGCTGTGTGAACTCTGACGTGTTACTGTTGCTTATGCTCTAAGCCTCGGGTTTTCCACCTGTAAAATGTGGTCATGACGCCTGCCTTACAGGTTGTCTTGGGCGCCCAATGGGGTCAGGGTATCCGTACGAGCCCAGCTTGGTCCTCCACGTCCCTGCAAGGTAACAGTTTCCCATTGGTAGAGATTAGTGTTCTCTTCCACAATGTTTTTCTGTGTGCGTTGTTCAGCTCAGACCCTTTATCTTTCTTTCTCCCGATAGACCGCAGGGCTGCGGAGAAAGATCTGTTGGCCATCTACCCTCCAAATATATGTGTAAGAAGCCAGGCCCAGAACACCCTGTCTTTTAAGCGCAGTGATAAAGGGTGCAAAGGCCAGGCGGTGACACAGGCATTTTGCAGGGAGTTGCAAAAGCAAAATAGATAAATAAATCTCAAGGACCAGCTCAGCAGCTCTGGAGAGAGGGATACTCTCTGGAATAAGACAATGACGAGAATCTGCAGTGGCAAATATTAACCTCTTGGTAATACTTCCCGAACAGTTAAAGGGGAGGTAGGAGGCTTACTGAAACAGCCAGGTGTTCTGTGCCAACAAGTATGATTTATTCTGGAAGCAGATACCTTCTAGGATGTTCTACTGTGTGGATGGCTAAAAATTATTCCTAAGGGAGGAGGGAGAGATTGTCATAACTACAATTGCCAAGGGGCAAGGGCCCTGGTCCAGGAACAGACCTCTAGGTCAGCCCGTTGACGGAGCTGGACAGCCCAAGGGAGGGGCTGGAGAGCCAGGGAACGGGGACCAGGGGGGGGGGGGAGCTGAACTATTGAATCGGCAAAACTATTAAATGAGAGAAAATTCCTACACGGGCTACAACATGGATGAGCCTGGAGGACATCGTACTGAGTGAAATAAGCCAGTCACCAAAGGATAAATACTTTGTGACTCCACTGATACGAGGTACCTAGGGCAGTCCAGTTCCTAGGGGGGTGCTGGGGGCAAGGAGGGGGAACGCGGAACAAGTGTTTGATGGGCACACACATTCAGTTTTGCAAGGTGAAGAGAGTTCTGTGGACAGATGGTTGGTGATGTTTGTACAACAACGTGAGTGTACTTAATCACCGAACTGTATACACCTGAAATGTGGGTAGAGTGGCAAGGTCTATGCTATGTGGATTTTAGCAAGATTAAAAGTATGGAGAACAATGAAAGTACAATGAACGTGGGCTTTCTGGAGGCGAACGCGTGGTAGGGGTGCAGACGGGGGAGGACGAAGCCAGCAAGATGACAAGGGGCGTGGTTATAAAAGAGGCTGCCGCCAGGGGGACGTCCTCCGTGGGAGAGGGGACTTTAAAAAAACAAGGCGATCTCATACGGACGTGAAGCTGTTGGCTGGATCCACAGCCAATCCCCGTCCAGCCCCTGATCTGGACAGAAGCCTGCGGCACACACAAGGTTTGCGTGAACGGGGTATTTGAGGAAACCTGGAGGGACGCAATCGGTCTGAGGTGCCCGTGAGGTGGGGCCGAATCGAGTGGCCAGAAGAGGACGGAGCGGTGATCCACGGACCTAATTCAGTGGAAGCAGGAGCTCAGAGCCACAGGCGACCATGACACTGTAGATCCTCAGCGCCTCCCATATCTCCGCGCCCCGGCTTCCCAGGGAATCTGCAGAAATCCCAAGGCTCACGCTGGACTCCCCAGAGGGTCAAAGCCCATCTTCTCTAGATCGTAAAGGGGAGCGAAACCCCAGCTGGGTCACATTTCCGCCACGTCCCCTCCTTGATCTTGCCGACCACCGTTTTTGTTAACGCTCACGCTTTTTGCATTGCAGCCACAACCTTTGGTGAGGGTTGCTGTCCGCAAGGCAGTAGAGCACAGCGGGGAAGAGCGGGGGGTTCCCGAGCCAGACGTGCTGGATTTGGGTCCTGGATCCGCCACTTACAGTGTGGATTTGGACAGATGGTTCGAGCCCTGATTTATTCATCTAGAAAATGGGAGCGATGATATTAGGAGAGCTTCTGGGAGAAGCTGGTAGTGATGGAGGTATTGGTATTACTTTATGGAGGGCTGTGGGTTCTTGACCTCCGCTCTGACCTACCCAGAGTCCTGTGTGTGTTGGCTCGGGAAGGACAGAGCCTCGTTCTCAGGCTGCCTTTCAGCTCTCAGGAACACAGAACCAGCTGAGCCCCGCGTGAGTGATTCCACTTGGGCTTTCTTCAAGGGAGTGGGGCACAGGCCTACTACCGAGAGTAGGCATGGAATTGTCCTCTTAAAGGGAAGGCAGGTTTTTAATAGGCTCCCTGTGATAGGAAAGTCGGGGTTGCTGTTGAGGCCGTAGGGCTGGGAACAACCTTGAACCTGGGGGCTGCTCTTGAGCAGGGCGGGCAAAGTGGCTCAGACTCCTCAGCATTCTGCCTCTGGCTTTGACGGTTTCTCTGCTGCGTTCTGGCTTGAATGCATTCGGAGGACTTGGGCTTTCCCGAAATACTCTGGGAGAAGGGAAGACATCGGTCAGGAGAGGACAGGGAGGGGACAGGCCCCAACTTGGGAGCTGCTCGGGAGACCCAGGTGGACCAAGACGTGGGTCAAGCCCCGCTTCTGCTCTGGGCTCCGCTGGTGACTCGGGAGGGGCCGACTCCCCTCCCTGAGCTTCACCACTGCCTCTCTGTCTACACCCAGGGAACAAATACCCAAGGAGTGCCTACTCTGTGCCAAACACTCAGTCGGGCCCCTGGGACCCCTTACAGTCTAGTGAGGGAGAATCGTGTACATGCTGGATATCTGTCCTCTTCTCTCCCCCTGCCCTGGCCTAAGGCACCAGAACCATGTAGCAGCCTCCTCCCCGGTCTCCCCTCATCCCCGCCTGCCCCCAACAGTCCATTTTCTACTCAGCAGACAGAGGGGTCCCCCATGCCCTGCATATAACCCTCCAGTGCATGCCTATGCCCTCTGCATGAGACCATGGGCCGGCCCTGCCCACCTGGCCCATTTCCCTTCTTACTACTGTCCTGCCCCACAAGGCCCTGGCCACCCTGGCCTGCTTATGCCTGCTCGTGCTCTCACACACACACCAGGCGGGTGAGGGCCCTACTTCTGGGCTCTCCCCAGACCTGCACAGGGCTGGATCCTGCCTGTCGTTCAGCCCAAGGAGCCCTCCCCCGACCCTGCCAGTCCTTCTTGCTGTCCCTCATTTTACCCTGCTTTATTTTCCTCTGGCACCTGTCCCCTCTGGCACCTGGTGTTTTTATTTGTTGTCTGCACTCCTCCTCACAGGGGTAGAAGCTCTATAGCAGCAGGAACTTGTCTGGAATCTTCCCCAGAGCCCCACTCACAGCCGCTAAGCAAGCCTCTCTCAAATGAATGAGTGAATAGATGAATGGATGGAATGGGCAGCTTCCCTAGGACTGGGACTCATCTCTGGGGTCCTTGACCCCCCCCCCACCCGAGGAGTACAGCCAGGGTGGGCCTCGAGGAGCCCCCAGGATGATCCGCTGCGTGGAATCTTACCCGGTTTGTCGCCTTTGGGTAGAGGCGGTGTCTTCGTCTTCTTCAAGGATTGGCTATAACCGACACAAAGACAAATCTGGGAAGGTGAGGCCTGAGCCCTCTGCTGCAGAGTGGAGGCAGGGAAGTGCTCCGGGGAGACGCAAGAGCCCCCCCTCCTGGAGAGCCCCAAAGTATCTGTCCCTGGCTGGCACCACCCAAGCGGGACCCCGACAGACAACTGTGACTCCATTGCCTGCTGTGGCCCCAAGGAGCCAAGGCCCTTCTGCCCCAGGAGCGGTAAGGGAGGCCCCCGCACCAGCCCACCCCAGCCCTCGCTTGGTCCCTGCTTCCTCGCAGAGAGGAAGCCTTCCCCCGTGAGTGGAGAAAACAGAATTTCTGCTGCCCTGATAGAGGACTTCAGCTTTGCACCAAAGCAAACCTTTTTACGCACCCAGTGTAATTTTCTTCCCTAGGGGTCTGGGCGAGGGGTTTTGAGACGTGAAACGGAGGCCACCAGATGGGCGGTGGCTTGCCCCAGGTCATAGTGAAGCCTGCCTTCCTTCTGTGCCTCCCCTGGTCTCTCAAAGTGGAAAAGAGCACCCCGTTCCGGGCCAGAGCAAGAACCCAGGCCTTCTGGTTAATGAGCACGAACACCTGCCTCCTTCCCCCCTACCCATGCTGCAGCCACCCCACACGTGTCCCCTGGAGCGAGCACGTTCTTGCCTTCCCTTCCTGACTGCCCCCACGCTCTCATCTGCTCCTGCAAATCCTCCCTACGTCAGTAGTGTTCCCCAAGCTCTATCAGAAAAGCTCCGGAGATTGTCCAAATCACGCATCCCCCGGTTCGTCCCCAACCTGCTGTGTTGGAATCTCTAGGTATTCGCATTTTTAACAAGGTCTCCGGCAAATCTGCGTGCGGCTGGGCTCAGAAGTTAGACCAGCCCAAGGCCGAATCAACTGTTCTCGAGCCTTAGGTCTCTCATCTATAAAATGCAGGCGGTTGTATGGACCACAGGCGTGTAAAGTGTCTGTCTGGACATGCCAGGCAGGCACGGTGAGCACCCGCTATTGCTAGTTCCGTTGCTGACGCCCAGGCCCTCCTCACCTGCTTCGTGAGGGCTTCCCTTTCCCAGTCTCCTCCAGCCATCCAAGGCGCTTAACCCCGGCATTAAGGTATCTCTGCTTGCCTGTGTTAGCTTTCCTCCTCTACTTGTCTTCTCAAAGACCAAGAGCATCTGGAGGGGTAGATGCGGCTTCTCCAGCCCTGCCTTGTTTATAGCTGACACAGGTCACCCCTTGGGCATCCCCCACAGCCAGCCGCCAAGGTCCGGTCTGGCAGAGGGGCCTTCATGCAGCACCGGCTGGACTGGAGGGTCCCTGAGGAAGGGCCCGGGCCCGCTCCCGCTCCCCCAGCATCGGCTCCGGCAGCCCAGGTGGTGGCCAGCGCCGGGATGCCTTTTCTGGACCACCCTTGGCCTCACCTGGGAGGACAGGAGGCTGAATGCGAGGGAACGGTTCTGGGAACTGCGGGGAGGGGTGCAAAGCTCACCTGCAGGGTGGCTGTTTCCTCTCTTGAGATGGCTCTTGGCCTTCCTGGAGCTGATCCAGAAGTTTTTCTACTGGGATGGAGTCTAGGGGCTGAGGAAGGAGCTGCGCCACCGCTGTCTGCAGGAGCCCCAGGGCCAAATCTTTCTCTGCAAGCACAGCCAGGGGGTGCAGTCCTCAGTGGCTACACCCACCCTGTCCTGTCCCCACAAGGGACGGGCTGGAAGAGGGGCCTCCAGCTCTCCTGCCCAGCCTGGCCCAAGCAGCTTTCTGCCTCCAGCTCCCTCTTCTGTCGTGGCCCCTGTGGGCACGCGGCCCTCCTCGCCCCCCCCCCCCCTTCTGTCACTACTCTTTCATTTGTGTACACCTTGTTCTTGGCCCCCTCTGGCCCGCCCACCAGCCCACCCACCAGCCCACCGGTCCTGCCTCCTCCCCTGCCTTCTGCCCCTCCCCCGCCCCGCCTCCCCTCTCTCTGCTCGGCCCCTGCTGGGATACACCTTCCGGCCTGTGTGCCAGCGTGCGCGCGCGCACGTCATGCCCGTGTTCGCGAGCATGCGCCTGTGTGCTTATGTGCACGTGTTGCGTCTGTGTGTGCGTGTGCCCCACGGCGGTGGGTGAGGGGGTGTGTCTGCTGAGTACACCTTTGGACCCGGCCCTCCCAGGTGCCATGGCCAGTGGTCAGCGCAGAGGCGCCTCCGAGAAGCAGGGTCGGGGCAATCCCACTGAGGACGGAGGAGGAGGGTGCAGGGGCGTGGTGCAGCTGGGAAAGGTTAGTTTGGGGCTCCAGAAAAGGAGAGGGGGCCCAGGCGGAAGGCCCTGGGCGGGAGCCGAATGACACCCAAGTCCTGCAGAAGCAGAGAACAAGGCCCTCCACTTCGAGAAAGACGTGGGCACGGGCTGCGTCCTCACCTTTCGGGGGAGCATATAGTAGCCAGAACTGGATAGCGCTCAAGGAGTCTGTCTGCAGGATTTGGCAGAGGAGCTCCAGGATCTGTGGGCAGGAGGACAGGCCTTGGGTCAGGGTGCCCGGGTGGCACGTGCCAGCCAGCAGCGCAGGCCCCCCTCCCGCTCCCACAGCCACACGCTTGGCTAAAATGGTCCCCGCGATGGACCCTGCCCCCACAATGGTCCCCTTCCCTGTGACTTCGCACTTTATGGAATGCTTTCTCTCCCGCCAGTCCTGGAGGGACATTCCTAACCTCCTCACTGGCCAGATGAGGAATCTGAGGCCTTGAAAGGACACCTAGCAGGGACAGTGTGGCAGAACGCAGCCTCTGAATCAGGTACGTGGGCCCCTCATTTGTGAAGCCTGCGTGGGCTGATTTTACCCCAAAGTCCCTCACTGGGGAGGCAAAGGCAGAGCTGGCCAGTCAGCTCCTCGGAGACGCACCGAATCCTTGGTGTGGGGGTTTCAGGGACCACACAGGCCTCCCCGCCCTGGAGTTCCCAGGGTCTAGAGATGCCAGCAAAGAGGTGGGGTGATCCCAATGGGCGGGCTGAGGGCCAGGGCTGGCTGATGCCGCAGATCGCCCAGCGTGGGGCTCCGTCCCGCCGAGCAGTGTGCACACTTTGCTGTCAGCCGGTTCCTCAGCCTCTGGCACCTTTGCCACTTCGGGGCCCTCTTTCCCCCGTGTTCTCCAGTCACGGGTCATCGGGGGAAGATCCAGCTCTGTGTCAGATGGGCTAGGGGGGCGGCTGTGCCTATGGTCGGCCGGAGTTGGGGCCTGCGGTGGGAGGTGGAGCCCCTGCAGTCCTGGGAAAGCGGGGTCCCCTTAGTGCTTGGCGGTCAGTCTTCCCATGACCTGAAGGGGCCCCATCAGTCCCCAGCAGGTCTGTCTCATTCTTGGCAGAGTGGGAACTAGGCCAAGGCTCTTCCCAGGCCTATGCCTGCTAGGGTGCCCCCTTATCCCCAGATACCCGCCTGCTGTCGTGACCCCCACCCTGGGTGTGCCCCTGGGCCCTTCTCCGTTCTCCGCATCCAACTTACCTGCCCTGTGCCCCCTCCCCACAGGACCTGAGAACCTAATTCCAGGCAAGATGAGGCCGCCCTATGGTGGAGAAAGTACTGCTCTAGTCCCAGCTATGCTGCTCCCTCTCTGGGGACCTGGGCCACAGAATGTCACCTGGCAGGGCCTTAGCCTCCCTATCCGTGGAACGGGGATCCTGGGCCCTGTCTGCTCTATCCACTTCACGGGACTGTTGTAAGTCTCCAAAGGGACCGCGTGCTCGGAAGTGCTGATCACGGGGAGGGTGTCGAGATGCTGGCTCAGTGTCTAACCTTTCCTGGAGAATACGTATGCGTTGTCACAGGGGACCCTCAAGTCGCCTCAGCCCAGCGGAATCAGTCACGGACTCATGCCAGGCCTCGATGGGAAACTTGCACGCGGTGGAGGTGGGTTTCTGCTTCATGTGGTACAGACCAAACCCCCCAGAGTGTGCGGGGACCGGGCTGGGACTGGCCTTGCAGCCTGCAGGCTGCAGCACACCAGGGCGTGGGCTGGGGACACGGCCGGCAGGACCCTGCTCTCCACGCGTCTCACTCCCTCTCTGAACTCATCCACTGCCACGGCTGGAGCAGCCCCTCGAGACATGTTCCTGCTCCCAGCTTGGGTAGATCCTGGCACTAAAGCCCCGATGGGAAAGGCCTTCAAAGAGCGGGGGTGGGGAAGGCTCACACAGAAACCTGGAGGCCGCAGGGGATTGGATCCAGGCTCCTGACTCCCAGGTCTCACAGCCTCGGGTACAAGCGGCCCTGGGAGAGGCCGCACTCGAAAGCAGTTTGTAAGCACCTTGTTGGGATTACTGTGAGCCTGGGAGCAGCAACCACCACGTTCTCAGCCCTCAAGACGAGGCCTCGGTTGGGCCTGTGGCCCCCAGCCTTCCCAGGGCCTCACCAGCAGCTCCTGATCCGGCAGCTTGAAGGTCTGGACTCCTCCATCTTTACCAGAGGGATAAATCCGTGGGTCCTGGCGGGAGTGACGGTGGCCAATGGCTCTGGTGCCAGTGGGGATGAGCCTGCCGGTCTCAGCTGAGTATTTTGCTCCCTGCTCCCGCGGAGGCTCCTCCTTCTGCTGGGAGCAAAGTAGCTAGAGACTCCAGGCAGTGAGAGACAGAGAGAGGCTCAAGGAAGAAGCCAGAGCAGAAGAGAAGGAGGCCCAGTCACACCTCCAGGGCACCATCACCTCCTGGAATCCCAGCATCACAGCGTTGCAGGGACCTGGGAGGATGACCGGGCCAGCCCCACCCTGTTCTGGACCCCTCTCCCCAGCCGGGAGCCCATCAGTTAAA
This sequence comes from Panthera onca, assembly GCF_046562875.1. NCBI lineage: Eukaryota > Metazoa > Chordata > Mammalia > Carnivora > Felidae > Panthera > Panthera onca. The sequence goes on along the minus strand of NC_138349.1, from coordinate 56,114,853 downwards.
GCCAAAGTTCTTCCTCCTGGAACTTCTTGAATGCTGGAGCCCCTGGTGGTCCTCTGAAGTCCTCATACTTCCTCCTGGGTAGACGCTCCCTGCCCAAACCCCCCAAGCCCATCAGAGATTTGAAAGCAGTATCCTGGGCCAAGGCCCCCGTCGCCTACCTTAATTCCTAGCTCAGCTTCCCCCAGGTCTTTCTCCCAGAGCTTGGCATCCTTTCTTTGCCCTGGGAAAACCCTTCTGAGCTAGGCCTGTGGGTACAAGGCCTGGGACCTCCTACCCATGCAACCCCAGTTGAGACTGGTAGTATCTTTCTTCCCATTTTAAAGGTAGGAAAAGTGAGACCCAGACAGTTTAGCTGAGTTGCAGTGAGCATTGCAGTGAGTTAGCTGCAAAGCAGGGATGAGAACTCTGCTGCAGAAGACAAGGGCAGGGGGTGCCTGGGTGACTCAGTTGGTTGCTTTCAGCTCAGGTCATGATCTCATGGTTCGTGCGACTGCACCCCATGTTGGGCTCTGTGCTGGTGGTATGGAGCCTACTTGGGATTCTCTTCCTCCCTCTCTCTCTGCCCCTTCCCCGCTGTTGTGCTCTCTCTCTCTCAAAATAAATAAATAAACATTAAAAAAAAAAAAAAAAAAAAAAGACAAGGGCAGGACCAGACTCTGTCCCCAAGGGCCAGGCCTGTCCTAAGTCCAATTCCAACTACCTTCAAGCTGCCTCCCAATTGCCTTTACTGGCTTACCAGCAAACAGCACCCGTGAGGCCACCCCATCCTGTTTGAAATCCTTCAGTGGTCCTCCGCTCCTTAGGAGATCTGACACTACACTAAGTTGAGAAACTAAGAACAAACTCCTCTTTTTGCCCACATTCAAAGTCGGCCCCTTCCCACCCTCCCCCCGATGGCTGCCCACTTCAATTCCCTGGACCTCAGCCCCGGTCTCTAAAGATGTCCTGCGTTTCCCAGCTTCTGAGCGTTTGAGCCGCCTGCCCCCACGAGGAATGCCTCCCCCGTCGGGTTCTAAACATCCCACCTCTGTTATGAACCCTTCTTGGACTTCTCCACCTAGCCACGATGGACCCTCCCCCTTCCGCTGGTGCCGCGCAGCCCCTCCTCCCGGGCCAACAGAGCACCCCTCGTGAGTGCTGTCTCTGCACCCCATTAGGTGGAATCCACTCGGGAGGGATTCCAAGGGACGGCCCCGTCGCACCCCTTCCCAGACAGCTCCTGTGTTCCGCACCCACCTCTTTGCTCTTCAGCTCGTTCTCGGTGAAGACGGCCACCCGAGAAGCCAGGTTCTTCAGTTCCTTCTTCCAGGCCTCTGGGACGAGGGGACAAGACGTTGCCAGCTGATACCCGGGGTCCTCCTCTTTGCCCTCCCTGCGGCACTCACACTGGGAGGGCTGTGGGGGGTGGGGAGAGCCTGCTCACCTCCCCAGCCTTCTGCCCTGTGTCCTACAGGGAGAGGGGGAGGCGGTGCCCTTGAGGGAAGGAGCGGCAATGCCCCCATTGGTAGGTGAGTGCGGTCGCTACTGGAGGGGGCTGAAGTTCATATCCCAGCCTGTGGCTTCCCCGGGGAGGTGCTGGAGATGCTTGGCTACAGGGGCCGAGATGCCTGCGGTTTAATCTAGCTTTGCCTCTTTTAGGAGCCGGAGGCTGGCACCGAGGTTGGCTCAGTTGCTATGCTGTGCCAGTCACTCAGATACTGGACTGTTCCTGGCGAACCCTCCCAAGCCTCTCTGCGCTGCAGGGCTGTCCTGGTTCCTCCTCCTTGGGGGCTCTCCCCACCCCCACCCCCGCCGGCGGGCTTTCCCTTGGCCCTTCCAGAAGGGTCAGACTGGGCAGGGCAGGGCAGGGGCCTCCGGAAAGCTTTTGCTCCAGCCCCGTCTCTGGCTGGATGGCTCTCACTGACTGGTGCCTGAACATACAAGCTGCTCAATATTTCCAATATCATTCCTGCCTGTAGCTGTCAATCACGTGACTATCTGCCCGTCCTCTGTGATAACGCCTCAAACACCTCAAATCTGAGTAGGGGCCACATTTCTGAGGACCTGGGCAGTGGGGAAAAACGCAGATTCTGCTGTCAGAGGAAATGTGGAAAACTCTAGGGTGCCCCACGGAACCCCACTGACCTAAGAGCACTGGTCCTTTCCTTCCCAGGCACCTGCCGAAGTACCCACCATAAGGAAGCCAGGGGTCCCGATTGGACTGCGGGTCTCCAATGGGGACAGGGATGGTGGGCATCGCCATCAGACAGCGGGATAAGAGTGTGGCTTGAGGCAACGGGGCCAGAGAGAACTTGTCTCTGACGACACAGACGGGCTTCCCGGTGAAATCTGTGAAGGGTTAGAGGCTGTGGGAAGGAGGGCCTGGGCCTTATCTCTGATTATCTCCAGAGCAGGGCCACTAACTCTTCCGCTGCTACCTCCTTGGTCTACACCACCATCAGGCAGGCCAAGAGAGTCACTCCTGTCACTTCTTTGTCTTCAACCTTCCAGTGGCTCCCACTGACTCAGTGAGATGGTTTAATGGTAACTGGGGTGACCTCTAAGGCCCACACAATCTGGACCCCCCCCCCACCTCCTTTCTGGTGTATCTCCCTTCTACCCCTCCTTACTCTGTTCCAGCTGTACTGGCTTCCTTGCTGTTCCTCCAGCAGAACCAGGACACCTGCCTCAGGGCCTTTGAACTTGCTGTTCCCAGCTGGGACGTTCTTCCCCCAATAGCCACACGGTTCACGCCCTCTCTGCTTTAGTTCTTTGCTCAAATCCCGTGCTATTAATCAGGTCTCCTCCCCTCTAGAGCCTTGGCACTTACCACACTCTGACACTTATCTATTTCCTATCCTTCCCCGTCAGAGTCAGCTCCATGACGGCAGGGACTGTCTTACCCTGCTGTGTCCCCGGGGCCTAAAAAAAGTGCCTGACCCAGAGTTCTCACTGAATAAGATACCTGATGAATGGATGGCTAAGTGGATGAATTGGCCTGCGTTAGAGAACGGAGTACAGTTCCGGGGCCGAACATTCATCCATTTCTCTGATTTTTAAAATGGCAGAATTGGCAATGAGGGAAATCCTGTAGGGCTACACGGTCTGCCCTTGAGGTCTGCCCCACAAGTCCAGTCTTCCCTTGACCAAGTGCTTGCCAGTGGCCAGGCAGCTCTGTGACCCAAATCTCCATCCTCTCTGGGCCTCAGCCAGGCCCTGACCTCCCCCAGGCCTACCTTGGATGTGGGTCACGTGTTGTGGGTGGGGGTGGTGCCGGGAGAAGAAGGAGTGGTGGCTGAGGCGGCCAAAGCGGTAGGCCCCGGGGCTTTGGGCCTTGGGGGTCCTCAGCGCCGCTTGGATCAGCTGGAAATCCACGATCCCTGGGATCATCAGTTCTTTCCGTGGTCTGCCGTTCCCGTGGCTCCTTGGGCTGTGCCCTAACTTCTTTTCAGGCTTCAGATGAGCCCTTGGACTGAAGGAGAAGGTCAAGGAGAAGCTAATGGAGCCTCCTGGCTGCAGTGCCCACCCAAGCTCAGAGCTCAGTGCTTATATGGAGTCTAGTCCCGAGACACGCTGAAGTCGCTTTCCAGGATTTCACTTCCACCCCCATGGCACCCAAAGCCAGGCCCCCCCCTCCCCGGGGTCCTTTCCCAACTGGCGCAATCCAGTCCCAGGGAGCCTTCTGTCTTCCTAAGGTGCTTCCACAGGGAGCTAGGATCTACTTGAGAAAACTCAGATGAATCTCCCAAGATCTCCGTTTTCTCCCGGAAACCATCTCTAAAGCCGGAAAAAGGACATAGACCCACCTACTCATCCAAATACGTGGGTTGGAGCAAAGGTGCATCGTATACACCTCCAGGGGCAGGGGGCAGACAAAGAGCCTCTCCCCAAGCCAACTACTGACAGCCCAGGAGAAGCCAGCTATAGGCAACACCCCCCCACCCCCCACCCCACCCCCACCCCGTCCCTGTACCCTCCGCGCAGACTTGGCCCAGACTCAGCATCCAAGGGCCAAAGCTGGAACAACAAGGCCAGACCACGTCAGCAAGTCCTTTGCGGTGGGGGCCGCTCCCAGGAGATGCCGAGCTGACGGGGCAGCTATCAGAGTTGCAACGCTTCGGGGAAGCGTCAAGCTCTTGCTTGGCTTCGCTGGAGACAAGCTTCTCAGGTTGTTTGTCCTCCACCCTGCACCCCTTCCCTCTCCTGACGATGCTGGGCCCTGCCTCCGGAGGAGGAGCTCAAGGTCAGTCCAGCAAGGATCCAAAGGGGGGTTGCTCTCCACCTGGGGCCTGGTGAGACCACCTGCCTTCTCGCTGTCTGCATTCCCTTCTCCCGGTGGCCCTGGCTGAAGGGAGTCCCTCTGGAGAAGAGACGGACTCTGGATATGCTAAGCAAGACGCTCTGCCCCGGGACCCTCTGAGGATTTCGCTGACCAGGCCCCTGAGTTTTCGGTGCCGTCCTCCATCGGCCTCTAAGGGATCTGGGACTTAAAGAAATAAAGCAAACCTTCTCTGAAAGGTGCAGTTACTTGGTCTCTCCTACCCCAACTGACAGAGGGAGTCACCCCTTAAAAACCCCAGGAATTCTTGCACTCGGTGCCTCTACCCCCTGCCACCGTGTCCTTTCCCTCCCCAGGGAGGGACCCAGTCTGTGACCTGTGATAACTCAGGCCTGAGAACCCACGGGGGGCCTGGCGGATGGCAGCAGAGGGTGAGGGAAGGACTGCGTATCTTGGCCCCTGGGTCAGGTGAGTTCCCCAGGCCACGCCTGCCCCCCCTGCCCCACCCCCCCACCCCTTTGGTCAGCAGGGCAGGAGCTTGGGGTCCTACCTCATCAGTGGATGTTCAGCCAACGGGGTCTTCGCCTCTGTAGCCATCGTAGACTTTCTAATGGATAAAGGCCGGCGCACTTAACCCTAGCGTTGAAGTTGGATAACAGGAACTCTCACAGACTGGCGGTTCCTGGAGTTGTAAACCGGCACAGACACTTGGGGGAGAGGAATGGACAGCATCTCATAAAACCGAATACTTGCGTATGCCGTACCGCTCAGCAATTCCCTTCCCAGACATTCAGCCAAGAGAAGGGCGACCGGGGCCATCTGTGAGACTGTTCAGACTAACATTGTTCAAACTGGCAAACACCAAACATCCCATGGCGGAAGAATGGAGCTGTGCTCTGTGTGGTCAGCTGAACATCACCTTGCAGTGAAAACGAACCACAGCCACACGGAATGACATGGGTGAATCTCACAAATACAATTGCAAAGTCAAGGCAAGCAAGTCCCAGAAAACCTTACGGCCTGAGATCCTTTTTAAAAATAAAGTATAAAGGCAAGCAAAAGTCTCACAAATGTGATCAAATGAGGGGAAAAAGGCAAGAAAATGCTGACTGCGGTGATTCAGCTAGTGGCTGTTTCCGAGGGAAGTTGGGGGTGGGGGTGTTGAAATGGGGAGGGAGTACATAAGGCGTGTTAATGATGATATTCTCATTCTTGGTTTGAGAGGCGCACTTGCTGGTGCCCATTATAATATGAAATAAACTAAATCAGTGGAGTGGATGAAGGATGTAGTTGTTGAGGAATTGTGATCAGTCTAAATCTATAGATCCGAATATAGCTATACAGCTATGCATATACACTTACATTTACATTTACATAGATGTATCTATTTATCTGTCCCCAAAGTGCAGGGATTGCGGGTGCTAGGAAGGGGGCTGGGACAGGAAGTCAGTGCATTCTGAAAATTAACTCTCGGTCACAAGATCTGCAAGGGACCCCAGAAATCCCCAGGGCCAAACGCTTATCAGGCTAGGGTGGAACTCGGGGTGGGGGGGGGCAGCACTGCCTGAGACTGGGGAAGGAGAGACTTGAGGTCCCAGAGCAAGGACCCAAACATCCTGACTTGACGCCTTTAAGGAGAAAAACAGTTGGCAGAACTTCCTTGGAGGGAAGCTGTGGATGTTCTCGATGACAGGGGCTGCGATCTAGAGCACTTACATGCTGCAGGCTTGAGAACAGGCCATTTGGAAGCCCCAAACCCATCTGCCTACAGGAGAAAGTACTTGTTAGAACGGAGACTTTCGAACGCTCTTGACTGCGCTCATAGTAAGAAACTCATTGTTACATTGTGACCTGATTCACATGTGCGTGTGCACACGCTTTTGTGTATGTGAAACTGAAGCAGGAACATCCCGAAGCAACACTTATCCTTGCTACATCCGATGCACAGTGATATTTTCATCTCACTTTTTGTTTTTATTTTGTAAATGTTAGCTGTGACCCATTAAATTGATTTTATAAGCCACTGATGGGTCACAACCCACAGCTGCTGTGGAAAGGTCACCAGGGACTCGAGCAGGCCAGGCCTGCTTTTCCAGAGCGGGATGGGACGGGCCCCACTGTGTCTGCCTCTGCCCTCGCTTCCCTCTCTGCCTGGGGCCCCAACCAGCTGAGTCCAAGGGGTCTGAATGCTCACACCAAGCCTGAGACCGAACATCCCTTTCCTGTCTCAGCTCCCCCTGGGCCCCTGTCTGGCTCTGGTGTCCACTTCCTCCCCTGGAGAGATCCGTGGACTCACCGAGGTAAGTGCCTGCTACAGCATGTGGGTGAGAAGTCCCTGGTGCCTGAGCAGAAAGGAGCAAGAGGGCACATCAACAGGGAAGCTTGGCTGATTCTGCGGGCAAGCCTGTTGGGCTTTGTGACTACGTGAGCCAGTGGTTGCTAGGTTACCCCTTCCCCACAACTCCAGAACCAAGCTCCCCAGCGCCCCTCTCCTCACCACCCCGGCTCCTCTTACCCCTCCAAGTTCCCTTTCCCCCTGGCACTGTGTTTTCAGTGGGGGCCCAGGAAGACGATGAGAGTCTGGGGTTGCTTTCAGCCAGCAAGCAGCAGGCAGGGAGAGAGAAGCTGGCAGAGAAGGCTGATGGAGCTGGGGCCCTGCTCTGTCAGCCCGACCAGGTCTGATGCCACCACAGCGGGCTCTGCCTCCACACGTGCCGGCCCGTTTCTGGGGACTGATTGGCAATCAGCTGTCTCTTAGCCGGAGGGAAGGAGGCTGCCCAAGTGACCCAGAGCATCCCTCCAGCCCCGCTCTAGGCAGGATAGCTGGGTGGAAAGACTGGTCTTCAGTTGGGCTGGGGTTTTGGCTGATTTGTCAGATGTCCCACCTTAGGTAAGTCGCCTGTGCTGCCAGGGACACAGAACCGTAGTAAGAAGGCTCGATTCGAATACCGGTTGTGCTCCTTCTCAGCTGTGTGGCCTCAGACAGATGACCTGATGTCTCTGACCCGCGATTTCCCATGTCTCTGAAATGGAGATGCTACTTCCACTCACTCTCATGGGATTGTTGGGAAGACTGAGTGACTCAATGCATACTGAAGTGTTTCCGACAGTGTTAGGCACTAAGTAAGAGCTCCTACCTCCTTGCCTATAAGGCGGGGTGGCCTCACCTGTTCCCGCGATTAGGGAAGCAATGCATCGAGGCTTATGCCTGGCACACAAGAGGTGCTCTAAAATGGTAGAAATAATCATTATGTCTTGATGGAGATAGGAATTTTTTTTGAGGGAGACAAAAAACACGCATGTGTGAGTGGGGCAGGGCAGAGAGAGGGGGTCAGAGGATCTGAAGCGGGCTCCGCACAGACAGTAGAGAGCCCGATACGGGGCCCGAACTCACGAACTGTGAGATCGTGACCTGAGCCAGAGGCAGATGCTTAACTGACTGAGCCACCCAGGCGCCCCTAGGGATAGTATGTAGGTGGGATGGGTCCTTAGTCTGAGGACTACCTTGGGTAATTCACTTGATTGCTCTGAGGCTCAACTTGGACGTCCGTAAAATGAGATGAGGCTATCCCTCAGTCCCTACGGGTGTGAGGAGATCAGACACTGTGGCAGGGGCAAACAGGTAAACTAAGGGAAAGTACCTGATGCTGTGTCCTCTTCTTCCAAGGGAAAAAAGGAAGGAGGAAAGCTAGAGACAGACCTGACTCTTTCAAAAGTTCTACCCCTCCCAGCTGAGGGTGCTGACCACTGGTGGGGTACTCCCTGATCTGTTCCTTGCCTCCCGTGCTTCTCCATCCATATAGGTCACGATGGTCTCCTTATAAGTATGGCTTTTCCGGGGCCTGTCTCTGCAGGAATGAGGGGACCCCTTTGAAACCATTCTGCAAGCCCCCTCTTCCACCCTCCTGGGAATCCTGGCTACTATTGCGATAAACAATACTGTGTTTGAAAAAAAAGACAAAGCTTTCTTCCCTCCTGCCCAGCCCCTCCCTGCTGCTTCCAGCTCACTTGGGGGATCTAAAGCCCCCCTTCCCCTTCCACCCCTTCCATTGTATTCTTCAGGACCAAACACCAGGCCTGCAGGCAGATTGCAGCTGCCTGGCGTGGAGAGAATACCTCAGGGAATACACTGTTCGGTAAGGTTGTTACCAAACTTGCTTCTAGTCGGCTTCTATTTAGAGCATCCAACACAGGAAGGTCTGTCTGCCTGGAAATGCTTTGAAGTTTAGCCCTCCTGCCTGGATGCCTCAGTTATAAGAGGAGCAATATAAACTTTTATAGAGAGCACTTGCTATGTGCCAGGCCCTGTGCTCATCCTTTCAGATGGGTTATCTCAGTTAGCCCCGTAGATGAGGACATTAATGATCAGAGAAGTCCTTAGTGACAGGTGCTACAAACGTTTATACAATTTCTAAAATTGCCACTTTGTTCTTTATAGCTTCTATTTCTTTGCTGCAGCTTTCTATCCCCACCCCCCTTTATTGTAAATGCGTTTCTAAGTGCTCACTGAAACAATATTTTTTATCATGGCTGCTATAAAATCTTCATCGGATCATTCTAACATCTCTGTCATTTTGGTGTTGGCTTCCATTGTGTTTTGTGAGGAATTTCTCCAGAAATTTTCAAGTTTGGAGCATAGGCCGTACCTTTGCATTGTCTCCAGGAGGTATGGTGAGGCCTGCGTTTTCATTCCTGATATTGGACTGGATTTGTTCATTCTCTCTTTCTTTCCCTTTTGTTTTTCCTTGATTCATCCGGCCAAGGGTTATTATTTTTGTGAGGTTTTTTTCCTTAAAAAGCTCCATTTTTTAGGGAGTTTCTTTGGGCCTTGTGTTCCTTTCTTTGGGCCTTGTGTTCCTTTCATAATTTCTTGATAGGGATACTTACGTCATTGACCTTCGGTTTCCTTCTTTCCAAATCCATGCTACGTTTAAGGCCACAATAGCTGCATCCCACACATTTTTCAAGTTTGCAGGAGATGAATGCTGCCTTAGTTCGGCTTTAATTTGCATTTTCTCTAGTCAGATGGAGTATCTTTTCCTATGCCGAAATGCTATTTGGATACTTTTTTTGTGTGATTTCTGTTCATATCTTTTATCCACTTCTTCTGTTTGTTAGTCCTCATATGAATATATGCATTTATATATTAGAAGTTATCCCTTTGTAACATAAGTAAGAAAACATTTTTTTCTGGTTCATTATTTTTCTTTTGACGTTGCCTAGGCCTTGAACTCAGTTTTGGATCCCCGTCCTGCGGAGGGCTTACTCACTGACTTCTGGAGTTCAAACAGGAGAGCTCATTTTGACCCTTTCTGCCTTGTTGGGCTTTCATTTATCGCCACGTAAGGTCCACAGAACAGAGGCCACAAACACAGGCTCCAGAGACCCTTGGGCCTGCCATCTCCTGGCTATGTGATCTCAGATAAGTTTTGACAACCTCTAGACCCCAGGTTCCTCTTCTGTAATGTAAACATAATAATTCTGCCCCTTATGGGGCCGTTCAATCCCTAAATAAGATAACGCACCTATAATCACTCAGCACAGTGCCTGGCCCATAGTGAAGACTTGGGGCATGGTATTTTTTTTTAGATTATTGTTTACCCAAATCATGTGAACATTTCATGAATAGCTGCTGTGTTACCCTAGTGCTGTCCCCCATCAGTGCGGGAGAAAGTCCCGGGGTCACGTGCCTCTTGGCTCACCTGCTGTGTCTTTTCTGTTTCGTATGTGGAGCTCTGGATTGTGGCCAGTACCACTGGGTGCTTTGATGGCTGCCCTGAAAACGGAGAGTCGGCCAGGCTCTTGGGGTACACCCGCCATGGCATTGCCTGTGCCTCTGTTGTCTCCAAGTCTGTGTGACTAGCCTTCTGGTGGTCTTTTAGAGAAGAGGGGAGGAGAGAAGGGGTGTAACTAAAGACCACACATGGTTCCCCTGGGATGATCAAAGTTACCTGGTTACCTGTCAGCTGAGCAGGACTCACAGCTCTGGAGCTGACAGGTATAGACTGGCCTAAGCCAGCGCTCAGGAAGGTCACCCAACTGGAAGAGCAGGCATCACAGAAGAGAAAAGAAGCCTGAGCCCTCTAGAGACATCTAAGGTCATGGAACCACACAAGCTTCCTATATTCATCCTTTTGCGAGCTAAGTGTCTCTCTGACTCCCACCCCAAGTTGTCCCGTCACACTCCCTTTTGACACCCAATAACTCATTCAATTACGTCTATTTCTTCGCCGCCGGGTCGGAGGCCAAATCTGCCTTGTTCATCGGCTCGCATAGGCCGCCACTCTGCACGGTGGTTACACGGGTGTGTTTGTTCTGTGTGAATTCACTGGGTTCCTGGTGCAATCCCTGGTGCCCAGTAAATACTAGTTGAATAAATGAATGGATGAATCATGGAGCATAAGGTAGTTATTTAGGCCATTCACCCACTACATGCCCAAATCCTTGCCTCAAGATTCCTACCAAATGTGTGCCAGAATTTGTCAATAAAACAGCTCTGGTGACAGAAAGCTCTCTACTGCTCGACGCTCCCTGTTTATTTTGTGTAGTCCTGTTGGGCAGCAAAGCTCTTCTTAATACTGAGCTGAAGTATATTTCCATGAGGCTTCCAGTTGGTATTCTTGTTCTTCCCTTAGGGTCTCATAAAGCAAACGTAGGTCTTCCTTGTGATCACAACCCTCCAGACAAATGAAGCTAGTGGACACATCTACCTCTTGTCCAGGCTAATTATAAAATCATTGACTAGATACCTATTGAGTACCTACACCATGGAATAGACTAGAGCGTACAAAGATGTCTTCAAGAGGTTATAGGTCTTGGGGGCACCTGGGAGGCTCAGTCGATTAAGCGTCCATCTCTCGATTTCAGCTCAGGTCATGATCTCACGGTTCATGAGTTCGAGCCCCGCATCTGGCCCCGCACTGACAGCACAAAGCCTGCTTGAGATTCTCTCTCACCCCCTCTCTCTGCCCTCCCCCTGCTCATGCTCATGCATGTGCCACTTGTGCACCCTCTCTCTCTGTCTCTCTCTCAAATAAACTTTAAAAAAAAATGGAGGCTACAGGTCTTGTGGGGAGTCAGGGAAGTGGAGATAGAATGTGGTAAGTGCTGGGGACAGTGGAGACACAGGGAAGGAGAGCCCAAGCCCACCTAGGGGTCTTGGGGAAGGCTCCACGGAGGGATGGGTTATAGACAGTAGAGCAGGGAGGAGAGATGTTCCGAGAAGAGGAGAGCGTGTGCAAAAGTCTGGGGATACGAGAGCCGGAGGCATGTCGCAGGAACTCTAAGTAGTTCCACACCGCTGATGAGACCAGAAGGCCCAGATTGGGCCAAACAGTTCAGTTTCCACCTGTTGTCCCAGAAACCTTCATGTGTCCTCGGCCTCAAAAGTGTCCCGGGTTGGATGATAAGCTATGTGGGCCCTCGATGTCTGGGAAATGAAGTCTCAGTGTGGGGTAGAAGTGAGGGAGATGACGGTGAAGAGAGGCAGAGACTGATCATAAGAGGCCTTGTGGGCCAAGTTCAAGAAAAGCATTCCGTTGACTGAACTTTGTATGGTGTCTTCCCTTTGAAGTCATCTTCTCCAGAGGTAAGCTAACTCGCAGATCAGTGCATCTATCGACAGATGATTATTGCGATGGGCTGCCATTTATGGAAGACTTACTGGGCAGGTGCTTTCCACACAGCCTGGGCTATGGCCCCGGCAGCCTTGGCGGACCCTTGTTCGCGCCTATACTGTAACTGATTCTCTGCCGGGAGACCTTGGTTTAGACTTGTTTTTTATGGTTGTAAGGTTGTGTCCTGAGACAACACTGGGAAATCCCCTCAGGCTTTCCGTTCCCAGCTAGAAACTTTGTAAGGCTTCCCTGGAGGGGGCGAACTCCGGTGGAGAGTAGGCTTATTAGCGATAAACAACTTGCTTCAAAGGACTGGAATGATTTGTGTACTGGAGAGACTTGTAAGAATATTCGAATGAAATGAGCTTAATTGGGTCTACCATGATGCAATAACCAGGGAGCCTTGACTTACATGTTTGAAGGGCAGCCAATGGACATAGTTTAAATTTTTGCAATTCTTGAGATACACGAGGAGTAGACAGTCAGAGTGGGCATCTGAACTATGTCTGAGCGAGCGGTTTCCTTTGTAGCGCCTCCTGCGACATTCGGAAGTGGCAGGTGTTGCTGTATGCCCCCAAGGCTAAATGTAGCAGTCGCCTCAAGGATTAGCTTCAGGCTGCTTTTGCCCACCAGCCAGCAGTGGACCCGAGGGCTACTGGGGGCTCCCCGTCTCCGACCATTGTTCTGACACTTGGCTCAGAGGGGACATGAGGTTCCTAGGAATGGATAGGTCACCCCGCCCTTCCCATGCTGCCTGTGTCAACCCACCGAAGTTTGAGTTGAGTTTGGGAATCTCAGTGTATTAATTTGCTAGGGCTGCTGCACCACGGGACCAGAAACTGGGTGGCTTGAATGACAGACCCTGTCTCATAGTTCTGGAGACTTAGAGATCTGAGATCAAGCTGTCAGCAGCACTGGTTCCTTCTGAGTGCTGGGAGGAAGAATCTGGCCCATGCCTCTCCCCTCGGCTAGTGGTTTGCTGGCAATCTTTGGTGTTCTTTGGGTTGGAAAAGCATCATCTCGACCTCTGTCTCCATCTTCTTCGTGGCATTCTCCCTATGTGCGTGTCTGTGTCCAAATCTCCCCCTTTCGAAAGACCTCTGTCACACTGGCTTAGGGGCCCACCCTACTCCAGTACGATCTCATCAGTCCAAGCACCCATCTTCTCTAGAAGAGAAGGTCATCTTCTCCAGGTACAATCTAACCTCACAGATAGATCAGTACATCTACTGATAGATGATTATTGCGATGGGCTGCCATTTATGGAAGACTTACCAGGTAAGTGCTTTCCACATAGCCTGGGCTATGGCCCCAGCAACCCTTGACCTTCCCTGGAACCGATCAGCTCTACTCCTTGCCTAGATGAATGCAGAAGCCTTGGAACTAGTCTGTCCGTTTGTACCTGCAGCTAACCATTCTCCACAGAGTGCAGAGGGACTGATTTAAGACCCAAATGTGATACAACCAGCCCCCTGATTAAAATGACTTCAATGTCTGCTTGCTGATATTTGGATAAAGATAAAAGTGCTTCATCCTACGGGGCCCTGTGGCCTCAGACAGGAAGCTGAACATTCGCCCCCAGCCTCAGTTGCTTTCATTTAAAAAACAATCGAGGGGCACCTGGGTGGCTCAGTCGGTTGAGCGGCCAACTTCGGCTCAGGTCGTGGACTCGCGGTCTGTGGGTTCGAGCCCCGCGTCGGGCTCTGGGCTGACAGCTCAGAGCCTGGAGCCTGCTTCGGATTCTGTGTCTCCCTCTGTCTCTGCCTCTCCTCTGCTCATGCTCTGTCTCTCTCTGTCTCAGAAATAAATTAACATTACATGCTGGAATTTTTTTTTAGAATTGCATTAAATTTGTAGGTTAATATGGATATAATTACCATATTTTGAACTTGGAATATTACCACCAATAAATATTGTATATCTGCCCATAAAAAAAAAAAGAAAGAAACATTAAATAAATAATTAATTAATTAAATAAAAATAAAAAACAATCGAATTGGCAATGCCCTGTTCCTTAGTAGAGGTGCTGAATACGGCTGTTGACTCCCTGAAGATTCATGAAGCTTGACTTTGATTTGTGGACTTGTGTGTCCACGGGGTATATTTCAATTAAAAGACAAAACTTCAAGACGTTTGGATAAGTTGCCCAACGTTCTGGGAGTTCCTTGGTCACATTCCCCTTTATAAAGGGCTTTTAGATCTCTTGACAACCACCATACAACTACAGATTCTGTCTCCCTCCCTCCCTCTCTCTCTCTCTCTCTCTCTCTCTCAGGGGGAGGAAAGCAGGAATTAACAAACCGGGGTGATTCAGCAAGTTACATCATGGTCACAAGATGAATTATGGAAATTGCAACAAGAAAAAACGACATGGCCCTTCAGCGTTTTTGAGCCCCTTTTGTCCGGAATTCATGCTGTTTCCTGTTGCTAACGGAGAATAAAGAGTGATCTGTATGTTGCATCTGTCTCCCCAGTGCCCAGAGGGGTCAGGAGTGTGCTTGGGTGTCAGCACCGCGCGTCCTTTCTGCTCTAGGGAGGGCGGCTTCTCCGGAGCAACAGTCTTCCCGGCAGAACTTGGGCGAGCAGCAGGTTGTGGCCAGCTCCTCCGTGTCTGCCCCAAGGGACAGGGACTTCGAAATCGCTTGGGCACCTGTGAAAACAGGAAGAGCTCTCCACACAAGGCTGAAGGCGTCACTGGTAGTCACTGAATGTGGCTTCTTTGGGGCAGTGACCGGCCCTGTAACTGGGCTCTGTCTCTCTGGGTGCTAAAGGCACTACAGGAGTCCTAGCAAAGAGAAGAAAGTAACTGCTGACTCTAGCAGGCTCCCAGGACATCACGATTTTAACATTGAGAGATTTTACCAAAAAACTCTGGATTTATAACTTACCTTGAAAAATGGAAACGTTGGGCCTATTCTCCCATTCTGCTTACAACCGCGGCGCCCATGACACCCTGCCTCATGCCCCACAGTTTCGGTTTCCCACACTCAGCTTTTATTTTATTTATTTATTTTCTTTGCTCCGTCCTGGGCACTTTCTACCGAACTGTTGTAGTTTACTTATTACATTTATTTGTCTGACTCCTTCCACTAGACTCTAAGTCATACTAGGAAAGAGATCTTTGTTTCGTTCAGTGAAACATCCCCTGCCCAGGATACTGTCACCTAGTATTTGAGTGAATGAATGAGTGAATGAATGAGCCAGAGGCAGTCACTTCACCTGCTTGGGTCCCTGAAGGTGCGGCTGTGCACTTGCCCTACACAACTGTCCCTACTGACCTGCACCCCGGCCTCTCCCTCTCCTCCCTCTTCCTCTTGTCTCTCTGGTCACACCGGCCTTTTTGTCCCTGCCACTGGGCCTTGGCACATACAGTGTCCTCGGCCAGAACACTCTCTCTCTTCCTCTCTGTCTGGTTAACTCCCGTTCATCCTGTGCACTCAGCTCAAGCTCTCCTTGATCCCTCAGCCAGGTCAACCCCCCTGGGCATGGAGAATGACTGCCCTTAGTTTTTTAAAAGCCTGCTAGAGAGGGGCGCTTGGGTGGCTCAGTCAGTAGGCATCCGACTTCGGCTCAGGTCATGATTTCTTGGTTTGTGAGTTTGAGCCCCATGTAGGACTTTGTGCCGACAGCTTGGAACCTGGAGCCTGCTTTGGATTCTCTGTCTCCCTCCCTCTCTGCTCCGCCCCTGCTTGTGCTCTCTCTTTCTCTCTCTCTCAAATATAAAGTTTTTTTTTTTTTTTTAAACCTACTAGAGAAAATTACTTTAACTCTGTTTCTAACCCCCAAGGTTTTTATTTGCTGGTGGGGATGGACGTTCTCCCCTCCTCTGCTGACCCTGAGCTCAGTGTAAATTCAGAGCTCCTCTGAGTGAGTCAGCCTGGGAGCTGGTTCTGCGGGGCCAGGAAAGGAGTAACCACGGGCCAACGCTCGTAATTACCCCCTTAGTCCTCTGTTTACACCGGACTTGTATTACCTGGACCTCTTCATTGCACCCTATCTGTGTCAACACTGCTGGGAGAGGGGGAGGGGGCCTGGCCTCCTTGGGCATTCTGGCCACACTGCTCACCCTGAGCTCAGGACTGGGACAGACACCCACCCCAACCAAGTAACTGCATGATGGAGGGCCCTTGCCAGGAACCTGGGGACAGAGAGGTGGAGTTTCCACACAGAGGCCTCTGGGAAGTATAACCAAAGTGAGGCGTAGAGAATTCTAGACTGCCAGAGTTGGACTGTAGCTTCCCCTCTGTACCCAATTTTGAGGTGAGAACATTGAGACCCAGAGAGGGTAAACGGTTCATCCAAGGCCACACAGCGCCCGAGTCCCAAAGCTGGCACAAGAACCCATACATTTCATTACATTTCCAGAGCCTGGGCTCCTGGAGCTGAAATGCCAGGAATTCTAGGTTCAGTCTCCACTAGCTGTGGGACCAAGGCATAGAAGCTGATGAGAATGGGTAGAACGTGGCAGCTCTCACCTGGGAGTGTTCAAAATACAGATGTCTTGGCCCCACTCCCCATTCACCGGGTCTGCAGGAAAGCCCTGACATGTGGATTTGGAAAAGGTTCTTGGAGATTCTGACATGCAATGCTACCTGGGGAGGCTGGGCCTGGTCGGTGCTCAAGTCCCTTTTAGCTTGACAGATACTCAGCCGCAGATAATAAAATGAGGCTTGTGCTCAAGTGCATTCCTGGCCTCAGTCCACGGTAGCAGGTCTCAGTGGGTCGGCTCAGCTTCCAAGGGGGCATCCTGCAAATTTAAAAATTTTGCTTGTCACATGATGAGGATAGCGATCTTGCCATACAGACATTGCAAGGGCAGCCCCTCACAGTGAAGAATTGCCCCTGGGTCCTGCACATCTTTTTGACATTTTGCCAGAATGTTCATGTAGGTAAAAAACCAGGTCATGGTCACATGAGCCAAAATCCCAATGTCACTTTCATGCGAGGAGTAGATTTCTTTGAAAACATGGTTTTTTTAGGGGCACCTGGGTGGCTCAGTCAGTTGAGTGTCCGACTCTTGATTTTGCCTCAGGTCATGATTTCACGGTTCGTGAGATCGAGCCCCATGTTGGGTTCTACTCTGACAGCATGGAGCCTGCTTGGGATTCTCTCTCTTCCTCTTTCTCTGCCCCTCCCTTGCTCATGCATGCTCTCTCTCTCTCTCTCTCTCTCTCTCTCACATGCTCTCTCTCCCTCCCCCCCAAAAAAACCCCCATGATTTTATTATACATGCTTCCTGAAGTGCAGCCACCATGTGGAAAGTTGAATGTGAGTTGTCCTACCTTGCCTGAAACTTTACAACTCTAATGCACCATTTTGGAAAATCACATCACCCATGGCAGGGCTACTAACATAGTATTTGAGTCCCTGAGACAACACCTCCGTACTGGTGTGCATTTGCAGCTTTCCAGGTCACAATGATTGTAGGTAGTTCTACAAGGATCCTGATTTAGCCCCCTTTTTTTTCTTTCAAATGTCAACAAAGGAAACGCGACAATATTCAAATAATTACTGTTTTCTCTTAAAAACCTGCTTATCCATTGTAAGTCCACGTATCTGCCAACTTCATGTACGATTTCATGACCTGGCTTTCACTTTTAAAATTAGGTCACTGTACTGCTTTGCGAGAGAATTATATGCGTAGGTCGGTACACCCCCTGATTACAACAAATATATTTTGTAACCCCCATAACCAGAGAGTGTGAGGTCTGGTTGATTTGAGACGTACTGGTCTGCCAAGAACAAAACCTGTAGGAACAAATAGATCTGAGGCTCTTGGAAAAGACTTGATAAGGCCTAGGGTGCCCATATGGGGCAAGGGGAACTTTAGAAAGACTGACCAACCATGAGGATGGGGTCCCGGTGGGGAAGGAAGAGGGGCCAACAGTAACACGGTGAGGGGGCTGGGCTTGGTTTAGCCAGTCACAGAGCCCAGATTTGGATCTCAACTGAGCTCATCCTAGACATGCGTGGTTCAGATTAAACTGATGTTCTTGGGTCCCTCTTGTGGGTCTGGGCCTGTGTTGGGTACACATGTTCCCCTCCCAAGGTACCACCACAGCCCTGGGGTAGATGCTATTAACCCTTGTTTGACAGCCGAGGAAGCCCAGGCTCAGCCCAGCAGACTGAGTTGTCTGAGGCCAAGTAGTAATCTCTGGGTGGAAGCCGCTCTGCCTGCCTTCAAAGCCATTTTGTCAGCACAGCCCCAGCTGGTTTCCTTCTGCCCCAGGAAGTTTGTATTTGTTTGCTTTCTGATAAGCAGTCACTCTGGTTTTGATGCTTTGCTAGGAGTGATCACGCAGCCTAGACGGCAATGGGTGGCTTCCTCAGGAAAAGCGGGCTTCCTTGGGAAATGACTCTTGTTTCTCAGGGCTCGGCCGCTCCGACTTTTGGCACCTGGGACATGTACCTCAGTGGCCCACTGCACCTTGCAGT
The DNA here is from genome assembly GCF_046562875.1 of Panthera onca. NCBI lineage: Eukaryota > Metazoa > Chordata > Mammalia > Carnivora > Felidae > Panthera > Panthera onca. The sequence goes on along the minus strand of NC_138349.1, from coordinate 56,096,544 downwards.
CTATCCCAGAGCGGCAGCCTCTGGGCACATGCTCCCGGCCTCAGGTGCTCCCATGTCTGGCTGACCCTTAGCCCTCCTTCTTCTCAAGGCCACTTCTGTTTGTGTTGGCTGGTTCCGTTGTGTCACCCCAATCTGCTGCTGTTGCCTAGTTTCCCACCTCTCCTTGGGGAGGGCATTTTAGACTCCATGAACAGAGGTCCTGCGGGGGGCTTTCCTGTGGGCCCTTCCTTTCCAGGAGGGGTTCAGAAGCTACGAGGACATCTGCCCACAGCCCTGTCTTGAGGTGAGCTTCCACAGAAGGTCCCCAGTTGGGAGGGGAGGTGTCAGGGACAGGAATGGAGTCATGGGTAGCATGTTCCTGCGTTTTAGAGTGGGGCATGTGTCCTCATGGATGGGGGGAAGGCTGTCACTAACTTGGCCATGGATAGCTGTCATTTTAAGCAGCACCAGATTTGCTGGCAAGAATTGTTTTGAAAGAAGCCTTGTAGGGAAAAAAAAATCCCAGACCATATTCCTTCTCACTCTGCCCCCTGGCACCCCAAGCCCTCTGTCATCAGCATGAATTTCAGTCCCTCACCTGGTTCCCCCTAGGTATTCCCAGTCCCTCCCAAGTGTTTGTTACCCTGGAAGGCACCATGACGCCACCAACGTGGGGAGCATTAGTTCTCCTCCTCACCCCTCTAAATATTCACCACCCCCCTTAAACCGTCCCAAACATACAGTCTTAATAAAAACACCATGCTTTCTCTGCAAGCAGGGCATCCTGGGAAGTACTTCTCAAACTTTCTGGTGCATGTCTATCACCAGGGGGTCTTGTTTAAACGTACCCTCGGATTCAGTCTTCTGGAGTGGGGTTCCAAGATCCAGCATTTCTAGCAAGCTTCCAGGTGATGCCAGTGGTGCTCCTTGGGAAACCACACTCTGGGTGTGGAAGTCAGCCCGCCTCTGTCTCCCACCAGCCAGCGAAGCCTCTCCTAGCGAAGCCCCTACTGTGGGAGTGTCTGATGGGGGCAGAGGGGAAGCAAAACTGCCCGTGTCCCTTCTTGAGCCCCCTCTTCTTTTTTCCTATCCCTCTTCCCTCGGCACTGTAATTCCCTCTTTTATTTGTATCTTCTTTGTTCTCATTCCTCTTGCTTTCTCCCAAGGGCCCATCAGTATAGCTAGGACATGTGAGGTCGATAGGCAGTGGGGATTTTGTTCCATTTTGGTATAATGTGATTCCCCTGTGAAAGCTGAAATTATCTCCCTTAATCCCCATGCATCTTTTATCTTTGGCAGCTTTCTACTTGATGTTTCTCTTGTAATCCCTGATGTTATTGTATAGTTAAGGGGAGTGTGGGGTAGAGGAGCAGGGGGCCTGAAGTCTCTCTCTCTCTCTGTCTCTCTCTCTCTCTCTCTCTCTCTCTCTCACACACACACACACACACACACACACACACACAGATACAACTTCTGTGCTCTGCAAGGAACTTCCAAGAGTCAAGTTCCTTTCTGGTCCTTGGTTTCTTCATACATATACTATGGGGTTGTGCTGGCAAATAGGGGAAGGTTCCTCTCCCTCTAACATTCTTTGAGCTTAATAAATCAACCAGCATATTTTCGTTTCTCCCTACAAAATCTGGGGCTTTAACTTGCCATCCAACTCTACCCCATGCTTCTGTGTGTCTTCTGAGTGATCACTTACCTTCTCTGAGCCTTTGCACCCTCGTTTACAAGTTGGGAGATGATGAGAGTCACCTGATCTGGGCAAGTTAGGACACAAACAGGGCCCCGGATGTGAAGGTGCCTATCATAGTTCTTGGCAAAATAAGTTTCTTACTCAGCTCGGGCTGTTATAACACAATGCAAGATAAAGGTGCTGGCAGATTCAGTTTTGGGTGAGGAGCCTCTTTCTGGCTTGCAAACTGCTGCCATGGCATCATGTGCTCAAGTGACCTCCTCTTTGTATGTGATTGGAGAGCGAGAGAGCTCTGGTGTCTCTTCCTTTTCTTGGAAGGACACTAATCCCATTGCCGGGGCTCTGCCCTCATGATCTCATCTAAACCCAATGACTTCTCAGAAGCCTCACCACCACATTGGGGGTTAGGGCTTCAACATACGATTTTGGGGGGGGGGGAACAAACATTTAGTCCACAACAATAAGGATTAGTCAATGAGGCCGAATTGGTTGGTTCATCTGGGAAGAATGAACAGACCGTTCACGATGCATGAGGAGCAGTGAAGTCGCACCACAGAGGTGTGGGGAGGAACCAGAGATGGACCCTGTCCTCCAGTCAGCTGGCACAGAGATTTTAGAGTAAAGGATGAGAGGTGGCAGCTAAGAAAGAGACCAGGGAGAGCAGATCCTGGGATGTGAAGAAGAAATAAAACACAGGGGTGGAAGTGGGGGTGTGGGGAGAACGTGCCTGGAATCCCAAAGTAACTCTTGATGAATAGGCATCGGCTGGAGGTCCCAGGACATTTTTCTGACCTCCGACGCTGAGAATGCGAGTCTGCTGGGAGACGGCAGCAAGAGCGGTAAGGGTCTGGGGGTGTCAGAGCCTGATGCAGGAGCTCTGAGAGGCAGACGTATCTCGGACTTCTGATGGGGTGGGGCTGAGGGCAAGGAAGCCCAGGGATAACTTGCTTGACTCTTTCAGAGGCTTCACCATTCTGGCTGGGAGTTTGGGAAATGCTGAGGGGGTGTGCAGAGAAGGGCCGGGCGATAAGGGATTTCATCCTTTTTTTTTTTTTTTTTTTTAACGTTTATTTATTTTTGAGACAGAGAGAGACAGAGCATGAATGGGGGAGGGACAGAGAGAGGGAGGAGACACAGGCTCCAGGCTCTGAGCTGCCAGCACAGAGCCCCATGCGGGACTCGAACTCACAGACCGCGAGATCATGACCTGAGCCGAAGTCAGCCTAGGGATTTCATCCTTGAGAGCACTGGAGGAGTAACGATGGCGGTGATGCCACCCTAAGTTAGCGTCAGGAAGACATTTGCAAGGGGATGGAATTGGGTACCCTCGATTGGTGTCATCTTTGTTAAAATTTCAAGATTCCGCCTAGGGGTCGTTCTAAAAATCGGTTGCAGAAAAATACCGTATGCTGATCGCTATCAGTTACATGTCACTGTGGTGCCTTTGATTCTGCTGTATTAGTGTCGTGGGTAAGTCATGCAAAATGTGTTTGAGACTTAGCTATTTCACCTGGCAATGAAGGGAGAAGGGGCAAATCTCTGAGTCACCTATTAAAATCCCAAAGGTCTCTCTAGAGACCCATCTTGGGTGGTTGCCTTGGATCAACCTGTACAGTGCTCGGCAGGCTGACTCTCCAGGGCCTCCAAATGACCAAATGTGACCAGGAAGTTCGTTTTTATAACCAACGTCTAGCCTTAAGGAGAAGTGGCGGACCCTCTGCCTCCAGCGGGTCGCACCTCCCCCGCCCAGGGCCCTGGTGCTGGCCTCTGTCTGGCCAGCAGGCGGCGCGCGGGGCGGGGGGGCCCGGAGGGGAGGCGGGCCTCTGGCCCGGGCCGGGCCGTGCGCGCGCCCGACGTCGGCGCCGCGCACGCCGGGGCTGGGGAGCCATTTCCGGGCGGGGAGGGGCGGGGCCGCCGGCGGTGGGACCTCCAATCTCGGCGGCAGCGGCTGCAGGGGGAGCCCGCGCTCCGCCGCCCTGCGAGTCTGTCGCGTGGTGAGGAGGAGCCGGGCCGGCGAGAGGGAGAGGCTGAGGGGAGGAGCGGGGAGGCGGACTCCGGGCAAAGGAGTGCAGGGGGGCCGTTGCGGCTCCGGAAAAGGGACGGTCGAGCTGGGGCCGAGGGCTCCCGGGTGGGCTGGGCAGGGCAGGGCCGGGCAGCGCGGGGGAGGAGGGAGGGTCGGGCAGAGCGAGGGGCTGGCGGATGCCCGCGGGCGCGCGCTGAGCCTGGGCGCGGGGGGCCCGTGAGTGGGTGCGGGAGAGCGCCGGGGCCGATAGGGAGCGGGCTCCGAAACCCCAGTCCCGCGGAGGTAGGAGCGGACGTGGGGCAGCCCGGATCTGCGGCTCCTTGCGAAGAGAGGAAGGGCTCCGGGGTGGGAGGGATGGGGTCGCGGACGAGGCCAGGAGGCTGGACGCTGGGACGGGCTACCCCGGCGCCCGTCCGACTCTTCGCCCCGCTGCGTTTGTGGGCTGGGCCCCGGGCTCCGGTTGGCGGCGGGCTGGGCGTTTCCCCGGGGTGTCTACCTGGGGGGCTTGCTTCGTGGGAGGCTGGGCCTGGATTCGTTTGCTCAGCTGTGGGAGGGAAGGCCGGTGCCAGCAGGGTTCTCATTCGCTGGCCCGGGTGCTGGGGGTGGAGTGTCCTATCTGGGAGTGAAATCTGAGCTCTCAAAGGAGGGAGAGAACCATTTCTTGACTGCTCTAGCGACTCTGGGCGGGCAGACGCGACAGTTTAAAGCTTTGGAAGTAAACAAACCTGGTTCCCTTTTGCAGAGGGGAGGCTCCGTGAGGACAGCTGGAAGAGGAAGATGCCGAGTACGGACCTTCTGATGTTGGTGAGCTTTCCCAAACATCCCCTTTGTCATAAGGCGCTTGTCCCTTAAGTTTTATTTTTAGTCCAGAGGATCTGAGTGTGTAACTCTCACTTCTGATGCTTGCTTTTCGTAGCTGAGCCTTCCTGCTACCTTTATTTTGGGTTTAATGTTTGAGATGGGTAAGTGACTGAACTAAACATATGAATATATTTGTATTTAATGAATGCGAAGAATCTTTTACAGAATTCTTGCAACTTATTTTAATCTCTCCCTTCCCGTACTACCAGAGCAGTATTAAAACTTGTATTTAATTTTGTTTGGGTCTGCCGTATATTCGTTTATAAGCGTGTGTCTCCCAGACTAGAGTTATGATTCCTCAGAAAGCAGATATCCTGTCTTACTTGTTTAAAGAGGAATAAACAGGGGCACCTGGGTGGGTCAGTCGGTTAAGCGGCCGACTTCGGCTCAGGTCATGATCTCACGGTCCGTGAGTTGGAGCCCCGCGTCGGGCTCTGTGCTGACAGCTCAGAGCCTGGAGCCTGTTTCAGATTCTGTGTCTCCCTCTCTCTGACCCTCCCCTGTTCATGCTCTGTCTCTCCCTGTCTCAAAAATAAATAAAAACGTTAAAAAAAAATTAAAAAAAAAAAAGAGGAATAAACAGCTGTCATGGTGCTCTGTGTATAGTAAGTGCTTAACAAATGCTTGTTGAGTTAAACTGGTTTGAATTTGAGTTATTTTGTTGGACTGAGAAATATGCCTGCTTTGGTAGAAGCTATTTTTCCCTTTTGAGATTTTCTGTGCCTTTTTTTTTTGTTTTGTTTTGTTTTTTGTTTTTAAATAACTGAGCAGGGAGAATAGCATTGCCAAATGCATGTTTACCAAAATGAAGTTTTATTCTTGGGACCTTTATGATTCCATAGAGGCTCTTTATTGTGAGAATTGCAGGGAGCCTATGGTTTTTCAGTAGCTATATAGAAAAAGAGCGTTTCATTTTTTTTTAAAGTTTTTTTTTTTAGTTGTTTTACATTTATTCATTTTTGGGAGAGAGAGAGAGACAGAGAGCATGAGTGGGGAAGGGGCAGAGAGAGAGGGAGACACAGAATCTGAAGCAGGCTCCAGGCTCCAGGCTCTGAGCTGTCAGCACAGAGCCCACGCGGGGCTCAAACCCACAGACCATGAGATCATGACCTGAGCTGAAGTCGGTCGGCCAACTGCCTGAGCCACCCATGCGCCCCAAGCATTTTATTTTTAATAAGCTATTTCTCTGAGTCTGAGGTCTCTTTGTGCAAAAGCATTGATTTAAAAACCATTCCTTTCCCTTTTTTTTTTTTTTTAATCTCACTATCGCAGAGAATTGGTAGCCATCACTGGGAACTTGGCAAAAGTGAGTAGTGAGGGTGTTTTTTGTACCCGGTGCTGACTTTCTGTAGTGGCAAAACCAATAAGGTCTGTGGGAAGGGTAAAGAGGGAAACTAAGTTGTGATTAGTTCAGGTGTGAGGCAGAGGGCAAGGATGATTTTAAAGACAGGTAAATACTTGGTTTATCCACAGATCCTGGTGAAGAGTTCCCCTAAAATAGTTTCTTGCCTCAGATGTCATGGATTGTCAGTGGATAATAAATAGCCTTATGTGATTTTAAATTCTTAGTGCAAGAGCCATATGTTAGGAAAATTGGGAGCTGTAAATAAGTAAAAGGAAGCAACCCCCAATAATTCCACTACTCGGAAATAACTACCGTTAGTACCTTACAGGGTTAATGCAGAATGATTTGTAACTATTGACAATTTGCTTTTCCTCTTACAGATCAGCATTTTTATGTAAATTAGGATTTCTGTGTGTGAGTAGGATATACCCTCGTGCCCAGAGATGTGCTTATTACTTCTAAGGCCCGTGGGCTCTCTGTAGCAGTGCTTTTATTCAGCATGTTAACTTTGGAATCAGTTTTGTTTCGAAACATTTCTGTAGCAATCACCACTACTTTTCATTTTCTCATTTGATGATCTAGAATATTTAGGGTGTTGATTTGCTTGTTGGTGTAGAGAATTAAATTCACACGGATAATGACTGGCCCTCAAGAATCCTCATGCTCTAAAGATATGGCACTTGTTCCTTGAGGTGCTTTCTCTGGAAAAGTTGTTATTCCTACTTTTTTTTTTTTTAATTTTTTATTTAAAAAAAATTTTTTTTTAACGTTTATTTATTTTTGAGACAGAGAGAGACAGAGCATGAACAGGGGAGGGGCAGAGAGAGAGGGAGACACAGAATCTGAAACAGGCTCCAGGCTCTGAGCAGTCAGCACAGAGCCTGACCCGGGGCCCGAACTCACAGACCCCGAGATCATGACCTGAGCTGAAGTCGGACGCTTAACCAACCGAGCCACCCAGGCGCCCCTTCCTACTTTTCTTTTTCTTTCTTTCTTGCTTTCTTGCTTTCTTGCTTTCTTGCTTTCTTGCTTTCTCTCTCTCTCTCTCTCTCTCTCTCTTTCTCTCTCTTTCTCTCTCTCTCTCTTTCTTTCTTTCTGTCTGTCTGTCTGTCTTTCTTTGCCTGTGCTGTGCTAAAGAATCAATGGCCAGGGCCCGGTGTTCAATGGGGGCATTAAACCATCATTATCTGTGTTCTTTAGTTACTTTGTATGAAGCAGGAGACTTGTTCTGGGCCCTTTAACTGGGAAGAAAGGACCCTAGTTAATAAAAAATAGCCTGCATGCAGGGCAGCGTATTGTAGAACCTTAGAACCTCAGAATTAGAAGTAATCTTGGAGGCCATATGATGCAACTTCTTACTTACGTTGTATATGAATCCTTTTTTGAGCATCTCTGATAAATGATGTCTAGTCATCCCTCCTTTCTGCTGGGGAAATAAGATGGACATAAGCTAGGAGATGGTACACGGTGGATCCAGGAATAACAGAAGTCTGATAGTTAATATTTATTGAACAGGTATTACATGTTAGGTGCAGAAATAGATACTCTACATATTTATTTAATTTTCACAATAACCCGTGGAAAAGTATGCTGGCATCCTCCTTTTGTAGATGGAAAACTAGGCTTAGAGAGGGTACCACAGTGATGAAGTTTTAACCACACTTAAGTCTTACTTCGAATCCCTCCTTTTCTGCTTTGCAATGCTGTCTCTGGGCCACGTTCCCCATAAGGGACAGAAGAGGTTGGTGAGCTTTGTGACTGATGGGAGGGGGTTTGTGTGGACTGGGACTGGGGCAGGCTGAGTAGGATAGCTGTGCCCTCTAAGGGAGCACTTTGGAAGCGAGTGTGTGGGGTGCTTTTGTTTTCTAGTACGATCTTGTCTGAAAATCCATATTTTTAAAAAAATGTTTTTAAATGTTTATTTTTGAGAGAGAGAGAGAGTGCGAGCGAGGGAGGGGCAGAGAGAGAGGGAGATACAGAATCTGAAGCAGGCTCCAGGTTCCGAGCTGTCAGCACAGAGCCTGACACAGGGCTCAAACTCATGAACCGTGAGATCATGACCGGAGCCGAAGTCAGATGCTCAATCAGCTGAACCACCCAGGCACCCCTACATATTTTTTTATACAGGTCTTGTTTATTTTCTCTCACCTTGCAGTTAGGGCACTATATTGCAAACTTAAGAGTTATATTCATATAAGTGTAATGCTGCAGTCTTTGAATTTCATTTCAGAATCATAAAGGGGCATACCACATATTTGTTATAAAGAGAGGGCGTTGGGTTTGGTAGGGTTGGAAACTATTGTGTGGACAGGATACTGTGAACCCAAAGCATGAAGATGAACTGGGGTCTGTCCATGACAGACTTTGTATTCCAGACTACAGAGCTTGGGCTAACAGCCCTCAGCGCTTTCTTGCCCTTAATTTTGTCCTCTTTTGATAAGGTGGTTTGCCTGCCTTCTTCCACTTGCTTACTTACCGCACGTCACGGCCTGTAATACTTTCCACCTGTGTCTCACAGAGAGTAAGAGGGGTGAGAGTATCCATCGGACCCTTGCGATGCCTTCAGAAGAATGTCAAGTCCAGAAATTTTTTTAGGAATTTTTCTCCACGTTGGCAACCATTCTTTTCATCCAAGTTCTCCTCCTTCCTAGTGCTAGGGAAAGAATACTTTATGAAGCCAAGTCTTCTCCTTAGGTGGCTTTTCTCTTGTGAATGGTGTGGTGAATCGTATGCACCATGACAGTGCTGGGTAGAGTTTGAGATAGTTTATCTAGGGCCAAGGTTCTCAGATAAGTGTGATTTTGCCCCTCCCCCCCCCCCCCCCCCCCCCCGAAACATTTGGCAATGTCTGGAGACATTCTTGGTTGTCATACTTGGGTGCTAGTGGTCAGGGATGCAACTAAAGGCCCTACTATGCACACAGTCGTCCACTCTCAAGAATTATCTGGCCTAAAATGTCCGTAGTGCTTGGGTTGAGAAACCCTGGTCTAGGGTTCCTTACCATAGGTAATGGCATCTGGGTAGTCCTTGCATTCATACAGGTAGGGGACTGAGTCTTGTCTTAGAGTTTAATGGGCCTTTTACAGTGTTACTTAGGGTTGTTTTGCCCATGGATGAAGTCCTGCTTTGGGATATGTATATTGGACAATATACAGCATAATCTTCCATAACACAGTAAAATTGTAAGAAATGTTTTCCTTTGCAACATTTCTGCAGCACTCTCTTGATTTGGAAACAGTAAGCCTGTCTCCATTTTGTGTTTTGGGTTCAGATGGAATGTTTCTAGACCTTAGAGCTTTATCTTTGAGCCTTGAATCTTTTCCAGGCATGCTTTCTTTCTGAATGTCTGATAGGATTTGAGCAATAAACCAAAAAATCGACACTAAAAGCTCATTTGTAGTATTTGAATCTGGTGTCTTATTTGTAGGATTGTCTAGAAGAAAGGGAAAATTCATTGGGACTGGTAGGACCTTTAAAATTTTGTTGACAATTTGAATGGCCCTCATAAGATAAGTACTGTATTTGGCATTGTTCCAGCCTTATTAGTAAAGTAAAACTTTAACGGCAAGTTTGATAATTTTTCCAGCTGTTGGTCTAAAGGAAGGAGGGGTTATAAATAGAAAAACCTCAGATCCCAGTTTTTGGCTTGGCTTTGCTGTCTGGGTGTCAGGAACTTTTAGTAACGTTTGCCTTCTTAACTAGGCTTTGCCCAATGTCCTGTTACATAGTTTGCATACATTGGTGGCACAATTGGCCGTCATCGTGGGATTAAGAATTTTCTATGGGAATTGATTTATAGTGAATCAGGAAACATGCAGAACAGAACTACTGGGAGAAAAACCATGCTGTGGGGTAAGAGGAAATACGAGGCATCTGGGAAGATAGAGTAGTACAGGCTGAGTCATCGGTTGGATATATCGATTATCTCCTGGGAGCCTCCAGTAGTGGGACTGAGGAGATGAGAGGACTATTTACAAACTGGGCAGAGTCGAGGAAGACCAGTAGGGGTTGGCGAAACACCTCGAGGCCAAGAGCCGTTAGCATTGTTAGGCTTGAAGGGGCAAAGGTGCAGTAGTTTCTGGAACCTTGAGAGGTTAGCTGTAGGCGAGAGTGACCCATAGGCTTTCTGCCACTGCCAGCCGGTAGCCCTGCAGGAAGGGAATCCAGGGGAATAAATACCTCAGACTCTGTCAAAATTTTCCCACCCTCTGATCTCATGCTGGAGCCTTTCGCTGGCCAAACCCAACCGGAAAGGGAGCCTGGGTGATTTACTTCATGGAGGGCAGCCCGTTGAGGCACATAGAGGTGGAAGGTTGGGCTGAGGGTGTGGAGGAACCAAGGGAGGATAGCCAGTGTGCTAAAGTTGAGGTCAAGTTAGTTTTGAAAGGCACAAGTGAGAAGACAGCTTGTTAGCAGAGTCTGGTAAAATGGATAGGAGATGGAATGTTCTAGAGAAGGAATGTTCTCGCCGATAACAGAAGGATAGATTCAGAGGCAAAGTGTCGCCACGGCTTTGGCAAGGCCAGAGCTGCTTTTTTCCAGAGGTAGCCTCAGAATCTTAATTGCCTCAAGGGCCTTTAGAAATCCTGCAGTCCAGCTTCCCTTTGCTCTGTGGAAATCCTTCCCCCAGTGCCCTGCCAGGGGTGGGTGTGGGATGCTTTCTTAGGGAGCTCTTGCCATTGTTGGACAGCTTGAATTGTCAGAAAGGTTTTCATTTGTCCAGATCACTGAACACATCCATTCCGGTTAGGTTTGGCTGCTTATGAGAGAAAAACTAAAGTCATGGCGATTTTTAAAAGGTAGAAAAAGACTTCTCTAAAGTAAGAGGAACCCAGAGTAGACAATTCATGGCTGACGTGGCCATTCCTAGGTCTTTGAGGAGGTTCCCCCGCACATGGTGTGTCCCCTCCTGGTCCAGGATAGCCGTGCTGAGCTTGAGCTGTCAGGTTCATGTTTTCTCAGGTAGGAAGAGGAAGGGCAGGAAGAAGGGCTTGCCCTGCTTTTGGGTTGAAGGTGTTTTCACGTGGAACTTAGCATACATACACAAGACTGTATAAAGCACATCGCTACGTTTTAATAAAAACAGTCATAACATCTATCCCCCAGGCTAGAAAATAGAACATTTGGGGCGCCTGGGTGGCTCAGTCGGTTAAGCGTCCGACTTCAGCCCAGGTCATGATCTCACGGTTAGTGAGTTTGAGCCCTTCACCGGGCTCTGTGCTGTCGGTGCATAGCCCGCTTCCGATCCTCTGTCCCTCTCTCTCTCTGACCCTCCCCCACTCATGCTCACTCTCTTTCTCCCTCAAAAATAAATAAACATTTACAAAACCCTTTAGAACATTTACCTCCAATCCCTGATGACATCTCCTTTCCTTCCCTCTAGGGAGAACTATCCTGATTTTGGGAATAATTATTCTCTTGCTGTGTTAAAGGAAAAAAAAAAAGAAAAAAAGTGTTACCCCCATGTATACGTTCCCTAAGTTCAGTTTTGTTTGCTTTTTCACTTGCTGTAAATTGATTTATATGTATTTTTTGTGGTTTTCCCATGTTGCTCGGTGTTTGTGAGACTCATCTATGTTGGTCCGTGCAGTTTATTGGTTTTAGGTCCTTGATTCCCACTGTTGCATAATATTTCATCGTATGACTGTCACAGATTATCCGTTCCATGATGGGCACTTGGGTGGCTTCCAGTTTGAGGCTTTTTTGAACATTACCGTTAGGAACTTTCTGGTATGTGACAGGGGGTCAGAATTGCAAGTTTTTCTGGGATTTAGTCCTCCTGGTGGAACTGCTGCATTATGACTTCGCTAGATAATGGCAGACTTTTCAGAAGAAGCTGCAACAGTTTATACTTCTAGCAACAGTATATGAGAGTTCTTGTTCCTACACAGCTTGGGAAACCTGGTATTTACAAGGCTTTTTTACTTTTTGCCAGTCCAGTAGGGGTGAAGTCTAATTGATTTCCAGGTGAATTCCCCTAATTACTAGTGAGGGTGAGTGTCCTTTTCAAGGTCTGTTAACTCTTTGGAGCTCCTGTTTTGTGTGGGCCTCTTCCAGCCTTATGCTTTATCAATTATTTGTTTCTCCTTGTAGTTCTATTAGATTTTGCTGTATGTGTTTTGAGATTTTGTTACCAGGTGCATACAGATTTAAAATTGTTATATCTTACCCAGGAGGTTGTGCTTTTTATCTGACAGTGCTTTTTTGAGTTCATATAATACAGCTGTGTGAGCTTTTTGTCATGTAATGGGCAGATTGTAAGTGTTTGAAGGAATGGCTTGCCTGTTGCATAGGCAGAAACTGTGGAACAGTCTTCCTCCTAGTCCATTTTTATGGCACATTGTTATTTATATGTCCTATTATCCCATGAAGTGGATAAATCACTTTTATTTTATTTTATTTTATTTTGTTTTGTTTTGTTTTTTTAATTTACATCCAAATAGCATATTGTGCAACAATGATTTCAGGAGTAGATTCCTTAATGCCCCTTACCCATTTAGCCCATCCCCCCCCCATACCCCCTCCAGTAACCCTCAGTTTTTTCTCCATATTTAAGAGTCTCTTCTGTTTTGTCCCCCCCTCTTTTTATATTATTTTTGCCTTCCTTCCCTTATGTTCATCTGTTGTATCTTGTAAAGTCCTCCTATGAGTGAAGTCCTATGATACTTGTCTTTCTCTGACTAATTTCACTTAGCATAATACCCTCCAGTTCCATCCACGTAGTTGCAGATGGCAAGATTTCATTCTTTTTGATTGCCGAGTAATACTCCATTGTATATATGTACACCATATCTTCTTTATCCATTCATCCATCGATGGACATTTGGGCTCTTTCCATACTTTGGCTGTTGTTGATAGTGCTGCTGTAAACATGGGGATGCATGTGTCCCTTCGAAACAGCACACCTGTGTCCCTTGGATAAATGCCTAGTAGTGCAATTGCTGGGTCATAGGGTAGTTCTATTTTTAGTTTTTTGAGGAACCTCCATACTGTTTTCCAGAGTACACCAGCTTGCTTTCCCATAAATCACTTTTGAATTTAAAAATGAAGTAGAGGGGTGCCTGAGTGGCTCAATCAGTTAAGCGTCCAACTTTGGCTCAGGTCATGATCTCACAGTTCGTGGGTTCAAGTCCCCCATCAGGCTCTGTGCTGACAGCTCAGAGCCTGGAGCCTGCTTCGGATTCTGTGTCTCCTGTCTCTGCCCCTCCTCGGCTCATGCGATGTCTCTCTCTCTCAAAAATAAAGAAACATTAAAAAAAATAATTACAAAAGAAGTAGAGTTTTCGGGTGCCTGGGTGGCTCAGTTGGTTAAGCGCCCGACTCTTGATCTCGCCTCAGGTCGTGATCTCTCAGTTCTTGAGTTCAAGCTCCGTGTTGGGCTATGCACTGACAGCACGGAGCCTGCTTAGAATTTTCTTTCTCCCTCTGTCTCTGCTCCTCCCCCATTCGTGCACTCTCTCTTTCCCTGTCTCAAAATAAGTCAACTTAAAAAAACATAAAAAAAAAGAGGTTCTTTTTTTTGAGGTATATCTTACAGTAAAGGGCACAAATCTTAATGGTACAGGTCAGTTATATTTGCATATGAGTATGCTGTACTCGCTGCCCAGGTACAAAGAATGGCCAGCATCCCAACAAGTTCCCTCGCATTTGGTACCCACCAAAGGTTATCTTTCTTCTCACTGTAGGTTAGTTTTGCTGATTTTTGAACTTTGCATAAATGGAAACATACAGTTCACGTTATTTTCTGAGTATCCTTTTTGCTGAATCTGTGAGATTCAGCCATGCCCTTATATAGCAGTATATTTTTTTTTTTTAATTTTTTAACGCTTATTTTTTGAGATGCCGAGACAGAGCATGAGCAGGGGAGGGGCAGAGAGAGAGAGGGAGTCACAGAATCCGAAGCACATTCCAGGCTCTGAGCTGTCAGCAGAGTCCGACGCGGGGCTTGAACTCACGAGCCATGAGATCATGATCTGAGCTGAAGTTGGACGCTTAACCGACTGAGCCACCCAGGCGCCCCTGGGTAGCAGTAGTTTTAAAACTCATGGCTGTGTAGTTGCACAATGTATAAAATCCCACCATTTATTCATTCTACAGTTGACGAACATTTCTGTTTCTGGTGTTGGCTGTTTTGAATGACACTTCTACATTCTTGATTGAACATGTCTTTTGGTAAGCACAGAATTGCCAGGTCATGAGGCGTACTGCCAGACAGGTTTCCCGAGTGGTTGTCCGATTTACACTCCCACAAGGTTTTCTTAATATGTAACTTTTGCATTTCGCTTTCCAGCAACAAATCTTAAATTTCTGTTACCTGCATGCTCCATGTGGGAGACAGCATGGAAAACTCTTTCCTGAAGCAGGTTAGGCACTTTTAAAGTGTGAAACACCCCTCCGTTTCTGTAATTTCCCCGGAAAGGAAAAGCCTACTGCATTCTTATTCACCTCGTCCATCACTATTAATAAACATTTGACGTAAAGAGAGCAGAGTTTTCTGTTAAGGGCAGACGTTTAGATTTGCAAAACCCCATTTGTAGCAGATAATTTGAAGGTAAAATCATAGTGCTCTGGAACTCCTTGGAGTCTAAGTAGCTGTTACAGTAGGTTTACACTTTGTGCTCCATATTGGGGAGACCTTTTTTTCTGGAGGCTTTTTCTGAAGGCATTTAAGTGTACTCCTTTGAAATGCATTTTGGCTGACGGATCTAAAAAGGGATACATCAGTTCTGTCTTGAGTTCCAGTCTTACTGGTGCTGGGACAGGTGAGGCAAATAGAAGATAATGTTTGCAAACTCTAACAGGAAGGACCAGAGGACAAAAACAAGAATGCCATGGGAGACCTGCTCCTTGGCTAGCTGCATTGCAGCCAGGGCAGACGAAGGCCTAAGGTTATATTGCCCAGCCCTTTTTGATAAGCTTGTGATTTCAGATGCTTTCCCAAGACTCGTAACTATAGCAGTCAACAGCAATCTGTCCAGATGCCTGAAATCAGCCTTATGATCTGTAAACATAAGTGGGTAACCAGTTTAGTCTTGTTTTGTAAGTAAGAGGACACTTGTAATCTTCTGATCGAATTAAATAGTGGAAGGCCGAGAGTTGATGTAACATGTGTCTTATTAAATGGAGGAGCAGCTCACTGGTCGCCGGCGTCTTCCTACCATCCTCTGTAAGAAAACACAATGTAGGGGTGCCTGGGCGGCTCAATCTGTTAAGTGTCCTACTTCCGCTTGGGTCATGGTCTCACTGTCCGTGAGTTCGGGGCCCTGCGTCTGGCTCTGGGCTGACAGCTCAGAGCCTGGAGCCTGTTTCAGATTCTGTGTCTCCCTATGTCTCTGCCCCTTCCCCACTCACACTCTGTCTCTGAAAAATGAATAAACCTTAAAAAAAATTAAAAAAAAAAAGAAAAAAAGAAAACACGATGTAGGCATGGGAATCAAACCACTTACAGCCTCTCCCCGCTCTATCTGTGGGACTTTGCTTGAGACATTGCAAAGGTTACTTGTCCTTGCTGCTTACTGAAAAGGAAAGGGGAATGTTTCCTCACAGAGATTCCGATTCCTCAAATACTTAGTGTTTATTATCTGCGGTTGCTTTCTTATTACCTTACTGCACTGAATACTCACAGCAGCCCTGAGAGTAGATAGATGGGGGTATCTTTTTGTCCGGTGAACTTTTTGTTGAATTATAGCAATGGCATCTGTTTTTGCAGATGAGCAAAATCCTGCTGCATCGAGACTTAGTAATGTGCCAGAGGCCACACAGAGCTAAAATTAGAGTAGAAGCTTTTGATTACCATTCCAGACTTTCCAGGGCACCACGGCTGCCTATAGAACACTAGTAACAGGCCACTCGGCGATCCCACAGAAGTCGTGACGAGTGTCAGTTCAGCACGGCACTCAGAGGTGGCTGTCCCTTTCACATACCCCGGGTAGTGGCTGGAGTGTGTGTTTATGAGCTGCCAAAGGAGAAAGTGTTTTTTAAAAACCTCATCTAAAAATGTAGCAGTTAATAATTCTGTTTATAAACTCTTAAAAATACATACCGTAAGACAATAGTGATCCTCTTTGTCTAGTTTGTATATAATTTCTAAGTTAGTTTTAGACATCTAGGGTTGATTTCATTTGGAGTCCAAAGCTTTATTCTGTGTTTCTGGAATTGCAGAGTTTCTGCTCGTTTTTGGCCCATATGGCAACTTGTTTTCAGAAAAGGCTTTTGGGTTTTTGGGGGGTTTTTTGTGTTTTTTTTTTTGTTTTTGTTTTTAAAGAAAGCCTGTGGATCTTAGGTGGTTGGTCTTAGCTACGTTTGGTAGACAGAGATGAAATTGCTGGGTCATAATGCCCCCCCCCTTTTTTTTTTTTAAAGTGTACAGTTCATCAATTTTTTATCGTGTTCTCATAGTTGTGCAGCCATCCCCACAATCTCAGAACATTTTCAGAAGAAACCCCCCAGTTGTAGCACTTACTCCCTTATGTGGCTGCAGTCCCCGGGCCTGGAAGCCGCCACCCTGCTTGTTGTCTGCACATATCCTTATTCCGAGTGCTGCATACACACAGAATTCTACAGTGTCTGGTCTTTCGTGATCAGCTGTTTTCCTTAGCATGGTGTTTTGAGGGGTCATCCTGTTGTAACATGGATCAGAATGTCGTTCCTTTTTATTATAGTGCTGAGGCTTGTCCTGGAGAATTTGAAGTAATGGATGCTACTTCTCCTACAGGGAACACAGGAGTCTTGGGTTTACTTTACATATAATAGAATACTTCTGTGATTCGTTTTAGAGAGGGGGTCATTAACCTGGGGAAGATGGACCCCAGTGATGGCTTTTAGGATGTCCTGAGCCCTTTGTAATTATCTTCAGGTTTCATGTTCCCAAGCATTTTTTTTGTGGGGAAGTTTGGGGACTGAGAGTTTTTAGCTTTTGTTAAAAGATAATTTTCAAAGGGTGCCTGGGTGATTCAGTTGGCTAAGCCTTTGACTCTTGATCTCAGCCTAGGTCCTTTTTTTGTTGTTGCTGAAAAAAATTTTTTTTAATGTTTTATTTAATTTTGAGAGAGAGAGAGAGAAAGTGTGTGTGAGCTGGGGAGGGGCAGACAGCGAGGGAGACTCAGAATGTGAAGCAGGCTCCAGGCTCCGAGCTGTCAGCACAGCGCCCGATGCAGGGCTCGAACTCACGAGTTGTGAGATCATGACCTGACCTGAAGTCAGGTGCTTAACCGACTGAGCCACCCAGGCGCCCCTCAGCTCAGGTCTTGATCTCAGGATCATGAGTTCAAGCCCCACGTTGGGCCCTATGCTAAGCAGGGAGCCTACTTAAAAAAAAATTCACAAAAGGTAAAATCATGACACTGAAACAAATACAAAATGAACACACATTAAAATTTTACTTTGCTTATAAAGAGGAAACCAGGCAGATGTTCTAACCGGTTTGAAAGAAAGGTCCAAAGAACAGACACATTTTTATTTATTTTTTTATTCTTTATTTTTTTCAATATATGAAGTTTATTGTCAAATTGGTTTCCATACAACACCCAGTGCTCATCCCAAAAGGTGCCCTCCTCAATACCCATCCCCCACCCTCCCCTCCCTCCCACCCCCCATCAACCCTCAGTTTGTTCTCTTATGCTTTGGCTCTCTCCCACTCTAACCTCTTTTTTTTTTTTTCCCCTCCCCCATGGGTTTCTGTTAAGTTTCTCAGGATCCACCTAAGAGTGAAACCATATGGTATCTGTCTTTCTCTGTCTGGCTTATTTCACTTAGCATCACACTCTCCAGTTCCATCCACGTTGCTACAAAGGGCCATATTTCATTCTTTCTCATTGCCACGTAGTACTCCATTGTGTGTATAAACCACACTTTCTTTATCCATTCATCAGTTGATGGACATTTAGGCTCTTTCCATAATTTGGCTATTGTTGAGAGTGCTGCTATAAACATTGGGGTACAAGTGCCTCTATGCATCAGTACTCCTGTGTCCCTTGGGTAAATTCCTAGCAGTGCTATTCCTGGGTCATAGGGTAGATCTATTTTTAATTTTTTGAGGAACCTCCACACTGTTTTCCAGAGTGGCTGCACCAATTTGCATTCCCACCAACAGTGCAAGAGGGTTCCCATGTCTCCACATCCTCTCCAGCATCTATAGTCTCCTGATTTGTTCATTTTGGCCACTCTGACTGGCGTGAGGTGATATCTGAGTGTGGTTTTGATTTGTATTTCCCTGATGAGGAGCGACGTTGAGCATCTTTTCATGTGCCTGAAGAACAGACACATTTATAGATTAAGAACATTAAAATGAGTACACAAATGCCACCCAAACTATTTTCTTCCATAGTGGAGAGGGAAGTCACTTGAACCTTTACCACGTGGCAGGTTTTACGTGTTTATAGATGAAGAGTGGTTTGCATTGCTGTAATCATTTCCAACTTCCAGAGTTGTAAAATAGCTTCCTTAGAATCAGACTCTGGTAGTGTAGAGGGACATCCTAGACAATGTATAATTTTCCATCGAAATCACACATTGTCTTCTGCACTTTTGACGATCAAAAAAGTTTAAAACTCTTTCAAATGTTAACTTTAAATTGAGTGTCTTACCTCAGTTTAAAAAAATAGCTCCTTTGTGACTGGATTTTAAAGGCTGACTTGCCAAAGGGTGTTTTACATCAATTGAGGGCCAGTCAGAGACCCAGGGATTGGTCTCTGGTTTGTGCTTTTGAATAAGATTACATGTTCGAAATCTCCAGAGAGGTAGACTTTGCAACTGACTTAGGTTCCACTTCTGGGCATACACTCAGTGTTTCTTATCTCTGACAGCAGCAGGACTATTGACAATGGAGATTTCTATAAATATAATCTGGAAAGTCTAGGTATCTTCACTCAGGGACAAAGGTAGATAATCCTTTTAGTAAACTAAGTCTGGGAAGGGAGAAGCCCTCTGACTTCTTCCCCAACTGTGGTATACTCAGGGAAGTCAAGACTTCCCCTCTATGTGTGTAGAATACAGGATTATTTCTGCTGGTCCTTGCTTGCAGTCTAAGGAGTTACCATTTGTAGTGCTCAGAGGATAGTGAACTTTTGTAATTTGAAGATGACTTCTGTGTATGTGCACACTGGGCTACTTACCACGAGAGACTGGGAGTTAAGGCCGTCAAGTTTGAGTAGTACCTTCTGCCCACATCTTACCGCCTTGCCTTTGGGTGACCATCTATTTAGCAAGGAAACCCGTAATTGCTCTTACCTCAACATCCCTCAGCCTGTTCCTCTGCTTATTGAACTTGGTTTTCTGCATTTAGCATTCGCTCCTAGTTTAAGCTCCCCATGGTGCCTTTCTTGATGCAAGACAGGGGCTCAGAATCCTTAGTTGACAGAAACCACACCAGTCTTCACTTGATGCCTTGTCCTGACCATGAGTAGATAAATCAAAAACTGATCCACCCGTTTGGCAGGTTTAGGGCTGTCAGCTTTTACGAGCTCAGAAGCTTTGATTTTCCATGAGTACACTTTAAAAAAAATTTTTTTTTTAATGTTTTTATTTATTTTTGAGACAGAGAGAGACAGAGCATGAGCAGGGGAGGGGCAGAGAGAGAGGGAGACACAGTCTGAAGCAGGCTCCAGGCTCTGAGCTGTCAGCACAGAGCCCGATGCGGGGCTTGAATTCACAGACTGTGAGATCATGACCTGAGCTGAAGTCGGACGCTCAACCGACTGAGCCACCCAGGCGCCCCATCCATGAGTACGCTTCTAATGACTTGAGAACATGGCATGTCAGTCTCCTTTCTGAGGCCAAGATTGTGTCTCCGTGATGGTAAGGTGCTTTGCCTGAATAATCTAGGGCTAAGTGTAGGGCAGTTATTAGACTTGGTAAATGTTTGTGGAATAGTACCAAGCGTGTACCTCTGACTCTTGAGCCATGGCTGGAAGGGAAAACGTGGACTGTTAAGCTTGTTGAGGTGAACTTCTCAGATACCGGATCTCTTGTTTCACATAGTGGAGTTTTGGAGGAAGTGTATGGTTTGCCCTTTACCTCCTAAGAAATGATGATTCAGTCCCTTCAAACATTTCTGTATTTGGTTTCATTGCTCGGTTCTTACTTCTTTAATGACCCAAGGGAGTTTTTCCTTCAGGCTTGTGATCTGGTTTTGCTAATAAACATTAATGCCTTTGAAGGCTCTAAAAACAATAGTGTTTTCTTACCTGTTTGCGCTTTGAAATTCTGCAGAATGTGATATGAAAGAGAACCATTTAATTAGCTTTGTTTTCTGTGTTTTTAGGGCAGAAGGGAAGTAAGAATGACTACACTAACTCTTTGGGGTCTCCTGTCCTTGAACTTTACTCCTTAACCTTAGTCCCGGGCTTTAGAGTACCATCTGATCGCAAGACATTAAGACAGTGGGTGAACTGGGTAAAACAGGTTTTTCTTTTACTTAGCAGCCCATTCCTGCTTTAAAGCTTGGATTTCTGGCTCTTCTGGAAGAACTGTTGAGTGGTGAAGTGTGTAGTTGTACTAGACGTAAAAAAAGTGGACGGAAGAGGAAAAACAAGTCCCTTTTTCTCTGCAGCATTGCAGGGTGGTGGCAAGTTTTGATTTTCATTAGTGTTTGGCTTAAGAATAGTTATTAGCCAGGAGCAGTGAAGCGGTCTTATGGATTGACGTGACTGGGCCCTCACACTTCCAGGGATGCTTGGGGATGCCTTTTTACCCTCATCTGAAAGATGGATAGCCGCCGAGTTTGGTGACTGAGTCTTCGTAATATGTTAAGTCAATTACTGAGCGAGTCTTCTGCAAAAGAAGGGGTGGGGAGGCTGTGTGACCTTTGGGTTTCAGCGTCTTCATCTGTGAGGGATGGAGAGTGGTCATGTACTGGTCTTTAACCTGTCGTCCCTGGTGGCTGTGAGACGATGTATCTTGTGAGCTCATCAGAACGGTGCTGGTGTGTGCAGTCTGGTTACAAATACCAGCGATTCTGCTCCACAGGTTCAAGTCAGTGGGAGAGATGCAGGAGAGGGGAGGCCGAATCCTCCCTGGGGTCTTACAGAGCAGTGCTGAGTAGATGCGGTACTGTAATTACTTCATTTGAGTAATTGTTGGGTTCTTACCACATTAAAAGTAGTGTAGGACATAGAAAAATTTTGTTGTTTGTATTCTAATCTGCACTTGGTACCATAAGAGAGGTCACGTGTGAAAACAGTTACTTGGCTGTTCTCCCCCACCAGGGTTGAATGCTTTGCTGCTGGGACAGATGAACTCACAGTGCAGTTGGCCAGTGCAGTTTGGCCCTGACTGACTCTTGAGAAATAGCCCGAATGGAGGCATACTGGATATCTGGCATAGTAGAAATGCAAAGAAGTCATTGTGCTGTGATAGGAAGGTGAACCTTTAGCAGAAAAGTGGCTTTCCCAGAATCCCGATTTCACAGTGACTCCACGGTGATACCGTGAGGCGTCACTGTTGTGAGTTTCTCCTTTCTCCTCCCGTGAGAGACAGACTCACGCTTGGACTCTGGTCTGCGTGTGGCCAGCAGCCCTCATTTGCACAAGCGAGCATTTCGAGTGGCACAGGGTGTTACTGGAGCCAAAGGAAGCTGGGGAAACTAGCTCCCGCGCTCTTTGATTTTGACCAGAAAACCTTAGCCGACTCTGTGCTGGGTAATAATCAACTGAACACGGTTGCCACATTTTCTTTGGCAAGGAATCTGTGTCGCTGTGGCAGTTCGGAAATTATTAGTAGAGTCCGTCAGCCTGACAGTGGGAATGTTTTTCTTTGATCTTTAACCTGCTTTTCTTTGAGGTGGGAGGGGCAGGAAGGAGAACCTATGTTGGAATAACTTGTTGCTTCCTCTGCTGGGCCTCACAGCATTTGGTTTTCTTGAGTTCTCTTCTTTTAGGTCCGACTCCTCCAGCAAACGTTTAGGTGTGTGTAATATTGTGGAGCCCTGAGAGATGGTTCCAGACATCTTGGAATTCAACTCTGCTCGTGAAGTCCTGTGTTTTAGTTCTGACTCTGCTACTGAATACTTTGCTGTAGAGCAAACTTAACCTTTCTGATTTCACTTTGCACCACCTAGGATGTGAAACTGTTTATTCTATTGTTTTTAAAGTTTTTATTGCTATTTTATTTTACATTTATTATTTCTTTGAATGTTTACTTTTGAGAGAGTGAGAAAGCATGCACTCACACACACACACACACACACACACACACACACACGCGCGTGAGTTGGGGAGGGGCAAGGAGAGAGAGAATCCCAAGCAGGCTACATGCTGTCAGCGCAGAGCCCTGTGCGGGGTTTGGTCTCATGGACCCGTGAGATCGTGACCTGAGCCGAAATCAAGAGTCGGGCATTTCACGGACTGAGCCGCCCAGGAGCCCCGAAACTGTTCATTCTTAACCTGAGGACGTGTGAGATTATAAAGTACAAATAAAATAATATGAAAGCCATCGAAAACTTTAAGTTACATAAATATTACTAAGTATTCTCTACAAGTAAGTTAATGCTCCTGAGTACTTCGCTCTTTCTTCTGCATGTTTGTCATGGCCCCTCTAGCCTTCTCTCAATTTTAGTCCCTCTGTGATCAGGTGGTCACGTAATCTTTGAGTTTGGCAGGGGAGAGAAAGTTCTAAGTGAAGCAAACAAGTGATCTCTGATCCTTATAAAATAGCACGTGTACAGTAGGTGCTCGGAAAATCATTGTCGAGTGGCGGGGAGCTTCAGTAGCCGTGGGCATGTGCTGCCGAGAGACCTCCTCTTACGGGTGGGGGTGTGGGAGGCAGCCCTGGGGCCGCCGCAGCCGCCCGAGATGCCATTGCTCGTGAATAAAACGAGTACAGACGGTCCGCCCTGGGAGGTGCTGGAGAGAGGATTGTTGTTATTTGTGTTAGCTCCGAGGAGGGAAGCACCGTCCGCTGTGGGCCTGGAAACGTCTGCCGGATGGTTTTTTTCTCTTGGTCCTATTCAGTGTTTCTTCTGGTATAAATTGGCAGTGAAGAAATTCGACGTGGAAAAAATACCCCTGCCTCATTGGCAGTTGATCAAGTTCAGTGCTAGTTCTCGAAGGAGTTTTTTGGGGGAAGAGGTGTGGGTAGTGCCGCGGTGGGAACTTGCTTGTGGAATCTTGTGCTCTTGAAGTCATTTAGGGACGGGAAGAGTTAGCAGTTGTTGGGAATCGCCTTGGGCTGGTACCAGTAAGGAAGAAACTTCTGCATCTCTTTGACTGACTTGTTTCATCACATCATAATCCTGGCTTCGCAGAAATGTGAAGAGAATAAATCATAAGTGTAAAAAGCGCTGAGACCTTGTACGCTGCACAATACCTCTGTGTTAACAGCCTTCACTGCATTACACAACCGCCTTCTCTAATTAAAGAAGCCGGGAATACCATCGCTGAGGCACTGCTTTTAAACCTGAATGTCAGGATCCATTTAGAGGGATGCAGAATCAATTCAATGGGTCAAACATCTAAAGAAAGAAAGTAGACCTAGAAAAAAAAAAGTGCATCACAAGTAATAAGGCGTTAGGTACATTATTCTGGAAACTTTTGTTTTGGTTCCATATCTTTCTGTTGCTATGTGTGTAGATGGTTGTAAAATGGTTTCTGTGTGTCTGTATTGGAAAAGTTTGAAATCCCATGGTCTAACAAATAACATGTCTCAGATTTTCAGAATTTGTAGACTTCCATTGCTGTGTTACTTTTAGGAAAGTGTCTTGCTCCCTTGAAGTGATTTGGGGGTTGAAAGAGTTCAACATGATTGGGAATAGCACGCCACCAAGCTCCCATGAGTTCTTGCAGCTCCTTTTGTCTAACAATGATTAGGATGATTGAGTACTATTTCGATGTCTTCCAGGCATCAGCTCAAACCTAAACCATTTGATTAGACATGGAATGAGTAAGAAGAGAAAGGCCGTGTAGTTTCCTCGTCCTTATTTGACAGTAGCTTCTTAAAAGAGTTAATATTTTGAATCCTCCTACCACGAAGGTTTGTCTTTTCTTCTTTAATATTATGCTTTACAAAAATTTACGGTATTCTTTGTCACCATTTTACATATATTCGGTGGGCAGAGTGTTCTGTTTGTTTTTATCCTCTAGAGGAATACATTCCCAATTTGATGACAGACTGGAAAGGAAGGAGTACTCTACTTGCGGAGTTTTTACCAAAACCACCGTTCTCTTAGGGGTCGGAGATAAATGCCCACACACCCCCCCCACACCCCCACAGATACGCATAGACACAAACACAATTTATTTATTCTGTGACTGTTATTCTGTGTCCCTTTTTCTAGATAAAGAGTAGAGGCACAGCTTGGTGAAATAATTTGCCTGGCGCTGCACAGCAAGCTAGTGGCCTTCGTGGATGACCATTCAGAGTTCTTGTGTTTCCAGAGACAGTATGTAGGTTAAGTTGACATAAACAAAAGCTTGAGTATTGTAATCATTAATATATATGCAGGTGTATATAGACAAAAAATGTACTTCTGTAAGCAAAAAGACACGGTGGGAAATAGTAATTATAACTATATTAAGTTTCTGTGCTGTTTCTATGTAGACCTGTTTACCTGTAGTCATGACCCATGCATACAATTTTAGTTTGTTATGATCTGTGCAGTACATCCAAGGTAGATTCTGCCAAGAACATAAATTAGGAGAAGGAAACCCTAGGGATAGCACTGGAGGGTAATGTGTTAAGAGATCCTCTGTCAATGAACACTTAGAATGAGGAATTGAAGGAATACTGAACACTGAGTCAGGAGGCTTGGGTTCTGACAAGCCTGTCTGGATGGGCCTGGGCATGCTGTTTCACTTGGGGGCTTCTGTTTTATAAAGTGCAATTGTAGGCTTTATCTCTAAAGTTCCCTTCAGCATTTAGATTGTATTCTTCCCTAGGGCTGGAGTATTGCATCAGGATCCAGCCTGGGGTTTGTGCTGTTTGCAAGGCTCCAAGGGACTGCCTCATCCTTTTTTCCAAGGAGATAGCACACCTTAGCCCACAGAGCCCTATAAAGCAGTGAGCCATTAGTGCTGTGAGGTGCTTATTCGTTGGGGACTGAGCCTAGGTTGTTTGTAGTAACCTAGAAGGACCTGGGACTGAGGCCAGGAGATGTAATTTCCGTGACCAACTAGTTGCCTACTCAAAAAGCTCACTAGGACCTTTCCAAATACAGTATCATTCTGTCTTTGGAGTAGGAGAATATAGAAATATATCTCTTCTTAAGGAGATGTGTTTAAGGACTTGGAATCTAAGGACTCGCATTATCTTCTTATAGCAGTTGGCAAGAACATATATTCTTGCTGAAAGTAATTTTATAAATATTAGCGAGGAATGCCTTCATATCTTAATAGGCTTTTTAAAAATTGACATAGTTTGCATTTGCTGATTCTTTGCTCTCTCCCTAATGCTAATTATATTACTCTTTGTTAAGTGCTAAGAAAAGTTGAGAATATCTACGGGCATCTTTTGACATAGATAACCTCTATTTTCTGGGTTAATTAGGAACTAGTATCACCAGAGGAAAAGCTGATCTGCGTGATTATTTCTTCCGTCATCCCATTCATACACACTATCTATCTATCACTCTATTTGTTTATTATTTTTTGAGTAGGACCCATGCCCAATGTGGGGCTTGAACTCCTGACCCTAAAACAGTTGCAGGCACTTCCGCATAAGTCAGCCAGGTGTCCCATATAACTATTTAGCCATCTGGTTAGATCATAGCGTTAACACCAGAAGATTCTTTATGATGATGGAAATCATGATACATCTTTGATGATGGTAGAGTCCTCTGGTCCTCCTCAGGTCCTGACCAGCACGGTCACTGCTGTGCAGGATTGAGGTTGTTGATAGCAACAGTGGGCTCTGGGGAATGGCCAGGAGCTATGAAGGAGTTGCAGATAAGCTGTGTTTCCATGGATAGCCCTCTAGGGAAGCCAGCACTTGCCTGATGTTAATGACCTTATACCGAAATCTAATTGCCAAGGATAGGAGTGTTTTCAGTAAACATTTGTCGAGCACCTGTCCTCCTCCTAAGCTTTCACACTCCTACTAGAACATTGCATGTAGATCTCTAACAGGCGCATAACTCAAACTAGTATCATTATCTTTATCTCAAAATCTCCTTTACCTTCTTCAGCTTCCCTTTCTCGTCTAGTCTACCATGGTTTAATGGTGACACCACTTGCCCAGTCTCTCAAACATGAACTTGAAAAATTGGAATTACCTATATTCTTCCCACTCCTTACTTCTATATGCCCTACTTACTTCCTGTATCTGTGAAATTAGAAAACCCTGTTTGTACCTCCAAAAAGCATTTTTAAATCTGTGCTGCTTTTTAGCCCCAATGTCATGACTGCAAACCCAGTTTATTTCTCCCCTAGACTGCTTCAGCTCCTCTTAACGAAAATTTGTGTCTCTGACCTCTGGCTTCCTTCTCCTCGTCTCCCATCAGGTTGTTTACAAAAAAAAAAAAATTGCTCTCCTGATTAACAACCCATGCCTTTTGTTTCCTGCTGTTCTGCAATTTGCCTTTTTTTTACACTCAACATTATGTTCTGGAGAATTTTTAATGTGGTTTATTCAGATCTTTTTTTTTAAATGCTGCATAGTATGAATACATAAAGTGTGTGTATTATAGATTATTTAAACATTCCTCCATGAATGAAATTTAATATCCCAAATGTCCATTGTTATAAAGAATACTAAAGTGAATGTCCTTGAACCTGTCTCTTTGATATGTAGATATCAAAAAGGGGAGTATCTGGGTCAAAGTAAGTATGTTTAAAACGTTAATAGGCAGTGACAAATCACTTTACAAAAATTGCCTGTCAATTTATATTCCCACTGTACGTGGTTTTTTTTGTTTGTTTGTTTGTCTTTTGTTTTTAAGACCATTTCTAATCTTTCTAATCTGGACCTAGTGTACTTCTCCCAGTCTCTGTTCTCCAACTGACATGTTCACTCATGCACTTGGTCCCGGTCAGCCACTATCCAAGTGCTGTGTGGTGTGGCCTGTGTGCTGGGCACTCTGCTCTGTGTTGCGGACCTAGACGTGCTGAGACAGATGGGTCCCTGTCCTCATCTCTGCTCTTAGACCATGCTGAATGTTTTTTGCCATCCCTAGACTTTTTTTTAATGCTTTTGCAGCTGTCGCTCTCTCTTCCTGGTATGACTTCTTTTTTTTTTTTTTTCCTTTTAACTTTTTTGCCAAGAGAATTTTCTTTGATAGATCTTTTAAACCCTTTGAACCACATTTTCCCCACCTCCTCTTAGGTGAGTTCGATAGGCCTTCCTTAGTGGTCTCTCTTAGCACTTTACTTACATCCTTTCTGTAGTATTGATCCTAATGAGTTTGAATGATTTGTTCATGTATGCGT
Organism: Panthera onca; assembly: GCF_046562875.1. Lineage (NCBI taxonomy): Eukaryota > Metazoa > Chordata > Mammalia > Carnivora > Felidae > Panthera > Panthera onca. The sequence continues at coordinate 56,069,284 of NC_138349.1, read as the reverse complement.
CAGCCTGTGTATGTTTGCGTGTGTGTACATATATATGCACACACCCACACACACACCTCTTTCCCATTAGATTGTAAGCTTAGTGAGGGCAAGACCTTGTGATGGTTACCATAATGCTTCCCCAGCTTAATGCCTTAAATACTGATGATCCTTTGCAAATGTTGAATAAGTGAATGAATAACAAACTATCAGATGAACTTGTTTTGTACAGGGCACTGTGGGGGCTTATAAATATGATTAAGATCTGATCAGCCTTCAAGGACCCAACCACGTAGTCAGGGAGATAAAAAACAGATGAGTAGACTGACTGCAGGGCACAGTGTGATAAGCTCTGTGTGGAGTCACAAGTGACTACCTGAGGAGAATTTAATGGGAGAGATGAATTTTCATGAGTGGGTCATGAAATTTTCAGGAGTCCAGATGAGAGGACTTTATTCTTGCCTGTGCCAGATATTGTGAGGGATACACATAATGATAAGAATTTAAGAGTTTCGTAGTCAGGGGGCACCCGGGTGGCTCTGTCAGTTAAATGTCTGACTCTTGATTTCAGCTCAGGTCATGATCTCATGGTTTGTCGGATCGAGTCCCACGTTGGGCTCCATGCTGATAGCACAGAGCCTGCTTGAGATTCTCCCTCCCCACCCCCCCCCCCCCACCTTCTCTATCTCTCTCTTTCTCGAAGTAACTAAACCTTTAAAAAATTTTTTTAAAAAGTTATGAAAAGAGACTTTTGTAGTCAAGTTGGGCTTGAGAGCAGAGATTGGCAGACTGTGGCCTGTGGGCCAAATCAGGCCTGCCGCCTGTTTTGGTACAGTCCGTGAGCTAAGAATGACATTTTACATTTTTAAAATTGTTTTTACAAAAAGAATATTTTGTGATCTGTGAAAGGATATGCAATTCCAGTTTTAGCATCTGTAACGAACTCTTGCTGGAACAGCCGTGGTCACTCATTTCCCACCCTCCATGGTGGTGTCTGTGCTACCAACGGCAGAATGGAGTAGTTGTAACAGAGACTGGCTGACCTGTGACACCCGAACTGTTTCCTCTCTGGCCTTTTACAGAACGGTCTGCCCACCCCCTGCGTTAGCAGATGGGAGAGATTCCAATAAAGTAGAGAGGAAGAGAGAGCCCTTCGTATCCAGCGGATTCCTTTGAGTCAAGAGAGTGGGGCAATGAGCACTGCAGTCGTAGTGAAGCTTTAGAGCTGAAATGTTGCAGCTGAACCATTTATTTTATAGACAAGGCAGAAGATCAAAACCCTTGTCAAAGTCCACCTGACTCGGAAGCAGAGCTTTGAGGACTGTAGAGCATGATAAGAGTATTGCCGGGGTGGGGCCAGGTCATGAATGGCTTTGCCCTTGAAGAAGGAGGGCCGCAGAACAGAAGTCCCTTCTCTCTCTGAATGTAATGTTCCTTTTTTTCCCCTTGTATTTCTAGAAGGCTTTTGAGCCCTACCTTGAGATCTTGGAAGTATATTCCACAAAGGCCAAGAATTATGTAAATGGACATTGTACTAAGTATGAGCCCTGGCAGCTGATTGCCTGCAGTGTCGTGAGCACCCTGCTGATAGTCTGGGTATATGGCTTCGTCTTCCAGCCAGAGAGTAAGTATACCGCCCCCTCCCGTCTGGAAAGGTAGAGTGGAGTTTCACCAGCTTTAGAACTCATGGCTGATGGATTGGACTAATTTCTTGCCTTTGGTTTTGTTCTGATTTTTAAAATCTGTTTAGATAGGAAGTGGGGCATTGTCTTCTGACTGTAAAATTATAATAAGGTTGTCTACATAAAGTTATAATAGCTACTCGAATGTAACTGTTACTACTTTTGTTGATTTTTCTGGATCTGCAGCTTACATAAAAAGTCCTGAGAAATCAGTTGTTGTAAGGATCCACAGGTATCTCAAAGTATGGCTTAAGCCTTTCTCATGTTTAGTTTCTTGCCTGGAACATAATTGTATTGCCCAGAGTTCCCCAAGCAGGAATTTATTACTTTCATTTTAGGCCATCCTTTCACTACAGATTGTGTGAAATTGGGACAGCCCTGTTGCAGTGACCATTTGAATGTCTGCTGTGTGCCGGGCACCGTGCTGGAGTCCGGGGATAGCGACACAGGTTATACAGGGTCCCTGTCCTCTTGGAGTTGAACTTCTGATGTCAGGGGGCAGACAGCACACTTTGAGCTTCCCGGGTGGTGACTCAGGGAGCCTGAGGGACATAGTGAAGAGGAGGTCCCTTCTCGGGAGTGCAGGAAAGGTGAGAAGTGACGTGTTTGCAGGTCCGCCATCCTTCCTAGGGTCGCACCCACCCTTCCTCCCCGGCCAAACCTGGTTGTGCGTTCCCTCCTTGTGGATTGTTTCCTCCTGCAGGTTGTGCTTGGTGAGTGAAATAGGAGTGGTGGGTGTTTCTGTAACACTCCTCTGCGCCCCGTCCCCACCCGTAGCAGCGGGCGCCTGAATTAATGGGATTAAAAAACCCAATAACATTGAAGAGGACTGCTTGTCATTTCTCACTTGTTTAAAATTTCCAGGACCCTTTGCTTCCCTGATAACATCTGTTTCAAGGGGCTCCTTCACTGTACTTTGTCTGCTTTCCTCTCCTTTCCCCGGGAGAGTTGACGTAGAAGCCACATTCTGTCTTACCTGCTTACCCTGCAGAGAGCCACTGAGCTGTTCCAGTAACAATAAAGGGTTATGGCGTAGTAAACATTGCACTTAAAGTGGAAACGAGGGTTGATTGCCCTGTCTCAATTGTAGTTCACTCCAGCTTTCAAAACCCTGCCCTCAGTTTTGGCTCCTGGTCCTTGTAAGATTTTCCCTTAAACTCTGATGTATGGGACTGGCTAACCCTTCCGCCACATCTGCTCCGTGGCTTGGAAGGGGACACGCAGAGACACAAGGCCCTGTGTCTTTCTCAGGCTTAGCCTGTCCAGGGAAGCATTCTGTTCAGTGGTGCCCACCATCTTGTCCTTCCAGGTGAAGCAGTCTGTTGCAGAGGACTCTAAGGAGTAGCAATAAATATACTTCCCTTTCTTTCTTTTTTATTGTGATTAAAATGTATGTGACGTAAAATTTACTATTCTGTGCATTTTCAAGTACATTCAGTTTGTGGCACAACCGCTCCTGCCATCCATCTCCAAAACTTTCTCAGTACCCTGAACTGAAACCCTGGCCCCATTAAATGATAAGCCCCCATTAGCATGTTTCCCCCCAGCTCGTACCAGCCGCCACTCTAAGTACTTCTCCTTTTAAGGTGGTGCATTTGTATAAAGCAACATAAGGTTAGAAGTCTTGAGATTTATATTTCTTTGAGATTTATATTTCTTTGCTCTGATGAGTATGAGCTTCAGGCATTGACTTCCGGCTTTACTTCTGCGGGCCACGGTGCCTACTTACATTTTGCTCACCTGGTGGGAGAAGCATGGCCGTCTTAGGTCCTGGTACTTACCTGCCTTTAATGTCGCAAACAGAATATGCTGGCCTCTGTGCACTCTGTGAGAAAATTACTAGTAGCGGTGTGTTTGTGGTATGTGCCATGTAAATCTTTGTAAGCCCAACTCCACATTATTTAAGTTATTTTTAAAAAAATTTAAGTAGGCTCCATGCCCAAGGTGGGGCTTGAACTCACAACCCTGAGATCAAGAGTCACATGCTCCACTGACCAAGATACCCAGGTACCCCTTAAGTCATTTTTTTTAACTTTATTTATATATTTTTTAATGTTTATTTATTTATTTGAATTTTTTTTAATGTTTATTTTTGACAGAGAGAGAGAGAGAGAGGGAGCGAGCATGAGTGGGGGAGGGGCAGAGAGAGAGGGAGACACAATGGAAGCAGGCTCCAGGCTCTGAGCTGTCAGCACAGAGCCCGACGTGGGGCTCGAACTCACAGACCATGAGATCATGACCTGAGCTGAAGTCAGACACTTAACCATCTGAGCCACTCAGGCACCCCATAAGTCGTTTTTAATAACATGTTTTTCTTATTATGAAAGTAGTACATGTCCACTGCAGAAAAGTAGGCAATACCGATAAGCCATGAGAACAAAATGAAAATCTTGCTTCCTAGAGCTACCCACTATTTACATATGTCTTTTTCTACATTTAAATCCAGTTGAACCATACAAAATCTCTTTTGTAGGTCAAAAGTTTTGAATGTCAACAATTTCATATAGTTTCACACACAACACACTTTTTATTTTGTAACTTCTAACTTGAATTTTAGACACAGATCAAAATGTCTTCTCTCTAGAGGTTGGAGATAGTCTTGATAAAATTGCCGTTTTTTCAGTACCTTGCTCATGTAGGGGAATTGTGCTTACCACTGAACAGTCGAGTTATTTTTAGCATATTGCCCCAGAGGAGTCTAAAGTCTGGACTAGAGATAAATTCTGCTGATCTTCAAACTCTGAATACACTTCTGAGAGGAGAGGATAATTCTGGAACACAGGATGGACGCTGCTACAGATAAGAACAGGAGGCTGTAGGAAGATGGGGGTGGGAGTGTGGGCAGGGGTCAGCAGCCCTCTACGGTGTTATCTCTTCCCTAATTCTGCTCTGTGATTATCAGCTCATATCGCTATAACTTGATGTTGATTTAACTGTGGGGTTGTCCATAGTTCATGACTAGGAATCAGAGTTATGTGGTGGGAGGAGGTCATAACACTCCCAGTTTCTAGCCTTGGCACCTTAACTAACACCCATAAGCTCTCTCAGCCTGTTTCCTCACAGTAAAATGGGCAGAAGTACTACCCGCCTTCCTTAGTCATAGGGTAATATGAGTATCGAGAGGCATAATTTGAAAGGAATCTGTAAGCTGCAAGGAACCATACATTGTTTTCCTTTCATTGGCACTTACTATTTTATTACCTTAAAACACTATAATTACTTTTCTTTATGTACCTCTGGGGACTTTTACTTTTGAGATTATCTTTTCAGGTCATGACCACATGATCTTTTCATTTCTAATTTCTCCATCTCCGATCTTACACTTCTGTTCTTTCTACCTGTACTGTTAAATCGCACGCAGAGTTGACTCTGTCCTCCCCGACCCAGCCACATTACTGTACTTCTGCTCAAGGGACTCCTTTTTGCTGAGTTTTAGACCTCTTTCTGCCCCATTAGTTATTTATTTCATCTGTTAAATAAGGGAATTGTTCTGAATTTTTACAGCTTTAATACAGTTAGAAATATCAAATAACAAGCAGCTTAAACGTCCAACGCTAAATTTACATGCATTTGATGGGCTGTTACGGTAGTATTTAAAACTATGTTTAGGAAGCGTTCTTCACGTAGAAAATTCTGTAATCGAGAAGAGGGCACGGCGTTGTACATGCTCTAGGATCACAGCTATGTACTTCAGTGTGTAGAACTTAAGAGTGGAAGGAAGTACAGTAAAACCTTGGTGTGCGAGCATAATTTGTTCCAGAAGCATGCTTGTAATCCAAAGCACTTGTATATCAAAGTGAATTTCCCCATAAGAAATAATGGAAGCTCAGATGATTCGTTCCACAATCCAAAAATATTCATATAAAAATGAGTATAGTACTGTAATATAATACAAAATAGAAAAATAAGCAGCCTGCACGTTAGAAAACCTTCGTGACTGGTGTGTGGGAGACAAGAGAGAGGAGGGTTATTGTGTAGGACAGCTTTCACTATCACTAACAGATCACTGCTATCTGTTGACTCAATGGAATCTTTCTTTTTGTGCAATTTTAACAAGGAACCTCTGCAATGACCTAGAATAAAGCAGAGCATTCCTAAGCTCACTCTTGTAGGGAAAAGCAAAGGGCCGTCCATTGGTGCTTTGAAGTGACAAAAAATACACTAGTGCCAGTTGTGGGCACCTTTGAATGGTCTGAAAAATCACCGATTTCTGCCAAACACTGTGGCCTGAGACCGTGCATCCGAGCATGGGAGATGATTACCCACAATCCTGCAGAGAGAGAAAGAGAGAGGAAAGAACCATTGGTTCAGTTGTGATCATGTGACGTTGGGCGTCATGTACTGCTCGTATTGCAAGACATCGCTTGTTTGTCAAGTTAAAATTGATTAGAAATGTTTGCTCGTCTTGTGGAACACTCGCAGAACAAGTTACTTGCAATCCAAGGTTTTACTGTCTTCCAAAGTGTAAACAAAATAGCAACTACAAACAAGTGATTTCAATCCCTTTGTCTTCTTAGTCAGTCTCAGACTCAGTTACCTGCTTTGCTCCAGGCATTGACAGAGTATTGGCTCCAGTGCTGGGCCACAGAGGGCAAGGTGGAAAGACAGGCCTGCAACCCAAGCAAAACAACTAGTAAAGATGCAAGGTGTCCTGTCGTCAGTGCTGACAGAAGGCACAGATGTAGTCTATGCTTGTCGGAGAGAGTTCCCCTGGCTGGGGAAGTTGGAATGCCCACATCTAGAAATGTAGCAGAAGTTCATATTCATTTCCTGCCTGCACAGAAGCTAGGTCTAGGTTCCTTATAGACTCATTTGGGATAACTGAGAATTCCTGCTGTGCATAGAGTCCTGGGTGTCTAGGGCTAGGAAAATTGAGGCTTCAGTGTATTTATTTATTTTTTAATGTTTATTTTTGAGAGAGAGAGAGACAGAGGCAGAGTGTGAGCAGGGGAGGGGCAGAGAGAGAGGGAGACCCAGAATCTGAAGCAGGCTCCAGGCTCTGAGCTGTCAGCACAGAGCCCGATGTGGGGCTCGAACTCACGAAATGTGAGATCATGACCTGAGCCAAAGTTGGACACTTAATCGACTAAGCCACCCATGTGCCCCTTGCTTCAGTTGAAGTCCGTGCTCCATCACTGATGTGATCTGTGGCCTTGAGCAAGTTATTAATGCTTGATCCTTAGTTGCCTTTGGATGGTAGGCAATGCTTTCTGTATTGAATCTGAATTCATTAAAAGTTATGATGGTCTGTTTAGATGCCATGCACTTACAGTTATTATAACGGACAGGATCAGAATGCCCTATTTGTCCTGTACTCTGCCTGACAGGGAGTCCGATTGGTGTCCGTGATACTGAAGCCCTTTTTAGGTCCAAAAAATGTTGAAATGCTGTCAGGGTGTATGTTGAATGAGAGACTGGAGCATAGATCCTGAAGAAAAAGCGTGGCTTGGTCATTTGTTTTGGGGAAGGGAAGAGAGCTTTTGGGCATCTGAAACCTCGGGAAGGTCACCAGCTCTGAAATGATGTTATTCGACCCAGCATTCTGTTTCTGGGAATTTATGCTCTAGGCATGCGCTGAGGTGTGCAGTACCTGTTGCAAAGTTCTTGTTTCACTGTGGTTGGTCATAGGAAATACTAGAAATAACCTAACTGTCCACCAGGAAGGAGCAGGTTAAATCAGTTATGATACATCCATATGGTGGAATATTTTAGAGCTACAAAAATGAGTGAGGAAGCTCTGAGCTTTAAGAGAATATTCCTAAGTAGAAAAACAAGGTCTAATACAGTTACTAGAGTATGCTACCTTCTGTTTAAAAGGTGAGACAAATAAGATTTTATTTTTATTATTGCTTGTATAAGCATAAAGAAAGAAAAAAAAGAAAAAAACTCTAGGTAGGTATTGTAGAAATGAATAGTAATGGTGTTTCCCTGAGGGTAGGATGAAAGTCTAGGGAACCGATAAGAGGGAAACTTTTAACTCTGTGTGTGTTTGTTAATTTAAATAACTTTTTGAACCATGTAAATTATATTACTTATTTGAAAATTTAAATGTCAGAGCTTTTTTTTTTTTACAAAGGAAAGAAACTACATTTACAATCGGAAGGCAGGTGAGATCACAGAAGGCACGCGGAACAGTTCATATATTATGGCTAGCAGGTTTCATCCATGCAAACTTAGGTGGGTAACGGAGCCAATTGTATCTTTTAGGTTTATGGTCAAGGTTTAAAAAGAGATGTTTTAAGCTCATCAGGAAGATGCCTATTATTGGTCGCAAGGTAAGTGGAATCTGTACAGATCTTCTCCCCTACCGCCACCCCCATAATCATTTCCTCTTTCTTCTGTTTACCGAACCTAGTGTGAATTCCCAAGGGTGAGGGTGATTCCGTTCCCCACCTCCAAGGAACATCTGACAATGTTTGAAGACCTTTCTGGTTATCACAGCTGGAGGGGAGTGCTATTGGCATGTAGTGGAGAGTGGCCGGGGGTGCTGCTAAATATCCTACAGTCCCCCACAGAAAATTATCTGCTCCAAATGTCAGAAGTGCCGAGGTTCAGAAATCCGACTTAACCCTTTCTCGAGCATATTGACCAAAGGAGAAAGGCCATGTCTGTTAAGGAAGAACTTGAAATTAGAGAACCTGACAGAAGTGGCTTTAGAGCAATATCTGGCCGTGCTGACTTTAGGTATATATCTGGGGTTGGGTGCTTACTTGGTTTAGACCAGGGTTGGCAGACTTTCTCCGTAAAGGACTAGATAGATAGGAGAGGTCTAGACTTTGCAGGCTATCCCGTGTCTTTCCGAACTCTTCAAGTCCGCCCCTGCAGCGGGAAAGCAGCACAGGGTGATGGGTAAAGGGATGAGCTTGGCTGTGTTCCAGTGAAACTATCTTGACGAAACAGGCCGGGGTCAGATTTGGGCTGTAATTTGCTGACAGGGTTAGAAACTTAGCACTGTTCTCTTGCTCTTTGTACCTGTCTGCGATATAGTATGTTCCCTTCACTGTGTCCTCTCTCCCCTCACCCACGCTGAGGATAAAGACTGTCACCTCTGCACCCTTCCCTCAGGTTCCTTATCACAGAAGAAGATAACAGTGCAGGCCCTGGGTATGCTCGGAAGAAGGCACATGAGTCCTGAATGTTGTCATCTCTCCCAGGGTCCTGCCTGCCCCTCAGCTTTCCTTCAAGCTTCCTTTCACTTTTGGCTCTCAGTTCCCTTTCCCTTTTCCCCTCTCAATTCCCTTTCCCTTTTCCCCTCTCCTGACCAAAATTCATTCAGACCCCTGTGCTAACTCTCCCATAACTGTGTATTTATTTTCAGGTGCATTTCCTATAGGGGAAGTAGAAGCAGTTATTGGAGGTAGAAAAGGGGAATGGGAGTGGATAGGCTTTGATTTGACTCCAAATCACCGTAAGCCCTAAAAGGAAATCTCCTTGAGTCCTGCTAGAGTTAAGGGATAGGGGGAGGGTGGACTGGATCTCGAAGGATACTAGCATTTTCCCTTCTCACTCCCTGGATTTGTCTGCTCTTTTTCTTCACACATTTCTCCTTCAGTTTCAGATTTTGAGACAAATAAATTCCAGACACTATTATTAAATTCATAAAATAGCAATTGGAAGGCACTTAAAACCCATATAATCACCTTTCGTTTTTTAGAACCAGATTTTGAGGCTCAGAGGCAAAAGTTCTTTGTTTCGAGTGAGCGTGTGTATCCTTGTGTCATTCATTCCCGTAAATTCACTTACTCAACATACAATTAGTGAGCACATGCTCCGTCAGATACTACTCTGGATGCTGGGGATATAGAGGGGAACAAGACCAAGTCCTTGCTCTGTGGAGCTTATATTTTTGTAGGAAAATCAGAAAATAGGTAAACACATAAGAATTTCATTTTTTTCAACGTTTTTTTTTTTTTTTTTTTTTTTTATTTATTTTTGGGACAGAGAGAGACAGAGCATGAACGGGGGAGGGGCAGAGAGAGAGGGAGACACAGAATCTGAAACAGGCTCCAGGCTCCGAGCCATCAGCCCAGAGCCTGACGCGGGGCTCGAACTCACAGACCGCGAGATCGTGACCTGGCTGAAGTCGGACGCTTAACCGACTGCGCCACCCAGGCGCCCCAAGAATTTCATTTTTTAAAACAGTTTATTTATTTTGAAAGAGACAGTGCAAGTGGGGGAGGCGCAGAGAGAGAGACAGACAGACAGACAGAGGATCCCAGGCAGGCTCGATGCTATCAGCACAGAGCCCAACACAGGACTCGAGCTCACGAAACCTCGACATTACGACCTGAGCCGAAACCAAGAGTCAGATGCTTAACCAACTGAGCCAGCTAGGCACCCCAAGAATTTCATTTTGAAATAAATGTTGTGAAGAAATTAAAATGTAATAGAGGTTCTGAGGCAGGAATTGGGGGGGGGTGTGCTTTCTAATATAACTCATTATCATTTTTTGTCTCTCTTATTACAACAGCATAGTCTGTGCGTGGAAACTCAGCTTTTTTTTTTCATGTTTATTTATTTATTTAGAGAGAGAAAACACAAGTGGGGGAGGGGCAGAGAGAGAGGGAGACAGAATCTCAGGCGGGCTCCACGCTGTCAGCACAAGAGCCCGACTCAGGGCTCGAACTCACGAGCTGTGAGATCATGCCCTGAGCTGAAATCAAGAGTCAGACACGGAACCGACTGAGCCGCCCAAGCGCCCCCAAGGCCCAGCTTTCATAGTTTGCTCCTGTTGCACGCTCTCCATTTATGCGGCATAATTCTTCACGTACATCTTTAAAAATATTTTCGCTTCCGTCACACGCCTCGCGTCCATCACGTGCCCGAGAGTGTGGCCTCTGCTGTCTGCCGGCGCTCACTCGCGAGGCGGTCGCAGGCGTGTTTCAAAGGTGCGGCTTTCCCTGTGGTTTCACTGGGGGCCACGTCTAAGGAGGTGCTCTTGTGTTGGAATCATCCGAGGCTACAGATGGGAAAATCTAAATGTTTGCAGTCAGATCGTGGGCCTGACACTTTCATCAGTGTGTTGCTGAAACCTTCTCGCTGTCACACACACAAATTGTGACATGTAGCCCTTTTTCCAGATCTAGCGCCCGACAGTCTCAGCACAGATAGCAGCCCCTGCTCTGTTTTGTTTTGTTTTTTTAAACCCTGTTTCTCCTCCCCACCCCTCAGCACGCCCCCAGCACTTTTCACTACCTGACCTTCATTTTCGGTCTCTGCTGCTAAAGATAAGCCTCATGAGAACAGGAGTTATTTTCACTTGTACTGCCTCCCTTATTTTGTCCACTGCGTATCCCTGGCCCATAGTAGTAGTTCAACAAAGTAGTTCACAGGCTGTTGCGGTGAGGATGAAGAGAAAATAGCCATAGTTGATGAACTGTAGCAGAAAGGACCCCAGCCCCTCCTAGCACTCGAGGGCCAAACAGCACAGGCGGTGGACAACCTGAGGAGGTAGAGCGCAGTCCCCCTGGCATTCTACCAGGGATGTCTTGTGCATGCACATGAGAAGTTGTGGAGGGCCTCCGGGTTCTGGGTGTGCCCTGCGTGTGTCTGTCTGTTCAAGGAGCTCATCACCTCCTCGAGTACTAGGATCCCTCTTACCGCTTGGCTTATTTTCTGGTGGCTGTTTGTGACTCTACCTCTGTTTCTTTAGCACACACATTGTAGGTGTTGCCAGGACAGGAATAAGGTCCAAGTACTGCTCTCAGAGAGGTGCCGACCCTGGCAAACGCGAAGCGTTCACGTTTACGCGCTCGCCACGTAAAGCAGTGGTGAGGTGAGCACGGCAGAGGAAAGGTGTGGGGAATTGGATGCATCTTTGACTTTCAGAGAGAAAGATGACGTTTAGTCTTCTAAGAGACATCATTCCAGAAAACAGCAGGTAGTCAGAGTGTCACCATATCTTGTTAACAAGATGCCGTCGTCCCCGTTTTGCACGCTCGTGTCATGCCCGGCCTTGAGCGGCTGACTTGGTCTCTGCTCACCACACTGTATCCTTCCATCTCCGTGTTAACTTTCTCTCCCTTATCTTTGGAGATCCAAGATAACTTGAACAAGACCAAGGATGATATTAGCAAGAATATGTCGTTCCTGAAAGTGGACAAAGACTACGTGAAAGCCCTGCCCGTTCAAGGTCTGAGCTCGTCGGCGGTTCTGGAGAAACTCAAGGAATACAGCTCTATGGGTATGATTCTCGGCAAATGCGAGCTGTTGACTTCCTTAACGTGGCTGGTCTGGTCATCGTTTCATGATTGTACAGGTTAAGAACAGTTCACCCTTGGAACTTAGATGCTCGTGAGGCCCCGTCTCAGAGGCTGAATTTCTTTCTTTCTTTTTTTTTTTTAAAGTTTATTTTTTTTTTTTGACAGAGAGAGAGACAGAGCATGAGTGGGGGAGGGGCAGAGAGAGAGAGGGAGACACAGAATCCAAAGCAGGCTCCAGGCTCTGAGCTGTCAGCACAGAGCCCGATGCGGGGCTCGAACTCACGGACTGCGAGATCACGACCTGAGCCGGAGTCAGACACTCAACTGACTGAGCCACCCAGGTGCCCCTGAATTTCTTTTTTTAAAAAATTATATGTAAATTCATCCTTCATCCATAAAACAAAACAGTCTCCTGAGACAGTGGAACTTGGTCCCATTTCCTTTGGTAAGCCTGAATAAAATAAGTACATTTGTCTTTTAAAAAAAGCAATGAAAATGAAATACGGATCCATTATAGAAATTGTGAAATCTGCACAAAGGCACAAAAGAAAATAAAAAGTGACTCTAATTCTATCATCCAAGATAAACACAGATGAGATCCACATATAAGTCAGAGGTGTCAGTGTTTTTGTGTAACACAAACACATGTACACATACATGTACACGCATGAGTGTATAAGGGAAGGATGAATATACCGAGTAGCTCAATGTTTAAGAGTGTAGCCCACGGAGTCAGCCTGGATTCCCACTCTGGTTAGGCCACTTAAATATGGTCTTGGGTGCGTTACTTGACCTGTGTCTCAGTCTCTGTCCTTCTACAGTAGGGATCATGATAACAGAACTTACTTGAATAATCCAGCCTGGATTCCCACTCTGGTTAGGCCACTTAAATATGGTCTTGGGTGCGTTACTTGACCTGTGTCTCAGTCTCTGTCCTTCTACAGTAGAGATCATGATAACAGAACTTACTTGAATAATCATAGAGCTCAAACAGGATGATACAGGTAAATGTATAGTAACTGGCATATAGTAAGTACTCAATAAATGTTAACTTACGAATACAAATACATGTTTGTTACAGATTAAGATCATATTACAAATATTTAAAAAAATAAGCTTTCTGGTTTGTCATCATTTTAGATTTAAAGAGAACTTGCAAATGTCATACATACAGAGATTTCCCATACGCCCCTCACCCTGCTTCTCCTGATGTTAACACCTAAACCCACCACGTTAACACTGGTTAAAACAGTAGTTAACTAAACTGCAAATTCTGTTCCTGTTTCACCAGCTTTTCCTCTAGTGTCCAGGATACCACATTGCATTTCAACAAACACACTTAAAATTTTCTACATGACGTGTTGAGTTTTTGACATCAGATTGTATAAAATTAGATGCAGTCCAGGATTTATAGGTGATGGAAAGCAGGGATCGGCACTCTGAGACCTTTGTATTAAAAGTTTCCATGATTATGAGGGCAAATTGCTGCCACTGTATTTCCTTCCTTTCCATTTTTTACTCATTGTCCATTGCCATATTCTGTACCACAGGTAAAATGACAGGAAATGAAACCATGTATCCTATTTTCGAAAGGCTGGTGGCCTCTAATCTGAAGACATGCATAATACAGTCAGTCCAGTGTCCTTTAAGGAAGAGGGAAAGTCACACTGGCAGCAAGCCAGAGTTTGGCAGATGAGCTGAGAGTGAGGACGTTCACTGCTCAGTCTTCTCTCTTGTGGGAGCTGAAGATCTTGGCTTGATAGAGCCCGTGGCTACAGTTTTCAGCCCGTGCCTCTCTGTAATTGCCTTCTCACTGTGCACTTTCAGTAGGGCACAGCCGTCCTGTAGCAAAAGGACCTGGGATAGCCACGCCGGCAGATTTGTTGATAACAATGTAGGCTGCCTTTGGAGAAGCACGTCAGACAGGAAGTGGAAAGTTAGACCTCACGTTCTGGTCAGGAACCTTTCTTCTGAGCTTGATCCCGGTGTTGACCGCGTTCCTGATGCTGAGTGCTACTACATGTGTTGCTAGAAGGATGTGGCTAATTGTTGGGGGGGTGGGTTCCAGGCTCATGCGAAGGAGGGGACACTGAGACCAGGGGCCGATGGTACATGCATCATCATGGTTTGTCTGGTCAGGGATTCAGTTCCCGGACTCCAACTCTGATGAGAGTGTACTGCCAGTTCATACTTTCTGCCAACTCTGCTCGTAACGCTCCTCACACTTCTTTGACTGGGTAGGAAGGGAGAGAAGAAGGAACCTCTTGCAGAAAAAAGTCAAGTTAGTCATACAGAGACCAGAAAATGAGTAGAAGTAAAGGAAAGTTTTTCTCCTTTATTTTATTTATTTATTTTTTTTAATTTTTTTTTTTTAAGTTTATTTATTTTTGAGACAGAGAGAGACAGAGCATGAACGGGGGAGGGTCAGAGAGAGAGGGAGACACAGAATCGGAAGCAGGCTCCAGGCTCTGAGCCATCAGCCCAGAGCCCGACGCGGGGCTCAAACTCACGGACCGCGAGATCGTGACCTGAGCCGAAGTCGGACGCTTAACCGACTGAGCCACCCAGGCGCCCCAAAATTTTTCTCCTTTAGAAGATAGTTGGGGCTGATGACAGCGTCTTCGTTGGACTATATATTTTTTTAATGTTTATTTATTTTTGAGAGAGAGCATGTACAAGGGGAGGGGCAAAGGGAAGGGAGACACAGAACTCGAAGCAGGTTCCACACTCTGCGCTGTCAGCACCAGAGCTGGATGCAGGACTCGAACCCACAAACTGATATCATGACCTGGGCCATAGTCAGATACTCAACCGACCGAGCCACCCAGGTGCCCCTGGACTATCTGTATTATACCTGGGTGCTGTGAATATCTTTTCACACTGTTGTTGATAGTAACGGAAGATCTTTCATCTTTATTTTGCATTTTGCTGCGCTAGCTCTTTATTGGAATGCTTTTTCTTGATTTATAAGAACACCTTTGAGTTTCCACTCAGACTTTGGGGTTTCTTTTGTACCAGTGGGGTTAACTTCTTATTTCTTCCTTATTAGAACCTGAGTGTAGGGGCGCCTGGGTGGCTCAGTCGGTTGAGCATCGGACTTCGGCTCAGGTCATGATCTCACAGTCTGTGAGTTCAAGCCCCACGTCGGGCTCTGTGCTGACAGCTCAGAGCCTGGAGCCTGCTTCAGATTCTGTGTCTCCCTCTGTCTCTGCCCCTAGCCCGCTTGTGCTCTCTCTCTGTCAAAAATAAATAAATATTAAAAAAAATTTTTTTTTAAATAAAAAAAAAAAGAACCTAAGTGTCTTCCCAAAAGTTCCTGTTTACTGACTCACTGGTCTTAACTTTCTCTACAGATGTCTTCTGGCAAGAAGGGAAGGCGTCCGGAGCTGTGTACAGTGGGGAGGAAGAGCTCACCGAACTCCTCGTGAAGGTGAGTGCCAGTCAGTTTCTCTCCTTAGTTGGGTAATTAAAATAAAATATTACGTAGGGGCGCCTGGGTGGCTCAGTTGGCTAAGCATCCGACTTCCACTCGGTTATGATCTCATGGTTCGTGGGTTTGAGCCTTGCGTTGGGGCTCTGTGCTGACAGCTCAGAGCCTGGAGCCTGCTTCGGATTCTGTGTCTCCCTCTCTCTCTGCCCCTCCCCTGCTCATGCACTTAGTTTCTCTCTCTCTCTCTCTGAAAAATAAATAAACATTAAAAAAATACTTAAGGAAAGCTTATTGTTAAAAATAACTTCAGAGAGTCTCTCTTTACCCACACATAGGTGAATATGAATCGTACTGTTAGAGATCTCTTCAGTCTGTAAAAAAGTACAATATGACCTATGTTTTTAGGCTTATACATGCCCTGTGTAGAAGGCAGATTACTAGGGAAGGTAGTCCCCCATCATTTGAGGTTATTAATGACCAGACATATTTTGTTTGCTAAGAAGGGATGAGGAACAGAAATTTGGTCATCATTTTCTATACTACCCACATCTCAAATCAGATGATCTGAGAATGAGCAGTAGGCTCACTTATGATTCAGATAATTCTTGTTTTCTGTTGACTTTAGAGTTGCCTATAGCTTCTTCCTTTTCTAATCACATTTATTTCTTAAAACCTACTTTGTCATGTAAAATTGGCATGGGCCTTATAGTCTCTAAGGTCTTTGTGTTTGATTATAATAACTATGAAACTGCTCATACCTTACTAAATATTACAGGTTTTGCTCTGCTATGTCTTGACATAGTGCTCTGATCTTATTCTCTGCTTAAAAATCTTTCAGTGGAGAGGTGCCTGCGTGGCTCAGTCAAATAAGTGTCTGACTCTTGGTTTTGGCTCAGGTCATGATCTCACCACCATGAGACCGAGCCCTACTTTGGGCTCCATGCTGAGTGTGGAGCCTACTCAGGATTTTCTCTCTTTCTCTCTCTCTCTCTCTCTCTCTCTCTCTCTCTCTCTCTCCCCCTTCCTCCCTCTCCCCAAAACAAACACACAAAACAAAAACAAAACCATAAAAAAATAAAAAAACTTTCAGTGGCTCCCCACTACCTACAGGATAAAACCCGAGCTGCTTTTGTAGCAGAAGATGTAAGCCCCGTCATGAGCCAGCTTTCTACCTGTATTTTTAACCACTTTGTTACTTTCCCACATAAACTTAAACTTTCGCCTTTTCTCTTTGCGGCAGGCACATAGCTCACTCATACCATGTTTTCCTCCCCTTCACTCCGCCTGTTCTAAATGATGAATTCCTATTGATCTGTCACATTCCTAGTAATTCCACTCTACAGACACCTCAGACCCCTGGGGATGTTTGTTATTCCCCCCTTAGGGCCCCTTCCTTCGCTTGCATGCTTCTGGTACTGCACTGACCACAATAGCTGGTTTGTGCTGGATCCCCTCCTAAGTGCTTTGCATGCGTGTTATGTTATTTACTCATCGCTAGAACCCTAGCAGGTAGGGACCATAATTATCCCCTTGAGCATATGAGGAAACAGCCTCAGAGAGGTTATTTGACCTAAGATTACACAACTAGAGGTAACAGGTGAAGCTAAGATTGCAAAATGGGTCTGTTTGGTGTTTTATTTTATTTTTTATTTATTTTTTTTAATTAACTTTTTTTTTTAACGTTTATTTATTTTTGAGACAGAGAGAGACAGAGAGTGAATAGGGGAGGGGCAGAGAGAGAGAGAGACACAGAATCTGAAACAGGCTCCAGGCTCTGAGCTGTAAGCACAGAGCCCGACGTGGGGCTCGAACTCACGCACTGCAAGATCATGACCTGAGCCAAAGTCGGCCGCTCCACCGACTGAGCCACCCTGGCGCCCCTGTTTGGTGTTTTAGTATGTGCTTTTAACCACATCTACGCTTCCTTTCTCACCATGCTGTAAAATAATTTATTTGCATGTCTGTTTCTTCCACTATATGTTGATCTTCTTTATGTTGGAGAACACATCTTACCATTTTTCCGGTTTCTAGTGTTGTGCCTGATACTTAGAAACTTTTGTGTAGTGCATGGTTCTTTGTCCCATGCGGTGTATTTATCATACTTCATATCTGCTTGCATTTCTTTGCAGGCTTACGGAAATTTTGCGTGGAGTAATCCATTGCATCCAGATATCTTCCCAGGACTGCGAAAGATCGAGGCAGAGATTGTAAGAATAGCTTGTTCCCTGTTCAATGGGGGACCGGATTCCTGTGGATGTGTAAGTATATGCAGGGGCCTCCAACTATCTTATTTTGTTAGCTTAAAATAGAAGAGTTTGTTGAAAACATTTTATTATACAGATAATATGTGATTATTGTAGGAAGATCCATTTTAACAGCAATGTAAAAATGTTAACTTTTGCAATTAAAAAAAACTTTGTTTTTAAGTTTATTTATTTTGAGAGAGAAAGAGAGCAGGAGCAGGGGAGGGGCAGATAGAGAGAGGGAGGGAGAGAATTCCCAAGCTGGCTTCACACTGTCAGCACAGAGCCCCACATGGGGCTCGATCTCACAATCTGTGAGATCATGACCTGAGCCGAAACCAAGAGTTAGGAGCTTAACTCACCGAGACACCCAGGTGCCCCAACTTTTACAGTTTTTAGAACATCGACATTTTATTGTACATTTTTAAAAAAATTTTTTCATGTTTATTTATTTTTGAGAGAGAGAGAGAGAGAGAGACAGAGTGCGAGCAGGGAAGGGGCAGAGAGAGAGGGAGACACAGAATCCAAAGCAGGCTCCAGGCTCCGAGCCGGCAACACAGAGCCCGATGTGGGGATTGAACTCACAAACTGTGAGATCATGACCTGAGCCAAAGTCAGACGGTTAACCGACTGAGCTACCCAGGCACCCCTTATTGTACATTTTTAAAGATTTTTTTTTCATTTCAGGTTTTTATTTTGAAAAATTTTAAACTTTATATGAGTTCCTATAACAGTTTAGAGAACACCGTGGATTCGCTAAATGTAAATGTTGTGCACATCTGCTCTGTCTATTCTTTTCTTTCTCTCCCTCCCTCTTTCCTCCATCCACTGACACACCCACTGCCTACCCATTGGTCTATATAATTTTGTCAAGCCATCATAGTGTTTTTGATATACTTCTCATTGTACTCGAGCTGGAAGTTTATTATTTTGCTATAAATCAAATCTCTTTTAGTTGGTTTAGGAATAAAAGAAGGGGAAGTTATCATTATATTTAAAGACACATGTAAGGATTTTTTGTTTCAGCTGTTCTTTCTAGTAGATGTTTGTTCATTTTCCTAAACTGTGATTGATAAACGTCTGTTTAGATTTGTTACTACAGACCGATACTTGCTTTCTCTAGAAGAAACTCAGGTCTCTCAATCTCTGCTTATGCAGGGTAGTTAGATTTAACTCAGCATGCTGTAGTGGTAACCTAGAGGCACTAAGCCTATCAGATACTTTTATAATCATTATAATATCTACAAATTTATTTTTTTTTATTAAAAAAAAATTTTTTTTAACGTTTATTTATTTTTGAGACAGAGACAGAGCATGAACAGGGGAGGGGCAGAGAGAGAGAGGGAGACACAGAATCTGAAACGGGCTCCAGGCTCTGAGCTGTCAGCACAGAGCCCGACGTGGGGCTCGAACTCACGGATCGTGAGATCGTGACCTGAGCCGAAGTCGGACGCTTAACCGACTGAGCCACCCAGGCGCCCCTCTGCAAATTTAACTATTGAAGGGCCTGTCCAAAGGCAAGAACATTTTATAGTTTTTTGTTTTTTCCAATAAGCAGTAGTCGTTTTACTTTATGTTGGCACCATGAAAAATCAACACATTCGTATATTCTGTATCTAACAGAATGGTATTCCTGGCATTCGTTCCCCCCCAGAATTCCAAAGCTGTTAAAAACTGAGCCAACCATAATCCAGCAATGGGTTCCTTTATGGCATTTATATGAACAGGTGGCATGGTGGGAGAGGCCAGTATACTTAGAGTATGTGGGTATTCTCCTGTGCCACAGACTCTGTGGACTTCTAAGAGGCCATCAGTGAAGCAACCGGAACATCGTTTGGCCTTGTGTGGTCAAGTCAAGGATACACGTATCTCATGACCCTGAAATGTCACTACTCAGGACGTACCCTAGGAAAACTGGTACATGTGTGTGTCGGGATGGATGTATACTCATAGCAGCACTGTCCATGGTAGCTGCAAACTGGCAGTAACCAGTGGCTGTCAGTAGTGTGGTGGAACATTGTAGAGTAATTTGCTTCAGTCCATTGGAGCTGCTGCTCCGATTAATGCTCAAATTGGCCCATTTTGACCAGTGGGAGCCTCTTAGTTTTGGCTCTTGGGTCCTTTTGTGTGACTCATGTAGTCTTTGAAAGCTTCCTTTCTTTTTCCCTTTTTTTTTGAGAAAATACTTTTATTTGATGAAATATTCCAGGTTGACCTTGCATGCTTCCAGACCCTGATTCAGCCACTTGTCCAAAGAGCCCGGTCTCATTTAGAACTCTGTAAAATACTTACATGGTTTGTGAGTCAAACTTACGGAACAAGACAGATAAAAACTCAGCCAGAATAAAATCCAGAGAGACAAATAGAAGGCACAGAAGAGGTTGAGAGCCATGAGGCTAGAGTAAGAAGGGCTGGCTGACACACATCCGACAGGTGGTTAATTACCCAGGAGACAAGGGGAACTTGGACAGGCGTAGCTGTTAGAGCAGCGATGTTCTCCGTAGCAGCAGTGGCTGGGTGTCTGTGGGTAGAGGGAAGAGGGGCTGTGAGGTGATAATCGTTGGAGCCAGGAGATAATTACAGAGCTTTCATTGATTCAAGTAATTGATCAATGAGTTAATTTTTAAAGTAAGCTCTGTGCCCGATATGGGTCTTGAACTCCCAACCCTGAGGTCAAGCGTCACATACTGTATGCACTGAGCCAGCTAGGCACCCCTGCGTGGCAGTTCTTTATCGTTCCTTTGCTTGGCGTATATTTTGTTTCTTTAAATATATTGCACGTGATTATTTTCTATTCTGTGTCTAATTCCACCACTTCTGAGCCTCAACCTGTCTCTGCCGGTTTCACTCATGTTGTCTTGTGTTGTCATATTTGTGACTTCGTTGTTGTTTCAACTGTGAGCCACTCGTCTTCCCGGGAACCTATCTTTGAGGCCTAGATGGAAATGAAGGTCTGGCAGAGAAGATGTGCAGCAGCTCCTGCCAGATGCCGGGGAGTCGCTGGGAAGCGATCTGCGTCCGATGCTCAGCTTGCAGTTTCGTGCTACGGCGGTGGCGTGAGTTCACACCACAGACTCATGTGAAAGCGGTCTCGTTATCCGTTCCTGAGAGTTCTTTGTTTTTCTTCACCTGCCCGTCAGAGCCGAGAAAGCAGTTTTCTTGCTGCCCTCTTCTGCACCACTGGGGTATTTCTCGTTCCCCTGAGAATGTGGGTGCGGGTCCCAGGTCTTCAGCCGTGTGCTGTCAGAGTCTTTCCCGGGGGCAGGCCCTGAGTTGATCTCCTGTCAGTTGTCACAACGGGAGTTTGGTGTCCGGGGGCGGCAGCAGCCCTCACGGCCGAGGCCGGCTCTGGCCCTCCCGTATCTGTAGGATTCTCGACGTCGCTTTGTCCGGGTTCAGTTTACTCCTTCGTGTTAGCTCAGTGGCGGGTGTAAAAAACTGTTACTGTTTCCTCAGGCTTTCGGTCGTCTCTCGCGGGAGGCCCAGCTATACGGTCAGTGTTGCCGGAGATGGGGTTCCGGGGTGGTTGTTTTCCCACGTGACCGTGCGCACTTCGCAGCCTCTTTCCCTCTGGATTTTCTCTTCCCCACTTTGTCCTAGGCTGCTCAGCTCTTCCTTGGAGAATAGGATTTCCCAGATTTGCGACCGTCCCTGTGTTTCTTGTTGGAACCCCGTTTGGTTCCCCGTGTCTAGCCAGGAGGACGCAGCTCTCCATGTGCGGAGCGGCGTCCGTCTTTCAGTCTGTCGTTTGCTAATCTGGTTCGCTACACTTGCCTCAACCTTTCCTCCAAGTCATTGTTTTTGTTCTCGGCAGGGCTTATTCTGTTTCCTATGCCTTAATTCTGTGTTGGGATCGTTTGGTACTTTGTGCTTTGGGGTCTGTGGTCTCATCATCTTGTTTTTGGTGTCCAGTCATTCAGCGCTTGTTCTCTTGAATCCACGTTTGTTTTTTTTTTTTTTTTTTTTTTTTTGAATCCACGTTCTTATCATATTGTCCTATAGTGACCAACAGGTGCGTGGATTTCCCTTCTCCTTAGGCTGTTACCATTTTTTGAGTTCGGCTTTTGTTTTGCGTGCTGCTTTTTTTTTTTTTTTTTTTCTTTTTGAATCTTTGCATGGTTACCGGGCCATTTTCTTTCATCATGGCTCATGCTCCTCGGAACATTCGAGTTTGTTCTGCTGCATGGTGGCCGATCTCTCATGTGAGAGCATTTGGTTGAGCGCCGCTTTGTTGCACCTGTGTTGGGTTCGGTGGGTCTCGTCTGAGATTTTGTTAAGAGTTATCTCTTAGAGTTCACTCTGCCTAGCTGGAAGAGAATAACACCCTTGGGCTTTGATTGTTTCTTTAACCCGTTCTATATCCCTGAAGCCCTGACTTCAGGGGTCGGTCCCCACATTCTCTTCTCATTTTGCTGGTTTCTCCTTAGCTGCCAGGGCTACCACTCACTGATCTGAAGATAACGACACCCCCTCCATTGTTTCTCTGAAGATTTGGGGGCTTTAATGAGCATTCTCAGGATTTTGCCGGCCCACAGGACAGTTTTCAGGGCCTGGAGGGGGGATTAGGAACTGTATTCTGCTGTCTGCTGTACTTCAGAAACTTCTCCTTTTTCCTTGCCACTATTTGAAGTATCTTGCTTCCGAGTATCTGTCTCTTTGTTCGGTGATTGTTACTGCAGGTTTCTGCTGCTTCTTTTCTTCCTTCTTCTAGGTCCTGGGGGAGAGAAGGTAGTTGTGGAGCGGTTTCAGCCTTCCATCTTAATCCAGAAGTCCAACCCTGGTTTTTGTTTTTGTTTTGTGTTTTGTTTTTGCGTTGCTACAGTTAAACCATGCCTCTTCCGTTTTGATCTTTTTTAGTGGCTGTGTCAGGGATCAGGAGAAGGATGGAGTCTGAGATCTCCAGTCTTTTCTATTACATAAAATTTTATAAGAGAACTAATTACCTCTGGGATTATTTCAGTTTCTCTGTTTCTCTCACCCTTCTCTATTTCTGTCTCTCTCTTATATCTCTCTGTCTCTCTCTCACATCTCTCTGTCTCTCTCTCACATGTGTCTGTCTCTGCTGCTTTTGGTGAAAACAGTTCGGGGTTCAGAGATGGGAAAGAAGACGACAGAGCCTCATGGCTGGGCTGTCTGTAGCATGCTCCCAACTAAGATCTTAGCTCTTTTTGTTCTTTGTTCTTCAACTTAAGCTGTTTTTCCTTCTATTAACTTCACTTGCCTCAGAACGGATGAGAGGTTATCTCGTATACTAAAAGAAATTCTGTTGCCACGGAGAACAGTCTTGGCTTGCGCAAATGCCTTTGGCTACAAACAGCATCTGAAAGAAAATTCTCCAAGTAGGCCATGTTCTACTCTTGTTCTCTGACGTACTTACATATTAACAGCGAGAGTTGTTATAATGTTGGAAGAAGTTGACTAACATTACAAGTAGTTATTGAGGCTTTTCTCACTTCACGATTAAATTTCCATTTTTTTCTTTGGGCACACAGGGCAGTGGGAGATTAGCAGCATAGTTAAACGCAGAATTGGAGTGCCTGACTGGCTCAGGTGGAAGAGCATGCTACCCTTGGTCTCAGGGTTGTGAGTTCAAGCCCCATGTTGGGCATGGAGCCTACCGAATAAAAATTAAACAAAAATAAATAAACATAGAAATTGGGGGATCAGCAATAAAAATCAGAAGTAGAATGTAGATATTCCTGCCTTTACAGTCAAAGTGCACTGTTGTTTGCCCAACAAATAATGATGTTGATTTGATTCGTTATTGGACTAAAAATAGGGTGTGTGCGCTGGGTGACTAGGGGTTTGGAAATACTTTTGCTTAGGTCATCACGTGACCTTAGTAAGAGACTGACGCACTGGAGACTTGGACGTTGCTGGTTCTTTCCTGACTTTCTTCACAGCTGGTTTGGCTCCTCATGTCACATCCTGAGGTCTTATGCTAGACCACAGGACGTGCTGCTGGCTTGCAGAGCTGACCTCCTCTGTAAGCATTTTCATTGTCTCCAGCACAGAAGTGCCGGGATTTGTAAACCGGTCTCCCTTGCCCAAGTTCAGTGCATTACCTTGTGGGTGATGGTCACATGTTTCACGAAGACTTCCTGAATCAAAATGTGACTGACTTCTCTCAGCTAATCTTCCATGTAACTGCTGACCACTGGGATTTTGTAGCCAATGGTATTTTTGTCCTATATGTGGTTACTTTAGGAAATTTCAGAAATTACCGTCTCTCATTCCATCTCCTGTTAAGCTGTACTAAATGAACAAATGTAGAAAGTTTTACTTCTCAGCAACAGATGCTAATGGATGGCATTGGGTGAAATATTTTAGCCTTCGGGGCTTCTCAGCTGTACAATGAGGAAGTTATCTAAGCTTGTATGAATCTTCGGAGATGAGAAGTCTAAGAAAATAACCACCTAGCTCAGTGCTGTGGCTTTTTGTTTGATTGTTTGTTTGTTTTGAAATGATTCATTCTTAGATGCTATCTAAGAAGATAGCCTGATGGGTATGACATGCCTGTGTTGGTCATGGTTTATGAGAGTCACATCAGGCTTTGAATAGTGTTAGTTGAGGTTGTATTAGGTGTCAGCTATTAGGCTAAGTGCTCAGAATATTGTCATGAGCAGATCGGTCCCCACCTTCATGAGTTTGTAGTCCAATGAGGGAGATCGGGCTCATGACAGGCCCTCTGAGTGTTGGGAACCAAGATTGGGCTTAGCTGATAAAGCCAGATTTCCTTCCGGAAGACATAGCAGTGTCTGCTCTGCAGAATGCATTCGAGACCTTATCTGCTTCTGCATCAGACCACCATCAAGATCAAGGTGGCATCGATGTGCTTGCTGATCATTGTCCCTCACTCCACTCCATGGATGTCGTCTCTTCTTTATTACAGGTGACCTCTGGGGGGACAGAAAGCATACTGATGGCCTGCAAAGCTTATCGGGACCTGGCCTTTGCGAACGGCATCAGAACTCCAGAAATGTATGTATGTGTGGCCTTTAGATTATCTGTTTGGAGTACCGCTGTTGCAAACAGCCTGACCATCTGTTGTCTGCTTCTTGTCTTCCCTCTTCCTCTGGCAGTTCCAGTCCTCATTCTTCCTTTCCTTTGCCCTTGACCCTCATCCCTTCACATTCTGCAATGTCCTGGGTGGATCAGCCAGTTAATTTTAAAGGTCATTCCCTTTCCCAGCTCGCAAGTTTGTACACGGCATATACGGATAGCAAGAATGAGATCCTTTTTCTAAAAGTGACAGAGTGACGGGACTACATCTTTGAATTCTGTGATTTTATTATAAGTAATCTGGAGCCTAAGGAAAACTCTAATTACCTAGTTCAGTGAAAGTTACTTAAATATAATAGGCTGCCTCGGGGTGCTTCCTGAGAAGATTTCAGCCTGAGGGCTGTTTTTTGGGAGGAAAACTTTAAAAAATTTTTTTGAGATTCATCCATAATGGCACCCCATGGGCATAATTTTGATAGTTGGCTGCATTTTTTTCTCTAGACCCTCTCCTTATCCGGTGTGTTTATACTGCATCCTCTGGGTTACTGTTTTCCTGCAAATGTCACTAAGGGTTTTGTTGCAGGTGATCTCAAGCCTGAGAGAGTAAATCATGGTGCCATCTTTCTCACACATAAATCTTAGTGCCTGGTACTTACTCAGTAATCGAGACTTTCCTTCCTTAAGGGGAACAGATTGATTTTGAGAGTGTAGTAATTGAGAGAAGTCTGAAAGCAAATACATAACCATGGCTCAGTCTCCTTTTCAGTGCTATTTGTCTTTTTTTTTTTTTTTTTTTTTTAAGTAAGCTCTGTGCCCAGCGTGGGGCTTGAACTCATGAGATCAAGAGTCACATACTCTACCAACGGAGCCAGCCAGGCGCCCCCCATTTCAGTGCTATTTGAAATGCTGCTTCCAAGTTTACAGGAACAATGGGAATTTTCGTTTCTCACAGGCTGTGGGCTTTCAGAGATGGAAGGAACCACTGACTTGGTAGAACACCCCAGCCAAGCGGTCTTGGGTTCCTGCTTGGCTGTGTATTGTATCAGGCAGCACGTTCCCACCAGGGTCTCCCGGCTTTGGATGGCCAACACAAAAAGGCTCTGCCAGATGCTGGTCTGATCCAAATTCCCAATCCCTCATCTTTTACCTGTCAGCCCTCATTTATGCTTCGGATTTGCTAAATCACAGGGAGAAATTTTCTATAGAAAATCATTTGACCTCTTTTTATTTGTGGTTAAAAAGAAAAACAACATAAACACTTGTAAAAATGTGAGGAAAAATAATTAGAAGTTTGCTCTTGGGGATTTAGATGAGCTGCTAATGAGGCTCTCTCTTGAACCCTGCTTTTATCTGAATTTCATTATTTTCCTCTTCTCTATCATTTAGTGTGGCCCCCCAGAGTGCCCATGCTGCATTTGACAAAGCAGCCAATTATTTTGGGATGAAGATTATACGGGTTCCACTGAACAAAATGATGGAGGTGGATGTTCGGGTGAGTTCCCCTGAAGGGCCATTTCCTGCTGGGGACTGTGAGGTGCAGGAATGTACCCGACCGGCTGACTTTTTGCAACGTCGTGCGCACGTGGGCTCCAGAGGCCTTGGACTGTAGCGGCCAGAGCCGACGAGCTGCTGCTGGCAGTGGTGATTGAGTGTTTTCATAAATTCAGAGGTCTGATAGCAAGATGATCTATCTAGTCCCTGACTTGAGACTTCGCAGACCTTGATTTTGCTTCAGCAACATCACTTTCCCCTTTGTCTTTGTACCGTGAGCATGGACTCACCTGCCCCCAGACTCTTCTTGTGGTTTTTATTGGCCTGAATCGGTATCCTTGGCAACAGAATAGTAACAATATTTATTCAGAACCAAACTACCCAAGTTATTAGCACTGGCGTTATTTCTGCCTGCCATCTTTACTGATTTATTAACTGACAAATTAATGAGTTGACAAATAAAAAATATATTTAAGGTGCCAGCTTGATGTTTTGAGATGTGTATACACTGCAAAATAATCCCCACAGTCATACTATTGAACATACCCATCTCCTCAAATAGTTACTGTTTTCTTTCTTTTTTTTTTCCTCCTTGGTTGGCATACTTAAGACTCCCTCTTCGACCTCCAGCTGATTTCAAGCATACAGTGCAGTATTGTTGTTTCGTGGTCACATGGCCATCCACTAGCCGTCCAGAACTTGCTGTTAGAGATCACTGAAACTCGGTGCCCCTCATCCCCCAGCCCCCAGCAGGCAGCATTCCACTCTCTGCTTCTGAGATTGACTGCTGTACCTGCCGTATGTGAGATCATGCAGTATTTATCTTTCTGTTCCTGGCCTGCTTAGCAGTATGCCTTCCAGA
This sequence comes from Panthera onca, assembly GCF_046562875.1. Classification (NCBI taxonomy): domain Eukaryota; kingdom Metazoa; phylum Chordata; class Mammalia; order Carnivora; family Felidae; genus Panthera; species Panthera onca. Next base: position 56,042,393 of record NC_138349.1, on the reverse strand, counting down.
TTCATCCCTGTTGTCATAAATGGCAGGCTTTCTTTTTTTAAGACTGAATTGTAGTCCTTTATTTTTATGCCTTGCCTTTGTGGAGAACTTTCTAGTTTCTAGAGTGCTATACAAATTGCATCTGAGCTTTATGACAGCCCAGGGAAGTTGTAGAAGCTGTTAGTATTTTTGCAGCGCACAGGTGAGGAAACAGACCGGGGCGGTTAAGTAGTTTACCTCCGGTTTCAGCGCTAGTAAGTGGGGCCGGGACATGCTCCGCGGCATCTTCGCCCGATGCTGTTTCCTCCCACAGTGATTTGCTGTATTGTGGCCTCAGGCTGTTTTTCCCAGATGGACCCCTCTGGCCTGGTTTTCTGTGCCGCCCCCATGGCAGGGGCGGTCTTCTCTCGGGTTGGAGAGGTGGAGGCAGCGGCGCTGGAGGAGCGCAGACCCTGAGCCAATAGCGACAGAGGAGAGTAATGTTGACGTGGCTTCTCATTTTCCTTTCGACTTTAACCCCTAGGCGATGAGGAGAGCCATCTCCAGGAACACTGCCATGCTCGTCTGTTCTACCCCCCAGTTTCCTCACGGTATCCTAGATCCTGTCCCTGAAGTGGCCAAGGTACGCGGGAGAAATGGGCCGCTTGCTAGGCAGTCAGGTTGAGATTTTATAATAGAATCTAATGGTGCGGGACTCGGCAAGGAGAAGCAAGTGCGAGTTCAGGTTTGTGCACAAATCCCAGGAGCCACAGAGGAAGCCGTCCAGCTCCCTTCGGAGCCTCTGCTGTAGGGGAGGGATGACACAAGGTAGAGCCTTTGTTGAAGCTGGATACTCTGGATACTCTGAAAGAGCGCCGCTGTTTCCATTCAGCCGGGAGATGGGCTGCTTGTTAAGGGTGTGCCTCGCAGGGGGCCGTGTCCCTCAGGCTCCCCGCCCCGCCGTTACTAAAGCAGCACCTTTCCCCCCCTAAATCAGAGCGCTGCTTGTGTCCTGTTCGGCTTTGCATTGCGTTTGGGGCCCTGCAGTATTTAGAAATAAAATGCCACATTTCAGATGAATTATTTTGAAGGCTAAATACATTTGGAAGATGAGCTTTATTAGGAATGTCAAAACTAGCCAGTTTTTTAAAACATGAAAGCCATCGTGCATGACGGCCTTGGGAGTACAGCACACCTTTCCACCTGTGTCTTACAAAGTTTTTGTTATATGGCTATAAATGAAATTCTCTTGCGGTCTCTTTTGGAACTAGCTGGCTGTCAGATACAAAATACCTCTTCATGTGGACGCTTGTCTGGGGGGCTTCCTCATCGTCTTTATGGAGAAAGCAGGATACCCGCTGGAGCAGCCGTTTGATTTCCGGGTGAAAGGCGTGACCAGCATTTCAGCTGATACCCACAAGGTGAGGCGGGGAAGGACCGAATGTTAAAGTAGCCATTTCATTATTTCGATTACTATCAACAAAATAAATTGGTTGGAGCGTTAGCGTCTGCCAGAAATGTAAAATTAAGTCCGGCTCTTTGCTCTCACCAGGGTAGCTGGTTCAGGTGACAAGTAATAGTGAAAAGAGACCCATTATCTTGGCGGCATGTGGCTAAGAGAATTTCTGTGCCCGCTGACGGCATGTGACTGGGACATGCTAGGACCTAGGCATGTGGCCCCCAGAGCAAAGCTCCCTGAAACTTTCGGATCCTTTGGGGTGAGGTCGATGATAGAACTCCTAAGAGGGTGTATGCTAGTGCTGTAGCTACGCGCTCCTGGGGCTCCTGCCCTGAGCGACCGGTGCGGGCTAACGGGAGAGTCCTGTGGAAAAACGGAAGAGCTTAGGTGCTTGGGAATGTTCGGATGCTGCCGCCCCTGGGGGACCGAGACCGAGTGTAGGTTGGTCAGGAACGCTCTTAAACGGCATCCGGATGTGGAGACGGAATAGCGGCCTCGGGCTGCGTGCTTTGTCTTGGCTGCACCGGCAGAGTTCATTTTAATTTCCAGTGTAGTGGGGACCTGGTTCTCAGACTCTGAATAATGTGTACGGATCTTCCGTCAGGATCTGATCCGATTTCACCTCGGCCCCCAGCAACCCCTGTGCCCCCTTCCTTACCGTCTCTCCCGGTGTCTGTCAGGGAGTGAACTTAGCTCCACGTGAGCTGCAGGGACAGTTCGTTAGGAGGGCACATTTTCTATAAGGAAACCAAGCGCACAGTTTATTTTTCAGCTGCATCAAGTAGCTTCTGGACTCTGAGCACTGTGATTTTTTTAAAAGGAAGTATAATACCAATAAAAATAACGGGAAGGGAGTCAGCTCGTGATTTGAGTTGTTCCGAGTGACACGAATTCCACCCTTCTCCCCTCAAAGAGAGTTCCCTCCAGCCTTTAACCTTCTGACTTTGAATTCTTTTTTTTAATTTTTCAAGTTTATTTATTTTTGAGAGAGAGGGTGAGAGCAGAGAGAGAGGGAGACAGAGGCTGCGACGTGGGCTCTGCGCTGACAGCGGTGAGCCCACGGCGGGGCTTGAACTCCCGAACCGTGAGATCGTGGCCTGAGCTGCAGTTGGACGCTCACCCGACTGAGCCCCCCGGGCGCCCCCTGACTTTGAATGTTCCACGTGGGCGGGAAGCAGAGAGAAGCGGGCGCGTGAGAGAGAGGTTTGCGGGCTGAGTTTGTGGGGCAGGCGTGCCCGGCAGAACCGTGGACTCACCTGTGCTTCTCCCCCTCAGTATGGCTATGCCCCCAAAGGCTCGTCCGTGGTGCTGTACAGTGACAAGAAGTACAGGAGCCATCAGTTCTTCGTTGCTACCGATTGGCAGGGTGGTATCTACGCTTCCCCGACCATCGCGGGCTCACGGCCTGGAGGCATTAGCGCGGCCTGTTGGGCTGCCTTGATGTACTTCGGTGAGAGTGGCTATGTTGAAGCTACCAAACAGATCATCAAAACCACTCGCTTCCTCAAGTCAGAGTATGTGTGCAAGATCGGGATTCTGCCTCGTCTCTTGCTTTGTCTGCTCGTAGGTTCGAGGCGTCTGCCTGGCCAAGCACCCGTACTCCCAGCCCGTTTACCGTCCTCTGGAGACCGGGGGTTTAGGACAGCAGCTCAGGAGTGTGGTGCCGGCCCGAGAGGATAAGTTCCCTTGGTCTGCTGTTACTCGGAGGGTCAGATCCAGGCTTCGTCTTTAGCCATCGTGTCTCGAAGGACGTGTCAGCAACCGGCAGCTCTTACCAAGGGCTGATAGTTCAGTGCGAACTTGAGCATGTGTCCTAACCATCTGGAGGATGTGTTTAAAATGCAGAATTCTCATTCAGTAGATCTGGAAAGGGAGTCTGAGGCTGTGCGTCTCTAGGAAGTTCCCAGTGGGAACCGAAGCTGCCAGTCTAGGAATCACACGTGGAGGGAGAATCGCTAGTGTAGGAAAAGAATCGGGGATGAGGCGCTGCCAGTCTAGGAATCACACGTGGAGGGAGAATCGCTAGTGTAGGAAAAGAATCGGGGATGAGGCGGAATGAATGGGGGCGGGGCAAGTGAGGAAATCCAGGGCTGAGCTAAGGCTGGAACTAGGCTGCGTGCTGGCTGGCTTACCTGTGCACATATTACCCGCCTGTCTCTGTGGCTCACCCGGGCTGGGCAGGCTTTTGCAGAGTCCTGAAGGTGAATGAAAGTGGCCAGTTAGGCCTGTCTCATTTGAAAGAAGCCTGCATATACCCAGCTGGTAGACCCGTGTGTTGAGAGCTGCTGTACCATTTCATGCATTAGGCATGACATGTAGGACTTTAAACTGTGGAGATCGATGATTTTGCCAGGATTTTCTTTTCTGTACATCTTTTTTTTTTTTTTTTTTTAATTTTTTAAATGTTTACTTATTGTTGAGAGAGAGGGAGAGAGAAAAAAAGTGCGAGTGGGGGAGGGGCAGAGAGAGGGAGACAGAATCCGAAGTAGGCTCCAGGCTCCGAGCTATCAGCACAGAGCCTGACGTGGGGCTCGAACCCACGAGGCCCGAGATCATCGCCTGAGCTATCGGACACTCAACTGACTGAACCACCCAGGCGCCCCTTAACGTGCATCTTTTATGCCTCAGATGCCTCTCAGGCATATCAGAATTTGGGAGTTGGGCAGATAGGGTAAGAGCCGATGATTCTGACTCATTGGAGCTTGGTGGGATTTGGGCCTTTGAATACTTGTAATGTTTGGGGACCACTGCTCTCAGTCTAGCCACCTGATTTTAGAAGGTGAGAGAGCTGAGGCCCTAAAAGATTAGATTGTGTTATAGGGGAGACATTGAATGATTAGAGAGGTGATGGCCCGAGGAGTATATGTGGCTGAACTTCCTTTCTGTTCCTTTTTTTGTTTTCAGGCTGGAAAATATCAAAGGCATCTTTGTTTTTGGGAATCCTCAGTTGTCAGTCATAGCTCTGGGCTCCCGAGATTTTGACATCTACCGACTGTTTAACCTGATGACTGCCAAGGGATGGAACCTGAACCACCTGCAGTTCCCACCCAGGTAAGCTGGAGGAGCCTCTTCCCTTCCCGCGCGCCGTGGCTGCCAAAGAACTCGGGTGGCAAGGTGACCCGAAGCGTAGAGATCGGCTATGAGGCCGGGCACCGCAGTGGCAACTGTAGTAGCTGTAGGGTTGCGTCTTGCCATCTGGAATTACTCTGTATCCAGAACAAGGCGATTAGCTTTAAAACTAGCAAAATTAGGTGGCAGCCTCTTGAGACCAGTGGCCGGTCACGAGACGCCTCCCCACCGCCCCTGCCGTCTTTCTAGGGTGTGCTCTCTCTACCCGTCTTGTGTACCGCCATCACATGGTGCCTACAAACTGACTGCTTCCCTCAAAACCTCCCTTAGGGCCTCTAATCGTTCAGGCCCGCTGCTCTCTCCTTTAATATGCCTTTGTAATCTAACCTTCCATGATGCTTACAAATAAATAAACCCTCCACCCCAACGGCAGAGGTCTCTCCCGTGTCTTCTACGTACCCCGATCCCTTTGACTTCGTGGTGCCACTGCCAGTCCTGTGTGGACTCAGTTTATTCCTCTTCACTATCCCTCTGTTCCTCGGTCTCCCTCCAGGGGGAGTTAGAGTTTCTTCTTTGCCTTGAAGTCCTTCAAGACCCCAGCCCTGTGGCCCTGTCCCCATGAAGGTGTATCATCTAAGGTGAAAGCATCCCCTTGGTGGTCACGTGGCTCAAGGCCTAGCAGTTGACCGTTTTGGAGGGGAGGGGTGGGACAGAGCTGGCAGCTGTATTCATTCTGTCAGGATGTTCTCGATCATGCTGAGGCATGAAGCCCTCGCGTCAGCCCATGCTCGACAGCCCATGTATTGATCTCCCTGATTCCCAGGACTGGGAACACTCGTCACAAATCACATGAAGAAGCCAGCGATAGATTCCTGTGTGGGGGCTGCTTTATTTTAGAACTTTTTTCCCCCGCGGTTCATCTCTGTCTGTGTCTGTCTTCTCCCGTAGTATTCATTTCTGCATCACGCTGGTACACACTCGGAAGCGAGTAGCCATACAGTTCCTAAAGGACATCCGGGAGTCTGTCACTCAGATCATGAAGAATCCTAAAGCAAAGACCACAGGAATGGTAGGGACACTTGGGATTTTTTTCTTCCTGTGGACGTTTAGGTATCCTGGGGGGGTTGGAAGAACCAAATGACCTCGAGTCTGTTCCTGCCTCTGTTATGTCTCCACAAACCTTATCACTCCAAGCTGATAATCTCTGCCTCACCCGTGTCCAAGGTGTTTGGTCTCAGATGAAGTATGCTATGTAGAAAGCACCTTGTAAATTTAAAAGTGCCATACAAAGGCAGGTGGTGGTCCTGTCCCTTTGAAAAGAAAGTTTTGACACAGGAAAGGCAATAGCCTGCCTTTTCTGGAATTTTCTACAGCAAATCCCATAGGCTGGTTCCTTTGGGCAGAAAGGCAGACTGGCAAGTACCTGTGAAAAACTGTCTGGGTGGGCATGGAGTGGGGAGAAGAGGGACATGGAAGTCAGGGATGGGAGGAGGGGGAGATCAGAGCCACAGCTTCATCTCCATCCCTGTCCCCCTCATTGCCAGTAATGATCTCTGACTGCATTTGTAGGGTGCGATCTACGGCATGGCCCAGACGACCGTCGACAGGAACCTGGTGGCAGAATTGACCTCAGTCTTCTTGGACAGCCTTTTCAGCACTGACGCTGTAACTCCAAGCAGCCAGATGAACGGTTCTTCGAAACCCCGCTGAGTATGGACCCTTCGTTGCCCCGAGGGGCTCCTGGCCTTCAGAAGGTTCTGGGGGTGTGGAACAGGCCGCGCACAGTTCGAATATCTGGTCTTGCTCCGTAGATCACGACGAGATGGACCACGAGACGGCTTGATCCTCAGGATTCTTGTTCCTCCTATCATCCTTTTGTGGTTTTGAATGTGGAGTTCCCAGAGGAGTCCATTACCTAATTATTTTGCCCTTGCTCTCAAATGTTACCCTAGGAACCATTTTAGCCATTTCCTTCTCTAACCTTCTAGCTTTCCACTTCACTTCATCATTGTGTGACAGCTCTGACCTGTCCTGATTCCTTAGGGAGACTGGGGTATGGTTTATGCGATACGAGAGGGTTTTCTTTGTTCTCTCAGGCAGCTGGGCGAGGCAGCTCGGAAGCATCCGTGTGACACGCGTCTCCCCGGGTGGGTGTTAGGTGTACTCTAAGCACGCGGCCTTCTCGGCCCTCCTCTTTGAGTAGGTGAGTCGTCCGTCTTAGAGTCGCTTTCAGCACACCTCACTGTATTTTTCCAGGACACAGCTGGGCAGGCCGCTGTTCCTGGTTTGCAGGATTGGAGTGGCCGAGCAGATCTGCTCAGTCTATCAAGGCAGGCTCTGGAACGGCCCTCTTTTGTGCTCCAGGCCCTGGTCTGATACTTGGTTGCTGCCGTCTTTGGAGATACGTGTTTGAAGTCATGCTCTCATTGGTTTGCTGTTGTTCCCCTGGATTAAGAGAACGTGGTTTCTAGAGAACCCAGGACTTTCCGGCCCTCGTGCTGCCTGTCCGAATTGGCAGTGTTCGGAGCACACCTGTACCCTCTCCCAGGCTGGTGATGATCGGAAACCAGGGCCCTTTCCCTGCGTCTCTGAGTGTCAGAGCAGGATGAGTGCCCAGAGTCACATCTCTGTCGCCAGAGTTGGTGGTCCTCCCCTCCCCACCCCCCACCGTTGTAAGCCATCATGTGCGAGTATGTTCACTTGAAGGAACAGCTCAGAGCACCTTCACGAGTTGCCTTGACTTACCCTAGGTGGGTGCCAGTAGGGTGTGAGAGAGAGCCCCCACGGCAAGGAAAATTTTCTCCCCGTTAGTGTGTTCGTCCTGCCTCTTTCCCTATATTCATCTCGCAAAGGTACTATGGCAGTTTAGCCTCAGGTACTGGACACTTCTCGGCCCTGGCTAGAATGAGACAAACTTGTTAGGATAGGAAAGCATGACGGCAACCGTCAGTTGCGGCCTAGGGCCTGGGATTCCTTCCTAAGACTAGTTGCTCAGGGTGGTGCAGGGACAGGACCAAACCCTGCACCCACTTCCTACCCCCTTCTCCCTTGCATGGGGCCCTGATCTAGGTGGAGCCACTGTCTTCCTCTGAAGACGACATATTGTGTGCCTTTTTCCTCACAGTGAGCAGTGGTGGGCTATTCCTGACCCAGGCCCTGGGGGAGGTGCAGCAGTCTTTGAGATTTTTGTTTGGGTAGGGGAGTACTTTAGGATGAGTCAGGAGAAAATCTCCTCTGTTCCATTACCCTTCTCAGGGACTCCTGAACCATTCAGCCTCTTGAGGCTGGTATCCTCTGGCCTCCCTCACTGGGAATGCTGGCCAGGAGAGCCAAGACGACCAGACTTTCCCCGCCCCCAGGCCTTTAGCACTGTACTTCCTCCACAATAACTGTGATTAGCTGGCTGTGTCACTGCAGGGCTGGTGTGGTATGTGTTCCTCCTGTCCATTGTGGGTTCCAGGAGAGGTTGGGGCGTGTGTGTGTGTGTGTGTGTGTGTGTGTGTGTGTGTTAGAGGGAGAGGCTAGGATCCTTTGGACCCGGGGGTCGCGTTCCCTCCAGTTACCGAACTGGTGGGCACCCCCCCAGGAGAGGAGCTCTGTGTGAACTGTCTCTTGGGTCTCCGGTGCATTCGTGGTGCTGGACAAACCACCCAGCAGGCACCACTGTGGTCTGTTAGCTGCTAAACTGGAGAAGCACATGCCCTGCAGAGCAAGCTGTTGCTTCCAGTGTCTGCAGGCCCCCCTCTTCCGTGACAGCACTGCTGCCCCGGGGGCAGTGGCATTTTTTAAAGGGACCTACTGTAGCCACTTTATGATCATGAGCCTTAGTTTGACTCAACACTTGTGGGCTTTCCATTCTCTGTGTATCTGTGCACCTAGTAACACCTAGTCTGGCAGAGGTGGGCAGAAGTCTTCACGATGTCATGTTGCTAGCAGATGTCACATTGGCCTCTGCAGAAACCGTACTGTCTTGTTTCTACATTAAGTACTCGCGTGAATATACTGCCGTGTCACTTTTAATATTACCAGTTTTATACTTGGAAAATGGTACTTGCCTCTTCTAAATCTTTTCTGTATTTAACCTCCTTCTTCCCATCTCAGTGCTCCCTTCCTAACTGCAGCAATAATATCTTAAAAAGCAATTAATTAAATGTCCCAAATCTTAACTAATGTGGATGGTTGTATTCAATGATTTGGATGCAGGTGGTTGATCCAGGGGGAGGGGGTCGGGCTGGGGCGGTTCTAGAACGGGCTGCTGGTGGGACATCGCCCCCTTGTGGTGAAACGGTTGTGTGTGGCCGCTGATACTCAGGGCCGTAGCCCTGGGCGAGAGCACCTTTGCAAGTGGCTTCTCCAAGAGTGGTGGTCATACCGGTTTTAAGGAGTTCTAGAACTTAGGTCTTTAGCTCCCCAGGACCTGGGCCCTGCCTTGTGTTTTCTGTCATCTTCATCATTACTTCTGCTGATACCTTAATGATGGATTGAGCCCTCTGAGGTGGGCCCCAGCCAGCTGGGCACTGGCTTCGAGGCCCGCATTTGATTTGGGAGTTGGTGGAACCCCTCAGAATAGCTCTGCACATGTAACCACTGGACACCTTGTTCCGTTACGAATAACAAGTGAGCAGTCTTTCCAAAGGGTTATTCGGGTCTTGGAGGCTGTCCTTCAGGTAACCCAGTTTCTCAATTCCATTTGGACTTTGTCAGAATCAAGCCAAGGAATGCGGTCTTTGCTATAGTTTTCTGCTAAATGACTTGGTTTCCTGAGCACCTACTTGCTCTGGGTAAACCCTAGAGAATAAGAGGCCAGGATATGCTTGGTTAGGGGACCCGGTCCATCCAAGAGTTGTTGTTTGAATGCTTACTCCTGCTACTTACTCTGTGAACCCTTTTGCCTTCCCTGTGGGTTCTTGGTAGCAACGAGCCACTTTTCACTAGACCTGGCAGTGACAGAAGTGATGATGGAGGCCGGATTTGATAGCCACCAGCTACAGCCTGGCTAAGCAAGAGTCAGCTGTTTGAGAACCTTTCTTGAGTTGGGAGTCTTAATTGCCTTTTTCTTGGGCTTGCTTTTTCATAATCTCTCCTTAACATCTTCCCATATAACTTCAGTTATTTGCATGAATTTTAGAACATTTATTTTGGAAAAAGTATTGCTTATAGGTCTTTGTCCCACAGAAAAGTCCTTCATATGACTGTAGTGTCCTCCAGGATGGTGTTTTCAACCCCTGACCCCTGAGTAAGCAGAGGCAGGAAGGTGACGTAACATGTGCTCCATACTTCATGTCTGGTGGCTTCTGTCCCCTAATCCGCAGTCATCAGATCAGAGCCCACTTAGGAAAAGTTAAGTCAGAAGTGGGGCAGACGGGAGAGCATCTGAATCTCATTGGTTTTGATATTAAGCTTTGCTAAGAACTTGCTCTTGACCTAGGTATTGTTATCTTTAGATCCTGCTAGTACCTCTTACCAACAGTATGCTGACTTCTCAGCCACCAACCTCTGTCTCTTTTCTGGCCCTTGTTGCAGGACCAACTCATCCAGGGTAACTGGGTTGTGACACCCTGTTCCAAGGGACTGTGGCATTTGCAAGTCAGCTTAGTATGCCGGCATCTTCAGGCTAGGGGGTCATAGGTGAGGGAGAAGGGCTTCCCCAAATCTTGCATAATGGCATCCGCAAAAGGACATCCATGTGTCATGCGCTGGGGAGAGAGGATACTGTGCTCTGTGGCTCCCGCTTCTCCCAGACACAGCACATTATGGGAATATTCTACCCTAGAGTCACTAGGTTGGAGAACTGGTCTGTAGGAATTGGCTCCTTAGCTGCTCAGGTGGTAAAATAGCCCATCACCTCCTTAAGCTAGGATTTTTGTCCTCTCCCTTATGTAGTAAAAGCAAGTAATCCTTGAGGATTAGAAATCTCCCCATGGGATGGGGCACCTGGGTGGCTTCATTAAGCGTCCGACTTTGGCTCAAGTCATGATCTAGCGGTTCGTGAGTTTGAGCCCCGTGTTGGGCTCTGTGCTGACAGCTCAGAGCCTGGAACCTGCTTCAGATTCTGTTTCTCTCTCTCTCTCTCCCTCCCTCTCCCCCACCGCCCCACTCATGCTTGCTCTCAAAAATAAACATTAAAAACATTAAAAACAAATCTCCCCATGGGATGTAGACCAGACAGATCATACAGCCTAAGACTGCCTTTTTTTTTTTTTTAATTTTAGTGCAAGTGTCAGTGGGGGAGGGGCAGAGAGAGAGAGAGAGAGAGAGAGAGAGAGAGAGAGAGAGAGAATCCCAAGCAGCCTCAAGTCAGCACAGAGCCCGACATGGGGCTTGATCCCACAAATGGTGAGAGCATGACCTGAGCCAGGATCAAGAGTTGGACACTTAACCAACTGAGCCACCCAGGCGCCCCACGCAGACTGCCTTCCTAGTCACAGGTCCCACCACGGATAAACACAGTGTCCTACACACCTTTACTTGTATTCATGGTGCCCCCTCAGCCATCTCTGCCTCAAGAATTCCATTCAGGTCTTCGAAGCATAATTTAAATGAAGCCTCCAGAGTCACCCTTGTCAATCGCCTCATGTTTCCTTAGCTCATTTCTTATCCTCTCCTCTAGCACTGACTTCATTCATCCTGCCTAGTGATAGTTAACTGCTTCCTGCTTAATTCCCCTACATGACCATGAACTCCATGCAGACAGGGTGGCTCGGTCCTGCTTTTCCTCCGGTGCCTTCATTGAGTAAGTGCTCTAAATGCCTCTTGACTCCAGTTTGGACTGACCTGTGGAAAAAACCATGTTCCAGAGCTTGAGGCCAAGTGAAACAGTAGTTTTATTTGAGGCATAAAAGCACACGTGTTTCTGTCACATACGATGGGGTTGACTTTAGGGTCCTGGCTTCTAAGTTAAGACTGTGGCATCTTAGACACAGCTTCTTGGGAAATGAATCCGAAAAGGAGCAAGACACAGCCTGGCAAGAAGACCATTACTGTTGTTGGGAAGTCGCACAGAAGGGGAAGATAGTACTCGATTAGCATACGTGTGCCAGAGCGCTGGGGATAAAGAGTGGTCGGCAGTGAGGCTGGCACCTCCTCTTACCACAGCAAGGACTCTCCCCTAAACGGAGGCAGCGGAGTCCACTTGGCAATTCTGGCTGTAGAACATCTCAGGGCTCCCCAGCTCCCTCCCTGGATTCCCAAATCAGTCCCTCCACTTCCCCCAAAGACTTCCACGAGGAAGGGCAGGGCCTATGTCATGGACACTGCTACTTGTTCGATGAAGCTGGCCAGGTTTATGTCCCGTTCTGAAAGGCCTGCACACTCATGGGTGCTCAGGGTGATGTGGACCTGAAACAAAACCAGCGATTAGGGCCCAGCTCATCCGCTGCCTTCGCCAAGAGCAGGAGAGGGTCGCGGCTACGGGGCTCAGCCACACCAAGGATTCCAGAACAGCGGCCAGGCACTACAATCTCTCCTGGGGGCTGCCTTGCCTGCCTGAGAGTCTCTAGCAACAGTGTAAACCCGCCACTCGGCACAAGGCGGGCACTGAATGACCGCGTTTGTTCGGCAGGCAGGCCGATCTGTTTGCTGTGCGTGGGTATTCTTAGCTCAAGTTACTACTTTTTCATTCCTCCACACCTCCGGGAGGATTTAAGTCATTTGGAGCTATTAGCAATGACTACTCCCGATTCCCACAGTCTTGCCTTTTGTGGGTTTTGCCGCCTTAATGTCTCCTTACTCTCTACCTCAACCGCAAGTTGTCTCACGAGTGTTTTAATTTGCACCTTCTTTAATTTTTAGTGAGACTGACTGTTTTGCAGGGGTGTTCACGCTGATTCCAGGAACGAGCTGAAAGGACCAGGAGGAGTGGACAGGCAGCCTCTGGGTGGTGAGGCCCCTAGGGAAGCCCAGGGAAGGGCCTTCAGAACAGGCTGGGCTGGACCCAGCAGGCAGGCATCGCTCACCTTGTTGTACACGTTAAACCATTCGGGGTGGTGGTCCAGTTTCTCCGCCTGTAGGGCCACCCTCGTCATGAAGCCAAAAGCCTATGTAGTGAAGTGAGACCCGAGTTAGTGCTCTGAGAGACAGAGGGCTGCTAGGCCCCTTTTCGAGCTGGCGTGAGACCTAGGTGCAGGATGGACCGGCTCCCCACAAGGAGACCCGTCCAGCTTTAGTCACCCCCCTGGCACCCTGCGGCTGGTTCTGCGCCGGAGTTTGAGGCGGTCCTTCCGAAGTGGGAAGAAAGTCTGGTTCCTAGGGCCCCTACCTAACTAGGTGGAAACACCACAGAGCTATTTAGTTCTGGCCAGTCTTTTGGTTATCTACTGAGATGTCTTGTTTCCTACTTGACCCGTTTCCTCTAAGGATTGTTTCTAAAAGTTCCAGGTATGGAGGGCCCAAGACCCATCTCCCCCCCTCTCCAGTCCCCAAGGATGACACTCCCAAGTCATCCGGACCAGGGTAGTGTCTGAGGGTCTCGGGTAGGAGGGCTTTAAGGGAGACAACAAGTCCCGGAATGGGACCCCGTCGCCCCAGTCTCAGACACTCTGTCCCACCCGGTGCCATACCCGATTGAAGTCTTTGAAGTGGAACTGCTTGAAGATGGCATCGCGGCCTTCCAGCTCATTCCACCCCACGGCCCTCAGGTTTGGCAGCAGCTGGTCCCTCTCCTCGGCACTTAGCCTGTGTGCTTTGCCAGCCTAGGAGAGGAAATCGAGGCCCAAGGGCATTTCTTTTTGCGATCCAGGAGAGTGCCCCATCCCTGGGGAAATAAATGTAGCCAGCCTGGGAGGGCTGTTCTAAAGCAATTGACAGGGAGGTGTTGAGGGTGGCGCCCTGCCCTGGAGGTGGGACCCTGGCTCAGGCACTGATCCTTTCTTAGATTTGGACACTTCTCTCTAAGAACAGAAAATCCTGAGGTGTGATGCAAGTCCCTGGGGTTGAGCAATACTCCCCCCTCACCCCACCCCAAAGCCTGACAGATTCCCCCCTCCCCCCCGCACACACACCAAATAGGTCTCTTAAGTTAATGAGACAGATCAAGCCCAGATTCGAATGTACACCACCTTTCAGAAAAAGAGTACCCAGGATTCTCCAACCTTTTTCTGTTCTGGACTTCATCTAGTTCACCCTATGCCAGTGCTGTTGTTACTCAAGGAACCTGAGGCCTAGAAAGGCAAAATGACCACTGTGCTCCTCCCCCTACTTTCCCCTCGGTCCAAGAGAACACAGGCATTGTTCTCAAAGGGGTTCTGAGTCTGCCTCCTGGGGCTGGGCAGAGGAGCCAGCACCTAAAACACCTTCCAGATGACTCTTAGCCACAGCACAGTTGACATCCACTGGCCCTACCTCCCAGTGGGTATTCATCGTGGTCCCATGTAGCCTCTGAGTACTGGCTGCCGGGCCTAGGGGTTTCAGACTCCCACCTTCTTTTCTATTCTGTCAGCTTGGGGAGTCTGAGCCAACAGAGCTCAGTCCCAAAGTGGAAGTAACTTGGCCAAGGGCGACTGGCAAACCTTGGGCCTCATCCTATTTACCTATTGTGCAAAGTGCCCTCAAGGCAGCCCAAACTGGCACAGCCATGGGTGGAACCCTCAGAGACAGAAGGAAGCCAAGGTCAGTTCCACTCCCTAGGAGGATCCAGGCCTGGCACCAGGGATCCCAGAATCGAGACTTCTGAAAAGCACTCCCCCAGGACAGAATACAGAGTGCTAAAGGAGAAGTGAATCAATGAGATCAGGGGAGAGAACGTGAGGGAGGTTAGTTTAGCTTTCCTGAGGCAGCCGGTAGGCGTGGGCCGAGTTGGCAGGGCCGGTTCAAGCCCCAGTCCTGCCATCCTCCAGCCAGGTGACCCTGTGGCCCTCACCTCCCTTGGCTTCAAGGGCAGAAGGGGCCAAGAACTTCCACTGTCAGATCAGCAAGAGGAGCCAGTGGGACACTTTTAGTAGACTCCACTGTTACCAAGGGCACGGCACCTGCATTTATAAAAGGAGGCCCCTGGGGCTGGCAGGCCTGATGGGCCTCTCCGGTGTGGGGGTAGATCTGGAAAAGGATTGCAGCCTCCTCGAGGTTCATCTTTCTCTGCCTCCTGAAAACACTTGTTTTCTCTGGACTGACCTGGCTTCGTCAGGCTCCTTTCCTCAGCTCTGAGAGGTCTGCATCCAGTGCCCCACCCCTGCTCCCTTCCCAGAGCTGGCCCTTTCTCAGTGGCTGATAAGCCTGGTCCACGTATCCAGGCAACTGGATTAACTGATGTCAGCCCAGGCATCAGAACCCACTGCTTAGTTCTTTGGCCCAGAAATAAGTGGATGGGTACCCTTGTCCTCTGGGAGGCACCCCTTCCTCGAGAGTCTTCTGGGGACCCCGAAGTGTCACAGCCTGGGGCTGAAATGACAAGCTGCTCCCAGATCTGGGATTGGGTGGGGGGAAGGGGCAGTGTTTGCTCGGTAAATCACAGGTCAGGCCTGGCCTCTGCCTTGTGGGGGAGTGTGCTGTCGGGTTACTGATTACCCGCCCTGCCCTGCATCTTTGGGGCCTCAGTGCACCACACAATCAGCCTCACTCCCCACCGCCCCTCCCTCCAAGCCACAGCTTTCCAAATGCCCTCTCAGCTGTTATCACAGTCCCCCCTGCTCCGGAGGCTTTGGGACCACAAAGGGGCTGTTTAGTAAAGCTTCCCCAGGCTAGGCTCTCCTCCCCTGCCAGGGCCCACCTTCACCTGCCCAAGAGCTGAGCACAGGGCCAGAGCCCTCCTGGGGGGGGAACCCAGCCTGGAGGAGGGCTGATCCTGAGCAATCAGGCCCCTATTGCTGAGCACAGTCCTGGAGCTAGGCACCAGGGGCTGGCTCTGAGGCCAGGGGGCAGCACAGGGTGCACAGAGGGCTTGGCCGGACCCTGTGCCAAAAGTGCACGAGAGAAAGGTGGTAAACAGGCGCGCAGAACACAGAACCAGCCTCCCTCCTTCTCACACTCACACTCAGACGCCCCCCTTCCCTCAATACGGAAGAGGACTGGCGACCGAGGGGGAAGAGGTCTGCGGGCTCACTAGATGCCTCTCCCCACTCCCCTGACCGCCCTGGGCCCACCGCCCACGCCCCGCCCGCGGCAGCGAGGGGGCCGGGTTATACGGGCCTGGGAGCAGGACCAGGCCTGGGCTCCCGCCTCACTGTCACACGGACCCGCCACCGCCCCTCTCCCGGTCTCGGCTCACCCTGGGATACTACCAGGGGTGCGGGTGGCCGCGGGGCGGAGACCCCGGCTCTCCGAGCCCGCGCGCGGCCAGAGGGCGCAGAGCTCGCAGGCACCGTACTCCACCCTCGTCGCCCCCCGCCGCGCCCCCGCGGTCGGACCCTTTCCTCTCCTCCGCCCTCCCGCGCGCCCCGGCCCCCACGGGCGGCGGGCGCGCGACCCCCTCACCATGGCGGGCGCGACGCAGGTGCGGACGCGGCCGAGCGGCAGGTGGCGGCGGGGCGACAGGGCGGCGCCGGGCGCTCGGGGCAGCGGGCGGGGCGGGACCGCGAGGGCCCGCCCACCGGTAATCGTTAACTCGGCCGAGATCCGCGCTGGGCCTCTGCCCCGTTCCAGCACTTTCTTCAGGGCTCTAGTCACCGGGAGCTCAGGGACTGAGAACATGGGGCTCTAGGTGCGGACTTCTGCGTCTGGATCGCTCTGTGCCACTTAACCAGCCCTGTCACTCTGGGCGCGAGATTACCTCTTCCTTTTTTAAAGACAACTGATTGAGGTATTGACCTACAAGAAACTGCGCGTAACCAAAGGGTACAGTTTGCTGCGTTTTGAGGTATGTGTGCTCTCGTGCAAGCATCGCTGCAACCAAGTTCATGAACATATATACATCATGCCTACAAGTTTCCCCCTTTCTCAGCCATTGATATGCTTCTGGTCACAATATGTTAGGTTGCATTTCCTAGAAGTTTATGTGAATGGAAATCATACAGTACATACACTTGTGTCTGGCTTCTTATCTCTCAGCATAATTACTTTGAGGTTCACCCATGTGGTTGCGTGTATCAATAGTTTCTTCCTTTCTATGGCCAAGATAAAATAAATTTTATCGTATGATATCGTATGGATATACCACAACTTGTTCATCCGTTCTCTTGTTGATGGGATTTGGGTTGTGGGCAGTTTTTCACTATAACTAATAAAGCTGCTGTGAACTTTTCCATCCAAGTCTGTATACATGCATGCTTTCATTTTTCTTGAGTAAATGCCCAGGAGTGGAATGACTAGGTCATATGGCAGACGTGTTCATAAGCTTGTTAGGAAACTGCCAGACTGCTTTCCAAAGCGGTTGTACTGTTTTACGTCCCACCAGCAGTGTCTGAGAGTTCTAGTTTCCCTATGATGAGGAAAACAAAGGCAAGAGAAATGCAGCTTAAATTACGTCTGCGTACAGCTTGCAGCCCACGGAGAGACACCTGAAACATGCAGAGTGTGACGTTGCTCAAGGCACTCATGGCTGCCTTACTGCATTGATGTTGTTTGATTAAAGACCAAAAGTAACCTTATCTTAATAGCAGCCAGACCCTCAAGGTCCTGAAAGCCTTGCTTCCAAATTCCTTAGAGACTTACACTATCCCTAAGCCCCACTAACCTAAGAGTATATAAGCAGTCACTCCTCACAACCCCAGTGCAGCTCTTTCTGCCCCCCCGGGTCCTGTCGGTCCTGTCCCTGTGCTGTAATAAAATCACCTTTTTGCACCAAAGATGTCTCAAGAATTCTTTCTTAGCTGTTTGCTCACAAACCCTCGCAGATGCCCCAATGCTTATTATGGTCAATCTTTTTTTTTTTTTTTTAAGCTTATTTATTCATTTTTACAGAGAGACAGAGGGAGAGAGAGCATTTGCACACTCATGAGCGGGGGAGGGGCAGAGAAAGAGAGAGAGAAAGAATCCCAGGCAGGCAAGCTCAGCATGGAGCCTATCCCGAGCCTCAACCTCAGGACTGCAAGATCCTGACCTGAGTCGAGATCAAGAGTCAGGCACTTAACTGACTGAGCCACGCAGGAGCCCCAGTGGTCAATGTTGTTCATTTTAGTCATTCTAACTGGTGTGTAATGGTATCTCACTGTGGTTTTCCTTTGAGTTTCTGTAATGGCTAATGATATTGAACACCTTTTCATGTGTTTATTTGCCATTGGTAAATCTGGTGAATTGCCTGTTCAAATTTCTTGCCCTTTTTGTTTATTTGTTTGTTTGTTTGTTTTTGAGTTGTTTGTTTTCTTACTGGGTTTTGAGGGTTCTTTATTCTGGATACGAACACTTTATCAGAGATCTGGCTCGCCATTTTTTAAAAATGTTATATATGTTTTTATTATCTATATAATACAAACATGTTATGTAAACCCGGAGATGGTCCTAATACAAGTACATGTTCATATGCCAATTCCCAGAACTAACGACAACTATTTTAATCTACCTACTTTTGTGCTTTCTTTTTAACTTTTTTCTAAGGGAACATAGTGTGTATTCAATTATTTTAAATGCCCAGTCTAATATACTAACCATATTTTTTAAAAAAATTGTTTATTTTTAAATTTACATCCATGTTAGCATATAGTGCACCAATGATTTCAGGAGTAGATTCCTCAATGCCCTTTACCCATTTAGCCCATCCCCCCTCCCACAACCCCTCCAGTAAGTGGCTGCACCAGTTTGCATTCCCATCAGCAGTGCAGAAGAGATCCTCTTTCTCTGCATCCTTGCCAACATCTGTTGTTGCCTGAGTTGTTCATGTTAGCCATTCTGACAGGTGTGAGGTGGTATCTCATTGTAGTTTTGATTTGTGTTTCCGTGATGATGAGTGATGTTGAGCATTTTTTCATGTGTCAGTTGGCCATCTGGATGTCTTCTTTGGAGAAGTGTCTATTCATGTCTTTTGCCCATTTCTTCACTGGATTATTTGTTTTTTGGGTGTTGAGTTTGATAAGTTCTTTATAGATTTTGGATACTAACACTTTATCTGATATGTCATTTGCAAATATCTTCTCCCATTCTGTAGATTGCCTTTTAGTTTTGTTGATTGTTTCCTTCGCTGTGCAGAAGCTTTTTATCTTGATGAGGTCCCAATAGTTCATTTTTGCTTTTGTTTCCCTTGCCTCCAGAGACGTGTTGAGTAAGAAGTTGCTGCAGCCAAGGTCAAAGAGGTTTTTGCCTGCTTTCTCCTCGAGGATTTTGATGGCTTCCTGTCTTACATTGAGGTCTTTCATCCATTTTGAGTTTACTTTTGTGTATGGTGTAAGAAAGTGGTCCAGGTTCATTCTTCTGCATGTCGCTGTCCAGTTTTCCCAGCACCATTTGCTGAAGAGACTGTCTTTATTCCACTGAATATTCTTTCCTGCTTTGTCAAAGATTAGTTGGCCATACGTTTGTGAGTCCATTTCTGGGTTCTCTATTTTGTTCCATTGATCTGAGCGGCTGTTTTTGTGCCAGTACCGTACTGTCTTGATGAATACAGCTTTGTAATACAGCTTGAAGTCTGGGATTGTGATGCTTCCAGCTTTGGTTTTCTTTTTCAAGGTTGCTTTGGCTATTCAGGATCTTTTCTGTTCCCAAACAAATCTTAGGATTGTTCTAGTTATGTGAAGAATGCTGGTGTTATTTTGATAGGTATTGCATTGAATATGTAGATTGCTTTGGGTAGTATTCATATTTTAACAATATTTCTTCTTCCTATCCAGGAGCATGGAATGTTTTTCCATTCTTTCATAAGCTTTCTATAGTTTTCAGTGTATAGATTTTTTCACCTCTTTGGTTAGATTTATTCCTAGGTATTTGATGGGTTTTGGTGCAATTGTAAATGGGATAGATTCCTTGATTTCTCTTTCTGTCACTTCATTATTGGTGTATAGGAATGCAACCAATTTCTGTGCATTGAGTCTATATCCTGCGACTTAGCTGAAATCATGGATCAGTTCTAGCAGTTTTTTGGTGGAATTTTTTGGGTTTTCCATATAGAGTATCATGTCATCTGTGAAGGGTGAAAGTCTGACTTCCTTCTGGTCGATTTGGATGCCTTTTATTCCTTTGTGTTGTCTGATTGCTGAGGCTAGGACTTCCAATACTACGTTGAATAACAGTGACGAGAGTGGACATCCCTGTCGTGTTCCTGACCTTAGGGGGAAAGCTCTCAGGTTTTTCCCCTTTGAGGATGACATTAACATTGGGTCTTTCATATATGACTTTTATGATCTTGAGGTATGATCTTTCTATCCCTACTTTCTTGAAGGTTTTTATCAAGAAAGGATGCTATATTTTCTCAAATGCTTTCTCTGCATCTACTGAAAGGATCGTCTGGTTCTTGTCCTTTCTGTTGATGTGATGAATCATATTGAATGTTTTGCGGATATGCCAGTTTTTAATTTGCGCTCCACACTGTCTTTCAAAGAGAAAATGCTCTTAATTTTGATGAATTCCAATTTATCAAATGTTTCTCTTATGAATTAGTTTTTTTGGTGCTGCAACTAAGAAATCTTTACCTAACCCAATGTCACAAAGATTTTTCTGTTATGTTTCCTTTTTGTGATGTTTTCTCCCATGTTTTATAGTTTTTGGTTTTGCATTTAGGTCTGTGATCC
This sequence comes from Panthera onca, assembly GCF_046562875.1. Classification (NCBI taxonomy): domain Eukaryota; kingdom Metazoa; phylum Chordata; class Mammalia; order Carnivora; family Felidae; genus Panthera; species Panthera onca. Next base: position 56,022,320 of record NC_138349.1, on the reverse strand, counting down.
ATTTCGAGTTGATTTTTCCTGTGCTTTGAGTTATAAATCCGAATTCACTTTTTGCATATGAATATTCAATTCTTCCTTTCTCCACAGAATTGCTTTTATACCTTTGTAAAACCTCAATTGAAGGTGTATGTGTGGTTTACTTATAACTGACCTATACGTGTGGACTCTATCCTGTTCCATTGATCTGTTTGTCCATCTTTTAAAAAAATGATTTTTTTAACATTTATTCATTTTTGAGAGACAGAGACACTGGGTATGTGTGGGAGAGGAACAGAGAGAGAGGGAGACACAGAATCCGCAGCCGTCTCCAGGCTCTGAGCTGTCAGCACAGAGCCCGACACGGGGCTTGAACCCACGAACAGTGAGATCGTGACCTGAGCCGCAGTCGGGTGCTCAACCGACTGAGCCACCCAGGCGCCCCCAACTGTAGGTATTTTTAATTTTTGTAAATGGATCACTGTGCCGTATCTCATTCAGTTTCTTTCACCCATGTCTGCTATCTGTGTACTTGGTCTGTAGCTTCTAACTGCTGCTGAGTGTCCCAAGTTATCCTTCCTCCAGGGAGGGACACTCAGGTAGCTTCCGGCTCCCTGCTCCCACCACCACCACTACCACCCGCCCCCCCCGCCCCCAGCATGTGAGTGTGCAACACACACATAACAAAACAACAAAGAATGATGTCGCAGTCGGCACCTCTTCCAACCCTATGGCTCCCCGGCTTCTGGGGAGTTAGGCAACTTAAATATCAATGTCAATATATAAATATGTAAATATATATACATATATAAATACAAATATATAAATATGTAGCCTATAAATCCAGCAATCCCCTCATGGGTACGTATCGCAAAATAGCTTCCGATGCTCTGGACAATGGCCATGCTGGTCCTTATGTCACACGCATCGTGTGAGGGTTCCTATCACACCTAAGGCTACACTGGACATTCTCCAGCTTTTTAATTTCTGCCAAGTGAATAAGTATAAGCTGATAGGTCACTGCTTTACTTTGTGTTTTTCTTATTACTAAGGATTCTGAGCCCCTCTTCATATGTTTGTTAGCACTTGGGGCTTATGGCTTGTCAATTACCTTTTTTTTTTTATTTTAAAGATTTTTTTTTTTAATCTTTAAGTAATCTCTACACCAACGTGGATCTCAAACTCACAACCCGGAGATCAAGAGTCGCATGCTCCATAGACTGAGCCAGCCAGGCCCACCCCCCCCCACCCCCCGTAAATTACCTTTTAATAGTCTTCCCATTTTTAAAAGAGTTTACAGTGTTCTCTCTCTCTTTTTTTTAAGTTGATTTGCAAGAGTTTATATCTAGACACTAATCGCTTTGTCCACTTTCGATATTGCAAATATGTCCTCCCGTTTGGCCATCGACATACTAACTTCTTCCGTGATGTCCTTTGTTGGGAGAAATTTTGTGTTTTGGTGTACTAGGCTTATCTCTTTTTTTTTTCTCTGCCTTATAACTTTGTGCCTTTGAAGATTTATCTGATAATTTCCCTGCCATGACAATATTCTTCCTTTTCTTTTGTTAACTCTATGGTTAGATAAATGTAAGACCTAAATGTAAAGGGTCCCCTTTTATATGCAGTGTTAGGCAGGATGTTAGCTAGTCTCCAAAGACCACATCCAATGAACCTTGACTGTCTGAGTTCATGCCTCGTGGCTTCTGCTCATCATCTGCCAGTGTGGGACTGGGGCTCCGTGGCCGTCCAGACCTTCAGATGACTTCAGCCCCAGCAGACATCTGCCTGCAGTCCCAGGTGAGACCCCAGGTAAGAACACTGCCCAGCAGAGACCAGTCAACCCATGGAATTATGAAAACTAGTAGTACGTTTTCATTTTAAGCCACCAGATTTGGGGGTGGCTTGCCATCCAGCAATATAGGGAACAGGACACATAGATTCCCGAACAAAACTTAGTACCTGGAAGTGGAGTGCTAAAAACCAGCTGCCTGGGAATGGTGGGTGGGGAGAAGGCAGAAGGAAGGCTGCAAAGACAGTAAGGAAGGTGCCCTCGCACTCAGGAGGTAGAAAGCTACAAAGAGTGTTGCTCCCACACTACCATGGGGAAGGCTGGATATACTACAAAATCATCACTTTTCTTCTGTTGGCCATGAAGCTGAGCTCTCAGGGCGAGGAGCCTGAAGTCCAAGGGAGGAATGCAGACTGGCTCTGGCACTTAGGAGGGAGGTGGGGGACACACACAGCTTCCCTAACAGTGGGCAAGAAGAAATCAGCTAAAACCTTAACAAGTAGTTGGGAGCCAGGGCGCATGCCGGAATAGCAGCCCAGAAGAGCTGGGGCCACAGACTTGGGGACAGTTTGCCTTCCGAACTCCAGCAGGTGCAGAGGTGAAAGATGGGAGGGAGACCTCTCAGCGGGGCAGGGACCGGAGGGGATTGGCTGCTACTGTGGGGAAAGTGCCAAACCCCGCCCTCCTCCAGACCCTGGTCGCCAAGGAGCAAAAGCCTCAGTCACTCGGAGAGGACCCACACACTCTCACTTCCAGAGCCCAGATAAAGACCCACCGTGGCTTTATTTCCAGTAGGAGAAAAAAAATCCCTCTGCCCCTCAGGTTTGGTGCAGGAAACTGTTCCGAGCCCGGATCCTATACCAATACTTTTAGACGTCAGCTACCTGTTGATGAGGATGTGGGCCCGCTGGAGCTCTCACACATTGCCAGTAGAAATCCAAAATAATTCAGCCACTTTGGAAAGCAATTTGGCAACTTTTTATGAAGTTACACATACACTTGCCTTATAGATCGGCAATCTCACTCCAAGAGAATGAAAATAGGTCCATGCAAAAACCTATGTGCAAATGTGCATAGCAGCTATCTCTGGAAATAATCCAAATGTCTATCAACAGATGAATGAATAAACACATATGCATTCATACATTGGAATACTACTCAGCAATGTAAAAAAATGGGCTGTGGGCTCATTCAATGTAATGGCTGAATCCCAAATGCATTATGCTAAGTGATAGCAGCCCAAATTGTACTGTATTATTATTTATATAATATTCTGAAAAATACATTATTCTACGCAGAGAAAAGATTAGTGATTGACTGCAAGGGGCTGGAGGGGAAGGACCTGGCTCCAGAGGGGTGCAAGGGAATTTTGGGGGTGGCAATTAAAATATTTTGAATTCTGATTGTGATGTGTCAAATGACTGGATGCCTTCGCCAAAAAGTATGAAAATGTAAATTATAACTCAGTAACCTTGAATTAAAAAACAAATTTAGGGTATGAAATCTCAGGACAGTCATAACCATTGGATAGTTAGGTTCAGAAAGATGGCAAGTGGGCTTCTGGTAATGCTTTGTGTCTTAGTCTGCATGTTGGCTTTGCGGGTATGTCGGTGAAAAGTCGTCAAGCTATACATCTATGAATTATGAACTGTTTTAGATGTATATTATACTTCAGTAAGAAACGTTTAAAAGACAGTGATGAGATTCTTATTGGAAAAAAAAGAGGACTCAAGAACAATTAGGAAGATTGTCTCTTCAAGTCACCTGCAAGAGAGAAGGGGCTACCTAATGAACTTGTGTTTAGCTCCTAGCTGTCTATGATGACATTGAGAAAAGAGGGAATGGTGAGCTGGCAGTGAGCTGTTGGGTTGGTTGGTTGGTTTGTTTTAAGAAATCTCTCCACCCAGTGTGGGGCTTGAACTCACGACCCTGAGATCAAGAGTCACGTGCTCTACCAACTGAGCCAGCCGGGCACACTGAGCTGTTCGTTTTTTTGAGCAGAATTTAGATGAAACAGAGAGGAGTCAGGACAGTCTTTCCAGTTAGCAAAAGGTTCTCAAAGTAAGAAATGCCTTCACAGTAAAGATCAAGTCAGGGCTGTCATTGTGAGACTCTCTGTTATGACCTTAGATTTGGGCTGCGTCTCATAGAAACTTTCAGGTAGACAACAGTCTTCTAGAAAAATCTTTAGGATGTGGCTCTTAGAACAACTTTACCAAGCAAGATCGCTGTTAACAATCTTAAGGACATTATTCTGCAGTTCCCTGACTCACAGCCAAGGTAGAGAGGGGCCTCTCTCGAGCACATTTGTGGCTGGAATTTTTGTCTAATAGAATAAACCTCCATAAGATTCATAGGAACCTCAAAAATGTTTTTTAAAAGAATTGTATTGGTAATAGCACTACCAACTTGGAATGAAAAGATAGAGACAATTCACAAGGAAAAGAGTCTACTGTACTTCCTACCTTCTAGGAGTAGGATTCAGACAGAAAAAGCTATTGCACTTCAAACAGGAGCATTTCTTATCAAGAAGAAAAAGCCTCATTTCAGAGAGAAGAACTCAGTGTTCTAAGCCAATAGATATGAAGATTTACTCCCAGGGGCAGGACTGGATCCAGGATCATGTGATCTATGATCATACCGTGATGTATTTCAGAATTGCTAAGGCCCACTGACTACCACGTGCCCCTTCTTTGTCCCCCCCACCCCACCACCATTTTTAGAGAGAGAGAAAGAGAGAGAGAGCGAGCAAGTGAGCATGAGCAGTGGAGAGGGGCAGAGGAAGACAGAATCTCAAGCAGGCTCCACGCTCGGTGTGGAGACCGATGCGGGGCTCGATCCCACAACCCTGGTGGTAAGAGGGCAAGTTTGAAGCAGAACCATATTCTGGTGAAAGTGAAAAGGACTTATCATCTTCCTATAGGAAGCGTCATTTCCCTGTCACCCCTTTCTCCCCAGTGGGGCAAGCTTTGACTCATGAGCCATGTTCTCTGTGGTGGAGTACGAACGGATGAACGAACCAGGGGTCTGGGGGCCTCACATCGGGCTAAGCGGCCTCAACTGCTCCATTTAATGCCTCTGTCTGTCAGGATGGGGTTACGCTGCAGAAACAAGTAACCCCCCAAGCCTCAGCGGCTCAACATAACGAGAGTTTCTTTCTCTCACAACATATCCAATGCATGTTGACAGGTGACTTCTACCCACTGTTGTTGCACAGGGACCTAGGCCAATGGACATTCCATGTCTTCTGTGTTTCCACCATCACTACAAAGCTGGGATGGGGATGTGGTAGATTAACGTTGGATCTTTTTTCAAAGAATTTTTTAAAAATGTTTATTTATTTTTGAGGTGGGGGGAGGGGCAGAGGGAGAGGGAGACACCGAATCCGAGGCAGGCTCCAGGCTCCGAGCTGTGAGCACAGAGCCCGACGTGGGGCTCGAACTCGTGAACCGCGAGATCATGACCCGGGCGGAAGTCGGAGGCTTAACCGACTGAGCCACTCAGGCGTCTGGATTAGGGTTGTATCTTAAGTTTTAGCTCACAGGGCTGTGCCCAGCTTCAGAGGGAGTGGGGAAGTGCAATTCTACCACGTGCCTGGGAAAGGACGCTGGAAATATCTGATGAGTTACATGAAGGGCCCCTATGACGGAGCCCCTGGAGAAGTTGGATGCCGGCCCAGGTGGAAAGAGAGGCTGTCCTTTAGGCCGCACAGCATGGGACTGGGCGTCAGGCATGTGCATAGGCCCAGGGGCACGGTCTGCCCAAGGGAAACTTCTGAGGCCCCTAGGTGAGTCTAGAGGTTCATAATGTCTGGATTTGTCTGGGTCATCTTCTTCTGATGATCCCATTCTACCCCTAAAATGTCACCCTCCATTAAATGACTTAATAATGACCTCTTCCAAGGAGCAGGTACAGATCCAGAATTTTTGTATAAGCCTAATGTATTTTTTTTAAGGTTTATTTTGAGAGAGCATGCGCACATGCACAGGCCTGCACACAGCAGGGAGGGGCAGAGAGAGAGAGAGAGAGAGGGAGAGAAAGAATCCTAGGCAGGCTCCACATGCTGTCAGCACAGAGCCCGATGTGGGGCTTGATCCCATGAACTGCGAGATCATGACATGAGCCCAAATCGAGGGTCAGTGGATTAACCCACTGAGCCACCCAGGCACCCCCGTGGCGGCCCTCTTTTCTTTCTTTCTTTCTTTTTTTAATGTTTATTTATTTTTGAGACAGAGAGAGACAGAGCATGAATGGGGGAGGGGCAGAGAGAGAGGGAGACACAGAATCGGAAGCAGGCTTCAGGCTCTGAGCCATCAGCCCAGAGCCCGACGCGGGGCTCGAACTCACGGACCGCGAGATCGTGACCTGAGCTGAAGTCAGACGCTTAACCGACTGAGCCACCCAGGCGCCCCAATGGCCCTCTTTTCTTTAAGAAAAAGAACACAAAGTACAGAAAAAGGCTCCTCCCTCAAATTTAAACTCAAACGCGAATATTTACTCAGAAGGAGAAAGGCAGTTGCAACAAATTGCAAGTTTAAACGAACTGCTATAAACATCACAGAGTTCAGAGAAATAATATAATATTTTAATTGGGGGCCTGACATGCCACCTATAATAGTATTTATTTCCTACGATTTCATCTACATTTCGATCACCTCTTCCTATGATGGTAGTTTTTCATTAGCCTTTTGTAAGGAGAGCATAGGAAGATTCATTTCGATAACTACGCTAGAAGAAAGAAAGAAAGGATTATTTTGTTGAGAATTTCGAGGCATAAACTGACTTCACACATCCGTGCTTGCCAGTACAATCTGGATCTGATGATGAAATGCTGATACATTCTGTCTGTGCACTACAAACGGAAAAAAACCAGCAGTGAATATGTTAATATTAATTAATAATTAATAACTGAATATGTTACATTATTGAGGATTTCGCTAACAAAGGAGAAGATGTCTTGTTTGACCAGGTGTTGATGAAAATGAAAACATGCGTTTTACAAATGTTACACAACTGACAACTGGAAGAATTTTCCAGACGTTCGGTGCTGGCTCTGTACCTAGGGAGGCTTTTTCCTCCTATATGGCCCACCTGCCTTTTGCCAGGGTCCAAGAGACACATGCAGGTCACATGCAGTGTCTGCCCCACACCTTTCTGTTGCTGGCTGGATGTGTTAGCATAGCAGGAGGCGGGAATATTTCTGGAAGCTGTTCCTACAACCAGAATGGCCAGCAATAGCTAACGTAGACACGGCAGTGACTGAGAATTACTTACATGTATCTATCCCTCTGAACCCAAATTAAGTGCGTTCCTAACTCAGCTTGCCCGTAGCCAGATCCCCAAACACATCAACATCTAGTCTAACACAACCCTACCTGAGGTGAGCAACACCAGGAAAGTGGGAAAGTCCGAGAGACAAAAGACAAGGGGGCTTGGCCTATTGGGTTTAAACTACCAAAATATCTTTCTTATAAATTTTATTCTTTTAAAGTTTATTTATATATTTTGAGAGAGAGAGAGAGAGAGAATGAGAGCGAGAGAGAGCGAACGAGAGAGCAAGCAGGTGTGGGAGGGGCAGAGAGAGGGAGAGAATCCCAAGCAGACTCCGCACCGTAGCGCAGAGCCCGACGCGGGGCCCGAACCCGTGAAACTTGAGATCATGACCTGAGCCAAAATCAAGAGTCTGATGCTTCACCAACTGAGCCACCCAGGCGCTCCCCCAAATACCTTTCTTTTGCAACTTTCACAAAAACACGTACGTCATCTGGGTTGGTCCTTGGATGGGTCCCATGGAGGGGAAGGTCCCGAGACTCAGAATCTGTTTGCTCCAGTAAATGAAGCCCTGCCAGGTGGCCTTCCCCATGGACTTCACCCACTTCCGGACTGAGCTTTATTTGGTCTCTTTCTTCTTTCCTTTCTTTCCCCTGCTCTGAGGGATGAAAAATGGCATCTCTGAATTCCCCACGGTGTCTGACCCTACGTCCTGTACTTAATATCCTCTCAACAAATGTTTCCCAGATCTGCGCTCACGTACTGTTCGTATGCTGGTTGAGATGGCCGCCGAACAGCATATAAGCTATTCTAGAAGGGCTGTCTCAGGGTGACATCTCTGTCACCAACATTTACGTACCGCTAATTTTTTTTTTTTGCCAGATCCGAGGCTAAGGATCTAGAAGTTAAAACAAAAAACAAACGCAAACCCACACAACCTTTGAAAAAATTAAAAAAAAATTTTTTTTATTGAGGTAGACTTGCCATTTGGTGACGCTACATTAATTTCAGGTCGTACACATGGTGAATGAACAAGTCACACACACAGCCTTTTTTTTTTTTTTAAAGTTATAGAAGGAACACATACTGATAGTAAGAAAACAACACGGCAAAACATCACAAAAAGATTGTGGATATTACAACTGGGTGAAAACCGTCTTTCCACGTTGCTTTGTACCCACCCAGGGTCACCACGCAGAGGCGACCGCAGGAACTGGGCTGGCGTCTGTGCTGAGGTCTGGCTCCTCCCCCAGCCTAATTGTGGGATCTTGAGCAAGTTACTTAACCTTTTGGAGCCTCAGTGTACTCAACTGTAAAATGGGGATGATGATGATGATGATGATAATGATAATAATAATAATAGTTGCCTTGTAGGGGCGCCTGGGTGGCTCAGTCAGTTAAGCGTCTGACTTGACCTCAGCTCAGGTCATGATCTTGTAGTTCATGGGTTCAAGCCCCACATTGGGCTCTCTGCTGTCAGTGCAGAGCCTGCTTTGGATCCTCTGTCTCCCTCTCTCTGCCCCTTCCTTGCTCTTTCTCTCTCTCAAAAATAAATACAACATTAAAAAAAAAATTAGCTGCCTTATAGGGTTTTTGCAACGACTAAATGGGCTATTCCATGACAAGTGCCTGGCATTGTGCCTGTGTCCTGTTAACCCCACATGAAGGTCACCTGCACTGTCTGCCCACTGATGCTATCTGCCTCCCTCTGCCTGAGGACATTCTCGGCCCCTAGAACAAGCTCCGTAGAGACAGATGTAGAGGGAGGGTAATACCCTGTTCCCCACCAACGTGGACCAGGACTTAGTGGGTACAGTCCGCTTCCTTGCCCCTTGGGGGAGCAATCCTGGCATGTCCTACAGGGTCTCTCAGGGTCCCCAGCGGATTCAACCCATTGCCCTCAGTGCTGTCCTGCTCTTCAACGCACATGCCCTTGATTCTCCTTCCTCCCCCACCTTCCCACCTGCTATCTTTTGTTTTTCTTAATTCAAGATGGTCCTTTTCCTGTTGATTTGTAGGATAACAGCCCCTCGTTTGTTACAGATGCTGTAAATATGTTCTCGGAATCTCATTTGCCTTTTAGCTTAGTGGTACAGCGAAATGTTAAATTTTTAGAGGGTCAAGTCTGTCTGACTCTTCCCTTGTGGTTGCAGGGTCTCATGTCTAGCTTAGAAAGGGCTTCCTCGCCCCAAGATGAACAAATATTTGACAGCTGGTAAAGTGTTCAGATTATTAATCTCTCTGGAATTTACTTTCGGGTGGCGTGTGAGACATAATAAATAATACTAGTAACAAAATCAACAAAAACAGCGATACTTACCAGTTTGTTGTCCAAATGGATAAGGAAGAACCCCACCCTATTTGTTCAGACCTCAACTAGTCTATTTCCCCGCCCCCCCCCCCCCAATCTGGATGCTGCTCTCGCATTTTCCCCGAGTTCCCATAATCCCCGTAGCATGGCTTCTGGAGTCTTTGTTCAATTCTTTTGATGCAGCAACTCTGCCCTGTTTTAATTACTCTAGCTTTACAGGGCATTTTGATATTTGGTAGGTCGAGTCTCATGTCACTTTTTTTTTTCTTTTTTCAAAATGTTACTCTTCCAGACGAGCTTGAAAACCAGCCTCTGTCAAGTTCTATAAAAATCCCGTGAGGGTTCCGATTGGAAATGCGTTGAATTTATAGATTTAATTTGGGAAGAATTGACATCTTCATATTATTGAGGCTTCCTGTCCAGAGTATGATATACCACTCCATTTATACAGGCCTTCTTTACGTCCTTCAGTAAAGTTTTATTGTGTTCCTTGTACGGGACTTGGACATTTCTCATTAAGTTTACTCTTCGGTATTTTATAGTCTCGGTTGGCCATTGTGCATAGGATATTTTTCCCATTACATTTCTAATTGGCCATGGTTGGGTGTGCAGGTGGGTGTGAATTTTGATAGTAGCTTGTCTGCAGCCACACCGATGCACTATTTAGTTTTAGTGTTTTCCTGTGGATTAGCACAACTCTCAACCAGCCGTGCCTGTGCCACATGGGACAGGCCCCCCTCCAAAGCGGAGGTCTCTGTTGTACCTGGTTGGATGCACTGACCCCCGTGGGGCTGCCTGGGGCAAAACTTTCCACTCATGGCCCCTAGAGCGCTTCCAGTTCTCAGCTTCTCTGAGTTCATAATTCTGGTCGCCGTGCCTGTTTTCACATGAGCGAAGAATCTTGCTTCCTCTTCCGGGCTTTGAGCCTCAACGTTTGCCGCAGGGGGCGCTGCTTTCCCATCCTGGACCCTGCTCTGTTGTCTGTGCTTCTGTTCCGGTAACTGTCCTTCCCTGAGGCCCAAGTGGGGGTGTCCCCTTTCTCAGCAAATGAGGCTGCTCCTCAGGGACTCTCTCAGCAGTTCTCCAGGGGTGCAGAGCCTCAGAGCCAGTAGGCAAGGACAGCAGGGCCTGCTGGCTGGAATCCTGAACCCGGTCACCTTTGCGCCCTGTCCTAGGCCCACGGAGCCACCTGCGGGGCAGCTGCTCCCCACCTCCACCCCCAACACAAATGGCTCTTTCCCACTCATCTCTCACAGGGAGCATGCTTACCTATCAGAAGGGTCTGGAACAGTGGTTCTCAATCAGGATGGTGGTGACGGTGATGATTTTGCCCCCCACCCCCCCCACCCCCCGCCGAGATCATTTGGTCCCTCCCCATCACATGTCTGATGCTCAGCTTGGGACCTGGCTCCGATAGGCACTCACTAAATGTTGTTGAATGAAATGAGGTCTGAAAGACAGCTTAGGAGCCACCCAAGAGTCCTGAGACACTTGGAGGTGGCCACTGGTGTTTAGGAAGAGATGTCCCTGGGGTTGCTCAATGCCTCCAGTCACGGGACACTCACTGTCTTAGACGTACTCCATTCTGGGATGGCTCCAGCCATCTGGGCAGAAGTCCTTGCTTATGGGGGAGTGGTAGGTCAGGTGCTTTCCGCTGTCTGAAGGCCACGTGGGACTGGGGACTGGTGGCAGCCATCCTGGACAGCATAGGTCTAGACATCAGAAATAGAAAGTCTCAGTTTCTTCCTGAGGGAGAGAAAAACCACCACATCCTCCTGGCTGATGAGTCAGCCTTCCTTCCAAAGGACAGCAGGGAGCTTTGGCAATAGCGGTAGAAGCCAAAATCACCAGTTCAATTTTTTTTTTTAAGTTTATTACTATTTTTAAATTTGTTTTGAGAGAGAGACAGAATGCATGTGTGCAAGTGGGGCAGGGGTGGGGCGGGGGCGTGGGGCGGAGAGAGAAATCCCAAGCAGGCTCTGCACTGTCAGCACAGAGCCCGACGCGGGGCTCGATCCCATGAACTGTGAGATCATGACCGGAGCCGAAATCAAGAGTCGGAAGCTCGACCGACCGAGCCACCCAGGCGGCTCCACAAATTCAGTTCTTAATGGGTCTCTGCCATGCTGAGACCAGTGTCCTCTCTCAAGGACCCTCCGGTCTAGGGAAGGAGACAGTTATACTGGTAACACACGTGACAAGTGCTATCCTAGAGGGATGTGGTGGGGCCGTAGTAGAGTGACACAGAGTAACTCTACAAGTGGGTGACAGTGTAGCTTCCACATGGAGGCATGAGCGGCGCAGGTCTTGAAGATTCCCCGGGAGCTGGCCAGGCAGAGACAAGGTATGTGTTGGGGGGAGGGGGGGCCTGGCAAACGTCAGCCGGCCTGAGGGAGGGCATGGCCTGTTCCTCAGGCGAGTCCTCAGTGAGCTGACCTGGGAGCCCCGAGGCGTTAGGAGAGGCTGACGGTGATGGGCTGTGCATGCTTCCGCGGCGGGCTTCCCCGTCTCCGAGCCTGGTTCAGAGCTCTGTGGAACGGCAGCCCTAGGCTTTGGGGGCCTGGGGAATCCAGTTTTGCTTCCAGGCATCCTTGCAAGGCTACTTTCCACCAACAGGGGGCAGGGCGACCTCAGGAAATGATCCCCATTCTTCGGGCTTTGGGCAGCCAGACGAAGACCCGCGTTAGGTGAGACCTCTCCGTACTCAGTGGACAATTACCGAGCTTCAGGCTTGGTGCTAGACTCTGGGCGCACGAAGACAAACCCTGCCCCTTGCAGCCCGTGTCCCTGAGGGCTGGTAGGGGCTGCAGGGAAGCAGTGATCAGTTCCATCAAGGTAGAGGCCAGAGGAGAGGTAGGAACTGCTCCCTAGAGAAGGCCACTCTTTGGTTCAACCAAGACCTCTTGGCAGACGGGGTTTCACGATGTGCCACCGAGGGGACAGAGCCCGGTGCATTGGGGGTGAGACACAGACTGGAGTGCCTGGCTGCTGACTGCAGTCCTGGATCCCAGAGCGTGAGGTACAGGTAGGTACAGGGGCCAGAGAGCTGGGACAGTGGCAGGTGCGGCTGAAGGGACAGCTCGTGAAGGACCCTGGAGCCACGCTAAGGAGCCCCGTCCTGGGGCAGCAAGGAGGAGCAGACAGAATTTCCTTTCAGAACACAAGATCGAAAACAACTTTTCGTTGTGAAAATGTACAAATACACCCCAAAGTGTGTAGTATAATGACTCCCCTGTGCCCACCTCCAATGATCACATCCTGCCACGTTTTCACCTACTCTCCCTCCACGTTTTAAAAGCTTCCTGGGGCGCCTGGGTGGCTCAGTTGGTTAAGCGTCCGACTTCAGCTCAGGTCACGATCTCGCGGTCCATGAGTTCGAGCCCCGCGTCGGGCTCTGGGCTGATGGCTCAGAGCCTGGAGCCTGCTTCAGATTCTGTGTCTCCCTCTCTCTCTGCCCCTCTCCTGTTCACAGTCTGTCTCTGTCTCAAAAATAAATTTAAAAAAATAAATAAAAGCTTCTTATTGTAGGAAATTTCAAATACACAGAAAAGCTGGGAGCTGGTGTAATAACCCCCATAGACCACCACCTGCCTGGCTCAACAATGAATGATTTGCCAAGTCGTTTCAGCTCTACCCACACCCTCAGATTATTTTGAAACAAATCACACTATCAGTTCATGTATCAATATTTCAGTATGTATCTCTAAAAGTTAAGAACTCTCTAAAAACAAAAACGTAACTGCACTACTATAGCAAAGTTTCCAGTCATTCTTTAATTTCGTCCCTTATCCAGGACTGACAGAATTTTAGGCCCAGAAATGGCCAGACTTGGGTTAGCGTGTCAGGATCCTCGCCGTGGCGGAGAGTGTGGGACGAAATGGAGGGACGAGGGGCTGGTGTCGAGGCATCAGCCAGGAGACTTTTATGAGAGACCGGGGTAAAGCAATGAGCGCGTGAACTTGGCTAAGGCAAGGCCGTAAAGGTAGGAGCCGTGGAGAGCTTACTGGCTGCCAGAGGCTACGCGTGTCGTGTTAATCCTCACAAAGCCCACGAGGGACGTCTTGTTATCTCCTGTTTGCAGGTTGGAGACCATGGCTCGGATGGACTGAATTGGAGAGCATCATTCCCGAAGCCTTGGTTCCTCACCTCGAAGGCAATGCCTTCCTGGGGCATGGGGGCCACAGAACCGGGGGTGGGGGGGGCTCAGGTGCAGGGGTGTCAGCGGAGCTTCTGGCAGGTGAGGGGTGGGGGAGGGAGCTGTCTCTTTTCCAATTCCCACGGGTGCCCGTGGAGAGTCCGGGTGCTGGTGGTGGGTGAAGGGTCCCCTTTGCTAACCTGTACCAACGACACGCCACACATCCCAACCCACTCTGCCCTTTCCCTACTTTCCTCTCCCGGTCCCCCAAGAGGACTGCCGATCCCCATTCTCCATGTGAATGAGGCAGGGGGGCCTCATCTGTCAGAATCCAACTTAACACTGTGCTAGCTTGGTCAAGCCGGGGCTGACAGAGTCCCTTTTGATTGTTCTTGTGACATATCCTTAGAAGAAGATTGTGCTCCCCGCCCCCCATTCTTCACCCCACGGAATCTCCCGTCTGTAATCGACACGGGGGCCGGAGGGCTGTCCACTTCTCTTCTGGGAAGCATCCCTCTTCCCAGGGCCAGCAGCCAGGGGGAGGGGCGGCCTTTTGTCCGGGGCAGGTGAGCACAGACCTCCTGCTTGCTCAGATTGGGAGCCCCGAGGTGGTGGGAGCAAGTCCACAGCCAAGTTCAGGCCCATGCTGGGTGACGCGGTAGGGGTCTCCGGCCCTTCCTGGGCCTCCGTGTCTCAGCTGTGAAATGAAGTGTCTTGTCTCATGGAGACTCTAGGGAGACCGTCTCGGGGAATTCTGGCAAACCGAAGGACTGTGCCCGGTGAAGAGGGCGTCATGGCCAGTTTTGTTCCCCGTCGCTTCTGGACCTTGTGGCTGAGATCATTTCTGCTGTTCCTTCCCTCCCCAAAGTCAGGGGATGCGGCCCCTCCCACCCTGAAAGCCTACAAAGCTGCAGCCCTGCGTGCCCCAGGAGCAGTTTCTCTGGAGGAGGCCCGGGGACGTCCTGCCCGCATTAGTCCCTCTCCTCATCTTTCTGGATTGCGAATCACTTCTCCCCTCCAGCCCCTGCCCATCTGACAGCTGCCACAATCCCGGCCCCGCACACCTACCTCCCCTGCGGCCCAGACGAGCCCGTCTGTCTTCATTAGCCAGGGATTTTGGCCACTAGTGCTGTGGGAAGCTGGGTCCTGGGAGGAGCCTCCAAGGCCTGGGCACCCTGGGCCAGAGCTCTGGGGACAGTGGCTTTGGAGGAAGATGAACAGGGCCTCGTTGGTGTCTGTTGCCTGGTGACCCAGGAAAGCTGGGTGACCGATGTTTATCGATGTCTGATTCAGACTCCTGCATGCCCAAATCAGCCAACTATGAGCTGCTTTCCCGGGGAGCCTCAGATGTGGCCTCCCCAGGGCCAGAAGGGGCAGCAGCGTGGTCCCTTATTTGATAGATGAGAAGATAGATGACCGGAGAGTAAGGGACTTGCCCAAGGTCACTGCCAGCTGTGATAGAAAGCCAGGGGTCCTGCGTCACTGGTTGGGTTCTCCCCTCTGCAGTGGGCCCCCCCCCCCAGACATGTTGGGGCCAGGCCAGGCTTGCCCCGCCCCCACCCAAACATCCCGGAGGGGCTCTGGCCGGCACGACTCTGGCGCCTGACCTCAGGCTCCTCAAGACCTCGGAACCAGAGGGAACCTGGGGGCTCACCCTGTCCAGCCCCAACCTCAAATGGCAATTGTGGAAATGGAGGCACAAAGAGGGGAGCTACCTGCCTTCAGTCAGGCCACTGGGGAGCTCCCCTTCCGTCTGGGCCCTCTCATTCCTCTTCCTTTTCCTCCTTCACAAGCAACTGTGGGCCAAGGAAAGGGAGAGGGCTGGACAGCCCTCCCCCCCTGCGCCCTGCAGGAACTAACAGGACCAAGTCTCCCTCTCTGTCATAGAACCCACCTCCTTGTTCCCCCGGAGCCTCCCCAACTCAGCTCCCGCCCTGGTTAGAGCGCTGGATGGGGAGGCCAGAGACCTGGATTCGAGTCCTCTCCCTGCCCATTGCTGTGTGATCTTTAGTAAGTTGCTTCGCTTCTCTGAGCCTCCCCTGCACAATGGTAGCATTAATTCCACTGCCTTGATCAAGTGGAGGAAGATGAACAGGGAGAAACACTAGACAAGTATAAGGGGTGGGCTTATTCTGAGATGGCTAGAGGGACACCGAGAGAATCAGTGAGTATACAGAAGTTGGGTTCTTTCTGGGCCCCAGAAGACTGGGAGCGCTGACTCTAGCTCTGTCGCTGATTTGCTGTGTGGCCCTAGGCAGGTGGCCTAACCTCTCTGTGCCTCCGCAGAAGAGCACGGCGATCTATGCTTCTCCACGCTGTGGTATCGACCTCCTGGCTATAGGCGAAGCTAAGTGCGGAAGAGCTTGAGGATCCTTGGAAGGAAGACTGTTTATAAACCTAAGAGATTATTAACAACATCCAATAATCACGCTGTCTGCTAACAAAAGTAATGACGCCCTAAAGTTGGGCAGAGAAACCAGCCCTGTCAGCACGGCAGCTCCTCGCTGGTCTTCCTCTCAGGCTCTGAGGGCTAATAACCCTCTGTGTTCATGTGGGGCTTTGCCTCTGCAAACCAGCCGCTAATTAGTTCCTCCACGGGCGTGCCCAGGAGGTAGGCAGGAAGGGCATGGGGCTGGGAGGGAACTCGAGCTTTGGGAAGGGGGTGGGGGTCCAGCCCGGCCACCCAGCTGCTCAGGGGCAGGGCGGGCCGGGAACAGAAAGATCTCCCGGTTCTCAGCGCCTGCTTCTGCTGCTGCGGTGAGCACCAGGGCAGACGGCTGGCCCTTTCCTGGCCTCAGTTTTGCCGCCTGGAGCTGCCGGTGCAGAAAGGCCAGATCGCCTTCGACTGGTCTCTCTGCCCTCCTTGAAGCTGGGCGCTGCCACAGGGAGGGCACTCGGCCGGAGGGGGGCCCCGCATCTTTAATTCCGAGCCTGGGGCCTCCCACAGGGCGTCTGTCCTCTCTGGGGCCAGGTCCTCTCGGTGGTGCCCAGGAGTCAGGCCTGTGAGATGGCTCTCTTGAGTCTCAGTTTCCCCATCTGTACAGTGGGGTTGGAACTACCACCCTGCCAGGTCTGGGTGCCCAGTCCCTGGCTCCGGGCCAACCGAACGGCTGCACCGCGGCCTCATCCTGGCTGAGGCCTGCGGGGACACTCCTCCTGGTCTGGCTCCGGACGGCTTGCTTCAGCCGCCTGCTCTCATTCTGTCTCTCTTGCATCACACAACCTATTTTTAACTTTCAGCGTTGGGGGAGGGGAGGAAGGGCTCCGTGGCAATGGTTTCTCCTCTCTCCTTTCCTTCGTCTTTTGCTCCTGGGTCCTCTCTGCTCCCTGGGCCCTCCTCCAGCTCCCCCTGCCTCCCCATCCTGTCCTGCCGTCCTTCCTCCTCGGCTCCACTCGTCCCCTCCCTGCCTCCCGCTCTCCGTCAGGGTGCCCCGCTCCTCCTGCTGCCTCCTCCCAGTCCCCCCCCCCCCGACCCCCGGCCCCACCCCTGTCCAGGATGGCATCCCCTCAGTGGCAGCAGGTCAGTCACTTGCGACCGCTGGTGGCCCATCTTGTGGACGCTTTGCGGCCACAGCTGACCCGGTGACCACGTCCTCCTGCTGCAAAGACCAGACTTCGTTCTGGTCTCTCCTCCCACCTTGCTAGACGAGCCTCTGGGTGCCACTCCGTCCCCGCCACCGGCTGCTGGTGTCGGCCAGCGAGTCAGGCGGCTGCGGGGACGACTTCCGGGAGCCCCTCCACCGTCTTTGGCTTCCAGCCTGTGGATTTGCCTGAGTCCCCCTCCTCACCCACCCACCTCACCTCAGTCCTTATTGCCCTTGTGGGCCCCGTCCCCCTCCTGGCTTCAGGCCATGTGCGTGACCAGGCCCGGCCACCGGGAGCCCCTCCTGGGTTTTTGCTGGATTAGGAAAGAGGGTCTTTCCGCTTGGTGGGATGAAGACGTGACGTCCACTCAGAGCTGCCCGGGGCCTGTCGCCCACGTCAGGGAAGACCCGCCTGAGGAAGAGGTCAGCAGGGAGGAAAAGGGAACCATGCCATAGAAGGAGAGGGCAGATCTCCAAGCCCTCAGCTGAGCACCCGGATTCAACCCGGGGCGCTCTCAGTGCCCGTCCCCACCCCCACCCCGGGTGGCTGCCCCCAGGTAGGAGGCTGTCTTCAGGTGCACCGCGGGAAGCCACCCGGGGGGGGGGGGGGTTGGTGCGGGCAGAGACTAGAGCCCATCTTGTGGCCCACAGCATCTGGGAGGCCGGTGCCCCCTGCGAGGACCTGCGGGAACACCGGCCTGAGGCTCGGGGCAGGCCCGGGAAGGTGGGGCTGGGGTCACCCGGCTGTCCCAGCCCCAGCCAGCCGCACTGCTCTTGGGCCAACACCGCTGTCCCGTCCCTGGGAAAGAGAGGGGGGTGTGGAGCGTGGCTGGGGCTGCCCTGGGAGGGGCTGGGGTGAGGGCGGGGGACCCCTTCCTATGTGTGGGGCGTATCTGGAAGTCAGTGTGGCGACTGTAGAGGTCCACACTCGGGCCCTCCTTCCAGAGAAGCTGCCCCAAGAGACGCGGCTGGCCACTGACTCCCAGCCGTTGCCCCTAAGAACCTGCTGCAGTCTCCCCAGCCAGGCCGCACCCCCCCACCCCCGTTAATGGCCCAGCACTGGGGGGACTGGAGCTGGGGAGGACAGTGCGGTCCGGCACGCCTCTCCAGCCCACAGCCCCGGACTCTCCTGTCTGACGCTGTGGGGGACCCCCCCAGCCCAGCCCCAGCTGGCCCTGCCGGTTCCTGGGGTCACCTCCAGCCTTTACTCCCTGCCTTCCTCCTGCCCCAGGGCTCTCTCCCCTGCTGGGACACAGCCACCTCTGAGAAGGCTTCTCTGGCCCCAGCCCAAGGAGCCCACCTCCGGGCCTCCCCGGGCCCTCAGCCTTGACTTCTTGTTTGGGGCCCCGGCTCGGTGTGGCCCACAGCAGTGGGCCTTGAGGTACTTTACCCCCTTGTGAGTGTCTCCTGGCTCAGAACGAGTCCCTGTGTGCCATGAGGGCTAGGGGTTCAAATCCTGGCTGCACCATTAGCCCAGCTGTCTGGGCTCATTGAAACGGAGAGAAGAAAGTCCATGGGCTTTGGAGCCGGGCAGACCCGCAGCTTGGTCTCTTCGTGTCTCTGGGCTTCAGTTTCCTTGTATGTAAAACGGGGAAAGGGCGACCCTAAGAACGTCTGGGGAGTGCCTGGGCCGGCCGGTGGCCGCCTCTCCCCTCCCCTGCCTGCCTTCGGGCCTGGCTCAGGGCCTGGCACCCAGGAGGTGGGGAGGGGAGGGGAGGTGGCGGGAGGAGGCCGTGGGCGGGCTCTGCTGGGGGGTGTGAGGGCTATCCCGGCCCAGGAGGGCTCAGAAACACCGTTGCTGCACAGGCTCCAGTGTGAGGCTCCGTAGGGCAGGGGCCGGCTGGGAGACAGGGAGAGCAGGAGGCGGGGGATGAAGGGCAGAAGGCACAGAGACAAGGAGGGAGAGAGACCGAAAGAGAGGAGATGGGACACACGGTAGGGGAGCTGGAGGGAGGCTGGCAGAGAAGGACGTGAAGGCACAAAGGTGTAGAAAGGCACCATGTGGAGAGAAGTAGGTACAGGAGAGCCCTACTGTGCCCCGCGCGGGTGACTCCCCACAGGGCACGTGGGAGGTTGACATATGAGTGAGGGTTTCTGGGGGCTGTCGTTTTCCTGGGCAAAGGCCACGGCTTCCCATGCCCCCGTGAGTGCTGACGAGGGGTCCTGAAGCCCGGGGGCGCAACTGAGGAGTGGGCGGCCACCTGATTAGTAGGGGCTCTGGGGGCCCGGGAGCGTTGTGAGCAGCCCCTGAGAGGGGCCACCCCTGCACTGGCCACTCAGAGAGCACCCGGACTGCAGGGGCCCCGGCGGCAGGGCAGAGGAGGGGCGGGAAGGACAGTTGTGGACTTGTGGTGAGGCTGGCAGGACTTGAGGGCTCATGGAGGAGGAAGAGAAGGAGCGTGAGTGACCAGATGTCTGGGTATCTCTGGGATGGAAAGGTCCCCTCATCATTCCACTGCCGTGGCTTGGATGCCTCCAGCGTCAGGCAGCTCCCCACCCCTGCTCTGATCAGAGAAAGCCTGCTCTGACACCGAGAAGGTCTTTGCTAGGTTGATGTTTTCACTCTGGCCTTGGCCGTACGGTGTGTGTGTGTGTGTGTGTGTGTGTGTGTCTGCACTGGGGTGAGCTGTAAACGAGCATATGATGCTACAGGATTGCTGGCGGGGAGAGAATTCTAGGAACTTTTGTCCGCGCCCCAAGAGGAAGCAGAGGTCTTTCTCTTCGGGTCCTTTATTCGCTCTTGGGCCTCTATTGCCCCAGAGAAGGACTTCTGACAAATTCACTTATACTGAGATGCTAGAAAATTACTTCCTAACTTCCTCTGTAAAGAGGGCAGTTTTTAACCCAAGGCGACACTTCACTTTCGGTGGAATGACAGGCAAGGGGAAGCTGATGGGAGAGCCTTAGATGAGAGAGTACACTCTCCACTAAAATCTCTTTTTCATGTCTTAATTGTAGGTTCTTGGCCGATGGGAGCTATCTCTTCTGCTTTTTTCTGTGGACCCCCCGCCCCCGAATCAGGGTCCAGTGACACCCCCATCACCCCAGGGGACTCTCTGTGAGTGGCAAGGATGGGACAGTAAGCATAGCCTTTGCACCCATGAGCCACATACAAAGCAAGTTCTCAACTAAGGCATGAGTCCTGGCTGTGGCTGGCTTGCTGCGCAGCCTCGGGCAAGTCATTGCCCTCTCTGGGCCGCCATTGCCCATCTGGGAAAGGCAGAGTTTGGACCATAGTGTCCTTGAAGTCTCCGCCAGCTACAGAAATCCGAGGTCCTGGGCCTCTGATCCTTCTCAGGTTGCTGGGCAATACCTGGGCGAGGCTCTGGGTGCAGCGGGACACGGGGCATGGACTACACATGGCCCCGTGGCTCTCGGCCAGCCAGGCACCTGACCCCCTCCACACATGATAGGAGAGTTCTCACTGCTGGAGGCCCACAGGCTCTCTTGTCCGACTTCCTGGGTGACAGATGGAGAAACTGAGTCCCGGGTAGAGGGATGGCTTGCCTGAGTCCCTGAGCAGGTTAGTATTGGGTCGGACCTATAAACAGGTTTCCTGTTGTTCTGTGCAGTTGGTAGGTCTTGCGGACAAATCCTGGTGGGCTCCCTGTTAGAGGTGAGAGCTAAGATAGGTTCTAAAGGAAAGCATGGGTAGAGGATGGTCTTCTAGGGAGGGGCCCCAGGGGGAGGGGAAGGGGAAGGGGTTGCGGTGCGCACCTGCCCTTGGCCCTAGAAGCCCTGGTGTCTGAGGCGGCCGTTCTGCACTCAGTCCCTGGTGTGCAGTGATGAAGGACAGCTCTCCCTGTGGGGTGCGCTGTCCCCGGACCAGGGGCTGGACTGGGCTGGACGTGGCTGCAAATCAGCCATGGGGCAGAGCGAGAGGAGATGGTTTATACATCTCAGGCACCTATCCTGTAACTCAGAATGGGCAGCGACATGCCATTCTAATGAGCTTGTAAATTTCCTTGTCACCCGGGAGGTTGACAGCCACGACCAGTGCCACGTCGCTCACCCTAGGCTCCTCCAGGGCCTCCCCGGGGCTGGGAGTGGATACGGAAGGTGACGAGGCTTCAGGTTCAATCAAGCAGGCCGAGGACCTGACTTTGGCCGCCCCACCCCCCTCCCTCCCTGCCTCCCTCTCCTCTCCTGGATGTCTCTCCCCTCCGGCAGCTGATCCCACCGTCCTTGCATATGCTGTGCAGATTCTTCTCTCCAGATCCCGACTGACACGGCTCCTGCCTCCTAGAACACCCTCTCTGCTCTCTTCAACTCTCCAGAGTCTTCTTTCAAGGCCTAGGGAAGACTTCCGCCTCCAGGAAGCCTCCCGTAGCTAGCCCAGCTATAACCCTGAGACCTCTGGGGAGAGCTGAACCCTGTTTCGCTTGCTAACTCCAGTGAGGAGGCTGGGGGCGGCCTGGAGCACCAGAAAGGAAGGGCCAGGAGGCTGCAACCTGGCTCAGCGGGGAAGAGTTGTGGGATCTATTCGTGATGTCTGCCAGGGTCAGGAAATAGAAGACTGCAGGGCCTTCTGTTTGCTTTCCGTGCAGAGGCATCTGGGCCAGGTGGCCGTTTATTTTAACATTTTCACACGCGTTGACATTAAACCTCTCTCGTTTTTTTTTTTTTTTTTTTTTAACTTTCTGTCTACCCAGGGGAGACATAGCCTTTTGATGGCTGGCACTTTCCCTTTGAATCCCCTGCGTCCCTCAGAGTGGTAGGCATGTGTGAAGACGCGACAGACCACGGTCAGATCGAGGGGCATGAGTAAAATGCTGTCACTTTCCCTGGAGTTGGGAACCTGGGTCATAAGGCTTCAGAGCCATTTACAGAGGAGGGCTGTAGGGGGCACAAAGCGGGGAAGATGTTCCTCAAGGTCCCGGAGGAAATGAATGCTGGGAAAATCTCTAGTAGATTGGAGGTTGCTGGGTTGCTGGTGTTTCTTGGACCAGTGGGGCAGGGCCCAGCGTCCAGCCTGGCGTCAGGGTCCCCCAGGCTGCTGCCTTATGTCCCCTGGTCCCCACAGAGGCTCCCCCTTTTCTCTTCTGAGGCTCTGAAAGCATTCATTAGTGCACGGCCTCCCACATGTGAGATCCACACCTGTCATTTCCCCATTTTATAGATGGGAAAATGAAGGGCTCTCAGAGTTCATGGCTGAACCCCAGGGCCCACCCAGCAGTTTGGTGGTGTCTAAAGTGACTCTGGCTGCAAACAGAAGCTCTCTGTTCAGGCCAGGCCCCCGGCTCGTCAAAGACGTCGTTCTCCCCTTACAGACCCTGATGAAGAGTGTCTGAGCTAGAGGGTCACTTACAGGTTGTCAATTCCGAGTCCCCTGTGACCAGAAGGAGAAAAATGAGACCTAGAGAGGACCAGGGCTGGTCCCAGGCCACACAGCCTCCCCTCACAGACAGGCTTCCTGACAACTGAGTCCCCTGAGAAACCAGAATATAGGGTGAGCAGGGCTGCTCACCCCGGGCTTTGCCAGGGCCCCACACTGCCCAGACCCAGAGACACTGACGCAAGGGACCCTGCAGGACTCCTGCTGTGGCAGCCAGCCTTGGTTAGCACTAGTATATGCCTTTATTTTCCCCCAAGTCAGACACTTTGACTTCCCACCAAAGACCTTGACATGGGGATGCTGTGCAGCATGACGACCATGGTACAGGCCTGGTGCTCAGAAGTTTTCAGCCTGGCCACCGATGCCCTGGGGCATTTAGCCCTCCTAGCCTCAGCTCCTCCGTCCCCCAAATGATGTGGCATCAGGGCATCTCTGCGGTCTTGTCCAGCTTCAAATTCTTACTATGGTGTAAATGACTGATAGCAGACTTTCCCTGAAGCCATGTTGGTGGCAAGTGGGAAGGAGAGCCTGAAGGCGAGAACAAGACCCTGGAGGGATACTGCAGATATGGGTCATGATGTGGTCCGGAGAGGAGGTCTGGGGGCCAGGACACTCGACCTGCTTCCGAGCTCCCTTCCTCTCTGGCCGTTCTCTTCTTCCTTCTTTTCCTCCGCTCTCTCTCCCCCTTTCTTGTTCTCCTGCTGCAGCAGTCCCTGCAGCACTCCCCTCAGCATGGAGCACGAAAGAGCTGGCCCTTGGCCAGATTTGCATTGGTGGTTTATTGGTTTAATTAATCAGGGGCTGTAAACAGTGCCCCTCCTCCGTGTGAGGTTGGGCAGAGGCTGGGCCGAGGATCCGCAGGGCAGCTGGCAGGCATGAAAGAGCCAAGGAGGCCGTTGACGTCAGGGGCAGACTGTTTTGAGGACTTGTGATTCCTGTAACCTTTGTCCCTTTTAGACTCTACCTAGAGGGACAATGCAAGTGGCAGTGACAGCTTAACCAAGCCCGGAGCCTCAGCCAGGGAAAGGGGGGCCCAGGAGACAGCCAGACAGAGGGAGCCCGGCCCCAGCAGCCCGGATCCCACCTGGGCCACCTCTTCTCCAGCAGGTGCCCTGCTCGGGGCCCCGGGGAAAGCTGTTCTTTAATCCTCAGCCACGGAGCGGCGGTTCCAGGGCCCACGCTTGCCTGGCATCTCCAGATGCCATCACGGAGCAAGCATTTGCTGTGTCTGTAGAAGAGGGAGGAGTGATTTCAGGTGACCTG
Source organism: Panthera onca (assembly GCF_046562875.1). NCBI lineage: Eukaryota > Metazoa > Chordata > Mammalia > Carnivora > Felidae > Panthera > Panthera onca. The sequence goes on along the minus strand of NC_138349.1, from coordinate 55,998,656 downwards.
CCTCCTTCTAGACCAGGGAGCACTGGCCTGGGAGCCAGAACCTTGGGCTCTGTGCCTGCTTTCCAGCTGCCTTCTCTAGATGTGAGTGAGGATTGGGGTCAGCATTGTCTGAAGTCCCTTCTAACTCCATGGTCGTCCTTGCTCCCGTGCCTGGGAGATGTCCTTATGCCACAGAGTGCTGGGCACTGGGTGGCGGCCTCCCACAGCTCCAGGGTCAGTCAGTCTTCACTCCAGCTCTGTAAAGTGGGCAACCTCATCTGCACGTTATTGAGAGCAACTCAGAGAGGTTGAGTTACCTGCCTGTGGTCACACAGTTGTTAGGTGGCAAAGCTTGGTTTGAGCCCAGGCAGTTCTAGGAGGGGTGACAATGATGTTGATGGATTTCCCCTGGCATCCTCACACCCTACTGTCCATTGGCCCCTCCAGTCAGCCGCAAGGCACCTCCCTCCCTCCAGAGCATGAGAAAAGGGTCTGCCTGGGGGGACGGGGAGACGGAGGTGCTGCAGTCAGCCTTTGGTCTCATCTTTTTTTTTTTAAATGTTTATTTATTTTTGAGAGAGAAAGACAGAGCATGAGTGGGGGAGGGGCAGAGAGAGAGGGAGACCCAGTATCGGAAGCAGGTTCCAGGCTCTGAGCCGTCAGCCCAGAGCCCGATGCAGGGCTCGAACTCACAAACCATGAGATCATGACCTGAGCTGAAGTCAGATGCTTAACTGACTGGGCCACCCAGGTGCCCCTGCCTCATCTTTTTTATACGGGACGCTTCAAGACTTTGTGTGTCCTCCTTGGGCCGTGCTAATGTCCATATTGTTTCAGTGTTAGTGTATGTGCTGCCGAAGAGAGCACACCCCGTCCTTCGGAAAGGAAGCTGGGGCTCCAGGCTGGTAGTGCTGAGTTGGCTACACTTCACAGGGAGCCAGGAGGCTCCCTGTGATGGGGGGTGACAGGGGGTGGAGAGCTTCAGGGTGTCATCTCTGCAGGAGTGAGGCTGGGGGCGGGGGAAATGCCTTGGTGGCTCAGAGCCTGACAGCGCTGGCAGGGTCTTTGGGGCCCATTGCCCAGATGAGATCGCTGAGGCCCAGGGTCACGTGGTCTGGCTGGGGGTCTCTCTGGGAGAGTCTGGCCTGGCCTCCTGCCGATCCTCTCCCAGTTTCCGCCCCCATTTCCACCTGGACCAGGGTGGCCAGAGGGCGGGCGCGGGTGGGGGTAGGCAGGAGCAGGGACCTGCCCCGCAAGCCTGTGTCAGCAGAACTCACGTCTGTCTCGTGAGTTCACAGCTGCTGGCGACATCTGCTCCGTCTCCCACCTCGGCACCACCTGCTTCCCCGCCACCCGGCCCCGCCCGCTCTGTCTACTGCTTCTCTCGGTTTCTTTGCGTCTCTGGTCTTCCGCCCTCCTCTCTCATTCTCTGGATCTCTCAGAATTGCTCATCTCTGCCCCATCCCCTGGGCGGAGCCAGACCCTCCAGGTGCCCAGGACCCACGGGGCGGTGGCGGGGAGTGACAGGCGAACGTGACAGGCTGGGCTTGGAGACTGCACGGCGGGAGCCTTTGCCGTGTCCTGGCTGACCACTCTGACCTTCCAGCTCCTCATCTGTGAAGCGGGATGGGGATGCAAGGTGGTGCCCCTGCTCAGCCCTCGGAGCCTCAGTTTGCCCATCTGTGAAATAGGAAGAATAAGGCCTTCTTCCCGGGCTTGATGAGAGAGCTCTCACCACAGGGCCTTGCAGACGTCGGAAGGGCCCAACAAACGGGGGCCGATTATTCTCGTTGAACCCGCCAGTGTGGGGAGCTCACCCCCTCTGAGACGGGAAGCAGGGGTGCCTGGTCTAGACGACACCTGGCCATGTTGACATGCGTCAGTGCCTCAAGGGGTCCTCGCCTCTGCCGGCTGGCCGAGTCCCTCTTTCTCCTTCCAGGAGCCTCCCCCAGCTGCCCACACTGCTGACATCTTCCTCTGGCCTCCTGGAGCATGACTGGCTGAGCCCACGCCTGGCACCTGTTTCCTGCTGGCTTACTCATGCTCTCCCACCTGCGGTGTTGCAACAAGTCTCCCAAGAAGTTGTCCTTCCTTCCCTCGCTCTCTCCACTCCATTCTTGAACTTTAACTCGAGGGATTAAGAAACGCTTTATGGGGCGGGGCGGGGGGGCAGATTTTGTAGTACGAAGTGCTCAGATCTTAAGTGGGTAGCTCGATGGATTTCTGCGTGCGTATACTCTGTGTAAATGCCTCACTGATCAAGGGACAGATAATTCCAACAGCCCAGGAGGTTCCCCTGGGCCCCTTTCCAGTCAATAATCTCCGGGAGGCAACCCCTCTTCAGACCTCGATCCCCCAAATTCACTTCATATAGCCCTGAGCTTATTCAAGTGGAGCCATACAGCAAACCCGCGTTTCTGTCGGCTTTCTTTCACGCCGCCTTCTGTGTGTCCTAATCTGTCCTTTTTCACGGCTGCGTAGTAGTTCATCGAACGGATGTGCCTTTGCGTATTGAACCACCCCACGGCCGGCGGGCCTGAGGCTGGTTTTCAGTTCCCGGCTAGCGTGGGTAAATCTGGGATGACCGTTTTGTTCGTGTCCTTTGGCAGTCATCCGCTTTCCCGTCTCTCGGGTGAACACTTGCGAGTGGAATTGCCGGGTCATAACCCAGGTATGTGTTTAGTTTCCGGAAATACTGCCAAGTGGGTAATTAACGCGCCCACGAGCGGCGTGTGAGAGTTCTGGTGGCTCCACATTCTTGTCCACGCTGGAAGCTCACGTTCCTTCTTAATTGGAGCCACGGTGGTGGGAGTATAATGGGATCCCATTGTGGTTTCAATTTGCTTTGCCCCCGTGATTGATGGGGTTGGGAGCTTTTCACATGCTCCCTGGGCAGCTGGACACGTGCTCCCTGAACAGTGCCCGTTCGGGTCCTTGGCCGATGCTCTTTTTACTGGGCTGCTTTTTGCCCTTGATTTGGAGGTTTTCTCCTTTTTTTTTTTTTTTGAACATGGTCCAGATTTGATTTGCCTGTGGATCTGTGTGTAGGCGATATGCTTCTCGATCTTTCCCACCTGCTTTCTCACCCTCTCACAACCCCTCGCTTTGCCTTCTTGAGCAGTACACTGTCCCACCACAGAGCGTTTGAATGTGGGGGGCCCTCTGCCGGGTGGGATCTCCCCCCTCTTCTCCTCCTCACCACGTGCGCTTTCCAAGACCTGAATCAAACTCCACTTCCTCTATGAAGTCAGCCCCTTCCTGCTTCCTGCTCTGCTGTTCACAGCCCTGTGCTTTGTGTGCATCAGTGTGGAGCCCCTTGGATACAATACACGTACGCTGGGGGTGCATCTGGGCATCTGTGTGCGCCTCTGGGGCAGGACGGTGTCTTCTCTTTGTCACAGCTGCTCTGTACCTCGCACAATGCTGGTTCCCAACCCACTTTTGCGGTATGTGTTCAAAGGTAGGGTTGAGGCATGGCCCAGTTTGCCTGGACACAGCACGACGGCATTAATAGTCCCTCCTGGAGGCTCCGAGGCGGGGGGAGCAGATGAGGGCACCAAGGGGCTGATGGGGGAAAGAACATTCGTCTCAGGGACAGACCTGGGTCTAGTGCTGACCTGCCACCGTGGACTGCGTGCTCTCGGGTAGCTGCCTCACCCTCTGTGCCTCAGTTTCCTCTTCTGTGAAACGGAGGGAATACATCTTTCTTCACCCGTGCCTCACCAGGTGGTTATGAGGGTAAATGAGATGTCAGAGGAGCGTGCGTGTGACACAACCCAGCGCAGAGGCACAGAGAAGCCACCCCTGTCCTACGCGAGCCCCTGCTTGTGAGGGAGGCGTCAGGCACACCCGCCCCACTGCAGCCGGGAGGGGCGCTGGGTGTGCTCTGAGCTGGAGACACATGTCCCTTGTTAATACTGACATCGAAATCCGGGACGTGGCTAAATGTCCTTTTCTGAATGTTTAAACTATTTCATAATTTACGTTATCTTTCAATGGAAAAACAAAAGCCCAGATTGGGCTCTTCCAGTGCCCTGGGCTGCTTACGAGAGGCCACCCTCCTGTCGCTCCGTCAGGTACCACATGTCGATCAGGCTGGCCCATGCAAGGCCGCCGCAAGCACCGCATGTAGGAGTCACCTCTCACAGAGGAGGACACACACCCTGTGTCCAACCCCGCACACTCCCTTGGATGCCAGCCAGCTGAGGACAGGTGTGCGAGGCGTGGAGGGAAGGTGACCCAGTGCCTGGGGCTCTGCAGGGGGCAGGGGGCCAGACCTGGGGAGGGAGCAGAGGCCGGAAGTCACAAAGGCAAACTCCGCTGACTTGCAGAGGCCAGAGTGGGGCCCCTTAGAGGTCACGGCCCTCAGGTCTCTCCTCTGTACAGATGGGGAGTCCGGGATCCAGAAGGCAGAGAGGACTTGGTCAAAGTCATGCGGGAAATTCTTGTGGCCACGTCTCCCCCACTATCCTTGCCAGGGATCGGAAATGCTTTTCTGGGTTGCCCTCAGGCTTCGAAAGCCCGAAACTGCCTAGCAAACCCTCAGGGTTGGGCCGACCTCTGTTTCTTGGACCTGGGCTGCCCAGCGTTGAGATCCTCTGAGTCCCGGGGTGTCCAGGGAAGAGCCCAGGAGGTTCGGTGCGTAGCTCTGGGTGCTGGTGCCGGTCCACAGGCTTGTGGAGTTAACTATGGGCATCTCTTCCCGGCTCTGAGTTCACTAACGAGAGCCTGGAAGCCTGCAAACCAGCCCTTTGCATCAGCAAATGCTCCAAGGCAGGGCCTTTCCCTGGCCGCTGAGTGTTGTGTATTTCTGAGCACCGGTGCAGGCTTCCCCCCGCCCACAGCACCGCTGCCTCCTCCCCCCACAGCCCCCCACCGCACCCCGACCCAACCCACGCCAGCCCCACTTTGTCGGTTTTACCACTGGGCTCTAGGTGAGAAGGTTTCATTTGAAGGAAAGCTCTACTGCTTTAAAATTTTTTGAAGAATTGTTCTCTTGGACCAACTTATTTGTCGTAATCTATCCTGCGTGTGCCAAGGAAGCCTATGTGTCGGGGACTAACCTGGCCTAACTCGCATGTGCTGGACTGACCCCTGAGTCCTGGGCTATCCTGGGCTCACAGGTGCTCCAAACCCACCCGGGTGTTCTAGGATAGCATGTGTCTCTGGGCTAACCTGGGATAACGTGTCTCCTGCACAAATGTGTGGGGCTGGGCTAGCCTGCGAGCTAGCTCCAGGCTAGGCTGGGCTAAGCTACATGTTCAGAGATAGCTTGCAGGTTCTGGGCCACTCTAGGCACCTGTTCCAGGCTATTTTGCAAGATCTGGGGGAGCTGCCTCTCTCTGTCCTAGAGATAAGGACCAGGAAGAGAGCTCTGGTCCTATTGCCCTCTTAGTTCTTCAACGGTGGGGAAGCTGTCCTGTTTTCCTTCTGATGAGAACAACCAGTACCAAAGAGTTTGGGGTTCCTTCAGGAGCAAGCACCCGGGATAGTCTCAGGAGTCCGGAGCCAGCCTCCCCCTGAGCTCGTGGGGGTGGAGGAGGACACAGCCAGCTCTTACCCAGGGCAGGCGGGGCTGGGCTGGGCAGGTGAGGGACAATGGGTCATTGTGGGTTCTGGGGAGGAGGCCAGACAATAGGAGAGCTCCCCGTCCTTCCTGATTCTTCCTGCAGAAGGAAGTCAGGGACCTCAAGTGAGTCTCAGCTCCACCCCAGCTTCGCCAAGAGCCCCCTCAAGAAAGCCTGGCATTCGTGCACAGCTCTGTGCCTGGCGGTGTCACCCCCATCCACCCATGGTTTTGGCGGAAGGAGGATCATCTGCCCAGTTGGCAGGTGAGGAGCCAGGCTGGAATCCCAGGTGTCCCGAGCTCTGACGCCCGGGCTTCCGAGACTGCATGTCACCTGTCAGAATCCCCGTCCAGGAGCCTGCCCTCTGTCCTTGCTCCATCATCGGTCCCTCCCCAGAGGCACCTTGGCAAGAACTACTGTCTCCCCCATTGCTCCTGACCCCTGGGAACATCCACTCTGCCCCAGACCAAGATCCTGGTTTCTTGGCACCTGCTGGGCCAGCCGGGGAGAGAGTCGTCCCTGTCACTTGTGCCCCGTGGGTGTGGCCACACTATGCTAGATGATGCAGTGACAAGGGCATCACGGCCCCATCCCCACGGGGAAGTTCAGTGCTGACCTCGAACTGCTACCCACACCCTGAATTAGGTTCGGTCCTCAGCCGTCTTCCCCACCTGGCCACGTATGTCCTTCCTACCTCCCTCCACCCCTGACAGCCAGACCCGGCTCGCTCTGTCCATCCTTCCACCCCTAGTTCCTGAGCCCTTCCTGAGAGGGTGCTGCACACCCCAGGTCAGCACTGACCTTCCCCATGGGGATGGGGCCGTGATGCCCTTGTCGCTGCATCGTCTAGCATAGTGTGGCCGCACCCGCGGGGCACAAGTGACAGGGACGACTCTCTCCCTGGCTGGCCCAGCAGGTGCCAAAGCCCTGCAACTTGCTGCTCCTGAATTCCGCTGGGCTCTGCTCCTGCCACTCTCTCCATGTGCAAGAGTCTCTCCTGTCTCCTCCTCTGGGGACTCTTCCCTGACTCCCCACACAGGTGCCTGTAGGTCAGCCTGCGAGCCCTGGGGGGTGGGTATGCCCAGGCCCCTTGAAAAGGGTTTCCTTACTCCCTGGGCACTCTTGTGGCAACCCCAGATCCCTCCCCCGAAGGGGTGCACCTGAGAACACCCCCAACCGGCAGGACAACTGACGCCCTTTAGTCTACCCCTGCCTCTAGGAAGGCGAGCACAGCCATCAAGGCCACAGCAAGGGCCCTTCGCCCGTGTCATCTGGACCGGCTGGGGCTGGCATAGGGGCCTCTGCACTCACCAAGTGCGTGGGACAGGAAGGCGCCCGGGGATCCTGGGGAGGAAGACTCTGGGCCTCGGGCTTACAGGGAGACTTCAGGATTTCTGTCACCAGCCTGACATAGTGCTTCTGCTCCTGGTGTCTCACTAACCCCTCATTGCCCATTTGGCCAGAATCGGGGGTGCTGGGGCAATCCTGTATGGAGGGGTCCAGGATCCTGAAGGATGGGTCTGGAACCCCCCACCCCTAGAATAAAACCCCGAGTGCCTCCAAGGCCCACAGGTCAGAAGGGTCGAATTGCTGTTGGGCCTCCAGCCTCAGTGGGCACACACGCCCCCACCTGTGGGCCTACTTCCTCCTACCTCTGCCTCCCTCCTACCTCTCTGGCATCTTTTCTCTCCACCCCGCCCCCCACCCCCGCTCTTCGTCTACATATCACAGACCGTTGTTGACAGCCCAGATTTAATGCCCCTCCTCGGGGAAGGCTTTTCCCTGCTTCAGGCCACGTGGGTTCCACCTGCTCTTTGCTTTTGTGACTCCCTCCACTTCTGCTTCGTAGCAATGATCTTGATTGCAGAGAAATAATGAGTTGTGTCTCACTGGCTGTTTAACATCTGTCTTCTGTGCCACTGCCCTATCCCCTGCCTTCACCCGGTGGAAGCTTCATGACCGCGGGGGACTTGCCTGTCCTTGAGTGAATCAGTGAATGAATGAATGAGTGAATATGTGAATGAATGCATGAACAGTGAGATGAGACTGCAGGAGACAATGAGTGAGGAAGTGCGGAGGCCAGCCCGGGGGGGGGGGGGCGGGGGGTCTGTGCAGGGGTCCAGGTGGGCACAGGAGCCTCCCCTGCCCTTGGCTCTGTGCCCCTGCATGGTGGGCATGCGTGGCTGGCCTCTTTGCATGGGGGTTGCCATGGGGGGCGGTGAGAAGTGGTCAGATTCCAGGCTCATATTGAAATCAGCGCCAGTAGGCTTTGTAGGTGGAGTGGACGTGGGGTTGCACAGAAGAGATTTTCGGCCTGACAAACTGAGCGGGGGGCCACCGAGATGGGAAAGGCTGAAGGTGAGCAGATTTCGGAGGGAGGCCTGAGATTCTGACCATTTCGGAATTCACTGAGCGGCCTGTTGGGCTCCAAGGGGAGGTGCTGGTGGACAGCACCCAGTGTGAGTGAGTCTGGAGCTCCGGGGAGAGACTTGGGCCCTAGGGACGCATTTTGGAGTTGTTGGTGGATGGAACTTACTGGAACAGAATTAGGTGAGCTTATTGAGGGCACGAGGGACCCATCGGCTTAGGGGGTGGGCGTCATGGGGAGCCGGGGAGAGCCTCAGGGCGGATGGAGGTGGGGAGGCCCAGCAGCCTCAGCGATGGAGGGGCCTGGAGAGAAGGAGGGAGAGGAGGGCCGGGGAAGGTTCCAGGAGGCAGAACACAAGAGGATTTAGAAGACAGAGAAGACGTCAGGGAAATGAACTTGGCTAAAGAGGCTCTAAACGTCAGCACAGAGAGGGGTGACTTACTCCACCGACAACAGAGAGCTACCGAGAAGGCTGGTGAGCGAAAGATGTATCTGACAGGGCGGGCCTTGGGGACCCACTTCGTGGCTGTGAATAGAAGGGGAGCTGCTTTCATACTAGGGTCTGGACACGAGTTTGGGTTTGGGGGGAAGTTGGACTTCAGTTTCCTTTTCTGTCAAGTGTGTATGAGGATGTTGTTTCGTGGGGGCATTTATTTACCTGCCCATCTTCTCTGGGAGCCGCGGCCTGCCTTTCTGATGCTGGCCGCTAGGTGGCAGCCGGTCCCTGGGAGCCCCACCTGTAGTCCCAGGCTAGGCGGGGAGGACTTCCCTGGTGAGGGTACCGGGCTTAGCACTGCCGCCTCCCAGCCTGCAGTTTCCCGCTGGAATCTTCTCTCCTTACCCACTCATTGGCCAGAGGCTTCTGGGGCCTTGGGGCCCAGAGGAAGGCCATGAATGAGAAAGTCACCGTGCACACTGCCTGCGTGGGGGCCTCTCTCCGGAGCAGCTCTTTGCCAGGCACGGGGCCGAGAGGACACTCTTCTGTAGGGTTGCCACAGGTAGCCACCAAATACAGCATCTGGGACAAAATTTTGCTAAGAATCGTTCATAATTAAACTAAAATTCAAATTTATCTGGCAACCCTGACCCTGTGGCATTGGCCATCATCATCAGGGACAAGGCGGGTCACTCGCACATCTGCACTGAGCACAGGGCACTGGCAGAGGCTGCCAGGACTGAGGGCTATCAGAGAGGGAGCTGGCACAAGGGGACCAAACCCGATTTCGGCTCACGGTCGCCTCCCCCGGATGCTGTTCATCTGCCTGTCCATCTGTCCATCTGTCCGTCCATCTACTCACTCACCGATCCACTTACCTGTCCATCCATCCATCATCCATTCTTTACCCATCCAACCATCCATCCATCCATGAGCTCGCCCACCCACCTGTCTCCTTCACTCCCTGTGGACTGGCTAGTGTCTGAGGACGTACAGACCACTGGCCACTGTTGTCACAGTCTCATGGGCTCTATTTCTGTCCTTCTAGGTCCAGCCCACCAGGAGCTGGAAAGAATCCACGGCTCCTGCCTGCCTTGAGGGTCCTGCTTTCCATGGTGCATTCTGGCTGGACACATATATCCCACTCACTCCCTCACCGGACCAGGAGCTTTGGCAACTGAACTTTTACCAGGTCGTCCTGTGCATATGGTGGGGGGACCAGGAAAGGCAGGGAAGGGAAGGGGGAACAAGGGCTGCAGGAGGCTGGCGCTGTGGGCAGGGTCCAGAGAAAAGGGCCTTCCCATGTGAAGGCACCACCCGTGTCTCTTCCCCTCCTTGGGGAACATGGGGGTCAGGACCCTGAAAGCCAGCTTGGGGATGCCTCTCAGAGACCAAATGGACTCATTCCCCCGCTGTTAGATTGGAACCTGAGTCCCAGAGAGGGCCAGCGGGTGACCTAAGGACTCACAGGGTCCTACTCCCTGTCTGAGCTTATTATCCTACGTCCTCCAGGCTCTAAAGATCTAAAGATCAGCTTTAGCTCTTGGGCTCCGTCACTCACCTGCTATCCCCCAGGGGTCCCTGGCAGCCCCAGACGGGGCCTTCTGCAGCAACGCAGCCCTGGGTCCCGAGGACACCGCCTCCTCATCTGTCCTCTTCACTGGGAAGAAGATTCACAAGGCAGGTGAGTTAGTTTAAAGTAACCTGCAGTCTTTTTATCACCTTGATGGCTACAATGGATTTTGTTTCAGGGAGTATCCGTAAGACTTTAATTAAATCAGGAACTCAGGCCCCGCCAGCTTCCCTGCTGCTTATCAGCTTCTTAAGGCCGTGATTCATTACCCAGGATTATTTTTTTTCATCCCTGAAATAATCTTTAAAGGCCTTCTATCAGGGAGATTAAAGCCATAAGTCATACACGCCCACGTGGATGCTTTGTTTGCTCTGCACATGGGTGGTTGGTGGAGAGTCACCCAGAGGAACTGGCCTCCCGGCCTGGCTCCCTGACTGGCCGGAGGGTGGCTGGAGCTGTGGGTGCTGGGGTGGCCTGGGTGGCTGGGGAGGGGGGAGCAAGGAGCTCAGCACCTGGCTTCCCTTTGACCAGAGACGCCTGATGTCCTGGGTTAGAAGGGCCAGGCCGGTCGCATAATTCGGCCTCTGCTGTCACCAAAAACACACGAGCATAACATGGGAGGGTGAGGGACCCAGCTCCATTCACCCCCTCCCTGGACCTGCTACCCCGCTACTTGCCTCTTCCTTGCTTTATGGTTTTTCTCCTCCCTTCATGTAACGAACATTCACTGGGCCCGCCCTGGGTCACTGCGTTCTGGGTGCTGGGCAGGGCAGGACAGACGGGATGCCTGTTAAGGGTTACAGACAAGTAGTGAGCGATGACACCACATTTATCTCTCTCTTGGCTTCCAAGTCTCTTTACTTCTTTGTCCCCGCCACCACCCCCAGCTCCTGTGTTTCTATGTCTCTGCCTCTCAAATTGGAGAAGCAAGAGGCAGGACTGCACACGGGAGGTAATGGCCTTCGAGCTCATTTTGAATTGTTCAATGTCAATCTCCCCTGGGCCAGTTTCCTAGGGGGCAGGTCCCGGAGGCCTCATCCAGGTCCCCAGGCCCTTGAGGATTAATGACGTTCATGGGTCAGCCTTTAATGGGGACAAAGGCAACCAGGGGCATGGAGAGAGGGGAGCAGCCTATCTGGAGGAGGCGATGATGGAGACTCATGTTGGGCTGCAGAGCTTGGGGTCCAAGCACACCCAGCCCTGCGCTGGCTTCAGAAGGAGCTGGAGTGGATCCGAAACCACAGGCTCAAGGGCCTGCTTCATCTCTTTTCTGAGGTGATATATGAAGGGCTAAGGTTTAGCTCTTGAGGACGCGCCCCACCGAGGCCTCATCCACTGCCAAGTTCGGTAAGTTGCTGGTGCCACAAGCGTCTATGTCTTCAGAGATGTCCTAGTGTTGGTGCTGGTTTCTGATTGGGGCTGCTCTGTGCACGTGCGAGCAGGCAGCGGGTGTAGCCAGAGCAGTCTCATGTGGATGTCCCGGGTGAGTCTACACTGGGACTCCCGGTCCCGCTGCACCTGCTGGATGGTGAGACCTGGAGTGGCGCTCGGCACCCATTGGCAAAAATTGATCTGCAAGGGGAACGTGTATGCGGTTGTGGGTAGACAGAGGTGGGGTGAGGGGATCGGGGAGCTGGGGACCTGAGATGAGTTTTGGCACCTGTTCCCAGCACAGGGCCTGCAGCCGACTCTGCACCACAGCACGGGACTTCCGTCCGCCTTTTCGAATGTGCCTTGTTCTTTTCCACTTCCTGCCTTTGCAAGAGCGGTCCCTCTGCCTCCCTCCACTTTCCGTGTCCCCTGGACTCATCATCTGTCTCAGCTATGCCACCTTGCCCGGTGAGACCAGGTCCCCGTTCAATGCCCTCTGAGCCCTGAGCACAAGTGGAGCTGATTTACATAGTGACCTGCAGGGACAGGCTCCCCTTCGGGGCAGGACTGTCCGCACGGCTGGGCCCTCTGCCCGGCACAGAGCACACTCTTGCTGAATGTTTGCCAAAGGAAAAGACAAGCTGGGGGAGGGGTGGTGGGCCACTGAAGGGACTTTGGGGACGCGGAACTCCTAAGGAGGCTGCTTCAGGTGGCCCAGGATGGCCCAGACCTGGAGAGAGATGCGTCTCTGAGCCTACTTCTGCCCAGAACACAGAGGGTCCCTGTGATGCAGAGATCCAGCCAGGGTGGTCCCGGGAAGGGATCAGGACCACAGGCAGGGACCGGGCACACGCACACGGGAGAGCCCCGCCCCTTCCTCGGCCTCCCAGATCTTTCTGGGCTGGGGCAGTGTCACCTCCTTTATACTGTAGGCTGGCCAGGCCAGTGCACATTGATGTTTATATTGATTTGTGTCACACACGATGACTTCATCTTCCAAAACAAAACTCAAGAATTACACGCAGAATCTTTCAAACCCAAGTCACCCTGATTTTCTATGACACCTGCTCCTTATAGTGTGTGTGTGTGGGGGGGGGGGGGCACGTGACTGCACAAAGCCTCTGGGCTTTATCAGACAGTGATTGGGTTTCAGGGGCCACGGGCTGACCTGTGGTTCATCCGGGAGCTGGGGGTGAAGGCCGACGAGGGAGAGGCAATTAGCTTATGATCTCCGAGAGGCTAAAGGTCTTTCCTTAAAATAACAGCTCCTGCGTATGGAGTGCTTGGCGTGTCCTCCGTGGGAAGTGTCGTGGGGGGTCCTGAACCTTACGGCAGCCTCGTGGGGTGACTGTGACCATCCCATCCCACAGACGAAGGAACAGAGAGCCCAGGTGCTGCATTGCTTCGTTCAGCAATTCATTCACTTGATCGCGCATTCATCGCGCTCTCCTGTGGGCCCACTGTGCGCTGTCGCTGGGCAGCTGGGCGGACGTCAGCACGGCAGAGGCGGGGACGACAAAATAATGACGCTGCTTATTTGTGTCAGGTTCACGCTCGTGCCCACGTCTGATTTTACTCAGTGACCCCAGAAGGGAGATGCTTTTATTCTTACCTCCTTTCAGTTGATGACAGTCTCTGCCCTGCGAGTGTTCCTGTGCCAGAATTTGGCCCCAGCAAAAGCTTCCTTGACTTGAGATGGGCAGTAGGAAAGCTGAAGACAACAAGCTTCCTTTCCTTTCCTTTCCTTTCCTTTCCTTTCCTTTCCTTTCCTTTCCTTCCTTTCCCTTCCCTTCCCCTTCCCCTTTCCCTTTCCCTTTCCCTTTCCCCTTCCCCTTCCCCTTCCCCTTCCCTTCCCCTTCCCCTTCCCCTTCCCCTTCCCCTTCCCCTTTCCCCTTCCCCTTCCCCTTCCCCTTTCCCTTTCCCTTCCCCTTCCCTTCCCTTCCCTTCCCTTCCCTTCCCTTCCCTTCCCTTCCCCTTTCCTTCCCTTTCCCTTTCCCTTTCCCCTTCCCCTTCCCCCTCCCCTTCCCCTTCCCCTTCCCCTTCCCCTTCCCCTTCCCCTTTCCCTTCCCCTTTCCTTCCCTTCCCTTCCCTTTCCTTCCCTTTCCCTTCCCTTCCCTTCCCTTCCCTTCCCTTCCCTTCCCTTCCCTTCCCTTCTTTTCTCTTTTTGAGAGTGCATGTGTGGGGAAGGGGCAGAGAGAGAAAGAGAAAGAGAATCCCAAACAGGATCCACTCTCAGCTCGAAGCCTGGTGCAGGGCTCGATCCCACAAACCGTGAGATCATGGCCTGAGCCGAAATCAAGAGTCAGATACTCAAACAGCTGAGTCACCCAGGCGCCCCCTGCTTTTTTGTTTCTTTTTTAAACATGGGCAGAGGCTGACTTTGCGTGCCATCCTTGTGCAGGGCCACGCTGACTTCTCCGTGTCACCCCGACGCCCGCGTGCGTGCTGCCCAAGCAAGCACTGGACACAGTGGCCTCACGGGGGAAAGAGTGTTGGGGAGGAGGAGGAGGAGGAATGAGGGACGGCATGATGCCCTTTGTCTGGAAGGCAAGCTAAGAAGCATGGCCCCACCTCCCCCGCAACCACTCCCCCACCCCCGCCCAGCGGGGAGAGGACCTCCCTGAGCCTCACTTCCTCCTCTCTGAGATGGGACAGGCTGAGCCACGTTGTCCAACTTTCCACGGTTTCTCAGCAGCTCCCTGAAAAGTTCCCAGCATTGTTCAAATCGGAGGGTGATGGGCCTTTGCGGTACCACGAATAATTTACCATTTAACCTCTCAAGTGATAAATAAGAGACTCCTGCCGGGGGGCGCCTCCAGCCCACAGTGATTTATCCCCCCCCCCCCCCCCCCCCGTGAGGTCCCCGTGGCCTCGGGCTGCACCATTCCATCCGCACCCTGTGCCTCTGGCCCCCTCTGCTCCAAGGATCTGGTCTTTGGTCGTCCTGTGTTCCTTGAGACCCCGGAGTCCAGTGTGTGGGCTCCTGGAAGCCACAGCACTGCCAGCTTGCTGAGTGACTGCTCTAACCTCGGCCTTTGTCAAATGCTCGGGGTCGTTGGGAGGGCCCGATGGGATGGTGGCATGTGGACATGGGGGCTGCCTCGTAATACGCAGTGGGTGCTTGGGGAACGTCACCACCCCCTCCTTTCTTGACTCTCCAGTCCCCTTCTTGAACCTCAGCTGCCTCATCTAGAGGAGAAGGGGCTTAGGACTTGAAAGGTTGGCAAAGAACGGGGCCGTACTTGGGGTCACCGCACGCTGTCCCAGGCCAATGGAATAACACCACTAACCCACCGGAAGCAGCCTCAGAATCTTTCGTAACCCAAGATCCGGGGAACCTCAACCGGTCAGTGCATGGAGGGCTTGAACTTCTAATGGCTGAACTTCTAAGGCTGGAACAGTCTTGATGTGGGAAGGCTCAAAGAGTCCTTACGGGGAGAGGATCTGGAGCTTGCTATATGAGAAGAAGAGGAGGAGGGGGAGGAGGAGGAGGAGGAGGGAGGAGGGGAGGAGAATCCCTCTCTGTGCCTCTGAGACTGGTTGTTTCCGGGGCATCCTCACCCAGAAAGTACTCAGTGATGCAGGAGCGCCTGCCTGGCAGAGAGATTCTAGTCAGGGGCTAGAAACCCCGGCCTTGAGCTCTGCCCCCATTGCCTTTCCCCGACCCTTGGCCTCAGACAGGCTTCAGTACGCATCGTCGCCGCCTTCCTTTACGAGGGGCCTGCTCTGTGCCAGCGCTCAAGCCAGGCACGTGCCTCTGTGACACCACGTATCCTCCCAGCCGCCCACACCCCCATTTTACAGACAGGGAGGCAGAGGCCGGAACACGACTCAGTGCCAAAGGTTGCTCAGCCAGACAGGAGCCGAGCCGGGAGGGGCCCCGTCTGTTCCCTGCTGGATGTACCCAGGCCATTAGCCAGGTCCCTGACATCGAATGAATTCTCTAATTTGTAAACACAGCTGAGTGGCTTTTCCAGAGGAATGTCGGGAAGTGATAAAAACTATCTTCGATAGATTTACGGAGCAGCTGAATGCCAGCCTCCTGCCCCCTCCTGCTTTCTCCAGGAGCCACACGCGACCGGAGAGAAGGCCCGAGAAGGCTTTTGTGGCTGGTGGCCAGGCCTTTCAGATGCTTTTACAAGACAGGTTGATGGCGTGGAGGAGACCGGGGGTGCAGGGCGGGAGGGAGAGGGCTGTGTCCATCTAGGGCTCAGGCAGGAGAGGGACAGACTAACAGGTGAAGTCTGGGGGAAGACAGTGTGGTCCCCTCCCCTAGGGGCTGAATGCCCACCCTGCCCATGCCTGGGCCTCCAGGGCTGGGGGCACGTGGGGACGGGGTGGGAAGGATGGCAACACCGGTCTCCACTGTCCGTGCCTCTATCCCAATATTGTCTGTTTTTCCCACGGTGGCCAGAGGGAGCGTTTTCCCACACCAGGTCTCCTGCTCCCAGAGGCTCCCATCACACTTAGGGCGCCCTCCTCACGCTGCCCTGCTCTCCAAGCTCAGGATTTACTGCCCTCTTTGGAGCCCTCTCCTCCCCCTTCACCTGGTTCAGGGTGACACTGAGCCTGGAGAGCCTCACATCCCTGTGAGAGCCTCACACCCCCCAGGCCTCCCCTCATCTCCTAGAACCCAGTTCGTGAGGCTGTGTTCTGTGCGCAGGAGACGGGCCGTCCCGGTGAGGTCAGGGGTGGTATCTGTCCCATCCAGTCTTGTATCCCCGGCATCCAGGACAAGGCGGGCACACAGTAGGTGCTCGGCAGATGTACGAGATTGCAGCGGGGAGCAGCTGGGGCCCGATGGACTTTGCAGATGGCGAGGCTGGAACTGGGGGGCCCTGAGGGGACGTGAGGCAGGGAAGGGCCACGAGAACAGCATGGCGGGAGAGTGGGGTGACGAGGTGGGCCCCCATGGCTGCTGTCCGCTCATCATCAGCACATCAAGCCTGGATGAAGCGAGAGGGCCCGGAAATCACTCACTGGAGAAGATGTGCCCAAGACGCCCCAGGGGGTGTGATCACAGCTTTCAAGTGTCTGAAGGGCAAGGACCTGGAAGAAGGCACGTGTCCTCTGGGTGCTCTCCGGAGTGGGAAGAAGGCGGGGGAAGGGGAGGGTGAGAAGCCACAGGAAGGCAGCTGTCAGCCTGCTGTCGGAAGAACTTTCTTGCACTTGGAGAAGCTCCATAGCAAATTAAGGTACTTAATGTGGTGGTGAGCTCCCAGGGGTTGGGGGCATTCAAGAAGAGGCCGGTGAGAACGAGCTGAGAGGCAAGGCGTCTGAGACTCTTCCCCACCCTCTTTGATTCCAGCCTGGCCCCACAATCCATGGAAGCCACTGGGAGATGTCCCCCTGTTGGTTAAAGCAGCATGGCCAACTTGGTTGGCCTGGGACTAAGGGGTTTCCCAGGGACATGAGACTTTTAGCGCTAAAACCAGGAAAGTCTTGGGCAAACTGGGACAAGGGTGTCTTGAGGCAATGCACCCCTCCCACACTAGCATGGGTCTGGTCCTCACAGGGAACTCCAAAGTTGGCAGAAACATTCTAGACTGCCTCCTTCCCTGGGAATGTAGCCTGACTAGCTGGGAAGGGCAGAGATGGAACCCTCTAGACCAGGAATTCTCTGTGATGATAGTTCAGACCCGCCAGGGGCCCTTCCCACTTGTTTCCCTTCTCTGGGCCTCTCTTTCCTTTTCTGTAAAATGGGGACAGGGGTGGCTGGGTGGCCGGAGAGATTGCGCCCACGGTTGTCCTTCACCCTCTGACATAGGAGCACCAGCCTTCGCTTTCTCCTCCTGGCCAGAGATCAACGCCTAGACTTTTGGCCTCTTTCTTGCTGCACATGGGGACAGGGTGGCGGGCGAGGGGGTGGCGAGAGGGGACGTGGAATGAGAGCCTGTCTCTTTCTCTGGCAGGGCTGGGGCGGCAGAGGGACAAGGGGCCTGCTCTCCACCAGTTTCCAGCACGTTGTCTGTCCTAGCTGTCCGTCAGCCTGGCCCCCCTCCTCCCGCCAGGCCCCCGGCAGTGCTCTGTCACCCCACCTGCTTCCTCGGGCCCTGGCTCAGAAGGAGAAGGTGGAGGGGGCTGGCTCCCCAGGTGGGGGCCTCTGCCTGTGCAAGGGGAGGCCCCAGGACCCCTTTGGAGGTGAAGAGCGTCCCTTTTGGGCCCCGGTCCTCAGAGGGGCTGGGCTGGGGTCCAAAGCTCACTGTAGTTGGGCTTCAGCCCAGGGTCTTGCCTGTCACTCAGCAGAGTTAGGGGACGGTAGCAAGCATCGTCCGAAGAAGGGGTAGCATCAACCTGGGAGTCTGTCGACTCCGGCCCCTTGCTGGCCTCAGCACGGACCTTGGCCAAACTGCGGCCCTTCTCGGAGCCCCGGTGTCCTCCCCCGTCGCTCTTCCTTCCTGCCGTGTGCTGTGTGGCTCAGACACCTCAGATGAACGCAGTGGCTGAGCCTTTACATGGAGACCCTGTGGCAGGACTAGTGCGTGCCCAGCTCAGCTTGCCAGCGGGGTGAATCCCCACTCTTGCTCTTTGTAGAATATTCCCCGAGCAACACACAAGTTTCCTCATGGTTTCCACCCCAAGTATGCACACCCATACCCACCTCCACCTGCACGCGCACACACACACACACACACCTCTCCATCTACACACACATACACCTCCACACACACACACACACACACACACACACACCTCTATACACACACACACACACACCTCCATCTACACACACACACACCTCCATCCACACACACACCTCCATCCACACACACACACACACACACACACACCCTCCATCTACACACACACATACACCTCCACCCCCCCCACACCTCCATCCACACACACACACACACACACACACACCTCCATCTACACACACACACACACTTCCATCCACACACACACACACACCTCCATCTGCACACACACACACCTCCATCCACACACACACACACCCCTCCATCTACACACACACACCTCCATCCACACACACACACACACACACACACCTCCATCTACACACACACACACCTCCACCCCCCCACACACCTCCATCCACACACACACACACACACACACACACCTCCATCTGCACACACACACACACACACACACACCTCCATCCACACACATACCCCTCCATCTGCACACACACACACACACACACACATAACCATCCACACACACACACACCTCCATCTGCACACAGGCACCTTCAGTCCCCCCACGCTCCCACACCATCCTGCACACATACATATACCCTGCCCCCGCAACTAGGATGGGGTGATAGGCCAGGGTGAAAAGTTTCTGGAGACACTAGCTCTGGAGCACTTGGAGAGCCGTGGGCAGGGGAGGCGGGTCAGCCAGGCACACACGCCCCGTAGGTGAGGAGTCCCGGGCAGGTGCCTCTGGCCCAGGCTGCTGGCGCGGTCTCCTCTGACCAGCCCTGCGGGGGGTGGGGGAGCAGGGGTCCTTGGCCCTGGAAGGTCCCCCGGCCCTGCTCCCCCTGCACAGGTGGCGGCTGGGCTCTCCCAACTCCACATCCCTGACACTGAGCTTCAGGCCTCTTTAAGATGCAGGAGGAAACCAGGTGCGTGGAGTGGAGGTGACTGGCCCAAGGTCGTGCAGAAACCAGGAAGGAAACCAGATCTCCCCAGAGAGCCGCGAGATGTGCTTGAAACATCGAGCCTCCATCAGGGGCCGGTGTTTGTGCCTGCTCTGCCTGGCCATCTCCACCCTTGGCCTCAGCCACCTTCTTGGGCCTCGTTTTCCTCCCTTGTCCACGATGGAGCCTGGCCAGGCCATGCTTCTCAAGTCTTTTTCTTGCCTCAACACCCCCAAGAGATCCTCAGCCTTTCTCCCAGCTATGGGAACTCCTGTGGTGTACTTGGTGTGGGCTTGGAGGAGGCCCTGGGGACAGAGGACCTGAATTCAGGGCCATACCAAGTAATCCCGATGGGTCCCCCAAGAGGGGACGTGGCCCCGTGAGGTCCCTGTACTGCACGGCCCCCTCCATGCCCCTGTCCGGTATTCTCTGGTTGCCTGTCTCCTCAGCTCTCTTTCCCCACCAAGGGGCCACGGGCTGCTCAGATGGCCCTCGGTCAGTAGAAGGAATCAGCCCCTGAGGAGCTCAGGAGCCCTGAGGATCCCCGTGTACAGGCCATGACACAAAAAGGTTGCTGACGAGCCCACAGGGGAAGGGTTTCCATCTGCCAGGGGCCCCAGAGCACTTAGTCATGCAGGCCAGAAGTTCGTCCCAGGGGCTATCAGACACAGGGGTCTCCCGGCAGGAAAGGCAGGAGCTGGGGGCCAGCAGCTCAGGGCTGCTTCTGTCAGTGGTCTCTCCGTCCTCCTCCCTGCCCCCCATCTCCCGGAACAGCCTCTCCCTGGGCTCGCCTGCTCATCCTCCTTGCTCTAGATCAACAAATCCTCAGCCCGGACCCCATCATGTCCGACGGTCTCCACCCTACTGGCCGAGGCCTGGGCCGGGCCACGTGATCTGCCCCAGGCTGCCCGTGGAGGGCCACGTGTGCACCCCGGTCCGGTCAGTGCCATCTGGAGGGTGTGGGCAGGATCATCGTAGCTATAAGGGCACGTGGGTATGGCAGGCACCCTGAGTGACATGCAGCAGCGGCAGCTGTCAGGGGCCCAGGGTCACAGTTGGGAGGCTGGTGAGCCCGGTCACCAGCTTCTCTGGTGTGTGTGGGCCCAAAAGCAGAGGTGAGGGGCAAGAGAAAGATGAGGTGTAGAGATAGCAGGCGTAGTCCTTGGGGGTCATGGAAGAGAAAGGTCCCTGGTCCCTGCATGCTTTGTCCTCTCGAGAAGGGTAGTGGGTGAGGCTGCCCAGTGCCTGGCTGTCCTAGGGAGACAGGAGCACGTGAGTCAGAAGTGTGAACAGCGCGGCCAAAGCTCTAGTGTGCAAGTTCATGCTGCGTTAGCAGGTGACATCTGTCTGGCTTTGCTCAGACCACTGCCCGAGGGACCACACCTGTGGGCGGGCATCAGTAGACTGCCCTGTGTCCTCTGGAGAGGACCGGGTGGTGCCTGAGCCACAAAACCCAGGCCGGGGGGCAAGATGACTGAAGAAATTCTGGAGTTGAACTTGGGGGGACTGGGATGGCTTCTCTCAAGCATCTGAAGAGGAATTCTACTTGCTCTGGGTGCTCTGGCAGAGGTCAAAAATGGGGAAGAACAAGAGGCAGTTTTCAGCTGAAATGAGGATGAAGCTTCTGGGTCGCCACTGCCCCCGGTGGCTGCTGGAGGCACGGGGACAGGCGCGAGAGCCCCACCATCGGCGATACTGAAAGCAAAGAATAAGTCCTATACATCCAAGGGACCCGAAGAACATGTGGTCTGAGGGACACCCAAGAAATGACATGAGCCCTGCTCTTGGAGGCTGATGGCGGTGTGGGGGAGAGACAGACAAGACACACAGAGGGAAGTACGGCAAGGAGTCTCAGGTCGGGCCCACCTTTCTGGAAGCACCTGGGCCCAGGGAAAGCTTCCCTGCAGCAGCAAGCCTGTCTTGTGGACAGCGAGCCGCCTGTCCTTGGAGGAATGCACCTGGGACCAGATAACCTTGGGCAGGGATGCTGGAAAAGGGACTCCAGTTTCGGGCATGAGGAGGGGGTTGGATGCGAACAGATGACCTCTGTGGTTCCTTCGAGTCCAGAGTTCCTTGGCAGGGAAAAACACCCGCAGAACTCTGAGCAGCGCACAAGGTTACTGAGGACGGAACAGAGATCCCAATATAGCTGGCGGGAGGAAGGCGGCAGCGGGCGAGGGGAAAGTAGGTCCCCCGAACAAATGAGGTGGGGCACGAAATTAACGAGGCTGGAAAGGGCTGAGCTCAGGGACTCATTTTTAAAAACTGTCTTTTAGCAAGAAAAATGAGGGAAAGAAATTTGGGCAATGGAGATGTAATGGGGGTTGTGAAGGCATCTATTGACTGCCAGCCAGTTGGCCAGAGAGAGAGGTCTCCTGGAGGGAAAGGAAGAGATACACATCAGTGGACCCGGGGTGACCCCTGCATGCTATGCAGGGCAGAGGGGAGCTGGTGATGGAACGTGAGTGATAGCACAGGGGGTGACAACCTCCTACCCATTCCTGGAAGACTCCCTTCACTCCAGCTCTTTAGCTGGGCTGCTGTGTCCCCCGTTCTGCCCTCGGGCACTGTACTCTGACTTGATTATTGTACTCCTGACGTCCGCTCACACTGTTCTCTTCACTCGGCACGCTGCATTGCTCCCATCCAATGGGGGGCTTGTCCTAGATGACCTCCGAGTGTTTTTCTCGGCCACTCAGTAACCCCTTGGATGGTGGGTACAGGGGCTGCCCGAGTCACCCCCTGGCAACTGGTTGACTTTATCTTGGTCTCTTTGGAAAGAATAGATGCTGGTGTCTGGGTGCCATGGGGCCTTGCCCACCCGACTCTGCCCCAGGGCAGCTGGCCTGGAGTTTCCTGGGGAGAGAGGCCCTGTTGGATTCCTTCTTGGTCTGCCTGGCCCCTGATCTGACACTAAGGGAGAGGGCATGTAGGATGGAAAGATGGATGGATGGATGGATGGATGGGTGGATGGATGGATGGGTGGATGGGTGGATGGATGGATGGGTGGATGGGTGGATGGATGGAAGGATGGGTGGATGGATGGATGGATGGATGGGTGGATGGATGGATGGATGGGTGGATGGATGGATGGGTGGATGGGTGGACGGATGGATGGATGGGTGGATGGGTGGACGGATGGATGGATGGGTGGATGGATGGATGGATGGATGGGTGGATGGATGAGTGGGTGGATGGGTAGATGGATGGGTGAATGGATGGGTGGATGGATGGGTGGATGGATGGATGGGTGGATGGATGGATGGATGGGTGGATGGATGGATGGGTGGATGGGTGGACGGATGGATGGATGGGTGGATGGATGGAAGGATGGGTGGGTGGATGGATGGATGGATGGATGGATGGATGGATGGGTGGATGGATGAGTGGGTGGATGGGTGGATGGATGGGTGGATGGATGGATGGGTGGATGGATGGATGGATGGATGGATGGGTGGATGGATGAGTGGGTGGATGGGTAGATGGATGGGTGAATGGATGGGTGGATGGATGGGTGGATGGATGGATGGGTGGATGGATGGATGGATGGGTGGATGGATGGATGGGTGGATGGGTGGATGGATGGATGGGTGGATGGGTGGATGGATGGAAGGATGGGTGGATGGATGGATGGATGGATGGGTGGATGGATGGATGGGTGGATGGGTGGACGGATGGATGGATGGGTGGATGGATGGAAGGATGGGTGGGTGGATGGATGGATGGGTGGATGGATGGATGGATGGGTGGATGGATGAGTGGGTGGATGGGTAGATGGATGGGTGAATGGATGGGTGGATGGATGGGTGGATGGATGGATGGGTGGATGGATGGACGGATGGATGGGTGGATGGATGGATGGGTGGATGGGTGGACGGATGGATGGATGGGTGGATGGATGGAAGGATGGGTGGATGGATGGATGGATGGGTGGATGGATGGATGGATGGGTGGATGGATGGATGGATGGGTGGATGGATGAGTGGGTGGATGGGTAGATGGATGGGTGGGTGGATGGATGGATGGATGGGTGGATGGATGGATGGATGGATGAGTGGGTGGATGGGTAGATGGATGGGTGGGTGGATGGATGGATGGATGGGTGGATGGATGGATGGATGGATGGGTGGATGGATGGATGGGTGGTTGGATGGATGGGTGGATGGATGGATGGATGAGTGGGTGGATGGATGGATGGATGAGTGGGTGGATGGGTGGATGGGTGGGTGGATGGGTGGATGGATGGGTGGGTGAATGGGTGTGTGGGTGGGTGGATGGATCTCTTCTCTCTGACCACCTGTGTGCCATCTGGCAAAAGGCATAGTTAGCTGTGTTAGAATGATTATATCCTTCACTGGGTGGGGAGGGTGGAGGGAGAGGAGGAGGAGGATTCAGGGAAGATGTAAGGGTGGAGGAAGAGGAGGAATCAGATGCCTCTGGCTCATACCTGAGCTACTAGGTCTTTGAAGAAGAGGAAGTTGCCCTTCTTGCCTCCTCCCAGGGCAAGGCCCCTTGGTTTTCACCGTTGGCCTCTGCCAGGAGGTGACTGAGCTCTAGAGGCAGGGGTTGGTGGGGAATTCGGCAGGTGAGACTCTCAGCCAGGGCTTCCTCAGATCAGGTGTTGGGGGAGGGGTGGCTCATGGAGTCCCTCTGGGGTCAGAAGAGGTGATGGAGGCCCATGATTGGAATTTCTGGACTCCTGGGCTCCAGCTTATGGATGGGGACTGCTGCCACCAGCCTGTGCTTCACTCAAGGAGTGGCCCATGAAGCCCTTGGGAAACAGAGTTTTCTCAAGGCCCAGCTACCTTGTTCTGGAGGCTCCAGCAGCCCCCAAAGCCCCAGAGCTCCATCGCCTCTCCCTGGGGTGGCTCCGGGTCCTGCTGTGCCGCGACTCAGGGTTGAGCTGAGCTCCTCCAGGCACAAGCTTCCTGCTGCAGTCTCGGTCTAGGAGGGAGGGGCCAGAGCTGGAGCCCACGAGCTGGAGTACAAGACCTCAAGTGAATCTTTGCCCACTGGGAACCTGGCTGCAGCCAGCCTACTTTCCCTGGGGCCTCTGGGATGCTGCATTTGGCAAAACCCACTGCCCACTTTGGAAAACCCTGGTGTCACAACCGAAGCCCTGAGAGTCCCCTACCCAGCCCCACCCACCCAGCCAGATCCTCTGGTTCCCCACCCCACCACCCCCCCATCCTGGTATATAGGTGGGGCCTGGAGGGCTAAGAGGAGAGGGGAATCATCCCAGTGCATACGGCACAGGAGAGGGGCAGAAAGGGAAAACAGAGCCCCCATTATCCTGGGCTCTTTCAAGGCAGTGTTGTGGCTCTCCTGGACAGCCCCCTCCTTCTCTGAAACCCCGTCTTGCCCCTTTTAGGCCATCCCTGCAAGCCACTCTCTTCTCCAGGTGTGGGAGGGCTGCAGCGGGGTTGGCTAGGGGGAGGGTGAGCTGAAGCCTCTCAATTGCCACCACCCCCAGGCTTGGTCACCAGGGCAGGAGCTTGCCGCTCCCCCTGTATCGGCCCTCGAATGTGGTCCCTGGATACCCCTGCTCTATCCTCCTCCCCTACCTAGGACGTGGACGTGGATGTGGTGGGGCTGCAACGGGCCCCTCGAGGCTTCCCCTACCTGGCCAGGGTGATGCCCGGGAGACCAGGCTACCCCAACCGTTGTGCTGTGTGCCTGGGGAGGGGCCCCCTGCTCCCTCGCTTAGCCCTGCCAGCTGGGCCTCCCCCTCCCAGCCCACCATATGGCCCTGCACAGGTGACAATGCCCTGAAAGAGGTGCAACCAGCTGGACTCCTCAGCAGTTGTCACCAGGGCCCCAGGAGGTGGCGGGGGCGGGGGGAGCAGAGGTACCGCAGAGGGAGCAGAGCCCCTCCTTCGGAAGAGGAGAGGAATGGGGGAGGGGCGGTGAGTAGGGAGCCTGAAGTCCAGAAGCCACTTCACACCTGGCCTATTAATTGCCAGATCGATTTCAGATCCGAGTCTCCAGGAGGACCCAAAAATCAATCCCTTCCACTCCTCCCTTCTGCGGGCTCAGAAGTTATTCTTAAAGCCGCAGCTGTCCCAGCTGCTTTGGCTAAGCCCTCCTGCTGAAGAGCAGGCTTCAGATCCAAAGCATGCCCAAGGCTCCGTGTAGGAAAAATCTTAACCCTGAAGGGAAGCAAGACAGCCCATAGGGTGTGATTGGAGGGGCATCAGGAAGGCCCTTATCCACAAATCTCCCTCCCACCAAGACGCCCTGATGTCCATAATTCCACCATTAGGAAGTCATTCCTTTGGATGAATTAGGTCAACAGTCCCAGCTTCCAAAATGGAGGCACAGGAGAAGGAATACTCATTAGGGCTATAATGTTCCAGTTCCATGTGAGTGGAGGTATTGGACACCCTGGGGCATCGGGAGAGCTCAGTGTGACAACTGGGGACGAGGGGGAAAGATATCAAAGCGAGGGGAAAGGGAGTGACACCGGGGTTACCTTGGTCCTCAGGTTGACTTTCCCCAAGGCGCCCTGAATGAAAGGCCAGAGAGGCTGAAGTCAGGCATAGACTCTGGTGATGGCCACAGGTGGAGGGGGTCACCAGGCACAGGTACAGACTACTTGGGGCATGTGGATGTTCCAAGGAGTCACATTCCAACTTAGTAGGAGAACCCTCCCTCACACTGAGCTAGTTCACAACGTCTGCCTTGGGTAGTAAGGGCTCCATCCCTAGGGGCATACAACCCTAAGGCAAGGACCACCTGAAGGGAGGCTATGGAAGGGTTTGGGGCAAAGGAACCTCAGGCATCTCGAGGACACTCCCCACTCTGGGGGCTGTGTCCCTGGGTCTCTGGGCTGTGAAGGCTGGCTTTGTGAAAAGATGGGGTAACTCTCAGTGGCTAGGCACTCATTGTGTCCCCAGCCCCGAGCCAATATCGGTGACCATCTCTGATGCCACCACAGCCTTGTGAGAAGGGCACTAGGAGCCCCATTTCTTAGACGGGGACACTGAAATTCACGAAGGTAGGTGACTTGACCCATGTCACACAGCTGTTCACACGTAACTAGGACTCAAGATTGGGTCTGCTGCTTCCCGGGCAGAACGATCCGGGCTCTGACTGGACCCCCTTCAAGGTAGAGGAGGCTCACGGGAAGTTGGGAGAACTGGAGTCCAGGAGACCAAGAAGCTCGGGCAGTACGGTCGTGATCCACAAGCCAGGCCTAACAGCCTGTCTGACACTCTGCCCGGCTCAGAGGCCCACACGTGCCAGGGGCTGGTGGCCGTTGCCCTGAAGCCCTGGCCCAGCTTCCGTTCCCAGTGACTCCTTCCTGGCTCTCGCGATGAGGGCTCTGGGCCGGGTTACTGACGGTCAACCCTGGACCCGGAGATGTGATGACATCACGGCTCATTCCTTCCCCACCCGGGCCTCACCACGCACGCGGCCATCTGTGTGCCCACAGCCACCCACAAGGGACTCTTTCCTGGTGGCATCACAGAGGGACAGGGAGATCCTGTGACCTCCCCCAACCCTGTGCCATTACAGCGGCTGGAGGGGCTCCTTGAGGTCAGCTTCCCCCGCATGCCTCTCTGAAGCTTCCCCCGCGTGCCTTACTTTGCCCACCCAGAAAAGTGTGTGTGTGTGTGTGTGTGTGTGTGTGTGTGTTGGGAGGAGTGAGGTAGCAACCGTGAAACATTTGGTGCAGATTCCAGGGAACAAGTCTTACCTTTGCAGCCTGTGAGCCCCAGGACAGTGGGAGGGAGTCGTGTCTATTTTGCCCGCCCCGCCCACTGCCCCGAGGGCGTGGCATGTGGCAGGCCGTCAGCAAACATGTGAGTGAGTGGATGAAGGAATGCCTTAGAAATCTTGCTTCCACTGCTGGGGACGGTGAGGACAGTGAACTCTTCCTCCCGCTCAGAGGGAGGCAGGGAAATCGCTAGGTGACTGTCTCAGTCCTTGCTTTGCCCACAACTGTGCTGTGTGGTCCTTGGTGGATTGCTTGCTGTCTCTGTGCCCTGATCCCTGGGAATGGCGCTGTCTGGGGAGAGTGGCTAATGACCTGCGCGTGTCGGAGGGATAGGATGGGCAAGAGGGTGGGAGGTGCCTACTGTGTGAACCACAGGTGAGGGGGGGGCCTCTCCACTTCCCCAGGGTGAGGCTGGTGTGGGTTAGAGCGCAGTATGGTCCTGAGGGGCTGGCGAGGACAGTGTCCTGGGCCTGGCACCCGGCCAGGGCCTGGGCTGGCATTGGGACGGAGGGATGCCAGAGTGGGCTGGACTGGGGGCTTGGCCAGGGGCTGGGGGCAAGGCTATTATTGCTGGAGCCTCGCGCTGGATCCCAAATGAAGAATTTGGTCAGGGCCTGGGCAGAGCAGGAGCTGAGTTCTCAGGGTCAGGGTTGAAGTCAGAGCCTGGGGCTGATTTCAGGTCTTCAACCCAGGGCTAGATCAGAGGCTCCCACAGGTGGCGGGGGGGCGGGGGGCAGGGACAGGGTCAGCCTGGGGCCAGGACAGATTTCCTCTGGGGTGGCAGCCAGTGGGGCGAGCGCTGCCGTCCTGGCCTCATTTGCTCTAAGCACTCAGCTGAGCGGGTGGTCCCTGGAGGTTCTTTGAGGGCAATGGTGTTGGAGGTGTCCTCCTTGTCCCCGGGGTGTCCTCGGGGAAGCTCGGGGCTGCCTGGGGTCCGTTTCTTCCTGTGCCTGTGTGATGAGGGAAGCACAGCACTGAGTCTCCAGCGGCAGAAAGGGGTGTCATCCCCGTTTCTCCCCTGCGCACGGCACTTTAAAGTTTATAAAACCCCTTCCTGACCAGGATCTTTTAGTCTTCTCCGTAGTCCTGAGAAAGAGGCATGACAAGAGAAGATGCCCATTTTACAGATGAGGAAGACAGAGACCCAGAGAAGCTAAGCAGCCTGCCAAGGCCACTCAGGAGGTAGAGGGAAAGCTGAGGAAGTCCCCGCCCTCCCATCTGGGGTAGCATCACCAGCTTGTCTGACTCTGCTGCTGGGTCCCAGGTTCCCTGCCCGGGCGCCAGGAACTTGCCCCGCAGCCGCCCTGCCCTCCGATGCCCGCAGAGGTTAACAAGTGGCACCCGCCCTGCGGCCTTTGCCAAGTCTCTCCAAGTCGCCTCTGTCATCAGCAAGTCACATCGCTGACATCACGACCGCATAAGATTAATTTATTTAGTTAAGGAAGGTGTTAATTAAGAGTTCTCATTTATTGTGTCTTTGCAGACAGCTCTCGGGGGCTTCTGAGTTGTCAGTGCTGGTGACAGCAAAAGCTAATGGTATCACAAGTTATTAATAGAATGATTCGAGAGGGGGAGGGGGAGGGGCAGGAGCTGGGGCTGTCGGGGAGGGGAGGAGAAAGAAGGCTAGGGTTGATGAGAGGATGGTCTCCCCAGCTTCCTTCTCCAGAAACAGGCCTCCCGCTACAAGTTGACCCAATCCCAGACGTTCTTGGGGGGACCCAGAGTTTGCTGCTAGGTCTCGCGGCCACCAAGATGGGGAGCGGACCGTCGCCCCCACGTCCAGGTTTGCCTCGAGGGGTGTTTGCTCTCACACAAGCACGTCCTTCTTTGCCTGCTTGCTTCCCTGCCCGACCCTGAGCATCTTGGGGGTGCAGATAGGGACTGGGTTCGCTCTGGATCCCCGAAGTCTAGCACAGAGCCTAGGGCGTTGTGGGAGGTCAGCAGACATTTGCGGAATGAATACGGGGTCATCCTGTCTCCCAGCCGGTCTCATGTCTGGACTTCCTGCTGAGAGAGTTTGCCCTCTGGGGAGAAAATCATGTGAGAGAGACTTCCCACCCCCCAGCCCCTGCCCTCTGGCCCCTCTCAGCCCCCTCCGCCCTGCAGTCCTGAGTTCCATGCCTGGGGAGAGGATGTGTCTTTGCTGGTGAAGGGGGAGCAGGTGTGGGTGCCAGGTGTGGGGGAGACTGGCCAGGGCCGGGGTAGTAGGTGCGGAACCTTTGGTAAACTCTGCACAGGGACCCACCGTGGGGACAGGTGGGAAGGGAAGACATTTTAAACTATTTTAGCTAAACAAGGAGGGCTGCAAAGAAGCCACCTGGGGTGAAGGAAAGAGCACAGCCGAGGAGCTCGGAACTCCAGTTCTGTCCCTGGTAAGCTCTGTGACCTTGGGGGGATGACCGCTCTCTGGGCCTTAGTTTGCCCAGGTGTGAAATGGAGTGACTAGGCTAAACTTGGCAGAAGTCTCCAATATCCTGTGCAGTTACTCATGGAGAGCACCTCTGCCTTCCAGGAGAGCACCCCCACATTCCAGGAGATGTGCTGGGCCCTTTCGCGGTTATCGTCTTGAATGCTTACAGCGCCCCTGGAAGGGAGACAGTTGTATTTTTTCCCCCTGTGACAGCAGGGGAACCTGAGATTCTGATGGGAAAATAGAGGCTAAGCAACCTGCTGAAGATCCCAGGTGGGCTTAAATCCAGGTCGGTGCTCCTTCCAGAATATCAGGTCCTCTCCATTGATCGCCTGGGATTCGGTGGGCACAGAGGAGACCCCCGTTTAAAGGTTGGCTAACTGACCAGGGCAGACAGGGCTGAGGGGAAGGGGGACAGAGCAATGGGGCCATGTCACTAACTGGGCCCAGCTGTCAGGCTACTGGAGCAGGAACAGGTTTGGAGATCATCACAGAATCAAACAAACCTGCACTATGGAGTCAATCTGCCTGAGCTGCTCCCCGCCGCCCCTCCTCTCAGACAGACTGTCGTTCATTTCAGATACATTTATTAGGGGGCCAGTCTGACATTAATGGTGAATGAGACTGGCCCCTGCCCTCAAGAAGCTCGGCATCTGGGGGGAAAGTTGACTCCATACACACATATGTCACCCGATGGATCACCAGGGCTGGGACAGAGGCAGGCTTAGGTCAGCTGGGGGCTCCCTAAGGAGGGATCACTTCCCTGGGCGGGTGTCAGGAATGACTTCCCAGGAGGAAGTGACCCTTGAGAGGAGTCTTGGAAGATGAGCAGGTATTCACTGGGTAGAAAGGACGGGCTCTGAGAAAGCCTGCATGGTTGAGGGAGCTGTGTGGGCAGAGTCCCGCAAGTGCGAAACTATCTTATGGCTGAAGCCTCGTGGGAAGAGGGGTATCCAAAGGTGAGGTTGGCAGCAGCCAGAGCATGCCAGCTTAGAGGCTCTGGACCCCATCTGGAGGGTACTGGGGGGCTGTCAGGGGATTTGGGAAGGAAAATGGCATCTGCACCCTAATCCGATCCCCCGTCACTTGTCTGCTCTGGTACTGCTGAGAGTGGGGAGGAAGGTGGTTAATTTGGGTTCCTCCAGAAGCCCATCCTGAGACACATATTTGAGTGCAGGGACACCAGGAGGGAAAGAAAGGCAGTGGGGCATTATCGAGCCAGTTACCGCGGTGGGTGAGTGGGGCCCAGCCTGACGGGGGCTCCGAGACCTAGAAGGGAGCATGGCCCGCTGTTGGACCGCCCAGGGAGCGTGGGAGCTGGGGTGTTTATGCACCAACTCCCATCAGTCATCGGTTGAAGGCTCCTCCCAGGGGGTGTTAATTCCCTAACATTTCTGGTCTTCCCTACAAAGAAAGAGGAGCCGGGCCGTCAGAGAAAATCCTCGGGCAAAGAGATGAAGACGATGTCAGCTAGCAGCACGCTCAGGGCCAGGGTACCCTGAAATGGTAAGGGAGGTGGGTGTGGGGAGGCCACCCGCAGCACCTGCTTCAGTGACCGAGCAGAGACAACTTCCTGGAAAGGAGGCGAGAGGTCAGTATGTACCAGGACTCAGTCATCGGCCACCTGGTTGACCAGACTCTGGGGTCGGCTGCCGATGGGAGAATTGCTTCCATGGGCACCTTCGCCGAGGCCTAAGCCTGGGGCTGGCCCTCAAGACAGGAGGGCGGGAGGAGGAGGGTCCTAAGCTCCAGCTCTGGAGAAATACAGATCCGAGTTCAAGTGCTGATTGCCACTTACAAGCTATGTCTTTGGGCAAATTACTTAACACCCTTGAACTTCAGTCTCTTCTTCTGAAAACAGAGAGATAACTGTCCCTATGCTATGAGGTTGAGATGATCAATAAGAAAAGTAATGCATGGGATGTGTTTGGCCCAGGGCTTTGAATATATTATGTGCCCAATAAATGTTTATTTTCATCATTATTATTTTATTCCTATTCCAATGATACCTAAAAAGAGGGGGCAAGGTAAAGGCTTACGGAACATGCTGCCAGCTTACCAGCCCAGGGTAATTTTCAGAGGCCCACGGTGTCCTTGGGAGTTAAAGAACAGACTCCCATAGCATTTCTGGACTTTGTGAGCTCAAATTGAGCCACTGGCAAGTGACTTTATAAATCTGTTCACATAGATACTGGCTGTGACAATCACTTCTACGTCTATGACACCTGTCTCCCTAAGAATTCAAAGATCAGCTTCCGATATCGTCTGTCATCATTTCATCATCCTTAGACCGTGCCTAGATGCGGAGAGGAAGGGGGAATGCTGGGCAAGGAGTGTGGATTCTAATTCAGGCTCTAGAATGAATGTCAGTTTCCTCATCTGCAGTGTGGGTATGAAACCACATCACCTTGGTGTCTTCTTAGGGCCATTTGGGAATCAAATAAGATCACGACAGAAAAAAAGATCCTGAGTGTGGAACTGGTTTGAAAACTACAGATCACCAAAGTCTTCCATGGTGGCAGAGGATAGAGACGAAAGCCAGGTGGCTTGACTCCTGACCCCCGGGTTCTTTCGAAGGGTCTAAGTGACCATGGCCACCGGAGAAGCCACACATGTCACCATGGCACACCATGCATGGCTCAGCTGGGCCTCTGGGGCAGTTAGCCCTGGAAGAAGGGACCAGGGGAACCCTTGGATGGGAGGCCTGAAGTTCTTGCTCAGGGACATCAAGCGGGGGTGCTCTCAGCTGGCTCCTGGGGGTTAGGCAGAAGACAGAGGAGGATGGGACTGGCAGTCATTAAACCAGGAGGTGGGGTGGTCACCTGAGAAGCGTTCTGACCATCTGGGACAGGTTTCCTCCTTTCCTTACAGTTGCAGGGACATCTCAGGATATAGGCTAAAGGGACTCCTGTTCACACACAGGCAGTGAGACCCGGGGAAGCTGGCTCAGGCCAGACTGGCAATACGAGTGGTCTGCTGAAGGCCATGTGGCTTCCCCTTCTCCCTGACATTGAACTGACTCAAGCTGGGATCGGCTGCAGTTAGCCCTTGGTCTCAGCCAGAGTAAACCCAGTCCTAGCCTCGTCTCAGTGGTCAGTCCTAGTGTTCTGTAATGTGAAATCATCATGGGTGGAGAGGTTGTGGGCCTGGGGCCAGAGGTCCAGGAAGAGGGATCTCTGCTTGCACAAGCAGCTCTGGACTGATGTCCAGAGAACCATCAGGGAACTCTTATTCACTGTTGCTCAGAGAAGGAACGTCACGACCCTCATGGGGCAGGCAGCAAAGGGCAAAGGCAGCAAGCTTGGGATATCTGGGTGGGATGTATTCTCTAGAAGATACCAACAATTTCCCATGATGCCAGTGCGTGGAGAGCACCAGGCTGATACACAGTCACTTCTCTGAGCTCCCTTGGTCCCATCTGAAATGGACAAATCCCCACATCCTTCCTGGACCCCACGTAGAGTGCAATGGTCCTTATGGGGCTGGTTTCCACACTGGGGGCATTTCTTGATGACTCCTTGATAGGAGGGATCCGGGATCTAGAAGGAGGACTCTTAGTGCTGTTTAGAACCCTTTGGCCACCTGAGAAAGTCCTGTCTGAGGCACCCCAGGGTGTAGACATGACTGGTTCAGGGCCAGGGAGGCCATCTGGGAAAGTTTTTGCTTTGGTTCAAGTGTTGGTTCCAATTTTAATCTATCATTCAGGGACCCAGTCAAACTGATTCCCTGGGATCTTATTTTATTTTATCTTTCAAAGCAAAACCCTCTAAAAGTTTGGCCTACTCTGTAGTTTAAGTAAAAGCCTTCAGATTTGTGGCTTTTACAGTTTTCCTTCGATGGCTTACATCCACTTACCACTCTGAATCCAGAACGTGCTTTGTGAACGAAGATCGCGAAGGAAGCCTGTTGAGAAGGACTGGGGCCATAGCAACCAGAGGTTCGGGGGAGGGAAACCTGGAAAAGGAGATTCAGGAACGCAGTGGGGGAGGCAAAGAGGGTAGTGACAAGCCACAGAGTGACAGGAGAGGAGGATGGCCCAGTGTGCTAGGGCAGCGAGGGGCAGAGGTGAAGGAGAGAGAAGACAGAGACAAGCGTGCAGTGAGACAAGCCCGAGGGGGAAGAGAGAGAGAGGGGGGCACGAAGAAGGTGAGGAAGGTGGAAGGAAAGTGGTGGTGGCCGGGCGGGGGTGGGCTTTTGGGGAGGGGGGGCATGTTCTGGAGCCCTCTCCTCTACCAAGCATCTGCATGGCAGATAAATACAGTACAGCTGGGCTTTTTTTCTCTTCTTAATTGACATCTTTGAATCTGTCCCTGCTTGACAAATCAGGCCACTTATTATTAGAGATGACAAGGATAAATATCACAGGCATTCATTTTACATCTGGGCCCCCTGATAATAGCCCCTCTCCCCACAGACCTCCCCCCCCCCCCCCGCCATCCAGGGCTTCCTAGTGGGGAAACTGGGTGACGGGGAGCACAGACCTCCTCCTGGTGGGAAGCTAGGGGTGGGGGGCGGGTAGGGACTGTCCATGACTGGCCCCAGAGGGGATGGAGACCACCCCCCCTCCACATAGGGGAGACAGAGTCTTTCTGGACCTCCAACTCCATGTTGGAATCAGCAAGCCAGGTCACATTCATGGAGACACAGGGCCCTGCCTCACGTGTCCTTGGAAGGCTAAGCCATGCCAGCTCGTGTGCACAAGCCCCCACCTCCCTGCTTGCTCTGGGAGTTGACCATTGGAGTGGTCCTCGTTGTACAGGAATCATGGCTCTGCCTCAGCTTCGGTTTTAGGGACCTTGTAGGGAGCTTCCTACTGACCTACCCCCCCTGAAGCCCAGACTGCTCCGAGGAGAGCTTCTCCCTGCAGAGCTCACACTTGGAGGGGCCAGTATGATTTCCTTGCACACCGTTATAGAACCGGGGACCTGCCGCTCACTCTTCCTTCTGTAAACGAGGCGGGTTCCATCCTTTGGGGTGAGCAAGTGGGTGGGGAGAGCGTGATGCCCTTTCCTCCATCAAACCTATGGGGAACTCAAGATGGTCCAGAGGTAGGCATTATGCGTCTCACCAAGGGAGGCAGAATCACCGCCTGGGGGTCTAGCAGAATCCTCGTGAAGAAACCGCTCTCCCTTCCTGGGCCTGTTATCAAGCCAAAGGCTGATGTAAAGCTTGGCTTCAACTCTGCCCATTGCCCCTAAGGCCACGGCTGGGAACTGGTGGTTGCCAAATGGGGAACTTTTTCAAGAAGTGGTTTAAGGGGGAGAGCCATGTTCATTAGTTAAGTCCTAGAAGCTGAACCGCGTGCTTGGCTTGGTGGCCTCAGTTTCTGCAGAGGGAGGGGCCTACAGAGCACTTCTTCCCCCCACAGGCTCTGGCATCTTCTCAGAAACCCAGAGACCCCCCATGGACCCTCGTAATATCAGAGATCAAGGGGTTTGGAGATGATCCAGGTTCTAGACTGACTCCTTGGTTTCAAGATGGCAAAACTGAGGCCCAGAGGGGGAATCAGTTGCCTGGGGACCATAGCAGAGAAGGAAGTGTCTTTGACTCTTGGCTCTAGTCCATGCCTGACTTCCCTATGCCAGGGGGTCAGCCTTGCCATGGACTTGTGGGGACAGAAGTGCCTCAGTGGCTTCTCCTGGCTGGGCTCCGGGCAAGGGAGCTGCTGGGGACTCATCCTGAGGGGCTGACGTCTCTCGTCTTGCCAGAAGACCTACGACCTCTGGTGGGAGAACTGTACAGGGAGCCGAGAAGGCAGGATGTCCCTTTAGAAACTGCCTTTAGGGCTCTGAGCCCTCCCAGGCTGAAGCGGGTGGGAGGGCTTCGTTTGCCTCTGCACCAGGGGACGGATGGCTCCGGAGGAGCTAATGAAGCTGTCTTCCTACCGATACACCAAGACAGTGACAGATGACAGTAGGGAGAAGGCAGGTGTTGGCACACGGCCCATTGGGCAGGGTAGAGAATAGCACGTCCCTCAATGTCACTGTGGGTCACAGTGACGGCTGGTGCCCCAGGAAGGGGGCGTGTGGGCTCTGGGATGCAGTGACAGGGATCCCGGGGAAAGCCAGTGCCTCCCATAGCTCCCTTTGCATGATCTGCAGATAAAATGTCAGTTAAAGGGGACATAGCCACCCTGTAGTCCAGCCTGCTCATTATCCAAATGGAGAGGTATAGGCCCAGAGAGGGATAGCAAATTAAGCAAGGTCACACAGCAAGCTAGGCCCCTAAAGAGGTCCTAGGTAGTCCAAGGGAGGGAGTAAAGAAAAAGACCTCAGAATGTATCACTGTATCAATGTCCCCACTGGTGGGGGTTGGAGAGGGTGACGGGCAGAGGGTATGTATGGTCCCAATGTCTTGCAGAACATTCAAGGCCAGGGTAATCTGCCTGGACCTTCTCTTCCTTCTCACCCTGCAGCCCAAGCCATCTGCCTACCTTCCACAGTCTCTGAGCCTTCGCTCATGCCCCGAGTGCAGATCTTTCAAACCCCTCCCGTTTCTCTGTCTGATAATCTGTCGGAAGCATTCGCCCAAGCACCTTTTATAGTGGCATATGCTACTTGGCATTTTGAACTAATCTCCGCATGAGGCCCCCACACCTGAGTCACACAGGTGAGGCCTCCCCCCATCATTATTCACGGGGAAGCTTCCCAAGGAGCTTTCTCTTCCATTCCTGGGGTTGTTGGAAGTACTTGTACTCGCGATCCTGGTGTGTGGAGAACGAGTTGGACCTGGAAGGGAGGGAGGGATTGAAGGGGAAAGGGGCCGGCGAGTCCTAGGCTTCCCCCAGCCCAGGGCAGTTTCGCCTCTGAGTACTTCACTGAGCACTTCACTTCCCAGGTCCAGGTAGCTGGTCTGGCCTGGGGTGGGCCTGCGGGATCCGGCCGAGGAAGCAAGAGAGAGGGCAGGCCCCAGAGCTGGTTGTGCGCTTCACCTCTGTTAGGGGCTTCTAGCCATTCAGAGTGACCCGTGGTCATTAGCTCACCTGACAGGTGCCGTCACAGGCCTGGGGCCGAGCTGGGGATCACTAGCTCCAGATGAGGACACTGAAATCAGGCGAGGGAAATGACTAGCTAAGGGGATAAGTGGGTCCGTGAATCGATCCAGTCATTTATTTATGTCAGTAAATATGTTTTTGAGCACCTACTATGGCCAGGCGTTGTGCTAGATGCCGGGAACGTGCAAGTGAGCAGGGCGGACACGGTCCCTGCCTTCAAGGGCCTTTTGGAGAAACCAGGTTCCTGTAGTGCTGGGTCTCTGGCCTCTAGAGGGATAGGCATTGGCAGGAGCACTGTCTTGAGAGTCTGCCCTTTAAACTCTGTGTCTAGAGTTGTGCCTCAGAGCTCTTCCTCCTGCCGCTGGGGTTTTCTCCCAAACTCATCTACAGCATCCTCCAAGGCAACAACCCACCCTGCAGTCTGGAGTGTCCGTTGACCCCTCCTTGTGTCCTGTCTTCAGGTCCCCACCTGCCAATGCCTCCTCCTTTATCCATCATTCACCATCAGCAGGAAATGAAATGGAAGAAGGAAAAGGAAGACCTTGACCCCCAGAGCCTCTTGGGTGGGGGGCGGGAAGTCAAGACCCCTCCTCTCCCTGCCTCTCCCACACCCACCCCAGTTTCCTGCTGCCTGGGGCAGATCAATGCAGACAGTCGGCCAATATAGGGTCAAGATCTCCTAGGGTTTGGGAAAGGAAGGGGCCCTTGTCCGGATGCCACCGCAGGCTCCTCCCTCCCACCCTCACTTTGTGCTCCTCATTCAGCCCACCAAGGCCAGATTTGTCTCGCAAAGTGGCATCATTATAAATGCATCAGACTCCTCTGGACGTCTGCACCCGCTCCCGCCAGCCCATCCAGGCTCGATTACATCTGAGGCTGTCTGGGGGTAATTAAGTGACATTAGGACGCGTCCCCCGCCGTAATGCAGTGTTCAAAGCCCTGGGCTCCGGCATTCTGGGAACCGCGGCCGCACCAAGGCCTTGTCTGCCTAATGCTCCGCGCTGTGATTGCGGCTAATTACTCCAAAGACAGGCCTCATTAGTGGCGGGTTTGGCTGGAAGGTGGGGAGCAGGCTGTCTCCCCCACCTCCCCCAGCCCAC
The DNA here is from genome assembly GCF_046562875.1 of Panthera onca. Classification (NCBI taxonomy): domain Eukaryota; kingdom Metazoa; phylum Chordata; class Mammalia; order Carnivora; family Felidae; genus Panthera; species Panthera onca. The sequence continues at coordinate 55,961,529 of NC_138349.1, read as the reverse complement.
CAGGTCACAGCCTGGCCTCCCTTCTCCCTCCACAAGCCCAGCTTGTCTTGCTTTGCTCTTCTGGTGGGATTAGAATAGGGCAGGGGTGTTCCCAAAAGAGTGCTCGTTTGGCTGAACAAGGTCGCAGGCTGAGTTCCAGGGCCTTTAAGAACTTTCTGACTGCTTTATTCAACTAGTGGGAACCAAGGCCCAGAGGTGATTACTGACTTGCTCAAGGTCACCCAGCACAAGTGAAATGTGCCAGGCTTGGAGAGGTGGGGTTGGACTAAATGGACCCATCTGGATCCAGAACCAGTGGGAGAAGGGCCCAGGAATCCCCAGGAGGAGATCAAGGTGGCAGCGTTCCCCCCAGAGGCACTGTGTTCTCCCACATCTAGCCCTTTGGGCCCCTTTGCCTGAATATGCCTGTTCTGATGTCCTCTTGAACCTGGCTGGATTCTTTCACCCTTTAGGTCTTACTTCCTCCAGGAAGCCCCCCACTTCCCCAGGCCGAGTTTGGGGTGCTTCACACCTGCTCCCAGGATACTCTGTCCTTCCCCATTTCATCACGAATCACTCTGACTTGTCAATGCCCAGCCCCTTGTCCATGCTGCACGGGACGATAAGTCCATGAAGGGCAAAAATGGAGACTTTCTTGTTCATCTGGTCTCCCCAGTGCCCAGCATGTGCCTATCTCATAGATGGCCTCTGATAAAGATCGGTAGAAAGAAAGATCAATGATTGATGCTCTGTACCCTTTGCAGGGCATGGACTCCTCAGAGAAGTCGATGAACGCTTCTCCCTAGAAAAATGCATGTGTCTATGTAAGCATAGTATTTTTTCACAAAATTTTAGCGCATCCTGAGTCCCAGCATGCCCCCAGAGGGATATGTGAAATCCCAGTTAATTACCTCTGAGCCAAAGTGTTGGCTCCCCCTGGAAGTCAGAATTCTTCAGCGTGGACCCCTTGGTGGACCCAGCCTCTCCGCCTCCTTCCTCCAGCCATGCTTCCTCTTCTGATCCCCCAACAGCATCCCACCCGGTGAACTTCCTCCCAGCGCACCCTGACAGTCCTGCCTCCCTGGGTTTGCCTCTGCGGCACCCCCTGCCGGGGATGCCCCTTTCTCTGTGCTCCTGCTGATATTACTGCCTTACAGAGCCCAGCCCACCCTACCTTCTCTAGGAAGCCATCTGTGGTGGCAAGATACTAAAGATGTGCCCCAAGATTTCTGCCCCTGGCTGTTCAGTTAAACACAAATCTACTTACTGGTGTGAAGGGACTTTGCAGATGGAATTAAAGTGACTCTCCAGCTGACCTTATGATGGGAGGATTATCCTGGATGACGTGGGTACCCCCAGTGTAATCATGGGAAAGCAGAAGAGACAGTCAGAGACGTTCGGTGGAATAGGAACATAGTGGGCAGGTGAGGCAGAAGGGGGAGGCAGAGAGATTCAGGCGTGAGAAGGACTTGGCTCTCCATCGCTGGCCTTCGACATGGAGGAAGGAGACCATGAACCAAGGGATTCAGGCAGCCTCTAGAGGGTGAAAACTGGGACCTCAATCCTACAGCCACATGGAGCTGAATTCTGCCCACAACCTGGATGAGCTTTGAAGCAGATTCATCCTCAGGACCTTGAGAAAAGGAGCACAGTCCAGACCACACCTTAGATGGGGTTTTGTGAATCTCCGTGCGGAGGGCCAGCTAAGCTGTGCTGCAGCTGAACTTCTGATATACAGAACTGTGGGGTAAGATGTGGCTGTGATGTTAAGCCACAAAATCTGTGGGGATGTGTTACAGCAGCAACAGAAAACCTGCACATCATCTGTGGTGGATTACTTAGAGCCATAAAGGATTTGACTCTCTTCCTGTTGAGCGGTGGGTATGCTTCCCCTCCCTTGAATCTTGGCTGGCCTGGGACCGCTTTGGTTAAGGGGGGCAGCAGGTGTGAGGCTGTGCAAGATCCAGCTGGGGCTTTAAAGGCACTGGTGGCTGCCATCTTGGTTTCTGGGAGCCATGAGCTGCCATGTAAGAAGCTTGACTTTGCTGAGACGGGCCTGTTGTGAGGAAACCCAAGCTAGCCAGGTGGCAAGGCCACATGCAGGTAAAAGGATACCCAGCCAGTCCCAGCTCCCAGCCATTTGGGTCACCCCAGCTGAGGCCACCAACATCAAGGAGCAAAGACCAGTCATCCCCGCCATACCGACTCTGAATCCCTGACCCTCAGTGTAGTGAGATATAACAATAATAAGTTGTTCTGAAGTCATTGAGTCTTGGGGTAGTTTATTGTGCAGAAATGATTAACTGGCCCACCATCCCTGACAGCTCCCCGTCTCGGGGATCGCTCTCTTCTTTCAAGAGTTGGAGCATGAGGGCTACACATGCTGGATTCCAGAACCTAACGTCAGTATGGCTGTAGCATGAAGAGTCAGTGTCGGGGTGGCCATAGTTCACGTTTCTGCTGATCACCTGGAAGCCCCAAGAGACAGGGAAGCACGAGGATCCCCAAGATCAACTCAATGTCTCAAGTCTGCACCTGTGAGTCAGTAGCTGTTCAGCCAGCGAAGCCTGCCCTGTGCTCCGCCAGCTGGCCCGGGGCCCTTCCCACAAATCATGCAGATTGACCTCTCTGTCTAGACCCCTGGTCCCACCGGAAGGAAAGCTACTCTAGTAAGTGGCAGTTCAGCTAGATGGAAGGAAGCCACTCGTTTCTCTCGATGCACCCAAGGACTGCTTTACCAACATCCGTGTAAGCTGATGGGGTGTTCTCTTCTCTGTCCTCTTCTCCCCTGGGGTTACCGCACCCACCCCAGAGAACAGAGAAAGACTTTTCTCCACCAGCCGTGCCCCAACGCCCTGAGGCCAGCGACATTCCTAGCCATACCTGGGGTTGCTCCCAGGAAGCCTTGGGGACACTTTATGCAAACTAAGTAATGGATTCAACCAGACCCTGAGACAGCCACCAGTCTCCGTGGCCATACATGGTTTTGTCTTCTTGAAGGGGATCGAGGGCACAGGCCATGCTTGGACCACTCTATGTCCCAGTGGTACCCAGGGTGAGGCATCCGTGGACTCACGAAGGTTTATGGATGAAAAGCAGTCAGCATCTCGGAAAGGAGATCGTGAGTCCACATGTCAGAGCTAGGAGGGCCTTTTCAATCTTGTATTCTGGGTTTTTAAGACCTTTCTCAGCAGGGGCCCTTGGTTCAAATGAGATCTTATTCGATGATACACAGATACTGTTCTTAGAGCTGGGGCGGGATCCAGATATAAGACATACCCTCTCGGCAAGATGATAATCCCACCAGGATGCAGCAACAGGTAGAAGGAATGTCATCTTGGAAATCTAAACGCTTTGGGGGTAAATCTTGTTGCTGTGTGTCCTTGGGCAGTCTACTCAAGCTCTCTGAGGCTCCAATTCCACATTCATAAAGTGGATTTAGTAAAGGCCACCCTAGCTCTGTGGATGGAGGGGGACATGTGGCCGTGGGGCGTATTGTAAGTAGTGACACAGCGCTGGGCCTCCCACAGGGCTAACAGCAGCTCTCGCCCTGTGGTGGGCACCAGGCACCACATGTGCAGTGGGACTTCAGAGGTTCGTGGGCGCAGGACAGAATCATCAAGATCATCTCCTGCATCCTTCCTTCTCTCCGCTTATGGTCCAGATGAAGAAAGTGAGTTCCAGAAAGAGGTGTTCTCACAACCACACATGGGAGGTTGGGGCCACTTCCCAAACTTGAAACTGGCTTTTACTGAGAGGAAGTGAAGCGTTTCCTTCACTTTGTGACTTGTGGGGAACCCAAAGTCCCTGGATTCTCAAAATGTCTCCCCTGTCCCCAGACTACCGTGGAGGTGGAGACCCCCCACAGAACACATGCTGGGGTTAGAGCATCATGTCTGGATGTCAGCATCTTCATGAGAAGGACCACATGGAGGGACCCCAGAAGGAGCTGACCGATTGGATTCCACAGACTTCTCCAAGGCTCTAGAGGCTTGGCCCCCAGACACATCTGCCAGGCAGAAGGGAGATGCCTCTACACGCAGCGGTGTTCACTGACCCAGCTTACTGTTCCCCTTGCCTGGTCCCTACGTCCTGCACTAGTCCCTGGGGTACCTTGGACCCTCCGTCCTTGGAGAACCCTCTCCCAGTGGTCCCTCAGCTTCCAGGTGCAATCTTCTAAGGAGACCCCTTAGTGAGGAGGGGGGCCTGACAGGCAGGAGAGAGGAGCCAGGCTGTGCCATGCGAAGGGGCCGGCCAAGAGGATTTCCATGAGCTCTCTCAAGGTGGTTGGATCGACACATTTCATCACTTTCTATTGTCCCTGGGGCTGAGCCCAGTTCTGTTGGAGTAGTGCTAAGTAAGGAAGGGGGGGACACATGTAGACCCCAGCGCTGCTATGGCTCCACAATCATAAAATGAGCCCCCCAAGACTTTCCCCCAGGGCAGGTAGCCAACCCAAGTCAGCCCAAACCAAACCTGGCCCCTCCACGCTGGACTCCCCGTTTCTGTTCCTTGTCATTTAACTTCATCTTTCACACCCAACCCACCCACTTTGCCCAAACCAGCTCACCCTCACCCAACTGAATTGGAAGTCATGGCGTCTACGCAGCCAATGCACGGTATATGGTGAAACATGTTGTGCCTTGGTGTAGGTCTGTGTGCAGGGGCTACCAAGCCCTTGTTGCCCTCATGCTGGGGAAGTTCTGCCCCTAGGGGGTAGGGGAGGGGCACTCGGGGTTTAGGAGCCCCTCTCTCTATACGCTCCTCCCTCAGGCCCTCTAGTCTGTCCACCTAGCATCTCAGTGGGGTTGGGCTGAAGGTCAGGTGCCCGAGGCAGATCTGTGAGTTGTCTTCTCTGGGCTCCGCCTGGTTGAACAGTGAGCAGCACAGTTAGAAGACCCACACGCTTCCATGTCCAGTCCCGGGAGAGGGTCTAAGAGTCACAGTGAAGGAGAGACCCAGAGGCGCAGGGAGTCTTGAGACAGAAACACAGAGTCATAGAGAGACACACAGAGAGAGACGAGGAAAGACAGACAGGAAGTGTGACAGGGGCAGAGAAAGGAGGTGGGGAGAGACAGAAAGGGAACTGAAGAGGGGGGAAGAGGCAGGCGGGGTGAGGGAGGAGGTGACCAAAGGGGATCTAGGGTCTCACCGTGGACTCGGTGGTGCCATGTGGCCTGGGGCAAGTCGCAGGGCTTCTCGGGTTCCAGGAGGTGGTTCTAGGGTGATGGTGCCCCAACAGGGCAGGTCTCCAGGGCACCAGGGAAGCCGCAGGGAGTGGGGGGGGGGGGAGCCAGTGTATGGGGGGGGTGAGGGCAGGACAAGGTGGAGGGACTCTGCTGCCCGCCCCGCCCCCACAGGCTCTTTCTTCCCTTGAAAAGAGCAGCAATCATGCTCCTTCTCACCTGCAGGGTCAGTTCACACTTATGGTCAGGATGTGAGAGATTGCGTGGGTACTGTGTGTGTGTGTGCGTGCCGGCAGGTGCACATGTATCTTCAGGAGAAGTGAGTGTGAACGTAAGTGAGAGTGAACACAGTGAGTGCGTATATGAGCGTGTGCCTGTCTGGTGACGGGCGCGTGCCTGTGAGTGTGTCTGTACATCTGCCGAAGGAGATGGCTACACAGAGGTGGCCGCGTGGAGCTGGTGTGGGCTGAACCTGCCCACGTCACACTCACAGAAACTAACAAGTTCCTGGTGGAGGTCAGCGGGTGGGAGGCTCTTGGACCTTCAGAGGCGGCCCATCGAGCCGAGAAACTTGAGAGTCAGGAAGCAATAATGCACATTTATTTGGTGCTCCCAATTCACCAAGCCTTTCCTGAGTCCTCTGCTGAGGGGGCGGGGACTCACTTGTCCAAGGTCCCCTCAGGGGGCTGGGCAGCGCGGGGACCAGGACCCAGCCCTGCCGGCTCTCGCAGACGGCCCGCTCCCCTCTCCCCCGCCCCAGATCAGGTACAGAGGGCCACCGTGAGTGCCCACTGGTGTGGCTTGCGTTGCTATTTGTCCTGGGTGGGAGCGGCAGTGGGAAGCTGGCGTCGCCTGGGAAACCACGCTGAGTGTTCTCCGTCGTCTCGGTCCCTTCTCACACCTTCTCCGCAGCTCCTGGTCTTGCCTGTGCTTGGGTCCTGTGCCAAGTGGGTGCTTCCGAGCAAGTCCCTTCCCTCCTGGGGCCTTGGCTGCCTCATCTGTGAATCAGTGGTGCTGAGGGCTGAGCAGGGGGAGAGGGGGAGGTGGCTGGCGCGTGGTCGGTGATCAGTAAACGCAGGTGTATTAGAAGAGCTCAAGGCTCTTCCTCCGGCAGCAGGGGTGAGGCTGGGAAGGCAGAGCAGCTCCTCCACCCCGAAGCTATTTTGTGCTTCTCCCAAGGCCCACAAAACACCCGGGAAATCATGTCCAGTCCTCCTACTTCCTGGCCAGCTCACCTGCTGCTTCTACCTTCTGTCTCACACCATCCTCTGGCCTCACGGTGCCCACCCCTAAGTTGGCAAGGACAGAGGGGTGCCGAGCTCAGGGGCATGAAATCCTACGGGGGATAATTCACCTCTCGGGGTCCAGACCAGGGAATCCCTATCTTCCTTCATTGGTGGTCCTGGTCAACCCTTTCTGGCAACCGCCCCCCGCCCCGGGGACTCAGTTTCCCCATCTGTGACATGATGAGGTTGTTCCTTCTAACTCCGAGATCCCAGGGTCCCCGCTGCTCTTCTGGAATGCCACCAGACTAATGGGTCGTTCTGCACACGGTGTGGGTTCTCTCGCCTTTCCCCTCAGCGGGGAGTGGGCTGAGTGGACCCCAGGCGCTGTGGGGTGAATGTCACCCCCCGGCCCCCCTGAGCCAGTCTGTGCTGTGTGGGTTTGCATCTCTGGAGCCTTGCTTCCTCGTCTGCCAGATGGGAGTAACGATGGGCGCTCTGCCCAAGCCTTGTAGGGAGAGTGAGGCTTGCCGGCGACTGAGGAGGGAGTACCAGAGAGGGAGCACGTCGTCAGCAGGCACTGCGTGGAGGCTGGGAGGCGGCGGGTGAGGGCCGAGCGCCGCGGGGCCTGGGTCCCAGGGTGGCTTTGCCCTCCCAGCGGGGTGCTTTAGCCAAACGCTCTTCACACAACAAAACACTGAGCGCCCAGGCACTGATGGTGCAGGAGTGAACCAGACAGGCCCAGCCCTCTCGGAGCTGCCCTTCCGGCTGCCGGAGTGGCGCGGGAGCTGACGTGGGGATGAGGGACGAGGAGCCAGGGATGCGTCACTGAGGACGGAAACCCTCGGGGTCCCCACCCCAGAGAGCCAAGGAGTCGAGGCAGTCAGAGACCCTCTCCCCAGGGGTTTCCCACGGCTCTCTTCCAAGCCCCGGGGACCATAACTGGAAGAGTGGGGGGCAGAGCTGAGGCGCTCCGGGCCCCCCCTGTACCTGGCCCAGCCTGCGTGTCTCAGAGGCTGGGTTCTGCTTACTGTTGTGTTGAATGAACTCTGCAGTTACGGGAGGTTTGAGAAGTTCTGCTGAGGTCCAGCCTGTGCTGCCCTTGCTCCCTGTGCAGCCCGGGAAACTGAGGCCCAGGGGACTTGCCCACAGCCACGCCCGGCCGCAGGTCCAGTGGTATTCCCGCAGCATCCAGGCCCGTACCCTCCAGCCCCGGGTCGGCCCGTACACCCAGACGCTCATGGACACCTCTCCCCACCCGCCCCATTCTGTCAATTGATTAATAACGACATATTTGAGACAGTAGCGCAAATGAATTTCTGAATTGCGCCATTAGTGAGTAATTAATTTCTTTGCCCTGGGAAACGAAGATATCCCTGACGGGCATGTTATCTAAATCTATAAAAGAGGAGAAACGCTGAACAGGCAACTCCGTTAATGCAAACATTGATTTTTTATCCCCCCCATTTCCCTCTCTCCTGTGTGAGGACTTTCCTCCCTTACCATCCCTTCACTTTTTGGGGGGGCAGCATTCGTTTTTCCAAGGAGGGGTGGGGCCCTTGGGGAGGGAGAGGGCTGCCTTCCGTGCTAATCAAAAGATCACACGTGCTCACTGCTGCTAAATAATGTTCTTATTGGATGCTGTTAAGGACACGGTTGCTGTGGAAACACAGGATCTCGACACTCCGGGTTTGGATGCCGAACCTGGAAGACGAATTTTTCTGCTTGGAGGCCTGGAAGAGCCGGGACGAGATTGGTGGCGAGCTTGGGGGTCGTGCTGTGGACTTCCACACCGGGCCCTCCTCTAGGGAGTCCCCCAGGATTCCCGTGTCTCCGTGTGTCACCCATTCTTCCCGTACCACCAGCCCACCTGGCAGCCGGCACATTTCTCTGGCCTCCCTCACATGCTTCCTGGACTGCGGGGCTGGTCTCCGCTCTGACGTCCCTGACTGTGTGACTCTGGGCAAATCACTCAGCCTTTCTGTGCCCCAGGTCCCCGTCTCTAAGAGGGGATACTCGTGGTCCGAGGGTCTTCCAGGGGCAGGAGCAAACGAGTCACATCTGCTTTGGCTCTGTGGTCTGCCTCTGGCCAGCTATGTCCCTGGGCACGTCACAACGTCTCTGGCCTTTGACGTGTCTTTTAAATGGGGGTAATGCTGACTGTACAAGCAGGGTGACAATCCCTGTGGCATCTGGTGTCCTGGCATGGAAGAAGACGCTTGCTCCTCCGAAGGGGACCCCGGGTGCCGGGCTCACCTGGGCCGCACCTGCTACAGATGCTGCAGCCCTAGCTGCTCTGGGTTAGGCCCGGAAGCCACCTCATTAGCTCAGATTCCAGGCCCCCGTGGGCAGCCTTGTGCAGGCCTCTGCTCTGAGGTCAGAGACAAAGGCCGCTTGCCCCCTGCCTGGCTCCGAACACTAGCTCTGGTGGGGCACCGTGGCCCCGGTGACCCAGCTCAGCCCCAATTAGTGACTGGGAGAGAGGCCTGGCGGCTACCTGGAGCTCCCTGCACGCCCCGCCCCATTCAGGTCCTGGCGTCAGCACTGACTGGAAAAGCCTGCTCTGCCCCCGTCCTGCCCTTCCCCCAGCTCATTAGTGCCTTCTGGACCAAGGGCATTAGGATGTATGGGGCCCCGGGACAGTGTATCATCTGGCCACTGGCACGTATGCCTTCACTTAAGGCTGCACCAGGGTGTTTGATGATCAGAGGCCACCCATCGCTCAGGCTCCTTATCTAAAAGATGGGTTAAATAATCCCTACCCGCCTTGTGCTTGGATCACATTTAATGATGCACGAGAAAGGGCCTGCTGGACTCTAGGGCACTGAGAGCTCTGCGAGAGGCGGGTCCCAGTGAGTGACCCCCCAAAGCAGATGTCTGTGAAGCTGAACTTGACACGGTGCTGGTTTCTGGCTAAACCCTTGGCTTCTGTAACGATGGTCAGGTTTCCACGGGAACGACAAAACTCCACCCATGCACATGGGTGGGACGCAGGGCACTCTCAGGGGTGGAGGAAGGCTCGGTTGTTGCCTGGGCTCTGGGAGACTCTGGGCCGGGTGCCTCAGTTTCCCCATCCGTCGGAAGTCACGCGGATGCCAATTCTGCCTCCCTCGCGGTCCCTGTGAGTGGCTGGACAAAGGAGGCGGTTGCCTGTGGGTGCAGCCGAAAGGAGCAAACAGCACAGGCAAGGACCCCCAGGCTTCAGGCCCAGCTTTGCTCTTTCCTGGCTCTGGGGACCCGGCCAAGCGGCCTGGCCGCTGCACCTCAGTTTCCTCTTTGGCCAAACGGTGCGGTGCCATTGATGTCGCATGGCGTGAGGCTTAGCAACAAACGTGCAAAGTGCCTGGCGGACAGTGGGACATAGAAAAGGCAACGACTGCCACTGTCCGTGTTTCTCACCCTGAGGACGTGGCACAACTGAGGGGCGTCTTTTTGCTTCTCCCACAAGAGCTGTGCACCTGTGGACGCATTTGGCTTTGGTGCCCTGGATTGGAGACACAGGACTCCTGGGTTCCAAAGCTGGCCCTGGTCCTGACGAACCGTCATCATGCCCTGCCTGCCTGGCCCCAGCTGAGGGGGATGGGGCTGGAGCGCAAGGCGACGGGGCTTCCGCATGGAGACGGGAGGGAGAGGAGTTTGGGGCTGGCCCTTGGCTTGCATGTTCCAACCCGCCCCCCCCCCCCCCAAGAATAGCTTTCCCCCAGCGAACTGGCCCCAGATCCAGGAGTAGAGAGGTAAGTAAGCTGGGTGGGTCCACTACCCCATGTTAGTGATTGTTTTCTTTGTTATTAGCAGCTGGAACTGAGTTTCAGCTTCTAGGGGCAGTGGCTTTCCAGGGATTCTTGAGGTCCTGGGAAATTCCCCAGGGGAAGCTTTCACTTTCCAGCTGTGAGCTCTGATAATTCTCACTCCTCACAACTCCTGCCCTGGAGGCTCAGGGTGGGATGAGAAGAGGGCAGGGGCAGAACCTGGTTTAGGACCAGTGGTGTGCCCAAGTTGTGCGTGCAGGCACTGGCACTGACCAAGTTGGTCGCAGCAGATTACAGTCGGTGGGGCTCCTTAGGACACCAGTGCTAAAGGCTGGGCTGGTGGGGTAGGGCCTGGTAAGAAGGGCCACAGAGCCAGAGAATCTCAATGACCACTCCTCCTTCTCTCCAAGCTCCCCTCCCCCGGAGGGCAGAGCTCTGGGGCTGGGGAGCTGACAGCAGGCTAAGGGAAAAGGGCCCTAGGGGAATCAGGTCCTCAGGACCCTAGACTGAGCAGCCTTGGCCAGCAGGTAGTGGGTGAGTCAGCCTGGTGTGAAGGGAGAGTCGGGCTCCTGGGATCAGAGTCCGCACTTCTTAGAAAGTGCTCTCATACTTATCTGGGAGACCTGGGGCAAGAACTCAACCTCTCTGCACCTCAGTTTCCACATCTGTGAAGTGGGGTTCATAGTATCATATATCATAGGACTCTGGCAATGTGTGTAATAGGCATGCAAAATGCCCAGCATGGTGCCCTAGCACAGAGCAGCTACCAAATAAACAATAGTAGCTTTAATCCTTACAGAGATATTGTGAAGTTTTAAAATGATGATTCTTATAAGAGCACCCAGGTCAGTGTGTGACACTAAAGGGTCAAAACCTGTGGGTTTGGAAAGATAAACCAAGCTTGAGGTCCCAGGGAGACTTAGGGAGGAAGGAGGAAGGGGGTCAGAGGTTGGAGAGGGGGACTTCTGGAGGGACCAGGGTTCACATGGCCATTTCCTGGTCATGCAGGGCCTCCCTCTCTCCAGCGTGCCGACGCTTTGGGAAAAGAGGGTGTCTTCAGCTGGCAGAAGGATGGCAGATGGAAAGGACTACCATAAGGGCAGGGAATCTCCTCTTCCAGCCATGATGGATTTACTGAGACTGGACTTACCCTCCCTCCATAACCCTACAGAACTTTACAAAATCTATGAAACAACCATTTTCTGACATTGGACAGTAGGCAGCTCTTGACTGTGATTCTTGAGAAAAGGGAAGCAAAATGGTGGATTCCGTGGTCTTTCCAGCTTCCAGCCTAGAGGCTCTATTCAGACTGCAGTGTGGGGAGGGGAACCCAAGGAGAGCCTGGTGGACTCTCTCAATGGAGGCAATGGGTCAACACCCAAGGAGGCTGAGGCAGCTGGAACTTGTGGGGCAGAGAGCGGGGGACAGGAAGCTACGCTGAGAGAGAGCTTTGGAAATCTCCACAGGAATCCCCTAAATTATGTGGCGAAATCCTGAAATGTCCAGATTTAGGATGGAACTCCACAAGGCCACCAAAGAGTGAGCAAGGAGCTTGAAGCTGGACGATTCCCAGCTTACCACAGGCTAGAAGACATCAAAGTTCAGAGTGGAGAGTCCCTCTGAAGGGCCATGCGTTAGTATGAGCAAGCTCAGAGTAAAGGGCACTTAACTGAGTTTGAAAAAAAGACTTTAAGGATCAGACTGATGTGCAAATAACCTGACTGTACACCAAGACAAAGTCCAACATTTTTAAAGGACTACAGCAAGACCAAACCCTCTGCAATGTGAAACTTAACAATACTTGACAGGGATGGGGAACATTCCCAACTCTTTCTGTGATGACATATTATCCTTGCATTAAAATATAAGAAAAATCCAGACCAAATCCCCCAAGGATATTGGATTGAACATAAGATGCAAAAATCCTTAACAAGAGTTTAGCAAGTTGATTTTTAAAAATTACATTAAACAGTTAGTGTGTCATGAGCAGGTGAAGTTTATCCCAGAAATGCAAGGTTGGTTCAATATTTGAGAATTAATCAATGCAATTCACCAGACCAAGAGAGCCATTGGTAACCTCAATAGATACAGAAAAGACATTTGACAAAATTTAATATTCAGCCATGATAAAAATTCTTAGCAATGCAGAAATAGAAGAGAACTTCCTCAACCTAACAAAGGGCTACTATCATAATTAATGGTGAGTGATGAAAGCTCTCCCTGTAAGGTCAGGTCAAGGCAAGAATGTCCACTCATACCATTTTTATTCAACATTATATTGGAAGATGTAGACAGTGCAATAGGGCAAGAAAAAGAAGAAAAATTTGGAAAGGAAAAAAAAAGTCTTTGTTGGCATTTGCAACAAAAAACAACTTTGTTGTCTACATAAAAAAATTGTAACAGAATGTACCAAAAAGCTACTAGAACCAACATATAAATTAAGCAGGGTTGCAGCACAAAAAGTCAATAAACAGGGGTGCCTGGGTGTCTCAGTCAGTTGAGTGTCTGACTCTTGATTTCTGCTCAGGTCATGATCTCAGAGTTGTGGGATCGAGGATCGAGCCCCGCTCTGCACTGAGGGTGAAGCCTGCTTGAGATTCTTTCTCTCCCTCTCTCTGTCTCTCTCTCTCCCTCTACCCCTCTCTCCTGCTAGTGCTCTCTCTTTCTCTCTCTAAAATAAAAAACTAAAAAGTCATTAAACAAGCATCTGTTTTATTTCTATGTACTGGCAGCCCACAACTGGAAATTGTAATTTAAAAATCCATTTATAATAGCACAAATACATAAAATACTTGGAAATTAATCTAACAAAATATACGTAAGATTTATATGCCAAATACTATAAATTTGATGATGAAAGAAGATCTCAAAAAATATAACATGTTCATGGATCAGAAGACTTGATATTGTTAAGAAGTTACTTCTCAAACAGTCTATGGATTGAATGGAATCCTAATACAAATTGCATCGTACTTTCTCATTAATATTGAGAAGCTGATTCTGGAATGTATACAAGAGAACTACAAAGAACATAGAAAATACAAAGAACAAAGAATAGCCGAAGCTATTTTGAAAAAGAAGATCAAACTTGTATAACTTATACTACCATTTTCAAGAATTACCAAAGAGCTGCCATAAACCAAGACATAGATAAAGGAAACAAAATGGAGCAAACAGAATTAGATCCACACATAGGTGGCCAATTGATTTTTAGAAACAGACTCTTTTAAAAAGAGTTGTTTTAGGTTTGTAGCGAAATTCAGCTAAGGGTACAAAGATTTCCCATACACCCCCTGTCCCCACACATGCATAGCCTCCCTATTATCAACATGCCCCACCAGCAGAGTGGTACATTTGCTAAAGTCAATGAACCTCATTAGACACATAATTATCACCCAGAGGCCATAGTTTACATTAGGGTTCACTCTTGACCTACATTTTGTGGGTTTGGTCAAACTTACAATGACAGGTATCCGCCCCTATATGTATAATGATACATAGCCACCAATACAGCATCATACAGAGTGGTTTCATTGCCCTAAAATTCCTCCGTGCTCCACCTGCTCATTCCTTCCTTCCCGCTAATCCTTGGCAACTACCGATCTTTTTCATGTCTTTATACTTTTGCCTTTTCCAGAATGTCATGTATTTGAAAGCATGCAGTAGGTAGCCTTTTCAGATTGGCTTCTTTCACTTAGTAATATGCATTTAAATTTCCTCCATGTCTTTTCATGTTAGCTCTCTTTTTTTAAACACTGAATTATGTACCATGGTTTATCCATTCACCTATTGAAGGACATCTAGTCTGCTTCCAAGTTTGGGCAATTACGAAAGGAGTGGCTATACACATTCATGTGCAGGCTTTTGTGTATGTTTTCAATTCCTTTCGGTGTATACCAAGGAGCACAACTACTGGATCACATGGTAAGAATATGTTTCGTTTTGTAAGAAACCGCCAAACTGTCCTCCAAAGTGGCTGTACCGTGCTGCCTGCCCACTAGCAATGGAGAGAGGTCCTGTTGCTCCACACCCCCACCAGCATTTAGTGTTGTCAGTGTTCTGGATTTTGACCATTGTAATAGCGTGTAGTGATGTCTCATTGTTATTTTGGTTTGCATTTTCTTGATGATATAGGATGTGGAGGCCCTTTTCATATGTTTATTTCCTATCTGTATATTTCTTTGGTGAGGTGTCTGTTCAGGTCTTTCACCCATTTTTAAATCAGGTTGTTTGTTTTCTTATTGTTGGATTTTAAGAGTCCTTGGTATATCTTGATAACAGTCCCTTACCTGATGTGTCCTTTGCAAATATTTTCTCCCGTTCTGAGACTTTTCTTCTCATTGACAGTGTCTTTCACGGAGTGGAAGTTTTACATCTGAATCAAATCCAGCGTCTCAATTCTTTCATGGATTGTGCCCATGGACTTTTGATGAAGGTGCCAGGTAATTCATGGGAGAAAAGGGTCTTTGGCAAGGTGTCAGGAAAGCAGAGCAATTTTTCTGTGGAACCTTGGAGCATGTGCTGTCTGCTCCAGGATTCAGCTTCCCCATTTATAATGTCATTCTCCATCCTGGGCCTCTAACCCTAACTTGGGCACTGATTTACTTTTCCACCTTTTCTCTTCCCTAGTGGTCCCTCTCCCACCTTACTCACGGCTGGATTGGAGGCAAAGGAGGAAGAGTGTGGAGGAGGCAAGAGTCCCTCCTCTTCTGAGCCAGCCTGTGGTTCTCAATGCCTGGGGTGCAAGCCTGAGGCTGACAGTAAGAGGCAGTAACAGGACCTGGCTCAGTGCATTGATTGGTGACTGTGATTGAGTCATTAAGTCATGGTTGCAGAGGACTGGGGCTAGATGATTTTTGCAAGGCTGGAACGAGAGAAGAGGCTTTCAAAGGGTGGGGACTATAAACATCTTCCTGTTGAGGTCCTGACCAATGCTAAAGTCTCTTTGATAACACGCCAGACAATCCTCTGCTTGATTACTTCTACTGATGGGGAACTCATTCCCTCTTGAAGCATTGTTCCATGTGGCATCCATCTAACGGGTAAATAGGTTTTGCTTGCTGTATCTGTCAGGGTCCCAGCAGGAGAGAGATAGACCTTGAGGGAACTACTCGCAAGGATGTAGCAGAGTGTGCATATGCTCCAGAGAGAGGGAATGTCTGAGATAGTCCATCAAGAATGCCAGACAAGAGGTTATGGTTTTCACAGACACTGGGCAGCCATGAGAGGTTTCCAAGTGAGGGAAAGCTACAATTAAGTCTGTGCTTTATAAAGATCGCTGTTGGGGCACCTGGGCAGCTCAGTCACTTAAGCATCCAACTCTTGATTTCAGCTCAAGGTCATGATCTCACAAGTTCGTGAGTTCGAGCCCCGCATCAGGCTCTGTGCCGACAGCTCAGATCCTGCTTCGGATACTCTCTCTTTGCCCTACCCCCTGGCTTGTGCTCACGCTCTCTCTCTCTCTCTCTATCTCAAAATAAATAAATAAATATTAAAAAATTATTTAAAAAAATGAAGACTGCTGCCTGTCATACAAAGGAGAGCCCATTGGGGAGCACGAGAGGGCACGGGGAGGAGGTGAGGCTGGAGACGCAGAGGCCGTTAACAGGCTGTTTTAGTAGTTCAGGTGAGAGATGGTGAGGGCAGGGCTCTGGCTGCGATGGTGGACGAGCCGGAACGGGAGGATAGGAGAGCTTCAGCGGAGCGGGGGGACTTTGGTGAGAGTCGTGGGGGTGGGGGTAGTCTTGGAGGGGCGTGGGCTGGGGCTGCAGCATGCAGGCAGAAGGAATGTGACTAGAGACTAGAAAGACAAGTGGCCTTTCTGGAGGGAAAGCTGGGGTGCTGAGGAGGAGCCTGTCATAGCCCACGCCTCTCTCGGAGCTTGTGTCCTCAGACCCCCTGACCCCCACCTCGGCGCTGGGCCAGGGAAGCTGCGCCCTCGGGGGATCAACCCTGCGCCGTACCAGAGCCGGTTTACTGGCAACACTGGTTTGCAAGAACCAGGCGTGTCTATGTCTTTCCGGTGACCTGTTCAACGGTCTCATGTTGGCAGCTCGCAATCAGCCGTGGTGACAGCGTTTACACCGTGGGAATCGGCAAACATTGCACATCAGGACATTTCCGCGGGCTCTTTCCCGTCGCTGTTTGTTAAACATCAGTATACCACTGACGCCACAGAACAGGGGCAGCCGAGCCGTGCCTCCGGCCACCGGGTCATTTGCCAGGCAAACGGCTGCCCAACTGTGGCCGGACGGAGCTGCACCGGCCACCTGCCCGGAACAAGGCAGACTGGTTGCAAGGTAGACGGGTCTGTATGTTGGGGGCCCTCCCAGGTCCAGGGAAAGGTGGAGGCTTTTGGGGCCCTCCCTGCCCTAGCCCCAGGGCGCTCTCACACAGCCTTGAGATAGCCAGAGGAAGTCAGGAGAGGGGATTCTGTCCCTTTTAGCATTTGGAAAAACGAAAGCCCTAGATGTCGGGCGATTGGCCTGACACCATTCAGTTCTTTAAAACCACCCCCGAGCCGAAGACATTGTACATTACCAGCACCCCAGAAGCTCCCCTCCTGCTTCCTCCCTGATGTTTCCCTCCCCACAAAGTGAGCCTCTGTTCCGACTCTGTCTCCTCAGATTAGCGCAAGCTGGTGCGGAACTTTGCATAATCGGGATCACGCAGGGTGTTCTGGTCCGTGTCCTGCTTCTCTGGCCCAGCGTGGTCTGTGAGCCTTGAGCGTGACGCGCACAGCAACGGTTCACGGGTTTTCACGGCTGCGCAGTATTCCACAGCGTACCCACTCTCTGTTCGCGGATATGTGCCTCGGTTCCAGTGTTTAGCTGTTGCGTTCTGTTGCTCAGAACATACTAGGAGGTGGATTTTGTTTTTAATGTTTATTTATTTTTGAGAGAGAGAGAGGGAGGGAGAACGGGTGGCGGAGGGGCAGAGAGAGAAGGAGAGAGAGAATCTCAAGCAGGCTCTGTGTTGTCAGCTCAGAGCCGGACTCTGGGCTCGATCTCACAAACTCTGGGATCACGATTGGAGCCGAAATCAAGAGTCGGACACTCAACCAACTGAGCCACCCAGACGCCCCCCTAGGACGTGGATTTTGGAGACCACGCATGTGTTTCTGCTGGGTGTGTGCTTAGGGCCGGCGTTGTGGGATTTGGGGACAGTTTAATGCAAGTTTCATGCAACAAATCGTCCCTTTGATGTGCAAGTTCCTGAATGAGACTCCCCAGACTAGACAGAACTTCTCTCTCGGGAGCTCCCAGCCCAGCAGAGAGTGTTGGGGGGCTCAGGAGGGAGCAGGCACCTTTGGCAAAAACCGGTCAAAAACAGAGGTGCCACAGAGGGGGAAGAACACGAGCTCTGGGGGTTCGCAGGGCAGAGCCTGTGTGGGGATCTGTGTGGGGAAATGGGCAGGTCTGGAGGAAGGGTTTTGGGAAAGGTTGGATCCACGGAGATGCGAGGCCGGGTTTCCAGGCAGGGGACTGCAAGGGCGCAGGTGTGGAGGCAGGTAAACCGAGTGAATCGGAGGGAAGTGTTTCCGTCTGGCTGGAGAGCTGGGTCTCCGTGGGGCAGGCGGCTGCTACTTAGGGTCTGGCCGCTGATCATGAAGGCGCGGAGCACAGCCCCTGAGTTTGGACGTCTGTCCTTAGGACCCGACGAAACGTAAGGCCTCCAACAGGGGCAGGCGGGGAAGGATTGTGGGGGTACGTGTTTGCAGGGGGGCTGGGTTCAGGGAGGGGCACCAACATAGCCTGGACTCAGGACTGAAATGGGGAGAGGGGGGAGAAACGGTGATCCTAGGGGGCCCCGCAGAGCTTGGGCCTCATGGGAAGGGTGCAGGAGGCAGAAACCTTGCAGGGGACACAGGAGCCTGTATGACCGAGCGGCCCCGGGAGGCCAGACCCTGGGCAGAGGAGCTGGACCCATTCAGGCTGCCCTCCCTTCCGTGACCTGCAGTTTCTACAGGGCAGGAAGAGGGAGGGGCGGTGGGCAGCCTTCAACTTCCTTCTGATTCACCCTTCAGTCTGGGATCCCTTGGACTCTCTTCCCTCCCCTGAGGGAGCAAGGTCTCCAGGCCCATTGCAGAGGTGGGTAAACTGAGACAGAAACCATGAGGGAAGGGTCTGATGAATTTGTCAGGAATCCGGAGGCCGGGTCTCTGTTCTGCCCACCTTCCCATCATGCTCAGGGCCTCTTCCACATGGAAAAGGAGAGGCCAGGCGGGGGGAGGGGGGAGCAGAGAGGTGGGCCCCCTCCTCCAGACCCTGCCCGTTCTCCACCTGCTGCTCCGTCCTGGGGCCCGAGATCTCACCGCAGACAGCACACGGTGTCTGGGAGAACCCAGGCTGGGGGTGCTTGTTGATGAACTGAGTGGGGGCAGGAGGGAGGCTTGCATTTAGAATCGGGAGACTCGGCCCAAGTCCCAGCCCCTGCTTCCCCCTTCCGAGTGGGTCCTCCCTCCCTGGGCCGCAGGTCTCGAGCTATCTTTATCTGTTCCTGGGGGCAGCACCACTGACTCTGAGGCCAGGCCTTCCTCGCAGGGAGGGGTGTGGGATGATTAAAAGGGCAATGGATGGGGGAAGCCTTGGGGCGCCTCCAGCACCAGGGAGAATTAGAAGTCACCTCACCCTCTCCGTCTAGCACGTCCAGCCTCACGACTGATGGCAAGCATTGCTGATGACATTAAAAACCGCGCCAACCACACCGGTGCTGCGTACTAAGCTTTTGCTTTCATCCGAAACGCCCTCCCTCGGGGACTCTCGCCCCTCTTCAGGACATGCAAGATTTCACATCCTGATGGACAAAAGGGTAAACGGAGGCAGAGCACCACTGTGTGACTGATTAGCCAAGGCCAGCGAGTCAGTCAGAGGGGGGCCAGCTCTGTAGGCTCCCAGCCCAGTTATGGGCCCCAGACCAGGCTGTCTGTGCCCCTTCTCGCATGATTCTAGCCCCCTGGCCCTTCCTGGTGCGTCCCACAGCTGCTGGCCTTAGCCTAACGGGCCCGGGACTGGTGCTGACAGGCTTGGGTTGAAACCCTTTCTACACCCGCTCGCTGTGTGGCTTTGGGCAAGTTGTGTCCCCCCCCCCCCCCATTCCCCCGGCCCCGTGCCGAGCCTCAGTTTTCCCATCTGCCGCACTGGGGTGTCTGATCCTCTCAGGATTGTGGTGAGGGTTAAGGACTTTGGTGGGAGTGCCAGTCCAGGCTCTGGACATTGTCCAGACTCTGAGCTACACACCCAAGTGTCTCCTTCAGGCCGGAACTCGGCCAGCAGGGGGTGGAGGGTTGCTTTTTCACTCGGGCTCGGCTGCAAAGTCATCCGTGGCCTCCAGCGCCAATTTTCCAAAAGCTGCCCTTTGCGCGTGTGAGCAAGGAAAGTAATCGTGTGCGTGTGTGTGTGTGTGTGTGTGTGGACTGTTTAACCAAGGCCAGTGGTGAAGTCTCTTTCTGCATGCAGGGTCCCCAGGCGACAGTTAACAGCATGACAGGTTGTCCACGTTGGGGGCCCTAGCCTGCCTGCCTCCCGACCACAAGCTGAGTGATGAGTAAACCAAGGCCTGACCCTCTCCTCCATAGCCTGTCTGGTCCCCAGTCTCACCTGCTGAGCTGGTTCCAGCTCTTCGGGCCTCTAGGAGGAGGAGCTGTTTCCCCACAGTCAGCACCTGAGCAGGACTTGACCCCCTGGCCGCCCACCTGAGCAAGTGGGAACCCTGGAATGTAGTTCCCGGCCTCTACTCCCCGATCCCATCCTCCTGTCCCTTCTCCCCCTGAGCTCTGCTGGCCAGGCACCTGTCCCTGCTCGAGCCCTTTGGTGGCTGCCTCCCCATGTGCCCTTGTCAACCTCTGAACAAATCTGCTTCCTGTCACCCTTTTGTGGTCCATGCACCAGGCACTGGCTTGGGAGGGGCTCGATGGTCCCACACTCCCTCCTGCCACTGGGCCTTTTATGTGCTGTTCCCTCTGCCTGGAATGCCTTTCCCCTTTGTCCAAATTTTATCCCATTGCCCCCTTATTCTTTATGTGTCATCACAAATGTCATTTCTGGAAAACTTTCTCCGACCTCTCTTGCTAGGCTGAATCATTTCATGTTCTCCATTTCCTGTTCTTACAGCTCTTGTACCTGTTTAGAGCACTTACCCAAATTTGTACATCTCTATTCATTGAGCGACTGCTCCTCTAGTGCCTCTAGGGTGTTGGCCCCGTGAGAGCTTACTGTCTGTGGTGCCCAGCATCCAGCACGGTGCCCAGCGTCCAGCAGGTGCCTAAACGTCCAGCACGGTGCCCAGTGTCCAGCAGGTGCCCAGCGTCCAGCACGGTGCCCAGCACTGAGCCTGGACTCATGGGATCAGCCAGTGAACAAGCCAATGAATGAATGTGGCATATGTTACTGCTCCTGCTCTATAGCTTGAAAACGGAGGCACAGTAAGGGGATGTCACTGGGCCAAAGTCCCACTTATTAGAACCGGAAAACCAGGGCTAATATCATCTGGTTTCGCCCCCTACCTGGGAGCAGGATCCCTACTCACAGGTACCAATCTCTGCTTACCTGTTACCACACACAGGGGTTTTCCTTCCTTAAAGAGAAACAGGGGCCGCAGTGAAGACTTGATGTCTTTGCTGCATCGGTCTGTGATGCCCAGACGTCCCTAGAGCCTCTCCTGTCGTTTGTGCTGGATTATTGGGACTTACTGTCCGGGAAGACGGTGCATCGGGCTTTCTGGCTGGCCCCTGGCATGCCTGGTTCCATGCATCCATTTCCAAACTCAGCCTAGAGAGGAAGATGCCACCCCACCCGGACTCACCCTTTCCTCCAGGCCCTCTTCCCGGGTCCTGTGTACCTCTTACGGGTGGTTCAGGCCCCACCTCCTCCAGGAAGACTGCAGGGCCTGCTCCCTCCTTTGGGCAGTCTGGGGCTCTCCCCATGCCCTACAAGAACAAGGGAAACAGAAGGAAATGTAGGCACCAGCTTGTGTCACCTGATCCGTGAGTTTACAGAGGACCAGAGAGGAGATGCGACCTGCCAATATCACATAACTGATAACTTGCTGACTTGGGGCCGTGATGCACTTTTTTTTTTTTTTTAATTTGTGCACTTTTAATTTGATTTTTTTTTTTGGTTTGTTTTACCATCTTTGAGGACGAGGGAGAATGAACAAACTCTGGAAATGTGGTAATAGACATCAAAGATCTTTTTGAGCAGAATGCATCCTTTGGAGCCTAAGGTTGCAATTTGAAACGGGTGCAAAGATTTATGTACAAGGATGCTCATCACAGCCTTGTTTATGAGGGCAAAAAACTGGAAATAGCTTGGAGGTCCAACGCAGAGATTGGTTAAATAAATTATGGTGCATTCATGTGATGGAATACCATACAGCCATTAAAAATGATGGCCCAGTAAAAGAATATTTAACGACATGGGGAAATGTGCACAAGATATTGTTCGGAAGGGGAAAAAAAGCAGGTTGCAAAGCAGCATGCTCCATATGCCTCTGACTTTGCTCAAACAATTATTAAAGAAGATGGTCCAGGCCCACCAGGGTTATTTATGATACTGTCTCACTGCAAGGCACCCGCCTCATTAATTCCTATTTCAGTGTGGCTTCGGTGGAAAGCACGAGAATTTAATGTCTGAAGGTTTGATTCTGAGTCTAGTCTGGCCATCTAGCAACCGGGCGACCGTGGAGCTGTGGGCCTCGCTTTCCCTCATCCGTGATATGGGAGTAAGAGCATTCACGTGAATGCTGTCGGGATTGCAGAGATAGCGTGTGCATGTGTGAAGCATCTTGTAAACCGTATGGTGCTGCACAGACATCGAGAGCCCTGGGGATATTGTTCCCT
This sequence comes from Panthera onca, assembly GCF_046562875.1. Taxonomy (NCBI): domain Eukaryota; kingdom Metazoa; phylum Chordata; class Mammalia; order Carnivora; family Felidae; genus Panthera; species Panthera onca. The sequence goes on along the minus strand of NC_138349.1, from coordinate 55,939,553 downwards.
AATGAAACTGAGGACTCCAGGAGGGCCACGGGAGATAACGCTCCCCCCCTGCCCATGCCGTCACTCTGCGGCCAGCACAGCGCCTAACACGCCGATGCGCACAGGAGCACAGGTGCAATCACCCACCGAAACCCCAGGTCTGCCCCTACCCCTTCTGGACATCTCTGCCTGCCCTGGGCTGGGCTCAGCATCCCCCAGGGGGAGAGGGAATGGAGCTGTGGGTGATGCTGAGTGCCGGCCCTGTTTGGGTGGTCTGTTTGGGTGGAGCTGTGTGGGGGGGGGACACCAGGGGTGGCTCCGAGGCCAGAGCCAGCCAGGAGACCATGGTCCTCTGCCCCCAGGACCACATTAGCCCCGTCTCTGCCTCCCCAGGCTGGGAGGAGCGGGGGTTCACTGGACAGCAGCGGTACCTGCCCTCACCTGTGGGGGCTTGTCCTGCCCACTACAGGGCGGGATGAGCCAGCCGCGCCTCCCTTCTGAGTTTTGCTGCTAGGGAAGTGAGCCCTAGCCCAAGCGGTCGGGACGTGACCTGCCCTGAATCCTACAGTTGCCGATTTAGACCCAGACTCCAGGCTCTTCCCACTGGCCCTCCCCCGCTGCCCCTGGTGAGGGAGGGACTTCCTGCCAACCCCATCAGAAACTTGGGGTTTCTTCGAGGCACGCAGAGGGCACATCTGGTTCCTTCTAGCATTCACTTCCTTTGTCTGGGTGTTCATGTTTCCACTCTGCGCCGGCTCCAGACTAGAGTCTGGAATTGGGTTTTTGTTTTTCTGGTAGGGTGATAGACAGATACGACCTTTCCTGCCCATGGGCAGGGGTCCCAATGTGGAGAAAAGATACTGTAGGTGCACCCGTTCCCCTACCTGCTGTCCTGTGACCAGTGATGACCACTGCAGAGACTTTGGTACTTCTCCCGGTCCCTCTTTCCAGTGACTTGCCAATGAGGGAACAGAGGACTGATCCCTGCCTCAGATAGAACAACTTTGCTGTGCAATGATTTACTCCTCAGAGCTTCCCGGTCAGGCCGGGCCAGCTCCTCCCCTTTCTATCCTGTTCCACCCCCTCATGCAGGGTTTCCCAGAGAAGCACTCCTGCCATGGCCTTGTGCCTCTGAATCCCTGCCTCAGGCTCTGCTTAGGGGAAAACTTACATGAGACAGATGGGGACCTGGGACATGCTGTATCTAAATATATCTAAATATAACTCATGTAAACACTACTCATGGAGGCTCTGAGCTTAAATAGAACAGTCTCCAAGCATATTGTTTTTGGAGAGAGAAAATAACTAGGCTATGCCAGAAAGCCCGGTAAAGACTGGATTAAAAGTGAAACCTGGAAATTCTCTGGCTGAATAAGCCTGGCCAAAGCTAACACACGTTCATGCAGATGTCCATGGCCAGGAGGACAGGGTCTGAAGGTGGGTGTGCTGCACACAGGGAAAACCAACCGAATTCAGGCCCGATGGATCCAGGTGGCACCTACCGGACCCCAGCCTGTGGGACAGGGAGTGCAGGTCAAGCCTGTGCCAGCCTCTGGTGGCTGCTTCCCAGCCAGCACCCCAGCGGCTCCTCCCAGATCTTGCTACTAGAACCCACAGGGAATTCTCCCGATCACAGGGACTGGCTTGTGGCTCAGCACTGAGTGGAAGGCTTTTGGCCTGGTCACTTCCCATGTCCTTTCAAAGCCTCCTCCGGGAAGCCCACAGGGCATGCTCCCTTCACTAAGTGTCTCCAGTCCTGACGGTAGGCAGGCTTTAGCTGAGCTGGCTCATTTAGGAGCAGCTGGAAACAGGGGTCCCTAGAGGATGGGACACTTATTGGACCCACCTGGGTGCACAGGATGGGCACACAGTAGAAAGCAGACACTGGAGAAATGCCCACCTTCAGGGTGGAAAGACCTGGGCCGTCAGACATCAGACATCCCCCAAGCTCCCATTCATCCTTCAGGTCACAGCATAGATATTCCCTGTCTCAGTCATCACCTGTGACCAGATATTCGGCATCGGTTGCTCTGACGGCTGGAACGCCTGGTCTTGATCTGTTGTATCCTAGCGCTTGCTACACAGCCGGGCACGTAGAAGTTGCTCAATAAACGCTTCTCCAGAAGTGGCCCACCCCGAGTTGAAGGGTGGACGCTCCACATGGGCGGGTCCTGTGTCTTTCTCACATATGTGCCAGGCCAGCAGCATACAGTGAGAAGGTGCCCGTCAAGGGAGCCAGGACACCCCGGGGTGGCAGGGCGCAGAGGCCAGCTGTGGCCACCTCAAGGAATGAGGCTTATTTGAGGATATCCGTGGCCACGTGGAGGGTCAGGATTCCACTGACTGAGCCCAGTAACACGGGCTATCCCTTCCTGTGAGCACTCACTGATTCCCAGGCACCGGACTAAGCATCTCGTACACACTATTTCACGTGTGCCGTGGACGAGGGCTGGCGTTCACATCTACCCCCTCTGTGGGCAACAGCCCATCTTCACTGTGTCAGGTCTTAGAAGAAGGGCAATTCCAGGCCCTCCCCATCAGACACTGAGGGGATAAATCTTTCCTCGTCCCCCGCTAGGTAGGGACGGTCAAGAGGCGAGTGGAGATCCAAGTTGACTGCCGGGACACCCTCCCCGATTTGGATCCGCAGCGGGTGAAGGTGGGTTGGCCTGCCCAAGGTGGGTCCACCGGGCCCGCAGGAGTGAGGTTGTGAAGGCTGGTCTGGCTGCACTCGAAGCTCTTAGCCGTGAAGCATGGAGCAGCCGGCCTCACCCAGATCGAGAAGGCTGCCATGGTCCTGGGGCAGTGGAGGGCCTGTGTTATCTGTCACCCCCTCAGCAGGAGTTCCGAGATGGTGACTCAGCTGCACGGCCCTGTGTTTGCTTCTCTCCATGACGGACCGCTTTTCCTCCTGTCTGATGAACTGTGGCCGGGTGCCCAGGGAGCAGAGCACTGCCACGTGAGGTATGGCTTCCCCTGCTGGAGGGGCAGGTGGGGGGTGGGCTGGGGTGGGGCAGTTCACACTGAACAACCCCGCTTTCATTGTGGTGGGTGGGACTCATGCTGGAAATCACCGTGAGTGGAGACAGACGTGTGCGGGAGCGGCCAGGAGGCTGTGGGTGGCCCAGCCAGTCATGGGATGGAAGGCTGGGGGCCCAGAGAGAGAAGGAGTTCTCACACATGTGGCCCTCTCCCCTCCAGGGCTCCGCCGGGGCCCCGGGGCCCACGAGCTGTGCCCTCCTCACGGTGACACAGCCCAACCCCACCGCAGTCTCCCGGTCTCCCCATCTGGCCCCAACACCCCCATTAATCACTGGGTAAAAAGCCTTGGCTTTCTTAAGCGGGAGGCGCTTTGTGGGACATTACCTAAGTTATAATCCAATTACACAGTAATTACATTGGGATGGCTCTATAACTACAGCATTAATTAACTTTGATGGCTCCCATAAATTATGTGGGAGACCGATGGTGGGGAGAGAGAGGGTGGGTGTAGTCCAGTGGGTGGGAAGGTGGGGCTGAGTCGTAGCCCTGGAGTCAGGAGCTCTCTGAGGGATGGTAAAAGAGGGAGAAAGGTCGTTAACACACTCCACGGCCCCTCAAAGCATAGTCTTCAGGGCTGGGTGCATCTCCAAGGTCGACCACCCCAAATGTGCCCCCTCACTGTGCTTGAACCTTTTTGCTGGGATGTGAATGGCACCTGCACCAAAAAACCAACCACTGTCTCTTAAGGCAACGCCACGTGGCGTAGGACTAGTATGGGCTTTGGGACTTTGGCCAAAGTCCTGCCCTTCCCTGAACTTCAGCCTTGCCGTCTGGAAAGGGGCAGGGGCAGTCTGCCTTACATGATGCTGTGAGGCACAGACGTGATGTGGACACACAACCTCTCGCCCAGTGCCAGCCAGTAGAAACATAACGTGTGCCGCCAATGTGAGACACATATATCATTTTATATTTTCTAGAGGCCTCGGTAAACAAGTGAAAAGGAACAGGTGTAATTTGTTTTAATATATTTTACTTAATCTGGTAGACCCAAAATACTATTTTAAGACGTAGCCAATGTAGGGGCGCCTGGGTGGTTCAGTCCGTTAAGCACCCACCTCTGGATTTTGTCTTAGGTCATGATCTCATGATTTGTGAGATCGAGTCCCACACTGGGCTCTGCACTGACACTGTGGAGCCTACTTGAGATTCTCACTCTCTGCCCCTCCCCCATTCTCTCTCTCTCTCTCTCTCTCTCTCTCTCTCAAAATAAATAAACTTAAAAAAACAAAATGTAATCGATGTAAAGAAGTGTTAATGAGATATTTTGCCTGCTTTTTAAAATATGAAATCTTTGAAATCTTGGGGCGCCTGGGTGGCTCAGGTCATGATCTCACGGTCTGTGGGTTTGAGCCCTGCCTCGGGCTCTGTGCTGACAGCTCAGAGCCTGGAGCCTGTTTCCGATTCCACGTCTCCCTCTCTCTCTGACCCTCCCCCGCTCATGCTCTGTCTCTCTCTGTCTCAAAAATAAATAAACATTAAAAAAATTAAAGAAATAAATAAAATATGAAATCTTTGAAATCTAGTGTGTAATTTACAATTACTGAGCAGGGCTCAATCAAGTGCTCCGGAGCCACATGGGGCTGGCACGTGAAGTGTGCTTGGCAAACAGTCGACGACACTCAGCGCATCCCCTTCTCCATCGCCGAAGCCTACAAAGCCTGTCCTCCACTGTCCCTCTTAATCTCTGAGACCATCTTTCACGCTGGGGGGAGTGTCGCCCACGTTTCCTGGAGCCTCAAAGTTCTGTCGGTTGAGCGCATTCAAACCACGATCAGGTTGTCTCTTCCAGCTTTCAAAACACATCCTGAATCTGACCACTTCACCACCACCACCTTCTCCACCTCCACCGTCCAGGCTACCTCGGTCTCTCCCAGGATCCCAGGACGGGTCCTACCAGTCTCTCTCCTCCTGCCATTCTCTACCGAGCAGAAATAAGAGCCTCGGTCAGATGCCATCCCGGACTCGTCTCTTATATAGGTTGCCCCCAAAGCAGGGGCTGTGACAAGGACTTGGGAGCAGCTAGTGGATGGGGGAGGTGGGCCCAGGCAGCATCGCTGAAGTCTCTGGAGACAGAAGGAGAAGGAAGAGGGGCTGACACGACAGTGTATTGTTATGGTTGCTGTTGTGAGGCACGGGGACTCCATTCTGCCGGATTTCCAAGAAACATGCAGAATGCCCTCCTGGATTGTCCCGGAAGGATGGGACTTGGGCCCATTTATCCACTGGCTCTGTCCCCGCTGGTTTAGGGTGGCTTTTCAGGAGTTAATTCCCTTGCTTTTTAGGGTTAAGCTCCCGTGCAGGCTCAGGGGGCTCCCCCAGGATCAGAGAGAGCCCCGGAGCAGAACGGGGCTGGGGGGGGTGAGCCACATGTGATTGAGGGGGGCCCTGTCGGGTGGGGTGCACCAGGCTGAGGCTGGGACCAGAGGGGTGCCCTGATGTTGATGTCAAGGGGGCAGTGGAGGTGGTGAGGGGCGGGGGAGGAGGTGGGGGTGGTGAAGCGTGTCTGCCCCACCTTTGCGAAATGTTTCAGAGGCCTTTGGTTGTGCTTAGAATAAAATTGAGCCTCTTTATTTAGCCAAATAAAATTTGGCCATTTGGCGTGGCCTTTGAAGCTCTGCCCGATCCCGCTTCTAAGTACCTTCTCTACTCCCCCCCTCTCCACTCTCTCCACACCCCCTACCCTCCAGCTTTGCTGGTCTTCTGTTAGTTTCTAGAAAGTTCTCAGCTCTTTCCTGCCTTAAGATTCTGTACTAGCTGTTCCTTCTGCCGGTAGTGCTTTGCCCTGGTCGGTTGCATCTGGCTTCTCCACCTCCCAGTCTCGCGTCCCGTGTCTCCCGCTTCCTTGACCCTCCCGCTTGAAGCTGCTGTCCTACCACATCCTCCTCCTTCCATTTCCTCACAGTTCTCGATAATTCCTGAGGTTATCGGATTCAGGTTTTTCCAAACTTGCCAGAGGTGAAACCCACAAAGCATGATCCCGGTCCCTCTTTTCAGAGGTGTCCCCAAGCACCTCGTATAGAGTATGGCACTCAGAAGGTGCCCAGGAAATGTTTCTTGACTATTTGGGTGGCCTGACTCCCCTCTTCTCCTAGACACTCCACCGTGGACATCATCTGTGTGTCCCCCAAGCAGAGGGGAGCTGTGACCTGAGCCCTGGAGGAGAAGAGGAGGTCTGTCCCCTCCTTGCCCTGTGCACCATGCCTCTATTAATGTAGCCTGAGGTCCCGCTGGACTTTCGACCTACATACGGTGCTGAGGACGGATAGTAACTGAGGTTGACCACTGTGGCCTCATACTCTTGGCCTGGTGCTGGGGTGGGAGAGCTTGTGGTTAATGAAGGAGCAGGAGCCACAGAGACGGGGATAGCCCACAAACTGGGGAGATAAGAGGGACAGAAGGCAGTTTCTGGAAGACCAAACTGTGATGGGAGGGGGACGTTCTGAGGTCCTTGGAGAGTGGTAACGGGGCTTCATGGAACCAGCTGCCCCTGGACCAGAGAGGTCACCTTCCCCTTTCACCTCTGTTCCGCCTCCTGAGAACAGCCTTTGTCTTCCTTCAGTGGTTCATTTAAGGCTGAGCTTGGCACCCACCACTGACTTCCCCCAAAGAATGGCTCACCCAAGGGTATCAGCGGGCAACGTGGACTTTGCTGGAGATGTTATGAGTGCAACAGCAGTCACTTCCTCAGACCCACCGGTGTGGCTCTAAGGAAAGACCCAGGCAATACCAGTGTGGGTTGGGATTTGGAGCAGCTGGGTCTCTCCCTCCCACTGATGGGGAGTGAACTTGTACAACTACGTAAAAAACTGGTCTGCAGTGTCTCCTAAAGCCAAACTTCGGCTTACTCTGATCTGGTAATTCCACTCCTGGGTATACACCCAACAGGCATGTGTGTGTGTGTTCAACAGAAGGATGCTCAGGGCAGTTGTATACATAGTAGTCACAAATGGCACCCCCCCTCATGCCCTCCCATGCAGAATTGATAAGTAAATATTCCACAGAGAAGAGAATGAAGAAGCTATAGTTGTATGCAACAGCCTGGCTGAATCTGGTAGAGAAAACGTTGAGTGGAAGAAGCTGGAAGCCACAGTTCCCCTGTACGCGTCTGCCTACGTGATAACGCCAACAGGTGAAAACAGGCTGGTGCTAGAGGTCAGGACGGTGGTGAACTCGTGGGGCAGGAAGGGCTTGGGGGGGGGGGGTGGGAGGAAGGCTTCTGGTGCTTGTTGTGTCCGGCGTCCTGATCTGGAACCTATACTTTGATCATTCCAGAGAGTCTGCACTGTGTGTGGTCCCCTGGACCACGACCGTACGATTGAGCACTTTCTATGTGTTACACTTCATTAGGAATCTACTAGAAAAGGACCGTTAGCCAAGTCTTCTTTCTCCTCCTCTGTCCTGGCTCCACTGGGTCCCCTAGTTGGTTTTGATCTCCTCTTTCCCAGCCCAGGGTCAACCTCCTGAGCTTCCTCATCGCAAGCCTGTCTACCCTCTGCTGTTCCCCCAGGACCTGACATTTCCTGCCTTGAATTCTGCAGAGCTTTTAAGTGCCACCCCAGCTCCTACCCCAGGGACCGCATACACTGGGCTTCCTCACCAGGCACAACATACCGCGGGGCACCCATGGACAGAACCTGGGTTTGTGACATTAACCTGTTCCTCGGGGTCTCATTCCTCACCCCAAGGGGCAGACCAACACTTTTCCCCAGTGGGTACAGTGCTGTCCCTAAGAGGAGTTCCCAGAGTGACTGCTGAGAGGTCGTCTCCCCACTCCTCTTGTTTTTCAGAAAGACAGACAGAGGCCCACAGAGAGGGGAGGCCACAACACTGGGGAAACGGGACCGGAGCCAAGGTCTCCTCCCTGCCACCCAATGTGACCGTCTCTCCCTCTCTCTGGGGCCGGGGCCGAGGGTGGGGGGCGGGGGTAGTGTTGTGGGTCATTGCTTCCCCAAACTTTGCATACAGGCAGGAAGCACCCATGCCAGGGGCCGGTTTGCTTGAGTTGCTGTGCCTGCAGGCACAGCCTGTAGATCTCAGACAGTGTGGACACCTGGGCGGACAGAAGGACCCAGGCAAGGGCAGCAAACAGACACGAGGCACCCCAGAGGCCTGACCCATTAATCCAGACCTCTGAACCCTGGAAAGTTCCCAAACTGCAGGCAGACATCGTGTTTTACATCAAACTGCCGTCTCTACTTGGTTCCACAGCAAAGAGGGATCTCACTGGCCCAGGGCTGGGAAGAAATCAGGAGGAGAGGAAATGAAATTAGGTAGTATGCGTGTTAGCTTTGGGATTGAATCGAGACCTTTTTCTTAGGTTTTCATCACTGGTTGCTGTTTTGCTGAGGCTTCAGCAGCAGTGTGCTGTCATTATTTAACAACCAGTTCTCCAGAGAAGAATAAAAGAAGGAAGGAAGGGAGGGAGGGAGGAAAGGAGGAGGGAGGAAGGAAGGAAGGGAGGGAGGAAGGAAAAGAGGAGGGAGGAGAGAAGGAAGGAAGGAAGGGAGGGAGGGAGGAAAGGAGGAGGGAGGAAGGAAGGAAGGGAGGGAGGGAGGAAAGGAGGAGGGAGGAAGGAAGGAAGGGAGGGAGGAAGGAAAAGAGGAGGGAGGAGGGCAGGAAGGAAGGAAGGGAGGGAGGAAGGAAAGGAGGAGGGAGGAAGGAAGGGAGGGAGGAAGGAAAAGAGGAGGGAGGAGGGAAGGAAGGAAGGAAGGAAGGGAGGGAGGGAGGAAAGGAGGAGGGAGGAAGGAAGGAAGGGAGGGAGGAAGGAAAAGAGGGAGGAGGGAAGGAAGGAAGGAAGGGAGGGAGGGAAGAAGGAGGGAGGAAGGAAGGAAGGGAGGGAGGGAAGAAGGAAAGAAGGGAGGGAGGGAGGGAGGGAGGGAGGGAGGAAGAGCCCTGGTTTGTAATGTTTGCTGATTTCCACGGTGTAAATATCTCACTGTGGCCCATTTCCAGCCATCAACCTAAGGTCACCTGGCTCTCAAAATTTCTGAAAGTTTAACAATTGGCTGGAATTCGCTCCAGCAGGAAGTCCTGGTGAGGAGAGCTGGACTTTTAACCCTCCAGAAGCTAGTAGATTGTGGAGTTTGTTTGCAAGGCCGTTGTAAAACATGCAGCTGATGGAAGACGACGGCACATGGTGGGCCCCTTTGCCTCCAGGGCATTTTGGCTAATTTTGCCTGATGTGTGAAGGAGTCACCAGTAAGGCCGAACTAACCTTGTGGAATATTCTTGTTAAGAAAAAGTGCCAGCGGCATTAACCAAAGGAACCTTAGTGGTCATCGTACTAAAAACACCTCTTTTTCAGATATTAAATTAAGACACTAACTTTTTAAAGACGCGGTACTGAGTTTTTCTTTTCTTTTTTTTTTTTAAGGTTATTTTTATTTAGTTTTGAGAAAGATACAGAGAGCAAGCAGGGGAGGGGCAGAGAGAAGAGGAGACAGAACCCCAAGCAGCCTCCATGCTGTTAGCACAGAGCCGGATGTGGGGTTCGAATTCACGTGAACCATGAGATTCGGACCTGAGTCCAAATCAAGGGTCAGACGCTTAACCGACTGCACCACCCAGATGCCCCCACAATACTGAGTTTTAATTCCTTACATGACAGAGCGTATTGCAGATCGACAAAGCACAAAGCCTTTCACCTGAATTATTTTGTTGGTTCCCCAGGGAAGGACTGTAGCAGGACTATACCCATGTGATGGGTAACCCAGGGAGACCATATGCTTTCTCATCCAAACCAGAACACCTTTGAGACGGGCAAGGGGTATTCCTTGTGCCAGGACAACAGGAGCGAACTTGATCCCTCCCATACATGCCGCAGGTGAGGTCAGCCTTCTTGCTCAAGGTCACGTGGCTTGTAAGCAGGACACAGTGCTCCTTTGGGCTTCACAGAGAAGCAGTGACCTCGAGGTGATTAAGGGTAAGCTGTGTGTCTGTCCAGATCTAAAGACTCCTCGGCGGTCACTTACCAGGGAGGTGGGCACTTTGCCCCAGGTGGCATTCAGCTCTCGGGAGCCCTTCCTGAAAGGCAGAGGTAGTGCCTGGTCGAGGCTGGCAGCAGCTCTGTGCGACAGGCTCAGGAAGGGGAAGGGGACTCCACCACCTGGTCATCTGTCTCTGCATCGGGAGGTTTCACCCAGACTCAGGTGTCCAAACAGGGAGCCCCGACTTTGGAAATCTTGCCGGGCACACAGAGGTTCAGGTGAGAAGGGGCGGGGAGAGATCGCTTGTGCCTTTTCTGTCCTCGCTATCCGACCCCATAGACACTTCGTCGCTATACCCCGCCTGCCCACCTGGTTTGCAACAGGAAAGGCCACGCCAGGAAGCAGCCTGTCCCAAGCCATGATTCACCTACTGGTTTGTGCTGGGAGGGGAGGAGGATGCCCTTACCCTGGCCAGGAATAGACCATCCCTGTCAGGCTACCCCGCACATCCCAGTGCGGGGAACCCATTTTGGAACCTGACCCCGTCAGCCAGGAGCCCTATAACCTCCTCCAGGAAGCCTTCCCTGAACCCTTCTCCTGGAAGAGAAAGAAAGCCCCATCTCTGAGGTCTCAAAGCCTCAGTTGTTGTTGGGCTGGAGTGAGTACGTGCCTCTCTGTCCCACTAGAGGGCAAACCCCTTTGCAGGCAGCCAGCATCTTGTTTAATTGTCTGCCCTCTAAGAGCCCTGTGTAGAAGAGGCGCTCGGCAGATATCCAGGGGCAGCTTGGCAGAGCAAGCCTAGGACTTGGAGTGGCACAGACCTGTTACCTGCCGCCTTTAATAGCAGTTAATTTATTCAACATTTACTATATGCCCAACACCGTCCTGAGACATGCCGTGCGTTAACTCAATCCTCACGATGACCCTACGCACCTAGGGCAGCAGGTATTATTTTTCTCCCATTTGTCAGATGGGGAAACTGAGGCTCGAGCTTGGAGAAGAATCTGGGGGGAGGGTGGAGAATGCGGAGCCAGATGGCTTGCATTTACAGTCTGGCCCTACCATCCTGGGCAATTAACCTCTTTGTGCCTCAGTTTCCCCATGAGTCAAATGGGACTACTAATAATTCCTTTCCCATTCCCAGAGGAAGCCCTGCCTCTCCCAGGGCTTCTGGGAGGATCAAAGGGGATAACGGATGTGGATGCTCTCTGTAAATCACTGGACGTTGTACAAATGTCAGGCATTAATACGTGTTGACTCGAACGCCCTCTCTCAGCCCCTCTGCACTTCAGAAGTCATGGTTCTTCCAAAAACCAATCCCCTGGGATCAAAACTGGCATTTCCTAATCCCCTCCAAGCACAGAGGCAATTTGATGTCCACAAAAGACTTCTTAGGAGAACTCGATGACCTGATTAAAAAGGAAGTCGTGGGGGCAGGTGTCTATCTCGTAAAAAACATTGCCAAGACCCTGTCTTCAGTAAGGCTGTCCGAGAGGGAATTGGTTTCCTCCTCTTTTTCTTGGGAAAATATTTTTAAAGTGCAGATTTTAAAGTGCAGATTAGCATGAACATGACAATTAAACTATGCTATGGTCCCACTACCCAGAGAGAACTGTTCTGAGCCCAGAGTGAAGTTTCTGGGCTATTATGACCCTAGCTAGAGCCACGCATGCAGACATTCCCAGATCCCAGTTCCCTCCACCCTCAGTCCACACAGATTTGTGTCTGAGAAACTCAGGTCCGATGGGACACCCCATGCCCCTCTATTTACAAATGCGTTAAATGTGGAACTCTGGCAAGGGTCAGGAGGGAGATTCCAGGCTTGGAAGCCTTGGAAGGGCTTTCTGCTCCTTCCCCCCAAGTCTGAGATGGGTCCCTCTCCAGGTACAGCCCACCTTCTGCAGCCAGCGACAGGTATGGAGGAAATGGGACACAGAGATCACACTGACACTCGTGGCCTTTCGGGGCAGCCAACTTGTGCTTTAGTGAAGCTGGCCCCCAAATATCCTGGGCTTGGACCATTTCCTCTTCCCTTATGGGGGGGGAGAGAGGAAAAGGGGAGGGGGAAGGGGCTAAAGCAAGGGAGCAATACACACAGTTAATGAAAGTCTGGGTGGATAGCCATCCAAAGTCTATTTTACCTGTTTTTCTGACAAAAATATATTTCTAGATCATTTGGTCTTTTAAATATTAATTTATTTGATTTTATTTTTTTGTTTGAAAAAATCTTTTAATTTTTTATTTATTTTTGAGACACACACACACACACACACACACACACACACACACAGAGTGTGAGCGGGGGAGGGGCAGAGAGAGAGGGAGACACAGAATCGGAAGCAGGCTTCAGACTCTGAGCTGCCAGCACAGAACCCTAGGCGGGGCTCGAACCCACGAACTGTGAGATCATGACCTGAGCTGAAGTCAGAGGCTCAGCCGACTGAGCCACTCAGCCACCCCTAATTTATTTTATTTTTAATGGGTAATTCATGAACACGACTCATGATTCAAACAATATGGTAGGTTGGAATGGGAAATAAATTTCCCTTCCATCCCTGTTTCCCATCCCTTATTCTCCTCCATAAGAGCCCACTGTTGTTACCGGGTTCTTGAGTCTTTTTAAAGATGCTCTGAATATGTGAACATGAGTATACATCGTTCTTTAAGGCTCAAGGTATCCCAGTGTAGGGAGCTACCATGATTCATTTGACTAATCCTTTATTGTCAGACAGCCAGGCATTTAGTAATAACCCCCATCAGCATTTAGAGAAACACCCTGGAGGCATTTCTTTAAATAAATCGTTAGGAATAAGATCCTTGGATTGAAAAGTGTGCACATTTTAAAGATTTTCAGACCTTTCTGTTCAATTGCCCTGGGAACGTGGCCCAGCATCTCCTTGAACTCACAGTGTACCATCACAAAGCTCTTTTCCTTGTAAAGATCGTATTGTAAGTAATCTCTACACCCTTCGTGGGGCCCAAACCCACAACCCCGAGATCAAGAGTTGCATGCTCCACCAACAAAGCCAGCCAGACGCCCCACAAGGCTCTTTTTCTGACACTCAGACCAACAGTTTGTTTCTCTGCCTTTGTTATACAGAGTTCTTGGGAGAACGTAATAAAATTTCTGGGTACATAACATCTGAGATGAAGTTGTACTTTCCTTCTTCCCCGAGTATGACACAGGATCACTGACGTTGAAGGGAGACAAGGAAGATCTGACTGTCACTCAGGAAGGACACTTTAGCTACAGGACCTTCCAAACTCTGCAGTGACCCTAGGCCATCCACAGTCTCTCTCTGGGCCCGTTAGGTTAGGGCTGGCGAGAGGCAGGGGGAGTAAGGTCAGGGTTCCCAGGGGGCCTCCCCCAACCCAGCCCCCTCTTCCCTGATATCTCTCCCTACTTGTGGTCTAACTTCAGACTGTGCATGAGCACCTGGCCCGGTGTCTGATATGCATGTAATATACACGTAATAAACAGTAGCTGTTCAGTCATCCATTCACTGGACAAGTACTTCTTCAGTGCCAGGCTCTGCTTTAGGTCCTTAGGATCATAGAGCAGACAAGACAGACACAAGTCCCCGTGGCGGGGCTCATGTTGCAAAGGGGAGAGAATTATTAGTGGTGTTTGCTGTGGAGGGGACCTGGGTGGGGTCAATCTCATGGGCCAGAGGGGGAAACTGAGGCCCAGTGAGAAAGTGACTTGCCAAGGTCACAGAGCCAGTTAATAGTACAGATTGAATCAGAGTGGAGGTCAATTAAGGCCAAGAGTACCTCCCAGGCACTGTCTTTCTACAGGAAGGTGAGTGCATGGTTAAGCATTAAGCCACCTGACACCCACCTACCTTGCCAGGGAACAATGGTCAGATGTCAGAGGCTGGAGATGAGGAGATAGTCTCATTCTGGAGGGGCTGTGGGGCAGGAATGGGGAGCAGGACCGATACAGACTCTGGCCTCCCTGAATCCACAGGGTATCTGCCCACCCACCATCCTACTTCTGGAGGCCGAGAGAAAGGCAGGCCTAATGCATGGGTACAGTGAACTGTCACGACCAGCCCCACCTGAGATGGTTGAACCAGGGACCATGGAGTTCTGGGGACGAGCCCGGCTCAGCTGCACTTTGCTGCAAGGCTGGGGACACTTCACCTCCCAATGCCACCGTGGATGTGGGCTACAGACCTGCCTCCTCTCTGTCCCCGTCAGTCTTCAGCTGGCTCTCTGGAATTTAGTGCCATGGGCAGCTACTTCAGGGGGGGTCCTTGGGCCCCCAATCTTTGGGATACTCAGACACCCAGGCTGCCTGGCCAAGATCTGAGGTATAGGGCTAGATCCCCTCTCCAGGGAGACTGGGAGCTTCGAGGCACCAGGCTAAGTCCCCTGACTATGCACCCCCAGGCTATCTGGTAAAGGGATGGGCCCTAGCAGGTGCTCAATGATTACACCAATTATTAATTAATTAATTAATTAATGTTAGCAATGTGTAGTGAGGGGTGCCAACTCACGAGGATGTAAACATGACATGGTTTAAACTTCTCCCCGATAACAGACTATGCTGTTAGCACCCCCAATCTGGAGGAGCAGGCTCCATTAGCCATATCTTCCTGGCTTGTTCATGAAATTGTCTCACTCCTTTTCTCGAAAAGTCGGGCTACTCTTTTTAAACCTGGAGGCTCCCATTTTAATTCAGTGCTCGTCTTATTTGCCTCCTCATCTTTGGCACCTGGGATGGAGAATACCCCCTTCTTTCAGATGCCAGCGTCCTCTGACATGGGCAGGCAGTGGCGTGGGCAGGCAGGTCTGCTGTGTGGGCATGTCATGGAGAGGGCTTTGGTAGCTTGGGCCCCACCACTGGACCGTCTCTGGTCCCAGGATGTGGGTCCTTGCTGCCCCTCTCTTCTTAGCTGGAGGCCTTGAACATCATTTTCTGGACAGAACGAAACTCCTGCCTACTATTCCTATCCTGTTAGAATAGTGACAACCATCATTAATTGAGTGCCTACTAAGTGCCCGGCCAGGTCGCTCCATCAGTCCATGACTGCCAACGGACAGGTCTGCTTTGGCAGGTGGGAGAGACTTTCTGGGCATCTCCTGGTCTCACAGCTGATGTGTGGGCCTCACTAGCAGCTCCTGACCAGGCTCCATTTGTTACGGCGAGACAGGAAGAATGGGTCCATTTTTCAAAGTCAGAGAGAGGTCTCTCCCCAGAAGCTCCACCATCACCCACCACACCTGCCCCAGGGCTGGTGGAGACCTTCTGGTCAGCCTCTGACTGCCGTCCCCTACCCCCTGAGTAACTCTTGGGGCTTCTTTGCACAGAGATGTCACACTCACGGGGGTGGACAGACCTGGGAAGGCCTGGGATTTCAGGCTGAGGTTGATTGACAGCTCCCCAGCCCTGGCTTTGTCCCCCCTGTAAACATCTAGTTTGAGTGCTGCCCCCACACCTCGAAGCACTTGGCTACACCTTTCCCTGCAGCCACTGCTGGGGCGATCCCTTCTGCACAGGTCTGACCAGCTTCCCACAGATGCCACCTGAAATTGACTCACTCCAGGTGTGAGCATGCCATGGTGTGGAACCCACATGCCATTCCTGCATGAAGAAGTGTGTGTGTGTGTGTGTGTGTGTGTGTGTGTGTGTTTGGGGGCAGTGAATGCCCCTAGGGCCACCCTCAACCACTGGGAGATGGAAGGTGATGGGTAAATATTTCCTACGTTTATATTGTTTGAAGAGAGTTCTAGACCATTTCATAGGGCTTAGATGGAGTCCCCACTACCTGTAGCAGTTACCAGTTTGATAGCCCATCATCACACTGGCTCCCTTCTTCCCTCTTTTTCTTACTCTGTCCCTTGCACCTGCTCCTTGGGATCACCTTCCCCCCAAGCCACCTCCAAGCAAGCCCTTTCTTGGGTTCTGCTTCCAGGGGAGACCAGGCTAAATACCAGACGTACCTTAGAAAGCAGTCCCCCAGAAAGGAACCCCGAGGAAAGAACCCAGAACTCATTGCTGGTGGTTAGTGGGGTGGTAAATTCTCCCGACATATAGGAACATCACACATACCATGATGCCCAAGGAAATTACATGACAAGGTGGCCTAAACTTCCATTGTACCAACACAGTCTCCCTCAATTCAGACTTATGGTCACATATGAAATTCTCTAAGAGGAGTTGATGGGGCAAGAAAACATTCGGATCAGTGGACCCGTCCAGCATGTCAGTTCTAGCCCCACACTACAGTCTCACTCAGGTGGCCCAAAGGAACGTGTTGAGGGCGAATCCTCCCGTGCATGTCATCCATCCTGGGGGAGGGAGACAGGCTGTGACGCGCATATGCATGGTAAATAGCTTAGCTGGTTGGCCGAAGTCAAGGAAGGAAGAAGATTGGACAATTGGACACAAAGAAGGCTGGAGATAAGGCTATGGATGAACCTATGGGAATGTGCCCAAGGTGTGCACATCTTTGTGTCTCATATTAGTGCCTATCGCAGAGGGGCCCCCGACAACCGAGGAGACAGGATGACCTGTCCTGTGGATGAAACTCTCTCTTTGCCTACCCCCAAGGGGCTAGAGCCAGGGCTAGGATCCTGGGGTGGGGGAGTCTGGGAACCCAGGGGCTAGAATAAACCCGTTTTCCTGGGATTAGACATAGGGGAGTGAACTGAATTGACCTTGGAGGCAACTCTCCCCAACTCACCAAGCCCACCTTAATTGTAGACACCCCCATCCCAGACGGTTGGTTGGACCTCTGCTTTGGGAAGCTCTTTTCTACCCAGCATGCATCTTATTCTTGCCAGCAGACTCCTACAATACCACCCAAGTCCGGGGAGCCCTCGCGGACCTTCTCCCTGACCATGTGTTGTTTCTTCGTTTGCTCGTTTACACATTCAACAGATACTTACCACGGCTCATCTGCCAGGCCCTGTGCAAAGGTTCTGAGCATGCAGTTCTGAATGAAAATGGCCCCTGCCCTGTCCTTACAAAGATAAATCTTTGGGGGAGAAGTAGGCATTCGTCAAATGATCACACAAATAAATATAAAATTCTACCTGGGATTAATGCTAGGAAGGAGATTTACATGGTGCTCTGAGAGAAGATAACCTGCCAGATTTCCCTAGTCTGGAGGGTCAGGGAGGGCTTCCCTGAAGAGATGATGTCTCAGTCACCTGCTGAAAGGTGGGTGGGAGTTGCCCAGGTAATGTGGTGGGGGAGGCGAGGAAAAAGGTCCCCGTGTCAGGCAATTTCACCACGGGGTGTGCTCCCTGTCACATTTCCAGGTCTACATCCTCCACTAGAAAACTGGGCTCAAGGAGGTTAACACAGGGGGGCCACCATGATACGGTCAGTGATGGAAAGTCACCAGCAGCCACTGCTAGCGAGGGTCCCTGAGGGTCCTCGAGGTGCCTGCGAGAACACCTGCCATGTGGGGGGTATGAGTAGCACCTTCTGCTGTTCTCCAGCTTTTTCCTCCCCCTCCCTCCCCTCCATTCTCCTTTCCTAATTCTCCTACAGCTTGATTGTTCCAGAGACTTTTCCCATGGGCTCTACTACGTAGCTGGTGTCAGTCATCTCTAACATTTTCCTGAGGACCCTGTGGAGCAAAGGCCATTTCCTGAGAGCACCGTTCAGAGGGCTTAGGCTGCGTCCTCCCACTGACAAAGCAGGAGATCTGACTTGGTCCTGAGCCCAGCTCAGGCCTGTGGTTGTCTCCTGCTTTAGGCTGTGTCTTCCCTCCTCCAGGTCCCTGCCGTGAGGGGCGGTACAGTCAGCAAGGGGACCTGACCATCCTCTGGTCTTGCCTCTGCTACCAAATTTCCGTGTGACCTTGAACCAGTCTCCGCCCCTTTCATGCCCCCCAGGATGCATTCCTGGGTCCCTGAGTAAGAAAGACAGACAGAGGAGAGGAACAGGGCAGTGGGTGCAGGAGGGGGACAGTCCTTGCAGGTTGGCTCCTGCTGGGCAGCCTGACTGTCCCACAGGCCTGTGAGGTAGCCGTCCTGTGTCCCCAGCCAGGGGCCTGACCTTGGGGAGGGCAGCCTGGCCTCTTCCCCAGCAGCCCTGGATTGAGCACCTGTCACAGGCAGACCACATTTCCTTGGGCAATGTTCGTCCGCTTCTCAAACCTCTGAGCTGTCTCTGCCTCGCCTGGGAAGGGTCAGGAAGGAAAATGAGAGGAAGGTTTCTCTCTGTGTTCTCTCTTCATCCAGAGAAAAGCGTCAAGCCAGGGGGGTGATGGAGGGCCTCCTCTCTTCTTCTTTGAGTCAAGTGTCCAAGATCTTCTGCCCATCACCCCCACTCCCACCTACCCCCTGGGTCTGGGCTGCCCTCTCCCACAGGGTGGACGGGCCCAGGAAGGCCTGGGGTCCCAGGGCAGCCCCCAGCCCTGCCTTTGCACCCACTCTGATATGGATCCAGGGCCCATGGGTGTGGTCCTGCCTCTCTCATCAGCTATGGTTCTTCTGGACCATCTCATTGAGGAGTCGGCGACATTCTATGTGAGGGACGCCAATGTTCCTTCAGGAAACCTTCTTGTGCAAATGGGGAAACTGAGGCTCCAAGGGGGGCAGGCAGCAGAGCTCAGAAGAGGAGAGAGCACTGGCCTGGGAATCAGAAGATCTGGGCTTGTATCCCAGCCCCATCACTGCCTTCCCTGTCTGGGCCTTAATTTTCCTCTCTCTGAAATCTGTCTCAGATCTGTCTACCATGTGAGGTGGGGTCTAGGGTCTGATGTACTTTTATTTGTGCCATGTCAGTGGGCCATCAAGTGCTGTGCTGACTGAGGCTGAAAGAGGGTCCGAAAGGGGGCCCTGGCTTCCCAGCTGGTGCTCTTTTCTGTACGCTGGAGGCCTGAGCCCAGGAGATGAGGTACGGGGCAGATGAGCCTCCAGAACGTGCCTCTGCAAGCCTAGCCTAGGGCAGGGGCAAGGGTGGGTGGGGCTAGACCAGGTCCCTCCTAAGTCTTCTTGGTGGCACCGGAAGCCTCTCCCCGCCAGAGTCTGAGCCACGTGCCAGAGTAAGACTGATCCACAGGCCTGTCCTCAGCCTCCCAGCCTCAGCTCACTAAATAAACACCTGCGCATCTCCTGCTCATTACTCACCTTCCCTAATTGGCCCATCACTCTCCTGGCCCTCCATCCATCTCCCTCTCTCTGCCGTGGGATGCCGTGTGCCGTGATTTTTGCACTTCTCAGCACCGTGGCTGATGGGTAGAGACGGGTGCAGCCGGCAGAGTTAGCGCTAGGGCCGGGGCTCCAGCGCTGGGAAGCCCACAGCCTGCCCGTGGGTCCTTCTGAACCCTCCTCCTCCTCCCCAACTCCAGAGCAGGAACCCCCGTCCCCACCCTTGGGAGCTGAAAGGCTGGGTGTGGAGGCGTGGCAAAGAACTGTTTGACGGAGCTCAATTAATGTTCATTCTGCATGGGTGCTGTGCTGGGCACCTGGGATACCTCCAAATTCCCCTGGGGGATGCCCTGTGTCCTGGCAGGACTGACATTACAGAAGAACCGTCAGTGCAAATGAGATGGGCCGCAGTGTCCATAGAGTATGGGGCAGAGGGACTCTGTCTAGTCTGGGGGGCTCAGGAAAGGTCTGTAAGGACAAGGCACAGGGGCAGAGCCTGCAAGGGCAGCAAAGATTCCAGCTGCAGGGTCTTGAGACCCGAGTTCCAGTGCCCAGGCCTTCGGGCACGTTACTTCTCCCCCCTGGTTCTCTGTGACATAGAGAAGCACAAAGGGGCTGCAGGCAAAGGCTGACTATCTGGGCGAGCGAGTTCCTGAGCCTCCGTCATCTGGGGCTCTCAGGCCAGAGGGAAGAGGCTCTGAGTGGGTGAATGGGGGAGGGCTGCAGGGGGAAAGCAAAGGGGGTGTGGCCACACAGGCGTGATGCCAGGGTGACAGGTACCTCCCCCCCTACCCTGGTCCCACCCTGCCCCTGGGCTCTGACATCCTTCCTGCCCTGAAGAAAGACTCTCAGACACCCTCAGAAGTGGTCACGGCCACTGGCTGCGTGGTCTCCACCACCTGCCCCAGACTTAGCAGGCATCTCACCTGTGCTCCGGTGGGGTGGGCCTGCAAGGTTCACTCCATTGTCACCCATCACACACAGGCGGAAACAGAGGGTCAGAGAGGTTCAGACACATGCCCAAGGCCACACAGCTTGGGCAGGGCCCTAATCTGCCTGCCTGCAGAGTCCCTGTTGTCTGCCTCTTTGGCCCTGGACCTAGGGCAGCAGGCTGGATAGGCTGGGGAGTAGCGGTCCCTCCGCTGAGAGATACTCAGCAATCCTCTTGGCAAGGGGAGGCCTGCCTTCTTCTCCCTCCTGGCCATTGTTCTCCAGAAAATTAAGTCATTCCACAGGGCCCTTTAAGCCTCTTTGTATCTGGTTGTTCCCAAGGCCTGAGCCACACTACAGGCTGGAAGTCTGTTATTATTCATTGAATCTCTCCAGGGTGTCTGGGAACCCGCCTTTTAATTGTCTCATCTCTGTCCATCCTTTTATGGAGAAAGAGGCTAAGAGGCGAGAATAATCAGTTATCTCATTATAGATCAGGGCCTAGGATAGGAAGCTGCTCAGCCAGGAACCCCCACCCCAAGGAGGGCAGGACCCTGGTTGGGGGAGGCTCAGACTCCTTTCTTCAATTCCCACCATGCACGGGGCAAACTCATTCTCACTAGCCTGAGGAGGAAGACTGCCCAAGGCATTTTCAGCCCAAATGATCATGAACTGGGGATGAACACATCTGGGAATGACTGGGGGAGGGGGACAAAAAGGAGGTCAGAAGAGCTGATGTGTGGGCCCCACACCTCACTGTCTGCCTTTCACTACTCCAGAGAGTACAGAGAACGTGGAGCTGGAATTTAGAGATTATCTCATCCGGTCATCCATCCAACAATCCATCCATCCATCCATCCATCCATTCATCCACCCATCCACCCACCTATTCAACAATCCATCCATCCATCCATCCATCCATTCATCCATCCATCCATCCATCCATCCACCCACCTATTCAACAATCCATCCATCCATCCATCCATTCATCCATCCATCCATCCATCCATCCACCCACCTATTCAAACAATCCATCCATCCATCCATCTCCCATCCATCCAATGGACTAGAGAGAAACTGGCATTTATGAAGCATATCAGACTTTTCAAAGCAATTTCCTTTCTCTTATCTCATTAAATCTATATAACTGTTTGGTCTTATTTGACAAATGAGGAAACTGAGGCCCAGAGGGGGGCAGGGACTTAGTGAAGAGCTGACAGGGCAGAGCAGTTTCCAAGATGGAGGCTCAGCAGGAAGCCTCATGAAAAGCCCTGGGTCAAGGGTCACATGGGGGCTGAAATCTGGTCCATGCTCTGCTTGCCAAGAGGCAAAGAGCTATGTCTGCTTGGAGGAAGGGGAATGTTTTTCTTTACACAAAGGCACCATCATCTTGCCAAGCTAAGACCTCAGTCGAGGAACCTTTTCGAATTCTCATGAGGAAGCTGTATGGGCTATTGGCAGCTAGAGATCTGAGCTGGAAGAGCCCCCCTGCAGAAGAGGGGGCAGAAGACTGGGCAATGAGGAAGGTCTGTCCCTCCACCAGAGCTCAGGGAGGGGCCCGTGTCCCATGGCAGTACCGGTCAACCAGCCCAGGGAGGGCACCCTCTTCCCTCCCTCTAAGTCAGCCACCAACCCCTGCTGGATGGGTTTTGTATTGGAGCTTCTGCTGGCTTCTCTTTAGGGTCATATGTATTTTGGGGCTTGCCAGCTGTTTGGATTACTCTAGTTGGCAATTCTACTTTTTGGTGCTTGGGTTTTGTTGTGATTTTTTTAAGTTTGTTTATTTATTTTGAGACAGAGAGAGAGAGAGGGAGAGAGCAGGGGAGGTTCAGAGAGAGAGGGAGAAAATCCCAAGCAGGCTCCATGCCATTAGCATGGACCCTGACACAGGGCTCGATCCCATGAACTATGAGATCATGACCTGAGCTGAAATCAAGAGCCTAATGCTTCACTGACTGAGCCACCCAGATGCCCCGATTTGTTTTGCAATCGACTTTTGGAAGTAAAATTGATACACAATAAAATGTGCTCATAAATATATAGAGTTCCAAGAGTTTTGACAAATGTCTACACTCATGTAGCCACCATAGCGGTCAAGATGTAGAACATTTCTACTACCCTAGAAAGTTCCCTCCTGCCCTTTGCAGTCTCCCTCATCCTAACTTAGCCCCAGAAAGCCACTGTTGATCTGCTTTCAGTCATGAGTGATTCGATTTTCCTTTTGTAGGATTTCATGTAAATAACATCACACAGTAGGTACTCCTTTATGTCTGGATTCTTTTGCTTAGCAGAATATTTTTGAGATTAATCCTTATTATCTTATGTATTGGTAGTTTTGTGGTATTCCATCGCAGGGATATACTGCAGTTTATTGATCCTTTGCCCATTGATGGACATTTGGGTTGTTTTTAGACTTTGGCCGTCCTAAACAAAGCTATTCTATGTTTGTGTACAAGTCTGCGTAGACATACAGGTTTTCCTTCCTCTTGGCTAATGCCTAGGAGTGGAATTGCTGGGTCAAGGACAGCTGCATGTTTGGACTTTTAAGAAGTTGTCACACCTTTTGTGAAGTGGTTGTACCTTTTTACACTTAACACCAGCAAAGCGTTGAGAGTTCAGTTGACCCACATCCTTGCCAATATGAAAGGTGTCAGAGCATATGTGTGGCAATGTCTCATTGTTTTCATTTGGGAGCTTATTTGGGGGACCTACACTTTGCCTTCCCTGCCCCTCCTTCTTGGTTGTAAGATTTTCTGGGACACGGATTGACTCACTGGTATCATCTAAGAGCCCAGCAGACAGCTGGGCCCTAAGCAGGAATTGGGTCAGTATTGGGTAAATGTGGCCAGGGGCAGAGCTAGAATATTCTGGAGGTGGACAGGCACCTTTCTGAGCCTCAGTCTCCTCATCTGGCAAATGGGCACCATTTCTTCCCCGCCTGACCCAGAGGGCAATTTTGAGTTAAGAATTCGAGCTGAAAGGGGAAACATCACTTTAGGGACAATTAGTGCTAGCAGGGGGCTCATGACGAGCCAGCGCATGTTAAGGCCCTCACAACTGGCTCTCACTTCCTCTCTCCTTCTGATGCCCATCGTGCAAACGTGGAAACTGAGGCTCAGCCAGGCAGAGCAGCAGCAAGTCGGCGTGCCCCCAAAGCCTAAGCTCAGAGCTATGATATGAACCACTGTGAGGCAGTCACCCTGGACCGGGACGGGGTTTATTGTCATGGCCGGCAGACTGCAAGTTGCTGGGATGTGCACACCCCGTGTTCCTGCCACCCCTCCCTCTGCTCTTCCTACAGCTCTGGTCCCTGGGGCTCCACGCCACGTCTGTCGCTCCATTATCCTAAGCGGCCTCCCCGGGTCCCATTACTTCACTACTGTTATTATTTATTCATCGACGGAGCCCTCAGCCTGTGGATGGGCACTTACCTTGATGTCCCTGACAGCGGGTCAGGAGCCCCACTCAGGGCGTATTAATCACCAGCCGCGCTGGTGGGGAGCCTGCGTCCTCTGAGAGAGGAGATCGTGTTGCAGAGGGCCCGTCAGCAAGCCCATTTCCCAGGGAGGGATCCGCTGCCTGGCGTGTCAGAGCTGGAATAACCTCAGCATTTGTGCAGGCAGAGAAACTGAGGATCGGGGGGGCCGGGGTCGGGGGGAAACTTGCCCAAGATCCACACCTCACTGAAGCGTTACCTGGGACTCTCTCCATACACAAATGCACACAGATAATAACTCCGTTTATGGAGAAAGGGCTTTATGGTTTCTGCCTGTTCTCTTTATTTGGTGCTGGTAACAACTCCTCAAGATCAATAAGGGCTTTTAATCAGTAGGTAAGTAAATAGATAGATGATAGATGATGATGGTGATAGATCGAGAGATAGATAGATGATAGAAGATATATCAATAGATGGTAGATAGATAGGTGACATAGATGCAGAAATTAAGTGACCTGCTGAGTGTCACTGAAAGCTAGGGCTGGGACCCAGGTGTCCTTACCTGAGTCCAGCGCTCTGCCTTAGGTCGGGAAACGCAGGATGTATACCTTGGTCCTTCTCTTTCCTTCTGACCTTTCATGCAAAGGAGGACTCTGGTTAGCCGGGAGAGAATCTCCTCTGGAGCTGGGTCTTGCCTCTCCCCGGGAGGCTAGGAAGGGTTCCCTGCCCTGTCACTGCTGGACTCTTGGCCTGTCACCTGTAGGCTCTCAGGAGGAGGTGGCTTATGGGCGGCTGGACACCCAGTGGACACGCTGGCGTGGAGGCTGGGACTGGAGAAGAGCCTGCCTTTCTCCAGGAAATACCCACGTACACGCAGTATTTGCCACTAGAAACAGCTGCCTTAGAGTGTGTGGCGTTGTCGGGGTGGTCGACAAGGAGCCGTGCCTTCATCTGCAAGCTCTGGGTCCCCTCAGACTTTCAGGGGAAATCTCCCTGAGCCCCTGATCACAGGCATCTTGCCCCATCTGAGTCCCTCTAGCCCTGATTGAGAGTCTGGTGGAAAAATAGATGGAAATTGCCTCCAGTCAGCCCATGCCCCTGCCCTAAAGTCTTCCATGGTTCCTCATTGGCCTCTAAGAAAGGGGTGGTCGGAGCCTGGTAGGTTGAGGGCAGCTTGCACCACTCCCTCCCGCATAGAGGGAAGGAAATCAGGTATTGAGAAGCATCTGAACCTAGAACATTCTTTGAAGAGCCTTTTTTTTAAACCCCCATTTTGCAGAAGGTGAAACTGAGCCTCACAGAGGATAGGTAAGGGACTTAAGACCACACTTCTAGGAAGCGTCAGAGCCAGGAGTCATGCCCAGGCACTTGAGCCCAGACCCTAAGCTCTTAACTTGTCTGGTTATGCAGGAAGGTGTATAGAAGGACAGCTATGGCCAGGGTGGCTCCAAGGACAAAGCTAAGAGCAAAAGTGGAAGTTAAAAGGAAGCAGAACTCAGCTCAAGCTAAATAAAACCTCTCAAACAGTCTGAGCCATCCAGGATGAAAGGAGCTACTTGCAAGGGAGGTGGGAAGGAGCTCCCCATCATGGGAGGTGTGCAAGTGGGTAATTGTCAGCCATCAGCTGGAAGTGTCCTGGAGAGCTTTTGCCCTGACATCAGTAGACCGATCGTCCACACCCAGTTGGAGGGATTATTGGGCAGCCTTTACTGGGAAGCAGCCAGGCTGGCCACAGTCTGGCCTCTAGAATCACCCTACCCACCAGCAGGCCCAGAGTTCCCATCACCTGCCTGGCTTGTTTGTTCAACCCTCACTCAACTGGTGCTCCGTCCTCAGACCTGGGGAAGGAGATTGCTCTGGACACAGCCCCCCTCCCCCTCTGGCCATTGACATCCCTCCCTGTCCCCCACGGGTAGCCAGTACCCACTCACCGACTCAGTTAGTCAAATAAGCAATGACAGAATATTCAACATGGGGCTGGGCTGTGGGGGACACAGCCCCGATGCCGTCAGCTGGGAGGGGGCAGAAAGAGAGAAGTGATGTGGGGGTGTCCCTGCACACCAGTCACCTTTATTTATGTTAAATGTATTTATTTGAGAGAGAGAGAGAGTGTGTGTGACAGAGAGAGGGGAGGACACAGGATCTGAAGCGGGCTCTGTGCTGAGAGTAGCAAGCCCAATGTGGGGTTCAAACCCACCAACCATGGGATCATGACCTGGGCTAAAGTCAGACACTTAGCTGACTAAGCTCCCCAGGTGCCTCCCAGTCACCTTACTTTTGTTTTTGTTTTGTTTTGTTTGTTTTTAGAGAAAGGGAGATAGAGTGGGAGCAGGGGAGGGGCAGAGTGAGGGAGACACAGAGTCCAAAGCAGGCTCCAGGCTCTGAGTGGTCAGCACAGAGCCTGACACGGGGCTCGAACTCACGAACCATGAGATCATGACCTGAGCCGAAGCCGGACGCTCAACCGACTGAGCCACCCAGGCGCCCCTCTCCCAGTCACCAGCTCACCACTGTGAGGAGAGCACCAGCAGCAGCACTCAGCACTCCCTGTACCTTTTCGGGTGTCGCAGATCGCCCCACAATAGCCCCCAGGAAATGGATGCTATTGTTACAGTCCCATTTTACAGATGGAAAGACTGAGGCGGTCACTGGCCCAGATCAGTTCCTAAGGAATGAAACTAGGATCCAACGGCAGGCAGTTAGAGGCTAGAGCCTGAGCCCTGGGCCACCACCCTAGCCTGCCAGGCAGAGTGTGTTGAGGGGTGGGGGTGCAGCAAACAGAAGCAGGTTGCAAGTGCCCAAGGAGGCCAAGTCTCTGTGGGGCCAGGGTCCAGTGTCCCTTGGAGGAAGAGGATGTGAGCAGGACTTCCCGAGGCCCAGTGCAGCCACTCTGGAGTGGGCAGACCAGCGCTGGTTGGATCAGTTCGACTCTTGGAGCCCCTGGTTCCTCCTCAGAAAACAGTTGCTGGTCCTGCCCACCTCCTGGTTCCTATGAGGACAAATAAGACAGCTTCCTGGCCTCGGGAGAGACAAGGAAGTTGTGGCTCCCGTGTGTGGTCCCCTCCCAGGGGGCTTCATCGAGGGTCTGGGCCCAGGCTGGGCTCAGTGCAGGGAGCGGCTGGTGTGTTTGGATGATTTTTATTGGAGGGAGTTATTTTCTGCTGATCTAGGTCAGCCCAGCCAGGGGGCAGCGTGAGCCGCCTTTCAGTCCAGCCGCCAGCCGCCAGACGCTGGTGGCCTGGCTTGTAGGACTGAGGAGATGCCCGCCTGGGCGTGGGGCCGGCTCGAACTCTGCATCCTGGCTCCTAGTTGTCCAGAGAGGGGAGGTCCAGATGGGGACCCTGAGATAAAGGCCCAAAGCTAAGGATAAAAGCCTTCGGGGCCACTGACTCCTTGTGGATCAATTGCAGGGCTCTGATCTAGGCTTGCTGGGTGGCCTTGGTGATGCCTTGCCCTCTCTGGGCCTTCGACGTCTGGTTGCTGTCACTATGAAGGCTGAAGAGGGTGACGATGATGCAGACGTGCACACAGTGGGCCCTTGGGAACTCTGCTGCTGATGGAGCGGGTCCAGCTTGGGGTGAAGCCTGTGGGTACTCCATTTTCTTGGCGGCAGCCATGGGCAGGTGGGCCACGAGCTCAGGCGATTGTCACAGGCTCTGGGAGGGCCCAGCACTGCCTCATCCTGGCACTCGAGGCCTCAGGCAATCTGGGCCTGGCCTCCCCCTCCTCTGGCCCTCCTGGGCCACTGCTGGGGGGCTGCCCCACCTCGGGTCTTTCCTTACTCACCCTTAGAAGAGGTGCCCAGGAAGCCCTAGGACCACACCGGCCTTGTTCTTATGTGGCTTTGTCTTCTGAATGTCCCCCTGTCTTATCCAGTCCTCCCCAATTAGGGTCTGAGTTCCACAGGGCAAGAGGGGGACAGAAGCTGGACGTCTCAAGGCCTGGGTCCCAGTCCCAACCCCTCCCGTCAGCAGCTGTGTGATATGCAGCAAGTCGCTTAACCTCTTTGAATGTCAGTTCCATCTGTAACATGAGGATAGGATCTACTTTGCCCTCTTTTCTGGGCTGTTGTGGGGCCCACATAAACAAAAGAGGACCGAGGCCAACTTGACCGGGAGCCCCTCAGCGGGGCTCAGTCGGGGAACCAGCAGTGAGCCTCAAAGGGCTTGCTCTGGGTGGAGAAGACAGAGCCCCACTTACAGCGGGCACTGTGGAGAGCCTGGGGGGGGGAGGTAGATTTATCTAAGTGAAAGTATCAGAGAAGGCTTCCTGGAAGAGGCGTGAGCAGGACAGGTGGGCAAGGTCACGGTCAGGCACGTGCGGGGCTGGCTGGGCTGCACATAGGAAGAGAGCTATCCGTAGAGTGTCCTCGTCGAGACTATGCAATTGTGACCCCCGCCCCCAAAGCTAGCAGCCTAGCAAAGAAAGCTTGTCCCTGCCCACGTGAGGCTTACGGTGGCAGACGCTAATCCAATTCTGGTCACACAATGTAGCTTTACCCGACTTCAGGAAAGAACAACGATCTCACGAGGGTTTCTGACACGCCAGGTCCTTTGCATGTGTTACTTCATTTAGTCTTGACTCAGACAGACACTGTTGGGGTCTTCATCTAGGGAAGAAGAAATGGAGAACCAGAGAGGTGAAGTAATTTGTCCAAGGTGGCACAGCTCACAGGCAGCAGAGCAGGATTTGAACCCAGGCTGTCTGGCTCTGGGATCTCCACTTACTGTAATCACTAAGCCATTCTGCCTCTCGTGTGCCTAATATAGGCTGATGTCTCCCTGGTATTTGTGGTTCCCCCCCCCCCCCCACCACCACCCCGACCTTCTTCTGACCACCAGGGTGACGCAGCAGAACAAAGGTAGTTCCTGAACAACTCGGGGCAGAAGCAGCCGATTGCCTGTAGACTTCGCCCAGGTGATGCACCCCCCCACCCCCGCCTGCCGTCCCCAGACTCCATGAATAGTCTCCCCGCCTGGCAGAGAGGAAGACAAAGTGAAAGGCTGAGAAAGAGGGGTCCTTGAGGACAGGCTCTGCAGCTGCTTGCCTGTCACCCTTGTCCCCATCCCCCATGGGGACTCTCTGGGCAAAAGGATGTGCACCCCCACACCCCTACCTGGTGGCAGACCCCAGTTTCCCTGTGCCCAGCATCACATGGGGACACAGGGGTGCCTGTGTGGGGTCCTTCCAGGGCAGAGTGGGGAGTGGCAGGGGCCCAGGGGGTGGGGTGCAGGGTCGGGCTCCCTCCCACACAATGACTGTCAGGGGGACAGTGGGAGCAGAGATGTCACTGGAATGAGGATGTGCCAGAGGGGCAGATGACTGTCCTTGCCTGACATAGAAACTTCGGGAAATCTACCCTCCGTCCCCCCACACCCAGGCCCTCCCTGGGCTGTGACTCAATGCTAGGGAAAGCAGGAGGATCCTGAATTGCCTTAAATTACATTTCTACCTCTTAGAAGAATGGAGGCTTAGAGCAGAAATTAAACTTAGTTACAGTCACTTTTTTGTGCCCCGATTTTATTGACTTGGGATCACTGTGAAGGAGACATATAAGACACTGGGTATCTGACCTTCATGGGGAAGTCAGGGAAGGCTTCCCGGAGGAAATGATGCTTGGGCTGAGTTCTGAAAGAAGACTAGGAAAAAGAGGGAAGGGAAGAACATTCCAGGCCAGGGAAGCACATGTACAATGGCCCTATGGCAGGTGGCAGTTTGGTGGGAGGGCAGGAATATGAGGTGCCTCCTACCACATGCAAACTACCTGGTTTTTCTGCCACAAGCCAGGACCATAGTCAGTTAACATGGGGACCCGAGAAGAGCAGGGCTCTCGGGACACTCCTGTCCTTCATCTTTCATCTACTCAGACTGTTTTTGCTAACCTGGACTCCTGACAGCTTCATGAGACTCAGAAGGAAAGCAGCAGAGGAAGAGGGGCCCCAGGCAGCACCCTTATTGTCCTGCTGGGGAAACCGAGGTCAGAGAAGGCAAGCAACTTGCCAAAGACGACCCAGCCCTCGGCCCGGAACAACTCCCGTAGAGCTGAGGCTGTGCCTTAGAAGGACAAACTTCCTGCCAGCGAGGAAGAGGGCAGGACACAGCCGTTCCCTAGCCCTTTACCAGGCCTGAGAGGTTTCTAGGGGTCAGAGGCAGGAGGCCGTGGTGGCTGCTGCCCTGGGGAGCTGGGTCAGCTAGGGCTCAAGGCCACCCACCTGTGTTGGTCACAACCCTACAGCCACAGAGTGACCGTTTTCACAGTCAAGAGGGCTGGAGGGCCGGGCGGCCCAGCAGATCCCCAGCCTAGGCCTGGACTCCGCGGGTCCCTCTGGGTTCCGGAGGGCTCTGAGATGTTCCAGGTCACCAGGAGGCCGGCAGCTCAAGAGCCCAGACCACCAAAATGGTGCCACCTCTGGGAGAGGAGCCAGTCTGCCTCTGTGCCCTGCTGTGGCTCCTGGCAGTTTGGAGGCTGGGGGGGAGGGGAGGGGAGGAGCAGGGGCGGGGACACAACCGCAGCCCCCCTGGGCTCTCCAGGTAATTATGCATTAGGAGCTAATATTAATAAAGGCTCTAGGAAAGGGGTTTTAATTCCAGATCTCACCACCAGATTATTGCACATGAGGGAAATATCAGGCTCCCGAACTGTCTCCATCCCTCGCCCTTCGTCTCTAAGCAATCTGCTGCTTTTATTAATTCTGACTGGATTTTCCCAGGCTGGGGGTGAGGGAGGTGGGGGGGGGGAGTGGGGAGAAGGTGCAGGGAGGTGTGGAGCACGGCAGTTTGGAACAGACTTTGGGAAGGATGGAAGCACACACACACACACACACACACACACACATACACACACGATACCTTCTAGATACCTTCTACCCTGCTGCTTTGACTCCATCTGCCTCCCCACACGGCCCCAGAGCATCCCCACCCTCCCGCCTTCACCTACTCTCACCATCTGCCCCCTCTGTCCCCCCTCAGCCTCCCCCTTCTCTCCCCTCCCCCCTCCAAGAAGCACAGCCTGGGTTTCCTCCCACCTGAACCTCACCTGCTGGCTGCAACTCCTTGAGTTACTCAGAATGGCACCGACATGCAACTTCTGGAAATTCTTTCCCCGAATGAGCCAAATAAAAGGAATATTGGAAAAAATCGCAATATCCACCGAGAGAGGTTTGTTTGCTAGGTTATGGTACAGCCACACACTGAAACGCTCGAGACGTAATGGAACAATCGACAAGGTGTATTGATGAGAGGAACAGCAAGGTGCCGACCAGCACGCAGAGCGTGCCGCCTTTTGTGTATACACAGGCGCTCACATGGTCTTATATGAGCACAGACTACGACCTAATTTGTTGGGAGTTTGTTACAGAGGCCAAAAGAGACCGTGTGTGTAGGAGATGCTTGATGTGGTATCTCTTGCCGTTATCGGCCGTCTGACTCCAAAGTGCCTTCCCATCCTCCCTGACACCTCTCTGCCAAGGGCATTTGCATGGACAACACTCGAGAAGATCGTGGGTTATGAGAAGAAGAGAGCAGACGGGGTTCAACGGGGCCACAAGAGGGCTATGCCGGGAAAGCCGCTCGGGGACCCCGGCTCCAAGCGCCTCGGGAGGCAGACAGAGCGGCCAGCCCAGGGCCTGGTGCACAGCAAGCGTTTGAAGCAAAAAGCGGGGAATACGGTGTGTGCTACTTATTATAAACCATTTTCCGGCAATGCAGATGAAGGCTTGCTAGGCAGCGTGACTGACCTGAGAGCCACCTCAGCCTGCTGGGGGCTGTGGGTTCTAGACTGAAAGAGGCCTCCATTTGGGCTCTGTCCCCTGGAGTCCCTGTCATGTATCCACATGAGCCAAAGACGACCTCTATGGGTTGGCTCCTAGGTTATGTATTTCTTCACGGCCCGCCAAGGCCTGCTCGCTGGAAAGCCTGCTGGCACCGAACTCAAATTGTGACGCTTCCAGCAGTTTAAAAATAGACCCACCTAAGCAGATTTTTAACTATTTCAGACTTGCCTAAATAGCTCTGGTGACCCCCACCAAACCTCACCCTGCACCTGCTGGCCAGTGATGGCACAGAGCTCTCTGACCCTGAGACTTGCTGTGAACCCGCACAGGGAGGTCACCTAGACGTGCAGGCCCTCTCTCCTGGGGACTGAATTTGGTCCTGCTCCCCTCTGCATGGCGGGCCCCTGGCTGTAAACTCCGCACGAGTCCACGCTGTGAGAAACGTCTCTTCTCATGTAACCCTGTCCGAGCGCCACCCAGTAAAGCTTGTCGTGGTTACTGCCTCTCATGATTACACACTTGAGGTGCTGAATTTTGTGTGTCACCTTGACTGGGCTAAAGGGAGGCCCAGAGAGCTGGTAAAACAGTGTTTCTGGGTGCATCTGTGAGGGTGGTTCCGGAAGAGATTAGCATTTGAGTCTGTAGAGCGCAGACTGCCTCAGGAAGATGCCTGGACCGTGTGGGTTGGTATCAAACAGTCCAGCGGGGGCCCGAGTAGGACAAAAAAGTCAGAGAAAGTGTGAATTAACACTCCTCTCTTGAGCTGGGACCTCCACCTTTCCTGCCCTGGAGGCTGAAGTTCCAGGTTTTGTTGTTGTCACTTATTTTTCATTTTTTAATGTTTATTAATTTTTGGGAGAGAGAGAGAGAGACAGAGACAGACAGAGCATGAGTGGGGGAAGGGCAGAGAGACAGGGAGACACAGAATCCGAAACAGGCTCCAGGCTCCGAACTGTCAGCACAGAGCCCAACGCGGGGCTCGAACTCACAAACCGCGAGATCGTGACCTGCGCCGAAGTCGGCCGCGCAACCACATGAACCAGCCAGGTGCCCCTGAAGTTCCAGTTCGAGACTTTGAAGCTTAACCCAGCCGCTCCCTGCCCCCTCCCTCCCGGCGCGCCCCCAGGTTCTCAGGCCTTCAGAGGCAGACTGAATTATACCACCCGCTCTCCTCCTTCTCTGTCTCCCAGACGGTGGATCGTGGGACTTCCCGCCTCCGTGACCGTGTAAGCCAGTTCCTATAATAAATCTATCTATCTCTCTATATTTATCTATATCTATCCTATTGGTTCTGTTTCTCTGGGGAGCCTTGACTAATACAATCTTTTTCCCTTATCAGCCCTCAAACTCCTGACAGTCTTTCTGCCTGAGGCCAGGCTGGAGCCAGGAACATCCAGGCAGGCCTCTGCTCCAGCTGCCTGGGCCGCCAAGACAGGCATTTACGGGAAGAGAAGAAGCTGGGGGAAAGACAAACTGTAGCCACCCCCGACTCACTACCTGTCCCCAGGGAAAGCCCTGGTGCTGGGAAGTCGAGACACGGTGACAGGCCAGCCGGGGACACTAAGCCGCTGCCACATATCAGAAATGCTCAGGAGGCTTCCCAAAAGGCCGACGCCAGAATGTAAACCAGTAGGAAACAGCATGGAGATTCCACATAACACTAAAAGTACAACTCCCACAGGATCCAGCAATCCCACTTCTGGGCATATATCTAAAGAAAAGGAAAAACAAGATCTCTAAGAGATATCTGCATGTGTTCATTGCAGTGTTTATGGTTCACGATAGACAAGATGTGGAAACCGCCCAAATGCCCACTGATGGATGAGTGGATAAAGAAATGTGGTACACACGCAATGGAATATTATTCAGCCCTCAAAAAGGAGGAAACCCCGCCATTTGTGAGAGCACGGTTGAACCCGGGGAACATTCTGCTGAGTGAAAGAAGCCAGATAGACAAATACTGCATGATCTCATTTAAATGTGGAATCTGAAAAAGTGCAACTCCCAGAAACGGAGAGTAGAGTGGTGGTTGCCAGAGGCTGGGGCGTGGGGTAAACAGGGAGACGTTTGTCTAAGGGCACAACGTTTGAGTCATGCGGGGTGCATGATCTGGTACAGTGTGGTGACTATACTTAACAGTTCTCTATAGGGCACCTGAAATGTGCTTAGAGGGTAGATCTTAGGGGTTCTCCCCACACACAAATAAAAAGGTAACTATGCGAAGTGACAGATGTGTTAATTACCTTGGATGCAATAATCATTTCACCACATACAGGTACATCATGTTGTATACCTTAAATATAGGCAATTTTGGGGGCGCCTGGGTGGCTCAGTCGGTTAAGCGTCCGACTTCGGCTCAGGTCACGATCTCGCGGTCCGTGAGTTCGAGTCCCGCATCGGGCTCTTTGCTGATGGCTCGGAGCCTGGAGCCTGCTTCCGATTCTGTGTCTCTGTCTCTCTCTGCCCCTCCCCCCTTCATGCTCTGTCTCTCTCTGTCTCAAAAATAAAAAACAAACTTAAAAAAAAATGCTTTAAAAAGAAATCCCACGAGTCTGTCAGTCAGACTCATCAGATGGTAAGTCTGTCAGTCCTGGGTGAGTCAGTCAGGCAATCCATGAGCCTATCAGACACTATCAGTCGGTCAATTCATAGGTCGTGGGGTCAGTGTTTGAGTCAGGGAGTCCGTGAGGCCGTCTGCAGTCAATCAATCCGTATGTGCCTCATCCACTCACTATGTCAGTCCGTCACGGCTACAGTCTGTCCGTCAGCACTCACTGTATCTGTCAGCCGGTTAGTTGGCCAGTTGCTGTGTCAGTCAGCAAGAAAGTCAGTAGTCAGCCAGCTGGTCCGCACATCTGTCAGTCAGACGCTCACCGGGTCTGTTGGTCGGTGAGGCGGCCGGTGGGTCAGGTGACCGCAGGACAGCTCCACCCCTGTGCCTGGAGCCTGGTCCCCTGGAAGCCATGCAGACTCAGGGGGAGAACTCTGAGGCTCTGTGCAAAGGTGAGGCTCTGTTACTATAATTATCTGAGAAGCCTCCCAAGGCCCCGGAAAGTGGAAAATGGAAGAGGCCATCGATAGACCGCCTTCTCCTTCCCCCTCCCCACCTATCTCTCCATCAGGGAGGTTCTTGCCCACGGTGAAGGGGCGCTTCCAGGAGGAGGCCGGAATTGGAGGAGGGGGCAGTGGTTGGTGAATCGTTCCAGTCCGTCCTGGGCCTCCCTGGTCAGTCACCCTGCTCTGGTGGCTGGATGTAGGTGGGAGCGGGAGAGGGGGGGCCCCCTGTTCCCTGGCCCGGCTCCTGCCCTTCCCTTGGGGACCCCGTGTCCTCCCACCCAGAAGTCTGAGCTGACCCCGCTGGACACACAGGGCAAGGGCACAGGCGAGCCACTACAGTGGGCCTGAGGGAACGTGGATGGATTTTATGTCAGCTCTTGTTTTTCTCTGCTGTGACTCAGAAAGAAAAGGAAAAAGCAATTGCTGGGTCTCTGTTTCATCTCATTGGAAGTTCCAGTTCCATGATCTCGGTTCACCCTCGCAACCATCCAGCACGGCAGGGTTATCCCCTTTACAGCGAGGGCAGGAGGCTGGCAGGGAGCTGGCGCTGACCCCGGGTCAGTTCCCACCGGGTGTGTGTCTGGCTCAGGGTCCACATTCTTTATGTTGCCAGGTGGCGTCTCCGGCATTGACTGGGGTGTTCCACCTGAGTGTTCTCCCCCCTTCTTTCCAGCAGGGCTGGAGGGGAGATTCCGGAGCCCCTCACTATCTTGTGCCCACTGCTGGAAGGCAGCTCTGCTCTGGACTTGGAATTGGGACCTGCTATGCCCCGGCCGGACCAGGAGAGGTGGTAGGGGTTGGCTAGGAGCCTTCCTCAGCCATGGGTCTGTAGCAACTGGACCACTCTTTCAGAAGCTTTTGGATTTGTGGAGCTCGGGGAAGGAAGCTTGAGGCTTATCTGGTCGGCATCCAGTCTCATTGCAAGCAGATCCCTTTTGCAGCCATCCAGTCAGCATCTCATCGGTGCGTACACATCCCCAGTGACGGGGAGCTCACGCGCTCTCTCTAAGAAGCCTCCTCTACCGTGGGACAGCCTCGGTCCTCGGAAAGTCTAGTCCCTCCGTGTCTTACACTAAAACCCGTAGAACTCAGCTTTGCATTCTGATGCCACCAGATCAAGCCTCATGCTTCTCGAGAGGGCCGACCCTGCTGCCCAGACTTAGGAAAAGACAACAGGATCCCCTGTTTGTTCGAGACTTCCACTCTTTGTAAGGGCAAGTGCAGAACGCTGGAAAATGGCAGAAGTGCAATGCGCTTGGGCCGCTGTGGTAGATGGCGTTGGTGGTCTCAGTTGGTCATACCTTGCTGCACAGGTGGCTTTAAGTCCTGCTCTCCAACACTGACGTGCCCTGGCCAGTGGGGGAGTAGCAAATGATACAAATTAAGGAGCGGGGACATTTCTGCTGCTTCTCTCAGGCTCCTGCCACCTCTGTGGGAACAAACCCAGGCCAGCCTGCTGGTGAGATGCAATACACACATACAGTACAGCCCAGTCATCCCAGCTGAGGTCACCTCTCCGGATAACCCTCTAGCTCACCACAGACACCTGACTGAGCCCAGCCCACAGTAGCCAAGCCCAGTTCAGATCAGCTGAACTCACAGACTCATGAGACCATAGACTCCTGAGAAATAACAGTTCTTATTTTAAGCTACTAAATTTCGGGGTGGTTTGTTACACAGCAGTAGCTGACTAATAGAGTCAGCCAGTCAAAATTGTTCAGGTTGCACTCCTGCCTCACCCCTTCTACCTTGGCAACTTGTCTTCAAATAAATTACATAATCTCTATGTCTCAGTGTTCTTATCTGTTAGATGGGCTGACAACCCCTGCTCTTCTTCCTTCCAAGGAGACAGTCAAAAGAGATAATGGCTATGGAAGTGCACTGCTAACTGTAAAGAGTACAGGGAAAGGGCCTGGGCTCAGGAGGGTCCCAGGGGCGGCTGCATGTCAGGGCTCTGCTAAGTGGAGGGCACTGCAGTCTATTAACCCAGCTCACCTCCTCACAAGTCTGGCAGGTTGAGTGATGGGGCAAACTGGAGACTTATTTACAAACACGTCCCTCTCGCCTTCACTTCCCTGGTAAGCCCCATTGGCGGCAAATAAATGATAATCGATAGGACAGTTATTAAACCGTAAATATCCTTCCCCTCAGGCTCATGGGCCAAGAGCTCTGAGCCTCTCAGCTGAGAGGAGGCTGGGTGTGCGTGGCTTGGGGCCTGCCTCAGCTCCCAGCCCAGCCAGCCACTCCAGAACATGGGAGAGACCACTGCTGCCTTTCTGGGCAGGAAGGAGGCCTGAGCTGTGCAGAGCCACGTGAAAGGAGCCCTCAAACCACCCCATAATATCGATTGTTTAGAAGGGGGACAGCCACATGAGTAGGGCCCACACGTCTCTCCTACCTCTGCGAGACTCAGGATGCTTGAGTCAGAAAGGGACTGAGAAATCTTTTATCCCTGTACTACACTCCCTGTGCATGAAAGGACAACTCAGGCTCCCAAAGAGGGACTGACTCATCCAAGGACACACACCAGAAAGTGGCAAGACCCAGACCCAAAACCACATGTATGTCCTCTGGCTTGGGCCATCGTCTAGGACAGGAGAGGAGTTGCAGTGGGTGGGTAGGGGGGGGTTAGGTTTGGTAAATGGTAACATCAGGAAGGGACATAGGTTACGAGGCAGCTGATGGGGGCCAGGGAGACAGAAGTGGGTAACACCAGTGCTTCCTCCAGTCCTGAGTGTCTGCCATGGTGATCATCTGTTCTGTAAATAGGCCGGTGACCCAGGAAACTGCTCAGAGAGGTGGGGGGTAGATGGAGGGAAGCAGAGAGGTGTAAGAGAGGAGCTGGAGCTGGTGACCTGGAAAGTTTTGTAGTTTAGGGCAAGAGGTGAGAGGACACACACATACACACACACACACACACACACACACGGACACTGCTGGGCATCCTGCACTCCTTGACTGTGGGCATCAGGAAAGCTTCGTGGAGGAGGGTGCATCTGAGTTGGGCCATGTGGGATAAGCAGGACTTATGTTCGCTTATAGCCCTTTGTGCATGAGAAAGGAACGAAAGCAGTCTAGGAGGAAGGGACAGAACCAACAAAGGCATTAATGGTGGTGATGATGACCAGGAGGGTGACGATGGTGACAGCAATGAAGAAGATGATGACGGTGACAGTGATGATGGTAGTTAGCACTTTTAAAAGATTGCCTGTGCGTCATGACCTGTGCTAGGCATTTTACGTTTGACACATCATTTTTTTAAGTTTACTTATTTATTTTGAGAGGGAGAGAATGAGCTGGGGAGGGGCAGAGAGGGGGCGGGGTAGGGGATCCGAAGCAGGCTCTGTGCTGACCACAGAGGGCCCGATGCGGGGCTCGCACTCACGAACCTTGAGATCATCACCTGAGCCAAAGTCGGATGCTTTAGTGACCGAGCCACCCAGGCGCCCCATTTTCCACATTATTAAATTCCCACAGCGACCCTGTTGCCAGCACCCCGGAGCTGCTGGGCACTCCCCATATACGTAAAGGAGACTGGTGGGTGACTGGTAGGTGTTGGCCAGCTGTTGGCCAGCTGTTGGCGAATCTCAAACATCAGGCTGAGGCACTGAGACTCTACCCTGAGGGCAACAAAGAGCTACACAAGGCTTTTGAGCAGGATACCGTCTAATCAGAGCTGGTCCCCATCTGTTAGGTTACCAGGCTGTCCATCAAGCCTAGAGGAGCCCAGAGAGGCAAGATCCCCATGAACTGCGGCTCATGGAGTACGTGGCCTTTTATACAGTTCAGAATTTCTCTCCCTGGGTGTGGCTCCTCTTGGCAGTTCT
Source organism: Panthera onca (assembly GCF_046562875.1). NCBI lineage: Eukaryota > Metazoa > Chordata > Mammalia > Carnivora > Felidae > Panthera > Panthera onca. Next base: position 55,901,470 of record NC_138349.1, on the reverse strand, counting down.
AGGTGAAGAGGTCTTGGCCTCCCTCCAGGCTGCCCTGTGGCCCTGAGTGCCTTGGGATTTTTCTGGTGAAAGGAGTATTTCACAGCCTCCTGTTCTGTGTTCACTTTATGGCATGTAGCCACCTACTGTGGGAGCCCTCTCCTCCAAAGGGCTTGGGGGGTGGGGACACAGCCATGGAGGAGCCCCTCCTAACCTCCCCAGGTCTAGAGGAGATCCAGATTCCCAGGGACAAGAGCTCTGCACCCTGGCTGCCTGCTAGAATCACCTGGGGAACATTTCCCACTACCAATGCCAACACCCATTCCAGACCAATTAATTAAACCCGATCCCTGCGAGCGGGGGCCCAGGCACGGATAATGAGACATACAGTTGAGTCCAGGTGCTTCCATTGTAGAGTCAGGGTTGGAAACCACTGGGAATTGTACCCTGGGCCAACCCTGGATCCCATATATTCACAGATGCCACAAAGGAACCTCTGGCTCTTGGGGGCAGTTGGCATTGTCTGGGCAGGGCTGGCTCAGTCTTGTCCATGGTGGCCCTATAGGAAAGCACCCCTCACCTCCCCATGTTGACAGTTCCTGTTCCTGTAGTGGGCAAGTCTCTGAAGTCAGACTGGGTCCTGAACTGGGAAAGCCAGTGAACAGGATGGGCTCAGGCAGAAGGACCCTCCCCAGCTGACCCCTGACTGACCCTTTCTCTACAGCGTCTTCCACATTATCCTGGGGATCATACTGACCTCCCCTCTATACCCAAGTGCCTGGCTACTCACTGGTTCCAGGCCTGGGCACCACCTGCCTTGTATTTCAGCTGTGGGTGCTTCTCCTGTTTCCTGGGGACGGTGGCTGGGTCTCCTACATGTAAGACAGAGAGGAAGAGCAGAGAACACAGGAACGTAAGCCCAGCAGCCAGAGAGTGGAGTTCACACCCAGGGTCCGCTTCTGGCCAGCTGCATGAGCGCAGGCAACCTCTCTGGGTTTTTCTTCTCTTGTTGGTGAGACAGAGGCGATGGTTATAATAATAAAGGCTCCTCCCTTCTAAGGATACTGAGAGGCCTAGATGAGGTGATCCATCCCTAGAGGAGGTGACAATCCCTTAGAAGGGTGTCTGGCACATAGCAAGTGCTCAGAGCCAGCGGTTATTTTTATCTGCATCTTGACTGTGACCTTTCTTCACATTGATGCACGCCAAAGGTGGGTTGCATTGAATAGGAGTGGCCTCTAGAATGTTTCTCCTGCCCCGGATCTGAACCCTCTTTCTGATTCTGGAGGATTTCCCTCTCCTGAAGGGAAGTTGCCAAACATCCCAGCCTCCTCTCAACTTCCCAGCCTCTCTTGCAGCTCAGGCACAGACCCATCAGCTGAGGCCTGTCAGTCGGACGCCACTTAGATGGGCCGTGATGCATGCACGCACGACCCCGGGAATGTCATTTGGGTGCTAGGCAGGGGCTGCAGGGCCATTGCCTGAGTGTCCAAGACAGCGAGAGCAATGGTGAGATCAAACACCGGTGAGATCCCGAGCCAGGCCCTGCGGCTCTGGGCTGCTGTAACACGGAAGCTGGAGCCAGGACACGTGCCACTGTGGACAATCGCCCAGTCTGCAGGCAGCCCAGGCCGCTGATCCAGGCCTCCAGCACATTCGGTAGAGTTGCTCAGTGAGGGGACCCTGGCCACAGGCTGCAAGGGGGGGTCAGGTGCGAGAGCCGACAGAAGTGGGGGTGCTTATGGTCGAAACTGTCCCATATCCAGGGAGGAGACTTAGCTCGTGCTCATCTGCAGACAGAAAGGCCTCGGGAAAAGTCAGCTGACCTAGAACTGGGATTCCAAGCCAAACTAACTCCAGGCAGGGGCAAAGATACCATATAACAGTGATTTAGAGCCTCCCCCATTTACCCTGGGCTCTAGAGTCTCACCTCCTTATCTCATTTCTGCCCATCCTACAGAGGGGCCACGGGGAATCGGAGCTCCCACCGCCTCTCCCAAGGTTCCACGGCAGCGAACAGTCGAGACCCGTCTCTGATGCAGGTGTCATGATAGCAAAGCTGAAAGGGACCTTTGAGGAAACTGAGACCCAGACGGGGATAGCCCAGGGATTCCATCATGAAGAGGCATATTTGGACTTATGCTAAAAACAAATAGAAAACAAACAAACAAAAAAACCCTTTCTTATGAGCTTGGGATGGAAGGCCCTCCCGTGAGAGGGAGTGAGCTTCCTGTTATTGGGGGTGTGCTAGAAGAGGTAGGAACCACTAGGTGGGGATGTACCAAGAGGTGAGAACTCCCGCACTGACTGGGGGGGGCCGCCACTTGCTGGGGGTATGTGGTTCGTTATAAATGGGGTGGGAGCTCCTCAAAAGGTGCTGACTGGTTCCTTTGTTGTGCCAGCCACAGCAAAGGATCTCTGCTGTGCCTCTACTTTGAGCCAGTTTGGCTCATGAACAGACAGTGGCCCTGATGTCACATGCCACATGGGAGGTCTCAAGCTGCCTGAACAGGCAGAGTCATGACAAGTCCCGTCCCCCTCCACACATATTCGCATGTACAGATGGAGGCGTTGAGGCCCAGAGAAGGGAAGAGAGTGACCCCAAGCTAACCAGACCCAAGACAGGATGAGAACCCAAGTCTTTGGCGTTCAGTCTAGACCACTGGTTCTCAGAGTGGGGTCCCTGACCAGCAGCCTCAGCATCTTCTGGAAACTTGTCAGAAAAGCAAATTCTCAGGCCCTTCTGACTCCGAAACTCCAGGGGAGGGCCACAGTCTGGGCTCCATGAGGCTCTTCAGGGAATTCTAAAAGTTTGAAAGCACTGATCTTAGTGCTTTTTATGTTACAGCATTAACTGGCCACAGGCCCATGGATGGGACATCCTTCCTGTGATGTGCCTGGCCTTATCCTACTTGCTAAATCATAAAAGGAACTGTGACCTTTCCTGTTTTATAGGCTACATGTGTTGTATCCAAATAGGGTTAACATCCCAGGCTCAGAGATGTAGAATAACCTGGCAAGGTCACACAGCAGTGTGGTGACTGGTCTGGGATCAGAACTCAAGGGTCCCAAGTATTCAGCATGGGAGTGATTGGATCTCTTGGGCCTGATTCCTTCTGTCCCATCCCACGTGACATCATAGGGCCCTCACTCTACCTGCACAGAGGACAACAGGCCGCAGTGCTCCCCGGCCTGGCCAGCAACAGGCTTTTCTTCAAGAGCCCTGGCTCTCCGGGCAGTGCGGGCTGGATTGGTTTATTTATTGCTGTCATTAATTAGTTTTGTTGGGGATGAAAGACAGGTCCCCGGAGAAGATCAGTGCATTAGAGCCCATTATTCCATCACCGCTCTGGACTCGTCGGCAAAAAGCTCAGCCCCTCTCTGCTGTCAGCCCGGCGCGATTAATTAGCCCGCAGCCCGAGAAGCGGCCCTCCTGCTCCCCTTAGGCGGGGAGGGCTCTGTTTTGGCATCTAGCGTCCTCCGGTGCTCCTCTGCCCCAGTTCTAATGGGGGACAGGGGCTGTTGGACAGGCCTTTCCAGGGGTGACCGCAGTAGCTGGATGCAGGAGGGAGGCAGGGGTTCCTGGCCAGATCGAGCCCTTATTCCAGTGATACTGCTATCGAGTGCATTCTGTGATGAGTCAGACGCTGGGCCAAGTGCTTTAAGCACATTTAATTCTCCCCAGTGCCCTGTGCCGCACATTTCAATTCGCCAGATGGAGAAACTGAGGCTCTGCTGGCAGAGTGACTTGTCCAAGGGCAAAACTATGGAGCAGGATTTCTGCCTGGGGCTGACTCCCAAGTTCAGGTTGGCCCCTTTGCTCAGGGGCTTCTCGGTGTGGCTCACAAAGCTGCGGGGGGCGGTGGGGGGAGCAGGCACAGCCCAGGAGATTAAGTTCAGGGAGACGGATGGAATGGAGCAGAGGACGGGCTATGGGCGATATGGTCCTCTGCTGGAAAGGTCAAGAGTCCACTTATGAACTGAGTGACCTTGGGCAGGTCCTTAAGTTTCTCCTTCCGTGGAAAGATTGGGTCTAACGGCGTGAGTTCTTCTCTATAAGAGCAATATAGCCCCGCAGTTCAGGCAATGCGACTCTGGGGTACACTTTATCTCTCTGGGCCTCAGTTTCCTCATCGGAAAAATGAGGATAGTAATAATACCAGCCTCGTGGGATCGATGTAAGGAATTAGATGCAGTCCCACAGGAAGGGGCCGAGCACAGCATCTGGCCCATCAGAAGGGCTTGCAAAGTGCTTACGGCACTGAGAATGGTTATTTGAAGGAACTTAGTCTCAGGCCAACTCTGTTGTGAGCCTTGATCAACTTCAACCAGTAATTACAGAAATACTTTTTGCTGTGTTTATACCGCAGCTAATGACCTTGGAAGAGGAAGGCACGGGGAAGGCTCTGGAAGGCGACGTGTCCTTCTGTTTGCTCAGGGCCTGGACTCTAGGCCAGGATCTGCCTCCATTTACTGTGTGACCTTGAGCAAGCTGCCCACGTTGTCTTCTCTCCTCCAAGCCTCAGTCTTCCTCTCTGTCACGTGAACAGGTGTCTGGGCAAGCAGGGCACGGCTGCTCCCCTGTCGTCCCCTCCACTTGGGCAGAAGCTGTCTCTCCCGAAGGCCACGACTGCCCCTCAACGTGGCGGACTCAGGCTTCACCCAATGGTGGGGGCCAGGCTGCCTGCCCAAGGGTGCTAAGAAGTTAATTAAACCTTCAAGAAGCCATTTGTTAAGAGGGGAGCGATGGTATATTCAATACCAGCCAAAGGTTGGTGCAAAGTAATGAGTCTTTCTTTAGCTGTGAATAATGTGTTCCCTCCTTCGCCAGCCCCCACCCCTGACTCTGAAGGATGGGCCTGGGGAAGCCCATGGCTCATGTTAATGGCCCGGACGCCGAGGAGCTTAGCTGGCTATCCTCTCTCCAGCAAACATCTTTCTACTTCGCTTCTCTCTGTTTCTGTCCAGCTCGTGATCTCTGGCTCTTCTCCAGGCGGAGTCTGAGGCCAAGAGGATCTCCGTCCCCGTCTCAACAGCTCCCCCCATCCCTGCACCTGCTCCTTCCCTCTCTCTCAGCCTCCAAGGAAAAGCTGAGGCCACCCTATTGCTCAACATCACACACATATTGTATAGGGGAGTCGCAGGTCTGCCACGTAGCAGGTTCAGAAACAGTTGGGAAGGTGAGGAGGAAGAGGAAAAAGAAGGGAAGGTGAGGGCCTAGCCGCCCCTGGCCCCTGAGGGGAGGCCAGCAGACAGGAGGCTGCCCAAGGCCAGTTTGGGACAGTCCACTCAAGCTAACCCACCTGCTCTGTATCGCACCCACGAGCCCACCCTGCAGAGGGCAGTTTGCCGTAGACGCTAGGACAGGTGTCCAAGGGAGGCATCCCGGCCAGCAGTCTGGCCTTGGGGCCCAGGGCTGGTGTGAATATGGCTGGCCCCTCACTTTCTCTGAGCTTTGCTTCTTCTCAACTCCTTCTGCAAAAGATGGGGCTGGTTCTGGCCCTGCTTCCCACATGGGCTCTGGGGACAAAAGAGACATTAGCAGGGTCCCTGGGGAGGGCGAAGCTGCATCTCGTTCAGCGCCTTCCTCTTGCGCACCCCCACCCCAAAGGCAGCCCTCTGCAGTCATCTCTTATCCGGCTGGCCATCCTGGGCTGCCATCCGTCTGTCTGTCAATCTCTCTGCGGGGACCCCCTTCTCCATCCAAAATTCTGGCATTCACTGGCAGAGCATGGTCACAGCTGAGAAGTGGGAGCCCTGGGGCCTCCCCCTTACCAGGTGGGGCCTGGCTTCGTCCCATTTTGTGCTGGTACAAAGGAAGAAAGGGCAGGGGAGGGAAGGGGTCGGGGACCTAGCAGGTGTCTGTCGCTGTCCTGGCAGTCAACAAGGGGAGTGGTGGGAGGGGTGGGGGCCGCCTTCATTCAGCAGCCGAGCAAGGGACAAGGCACCTTGATTAGGCCCCCGAGATAATCGCCACACACCTGGGCTGGCACCCAGGGTCCCCCCCACCCAACAGCTGCCCCTTTGTCTGCCGGGGGAGTCTCCAGCTTCAAAGCCTGAGATTGCGGCTGATAGATTGGGCCGAAGCCAGGCGCTGAAAGTCGAGAGCCAAGTGGAGTGGAGGGGCTTGGGGACAGGACTCCCCCCACCAACTGCGGAGAACAGGCCATTCTAGGAGAAGGAAGGTCCAGGCCCCCTACTTCTCTGGACCAGATTGTGACCAGGTAGTCAGGAGCAGAGGACCAAGGTGGAGAGAGAAAGGAGAATGGTGAGGATGTGTGCATAGGGGTGTGTGTATATATGTGCGTGTGGATGTGAGTGTGTGTAGCTTGCACATGGATATTTACACATACAGTTGGGACAGAAGAAATGGGCACTTGGGTGACCCCCCTCAGTGCACCCAGCTGTCTAGGGCCCTGTGCCTGTTGCCCGTGTTTGGTGTCTCTCTTCTGGAGGGTATTTAGTTGAGGAGCGTCCTTGAGGGGAGCACGTCTGATGTGCCCTGGAGCTGACCATCCTCAAGCAATGAGGGATGGTAATGATGGGTAAACACCTGGGCATCCTTGTCCCTTGGGGAGGAGAGAAGTTCTGAAGTGTGTGCTATCCAGGCTTCCAGAAGAATCCAAGCAGGGTCAAGCCCCCGTTGCTCTCAGCAGGACCCCACTCAGGAACACACCTTCCATTTCCTTTTCTCCCCTCCCTGCCTCATACCTCACTCCCTCACCAAGTTTCCTGAGATCCTCTCACAAAAAAAACTACCTGCCTCCAAATTCCTATCTCAGGGCTGCTGTGTGAGTATCCAAATTAAGAGGGAGTGCCATGGGGTGTTTTGGGTCCTACTGGTGTGTCCTACGTGGGGAAAGGGGCAGGGAAGGGCCAAGAAACAAGATGCACACCTTTTCCGAGCACAGAGGGGTCAGAGAGTGAGGCCCTGCCCACACTGGGCTCCATCTGGCAGTAGAGGGAGGGAGGGAGGGATGGCAGCACTATCTTCCCAGGCAGGGATTTGGAGCCCACATGAGTTGTGCCTGTGCTGACCAGGAACTGGTCCTGGGGGCCATGGGACTCATAGACGGGGGACCTCATGTATGCTATGTGTGAGTGTGGACGACCAGGACTGCGGGCAGATGCACATGACCCTGTTCTCGTGTGTGTGTGTGTGTGTGTGTGTGTGTGTGGCCATGGAAATTCAGAACCAAGGGGCTTCTGGCTCTGGGAGTCTGGCCAATTGGCCCATCCCACTGGCTGCCCACAGACCCCAGAGGAAGCTGGCCACAGGGTGGGGCATGCCACCTGGAGGTGGAGGCCAGAGGGGACCACTCCAGCCCCCGGGGATCCAGGAGGGGCCCTGGGAAGGAGCTGAGTGTGGGGTTCACAGAGCGCCCCCGCGGGAACGTGGGTCCCTGCTCTGCCCTCAGCGCGGGGTGGGCTAAGCCCGGGTAGATTTAACACCCCGCTGGCTGGGGATGGCATCTGCCACGCTGCAGGGCCAGGGTTGCTAGGAGCAGCACAATTTTCGTCCCTGCTCGCTGCCTTTCATGTCCCCCCGTCCCTCGCCTGTGACATTCAGCCACGCCAGATGCCCCGATTGCTCCCTAAAAATGAAGCTACAAGCTTGGCTGTGGCTTAGCACTTTATGCTCGTGTCAGGTGCTGACAAGTGGTCTCCAGAGCCAGGCTCTGGGGCGTCCCAGCATCCCTGGGGTTGACTCCCTTCGCCTGGGGAGCACCAGGCTTAAAATACAAATTTCTAGTGGTACAGCGGCCTGTGGAGGCCAGCCAGGTCCGGCCCTTGTGTCTCACATGGGGAAGGTGTGGCCCACAGAGGGAAAGCCCCTTCAGGCAGGGAGGCAGGGAGGCCGAGGATGAGAACCAGAGGCCTCCTGATTGCCTTGCTTCCCCTGCTCTGCGGGATGGATCCCATGCTTTCCCGGCACGGCTGGCCCATCGCTCGGGTGTTCCCACACTCTCCGGAGGCACACGGAGGGGCAAGCTCCCTGCAGCACAGCTCCAGCGAGGGACTCCAACCCTTTAGCCCAACCTTTGCTGCCCGGCCCTGTCTGAATCCACAGGCGTTGGTCTCAGCAAGATGACCCTTCTCAAACAGGCTCAGGCCAGGTCAGCCCTGCCTCCCCACGCCCGCCCGCCAACCCTCCCATACCGGGCTGACCTGTGTCTCCTCACGATCCGTGTCTGCCCAACACCTGGTACTGGGATCTTATTTACAAATACGGTCTTCGCAGGGGCGCCTGGGTGGCTCAGCTGGTTAAGCGTCCGACTCTTGATTTGGGCTCCAGTCACGATCTCGCGGTTTGTGGGGTCGAGACCGGCGTCAGACTCTGCACTGACAGTGTGGAACCTGTTTTGGATCCTTTCTCTCCCTCTCTCTTTGCCCGTGCTCTGCTCTCTTTCTCTCTCTCTCTCTCTCTCAAAATATGGATAAACTTAAAAAAAAAAAAAGTTTGTTAGGGTCTTTGCAGATGCAATCTGTTAAAATGAGGTTATAATGGATGAGGGAGGACCCTGATCCAATGACTGATGTCCTTACAAGAGGGAAGTTGGGATGGAGCAGACACACAGGGAGACACCATGTGACGATGGGGACAGAGGTGGGAGCCATGCATCTCTAAGCCAAAGAGTGCCATGGCAACCGCCAGCAGCTGGAGGAGGCAAGGAAGACCCTTCCTAGCTGCCTTCGCAGGGAGCCTACAGACAGGGTCCTGTGAACACCAGGCTTTTGAACTTGGGGCCCCCAGAACTGTGAGGGAATACAGTTCTGCTGTGTAAGGCCCTCTGTAGTAATGTGCTGAGGCAGCCCTATGGCCCACAGGCCTGTGTACCGCCCGTTTTTCTATACCCCCCGACCACACTCACGCCTGCCCTCAAGCCCTTGCCGTGTCTCACTCCAGACTTGATGTCCAGTCCTTTCTCGGGCATCCTTTGCCTTGAACGCCGCTTCTGACCCCTCTCAGCCTCCCTGCCTGACCTTCCCCTTGGGGCCCAGAACTGCCGGGGGCCCCTCCACCACCCAGCAGCTCCCTGGGTGTCCCGCCGCCCCCTCCTCCTATGGCTGAGTCGCATCCACGCTCCAGAACGTCACATCTTCTCCCACAGCTGTCCTGGCGCATCGGCTTCCCTGGGCCTGCGGGCTGGGGTGGACGTCCCTCGTCTGGACAGCCCTCGGGAGCACTGGCTCCCACCCTGTCACCTGTGCTACTGTCACAGCCAGTTCACTGGGGAATCTCTGGCACCGGATGGCACTTCCCATGGGCAGAGACCACTCTGGGCTCTCCGGGAAAGCTCATCACTAAGAGCACGTGGTGATAATCCCGCCCAGCCCTTTTCTTTACACATGGGGAAACTGAGGCCCAGAGAGCAGAAGTAACTTGCTCACATTTACACAGCCAACCAGGGCCAAGCCTCGGGTTTTTCCTGCTGTTCACACAGCCCTGGAATGGTCCTTTTGGTGTCCCCTTCCCCCAAGGGAGGTAGGATCCACTTTCTGGGCACCTTAAGGCCTCTGCTCCTGATGGAGACACCATGATGTGCTGGTCAGACTGGGGGGAGGGTACTCGACCCTCAACAGGACCAGAGACCCCATGGGGAGAGGAGCCCTCTCTGGGACAGACTCTGGGTGCTCTCTGGGTTCCCTACGGCTGCGGGGATGGCCTCTGTCACTGCCTCAGTTTCCCCAACCTCACCCAGACCTGTAGCAGTTCAAGGACACAAAGAGACCCTCAGCCCCCACTCCTGCCTGCTCCCAGTAGGCCTTGCGTCCTCGCCTACTCCCCTGGGGCACAGTAGAGGGGCTGGGACTGCGCGTGGGTTGGGCCAGCCCTCGGCTAGGCACACCTCAAGTGGAACCCTTTTTCAATTCCCCTGACAACACTGTGAGGCAGAGAGACCATAACCCCATTTCACAAAGAAAGAGACTGAAGTCCAGACTTTGTGTCTTCTGGACATCTGCCAGGCTTCTCTCAGGCTTGCTCTAACTTCGGGGGTGTAAGAGTCCTGAAATCATCTGTCAGAGAGGCGTTCTGAGACCCCCGTCAGGGTCGTCCCACAGCATTGTCAGCCGCCCCGTGCTCATGCAGTATTTCAGAACAGCTGGAGACCCCCAGTCCCAGGCCCAAGGAATAAATCACAAGCTCCCGCCCTGCTGGACCCGGGACCAGACGAAGGACCATGGGGAGAAGTCCCCCCCGCCCCGGCCAGCACACCGATGCTGGAGAAACATGCGACCCTCCACAGTGCCCATGCCCTTTGAGGAGCCCACAAATTGCACCTGTGCCCGTGTGGGAAGGACATGATGTCCGAGAGATGCAGGGCCTGTCCCACTGTCCACCCAGATAGCTCTGCCAGGTCGGGCAATCTTGCTGATGTCACCTCTCCGTAGATATTAAATATTGATAATGCAGTAAATTTTCCCTGCACCTTCTGTGACTCGTGCCTTGGTGCGTGCCAGAAGGAAAACAAGTAGGCCGAGGGGCCTGCACTCAGGCAGATGGGCGTCCATTCTCCTGGCGCTCTGGGAATCAGAACCTCCTTGTGCAGGAAGGGCCTTAGAGAGATCATCCTGTCCATCGCTCTGAGGTTGGGTCCTAGGCTGAGAGGAGCATTCTCTGCGGAAGGGGACATCTTCTGGTTAGCACATCACGATGATCAATCACCTTGTTCTCGGGAAACTCTTCCTGCCACCTGACTGGGATCCACATTAAACAGGAGTTTGATAGGTGAGCCCTGTATCTTGATAACCAAGTGACCCCCACACCTCATTTCTGAGAAGCGGAGCGCCTGGAGGGGCTCAGAGGTCTCACTCTGACCAGTTGCTGTGTGACTTTGGGCAGGTTACAGCATCTCTGACCGTCAATGTCTTCGGCTATAAAATGGGACAATGACCTCTGCCCAGGCTACTTCCCGCGACTGTTGGGAGTGAGGCTTCCACTGCCCAGATGCACACAGCTTGGTAAGAGGAGGGAGCACTCCTGGGCCAGCGGTGGCTGGCAGGGAATAGCTTGATCACAGCAGACAATGTGGAAGGGCTTTACAAATGTAAATTGCTTTGTAAACACAAAGTGTCGTGTAAATGTTAGGGATAATTATATGCTTCAAAAATTAGGATCCTCAAACCCTAGAAGGAGGAAGCCTCCTAAACTGTTCTTCTCCTGTGCAAGTTTGTTGGGAGGGGTGGGAAGCCTCCCAGAATCTGAATCTGTGCTCCTACTTTCCCACTCCTCTCTTCCCTCAGTCTGCAAGCCAGGCTCAGGCTCCCGATTAAAAAGGCCCGGGAGAGAGTAACTTATCAGTTACTTGGAATCAATAGGAGTTTTCTTTCTAGTTTTGAATTAAAAGAGCCGACAGAGAAAAGGGAAAAACTCAAGTGCCCTGCCCGTCAATAACTGTCAGAGCGACGGAGAGTGCAGGGTCAGGGGGCTAGACTGTTTGTCAAGGCCAAGTTCTGCCTGCCGTGTGCTCTGAACACAGAGATGCGCCCAGAAGAGGGACCGAAGAGGAGGCAAGGCATCTCCCCGTGGCTTCCTCAGACTTTTTGGCTGTGGGCACACTGTCTCTCCTAGGCCTTAATTTTTCAAGAAATAAGCAGACTTGAAGTGGGTGCTACAGTGAGAGACTCCTGCAATGGTGTGGGGGGGGGTGGTCAGTAGGATGGCCATCTGCCCCTGTGATCAAACAGCTGCAGAGACCTACAGATGGGGAGGGGACTCTGAGGCTTGTTTGGGGACAATATTCACCCACTGTTCTCCTAGCCGGTAAGAAAACACAAAGAGAAAATGGGCTCAGGAGACAGCAGGCAGGATCAGGGCAGATATGAGGAGGCATCTGGATGGAGACGGGGATGGCTCCTCCGAAGACTGATTTCTGCTCCCGGGATATCCAGGCTGCTGAGCCCCTTCAGCCCTGGGATCTGTGAGCAGCAGGGGGGCAGTCCTTTCCTGCCCTGAATCCTGTTAGCACCCCTCCCCCACCCCTGCCTCTCTCTCTCTCTCTCTCTCTCTCAATCTCTCTCTCCCCCCTCCCCGCCCCAGCTATCGGGAGTGTTGGCTGCTAATGCCCCCTGCCCCCACTTCTCCACCTGGGACACAAAAGAATCGCCCTTGCCTAAAGGTGGCACCTCGTGGTCCCGAAGCCACGTTCCTCTCCTGGTGGGGTAAGACTGGGGCTAGACCTGCCCTATCTGCCTCCCTAACTGTCATGGGGCTCACCCAAGAGCATTTCCTCCCTGACTCAGGCTCTGATTGCTCCTGGGAGAACCTGACCCATTCAATTTAGTCGGTCAGCAGGTGTTTATTGAGCATCTACTGCACACCAGGCACTGGGCGGCCCCCTGGAGATACACACGTGACCATGACTCATCAGCTTCTAGTGGGGGAGAAAGGCAAGAAACAGGTGAACAAATAAGTAGATGAGTTAGATCCGAGTGCCCTGAAAGGAAAGGGAAAGGATAACATACGAGAGAGTATGGCGATAAAGGACTACTATGGGCTCGGTGGCCTGGGCAGATCTCTAAGGAGGAGACTCGTAAGTGTAGGCTTGAATAACAAGGAGCCGACCACGTGAAGACCGCGGGGCGGGGAAAGGGGCCCAGGGAGGGCTGGGAGGTGCAGAGGTCCCTAAAGCTGGAGCGAACCTGTGGGGTGTGAGGCCCCCAAAGGACAGTGTGCCTGGAGCTTAGTGCGTATGTGGAGGATGAAGGCAGGGAGGCAGGGAGGTACGGAGGTCGGGGGTGGCCTGGTCAGTCGTGGCAAAGGTTTTGTTCTAAGGACAATGGGGACCTTTGAAAAGTGTTGGTGGTGATGTGACAGAATCCATTCATATCTGTGCAAGATCACCTTGGTGGCCCTGTGTGGGTGGGCAGGTAGGGGGACGGCCGTGGGAACGGCGGTGGCTGCTTCTGGCACCACACGCCCCTTCCCACAGCCCGTTGTTGGTTCCAGCCACAGCTGAGGTGCTCAGCACAAGCCCTTCCAAACGTGTGGACTCTGCTTTTCCTCTGGATGAGCTCCTCAGCCTGCAAGGGACAGCCTGGGAGAAGGATGGGGAAGGGGGTTCAGGCCTCAGGAGGCAGCCATCTATCAAGGGGGACGGGTCAGTAAACAAACGCCCCAGGCTGCTGTCCTTTGTGGCCCCAGGAGCACCGGTAACTGGAGAAGATGCCCTGGGGTGGCTTTTTCCCTTCCCTGTTTCTCTTGCCCTCGCTCCGCACCCCAATCTTTGTTACTGTGCTCCCGAGGGACCCCAAGTGGGTGTGTAGGGAGAGACGGTGGCAGCCTGGAGCGGGTGATGGCCGGGACAACCGAGCTCTAGACATGGACGCAGGATGAACCTTGCAAGCCGGCGACAGGACAAGCTACCGGATCGGCTGAGGCAGGGAAGGAAAGGGGGTGTCAAGGATGGCTCTGAGGACTTCAGCTGGAGGGGTGACGTTTTACGGAAATGGAGAAGACTGGGAGAAGAACAGGGGTGTGGGAGGGACTCAGAGGATGGCTCGGCTGAATTGAATCTGCAGCGCCTGTGAGACCTCTAAATGGAGATTCCCAGGAGGCAGGTGCACATGAGAGTCCACAGCTCGGGGCAGAGGTTAGTGCTACAGACATCAATTTGAGCATCAGCGATCAGCTTAGAAATGGTATTTAAGCCATGGGCCTGGGTGAGGGCACCAGGGAGGTTGAGTAGAGGGGAAAGGAAAGCAGAATGAGCAGAAGAAAAGGGGCCAGGAGTCATAAACCCTTGGAACAGTCCTTAGAGGCAGGACACAGGCAGGACTGCCGCGTATCGTTGCACAGGTTAAGCACTGCACAACTCCAAAGGGTGCTGTTTACATGAGCTACCATGTGAAAGGCCCTCCCGGGAGTCATGCAGGTTACAATCTTACTGCCATGCATGCCTCTTTGCAAGGCCAGAGAAAGTATGGGCAGGACCCTACATGAGCCAGAGTGGAGCTTCTGAGAACCTAGTGGAGGAGGAAGTGATGGCAATTGGGGCAATCAGAGGAGGCTTCCTGGAGGAGGTGGCATTTTCCCTGGAGCTCAAAGAATGGGGAGAGTGTCTACCATTTGATTTGGGAGGGAGGGAGACACTTCAGCAGAGGCAACTGCACTGGATGAAGTCCTGGGGGGCAGGAAATCCTAGGGCAAGTTTGGGAATTTGGGTGTCTGGGATTGCCAAGGAAAGAATAAGCATTGTGGAAAGACTATTTCTGGGAGAAAGGTGGAGGCCCTTGAGTTACATGCCCAGGAGATGCCCAGAGTCACCTGACTCAGTTAAGGTCACATGGCAAGGGAGACTCAGAGCCAGCACTTCAGCCCTAGGCTGGTCTGTGTGACCTCGCCGTGCCATTCAGATACAGGGACGTCCTGCCTCCCCTGTTCCCGTCATCCCCTTCGGCAGCTCCACCATCCCAGGAGGCAGTGGCGCCTGTCTCCTCCAGGCCGCTCTTGGCTCCTAGGGGCACAGAGGCCTGCCACGCCTTCATTTCCCCAGGCGGTGCTTAGAGAGGCCCAGCCTGGTTATCAAAGGAGGCAGAGGCAGCCCGGGATTGCCTCTGGGGGGCAGCAGCCCAGGAATTAAGGGATCAGCCATAGCCAGCTCCTCCCAGGTCAGGAATCTCCCAGGCATGGCAGGAGGTGTCCTTCGTACCCCTGGGAAGAGCCTCTGGGTAACCTGGCCTACAGCACAGATGATCAAATGGGAACACTCAGGCTCCTGAGAATGGGCCGGAGACGGGGGAAATCTGGGGACAGAATGAGCTGGGACTAAAGAAGCCTTCACTATCTACAAGACCATGGAGTTTTACTCCTCCTTCCCTCCCCGCAGCATTTATCAAATGCCCGCTGCATCCTGAGCACCACGCTAGGCCCTGGGCGTGCGGCAGGGATGAGGCCGGATGAAATCTGTCTTCGTGGCGAGCACAGGCTGGGATGACGGATGAAGCACGAACAGCGGTGAGCGCAGGGCAGTGATGGGGGTGGGGACTTCGATTCGGGACCACGGGAGGCCTCCTGGGGAAAGTGACACCTAACTTGAGACACGAAGAGGGAAGGTGGGGAGCAGGTCTCGACCCAGAAGCAAGAGACTGTCCGGTCTGCAAACTGCCACATCTGTAGGACGGAGGGCTTCGGCTAATGGGGGGCCTGGGACTATCTGTCACCAGCTGTCGTCACTCGGGAGACAAAGGCTGTTCCACTGAGGAAGTCTGTCTTGGAGTGCTCGCCTCGAACCCCGGTCGAAGCCGCTCTGTGTGAGGCTCTGTGGACACAGAGCTGCCTGGCGCCCGGCCCGGCTCTCCGGGTGCCAATGGCCCTGCGGGGAGACAGGCAAGTGCCAGCCTCATTGCCTCTGGGAGGTGACTCACGGGAGCCCTCCCAGGGGGGATGGTGCTTGGGATGGGTGTGCACATACATGCAGAGGAGATGGGTGCGGAGAGGAAGGGTGTTCCGGGAGGAGGGAACTGCGTGAGCGAGAGCCAGGTTGGTAAGCGTGTGGTCATTGGAAGTGCCCTGGCCAACAGGAGCCTGGAGAAGGAGTGCCTTCGTCTACTCGACACAGGCACTCAGAGCAGGCAGCATCTGGCCGGGCCCCCCCTAAGTGCTGGGGCACAGATGACATGACACCTGTTCTGTCCTCAAAGGGGTTCTCTCCATCCCGCACCCCCGGCACATAGTAGCTGCTCAGCAAACACTGGCTGCTGGACAAGAGCAGAGAAAGGGGCTGCTATTAACTTATGGGAGCCCAGAGAAGAAGGGGAGGCCCCCGCAGGCCGGGGAGCCTTCCTGGGGGAGGCAACTCTGGCGTTGAGCTTGGAAGGATTCAGCCAAACGATGAGATCTCGCGGGGGGGGGGGGAGCAGGAAGCCGCTTCTGCTTGGCTGTGCCCGTGTTGGAGAGCGCGTCACCGATGTTGCAGAACTGGGTGTCCAAGAGCCACGTGAGCGTGTGGGAGCATGGGAGTATGTGAACTGGTGTGTGTTTTCTGTTGGCGGGTGAGTGCGTGTAAGTGTTCATGAGCGTGAAATTGAATGTATGAGAGCAAGGGTGTGCGCAAGACTGTGAGCGCGTGTGCGAGAGTGAAAACACTAGAGTGAGTGCGTGGATCTGTGTGTGTGCGTGTGAGGGTAAGGCTGTGCGAGGGTGGGAGACCGTGTGCTTGAGTGTGAGCGTGCCTGCGTGTGCCACACGTATCCCAGGG
The DNA here is from genome assembly GCF_046562875.1 of Panthera onca. NCBI lineage: Eukaryota > Metazoa > Chordata > Mammalia > Carnivora > Felidae > Panthera > Panthera onca. The sequence goes on along the minus strand of NC_138349.1, from coordinate 55,885,289 downwards.
CCACGACTGAGCTTGTATGTGCCCTTGCTATGATTTGTCGGATTTCAGCCAGGCAGTCAATCCTCCAACAGACATAAAAGAAAATGAATTTGGTACCCTGGGGACACCGTGTCCGGCCCAGACGGTCAGGTGCATGGCGTGGTCAGTGGGCACAGGAGGCCTTTGCTCCTCGGGACGACGGCTCCTCTGCGGAGGGCCCTGCTGGGACCCAGGAGCCCGCTGTGTGACCTTGGCCTGGTCCTGGCCATCTCTAGGCTTGGCTCTTGCCCAGGCGAGGGGACAGTGCAGAGAGACCTGACTGCCGAGAGAGACTGGAGCCACGGGGGTGGGCTCTCTCCTGAAGGAGCCCCTGTGAAGGACCCGCTCTAGCAGTCGACCGGGGGCCAGGAGGGTGAAGAGAGGAAAGAGCACGTTGCTTTAGAGCCCATTCCCAGCTCACACCCCAGGGTTGCCACTCACAGGAATAGCAGTTCAAGCCACCGTTGAGTCTGAACGGCCACCATGCGCTTCACATCTGCGGTGGCCCGCAGCAGCCCAGCGAGGGAGGAGTGATTGGTCCCATTTCACAGGTGAGGACACTGAGGCTCGAGACGTCTCTGGCGGCAAGCCCCAAGCGCGTAAGTGGCTCTGGCCACCTGCCTGAACTGCCTTCCTGGGTTTCGTATCTGTGGAATGAACGTAGTGATGTCAGCTCTGGGGGTTGTCTTGGCAGGTGAACCTGCCATGAGCGGTCCCGTTCCTCTTTACCGGAGACAGGTCCTGAGAGGGAGGCGGGAGGCCTGGGTCTCCAGGAGCCCCACTTTGTAGCTGCAACTCACATACAGCCTCCAGGCCAAGGGGCCTGGATAATGAGGGCTGGGGCCCCTGCCACACTCTCAGAGGACCAGGGCTCTGCCTCGAGGGAGGATCAGGTCTCACGCTGCCCATTTCCCCCCAGGCGAACAAGCCCGGAGGCTGATACTACCCCATGGTGCTGGCTGAGGACAAGGGGACGCAGCCCTGTATCCACAGACCTTGCTTTCCCACCAACCTCCTGTCGCCTGCACAGAGCAGAAGTCCCCACCTCCTCCAGCCCAGAGAGGAGCCAGATGCCCCAAATTAAACCTTGTGAGGGCAGGTGGTAACGGGAAGGTTTGATGGGTCCTGCCTGGTGTAGCCCGATTAGCAGCTATCCAGGTTCCTGGGGAAGGTGGGTGCGTATGAATGTGTTGGTGGGCCTGATTGCAGGGTCACCCAGCCCCGGGCTCTGCTCCGAATCTCCATGGAGGCCTGAGGCTGCCCTCTCCCTAGTGCAAGTTCCCCTTGGTCAGGCCTGCTCCTTCTAACCTGAAGATTAGTCACCCCTCTGTAGCCCTGCACGGAGAGCCCCCTGCCCCCAACCCTCGTCACCTGGTCCCGCACGTGGCCCCGATTCTTGCCCTTGAGCAGAAGCCTGGCTGAAGTGCACTGCCCAGCCAGGCCCTGGCCGTCAGGCCCCAGATCTCTCTCCCAAAGGCCCTTCCCAGTGCCGTGGATAGTGGATAAGGGGTGTTTTGGGGGCACATGGGGGACTCTGTGCAGGGAGGCCCTTTGAAAAACCCAAGATGGAAATAGAAGTGAATGGAGCAAAGATGTTCTTTTCAACAAATGGTGCTGGAACAGCTAGACACCCACGTGTGAAGAGTGAACCTGGACACAGCCCTTACACCTTCACACAAATGATCACAACGTGGATCGTAGACCTAAAGGTAAAATGCAAAATCCTAAGCCTCCCAGAAGAGAACAAAGGAGAACATCTAAATGACCTTGGGTGTCGTGATGACTTCTTAGATGTAGCACCACATGCGTGATCCATGAAAGGAAGAACTGATAAGCTGGGCTTCGCTGAAATTCAAAGCTTCTGCTCTGGGAAAGACACTGTCAAGAGAATGAGAAGAAAATCCACAGACTGGGGAAATATATTTGCGAAAGACACATATGATAAAGGATCATTATCTAAACCATTCCCATAATTCTTAAAGCTCAACATGAGAAAACAACCTGATTTTACAAGGAGCAAAAGAGAGGCGCCTGGGTGGCTCAGTCGGTGAAGCGTCCAACTTCGGCTCAGGGCATGATCTCACGGTTCGTGAGTTCGAGCCCCGCATGGGGCTCTGCGCTGACAGCTCAGAGCCTGCTTCGGATTCTGCGCCTCCCTCTCTCTCTGCCCCTCCCCTGCTCACACTCTTTCTTGCTCTCAAAAATAAACATTGATTTAAAAAGGTGGGGGGGGGGGGCAAAAGACCTGAACAGACACCTCGTCAAGTAAGAAATACAGATGGCAAATAAACATTTGAAAAAGATGTTCAACATCGTATGTCTTGACACCTGCAAATCGAAACAATGAGATATGACTACACACCCGTTAGAACAGCCAAAATCCGGAACACTGACAACACCAGATGCCACTGAGGATGTGGCAGAACGGAACTCTCAGCCATCCGTTGCTGGAGGGCATGCAGCATGGGACAGCCACTTTGGAGGACAGTTTGGTGGCTTCTTACGAAACTGAGCACGCTATCATCATATAATCGGCAATTGTGCGCCTTGGAGTTTCAACCCAAAGGAGTTGAACACCTGTTGTCCACGCAAAAACCTGCACACGGATGTTGATGCCAGCTTTATTCAAAACTGCCGGAACCTGGAAGCCACCAAGATGTCCTTCTTTAGGTAAATGGAAAAAGAAACTGGGGTTCCTCCAGTCGCTGGAATGTTATTCAGCGCTAAAAAGAAAGGAGCTACAGCCATGAGGAGACATGGGGGAAACCTACATGCATATCACCAAGTGAAAGAAAAGGCTACATACTCTACGATTCCAACCACAGGACATTCTAGAAAAAGCAAACTGTGGAGACAGTAACAGGAGCTGTGGTTGCCAGGAATTGGGGGAAAGGGTGGGGCAGGAAGGGAGGGATAAGTAGGCAGAGCACAGAGGACTCTGAGGGCAGTGAAAATAATTCTGTCTGACACCACAATGGTGAAAACACGTCCTCACGCATTTGTCAAAACCCATCGAAAGTACACCACCAAGAGGGAGTCCTGGCGTAAACTATGGACTTTGGGTGGGGACGTGTCAATGTAGTTTCACCAATTGTAACAAATGTGTCACTCTGGTGTGGGATTGTGACAGCGGGGGAAGCTGGGGGGAGGGGGGTCGGAAACTTCTATATTTTTTGCTCAGTTTTGCTGTAAACTTAAAAGTGCTCTAAAAAGTAAAGTCTGTGTTTTTTAAAAAACGCACACAATGAATACTTACATTCGATTCCTGTTCTGATCTTAAATCCATGCAACATGATGGTATTCCCACTGACTGACCACTGGGACTCTGTTCTTACTGTTGTTAAGTGTGGCTATTATTGTCATCACCAGGACTCGTTGAGCATCGGTCAGGCACGGTGCTAATAAGCATTCGATTCTGATGATCTCATCCGGCGCCATGATAACCCCGAGGCAGGAACCGGTGCCCACTTTACAGACAAAACAACCGAGGCCCAGAGAGGTGAGGCCGTTTGCACATCACACAGGTGATCAGCGATGAAGCCAGGTTTTGAGCCAAGGTCCATCCGGGTCCTGAGCCCAAGCTCTTGATGTCAGGCAAACAGAGGGGTAGCAGTTCATACCGATCGCCTGTACGTGTTTCCATCCTTCATCGGTCTTCATTGTTCCCATTCTGCGTGTGGGAAGCTAGCCAGAGAGGCGAGGCACTCTGCCCACACGGGTTCCTTTGAAATCACACCCTTGTTCCTGGGGCTGTCTCCCCAGTCTGAAGTCTTGGCGGCTCCACAGGAATGAAGGGAAATGTCAGGAATATTAAATTTATAATTGGGTAAAACCTGAGGAGAATCATTAAATCACGATTTAATATTTCCCCAGTGGTTCATCGACATTTTGAAGGCCTGTCAAACTCTGGCTTTGTGCCTCCTAACCGTGCAGAGGAACGAGTGGGATGCTAGCTGGAGAGCGGGCTGTATGGGGCTGTAATGCCAGCAGAAAGGATTTGAACCCAGGGCAGCAGCCCTCAACCTCACAGCGACCTTTCAAAGTCATTCTGCAGGTGAGGCTCAAGTAAGACCTGGAGGTCCTGGCGTGCTACATAAACATGTATAACTATAAAGGCATAAGGACCCCTGAGTTACGGTAGATGCCAAGTCATTTCCAGATAGGAAGCTCCGAAGCCTTTATCCACGTGAAGACTGCCTTTAAAAATGTGCGTCTTCCTAGCACCCGGCTCTTGGTTTCTAAATACCATTCTCCAGTGAAAGGGACCAGGATCCTGGGAGAAGGGGCTGATTCTAGGGCTGGGCAGAGAACACGCAAGACAATCCCGGAGCATTTTGTGGTGTCGGGGGATAAGGTAGTGCTAAAAACAAAACAGCCCAAACCACATGATAGGCTTATATCCAAGTAAATGACGGGGGCCAGGTCAAGAGAACAGGAGAGTCAGCCTACAAGAGCTTCCAGTGGCCAAAGCTGGAACAGCTTGAACACCACCGCAAGTAACAAGAATGTTGGATTCCCACGAATAAAGTAGAAGGGACGGGGAAAGCAGAAAATCCCCATTCGAACACCAAGACGGGAATTGCCCCAGGCTGGATCCAGCCATGGATGCTGGAATTGGGGGGCGAACCTTTAAGGAGAAACTTGCATAACTTCGAAGTATCTCCCCTCCCGATTTCTTAATTACTAAGCTGGGTTTTAACACGTGTCCACAAATCCATAGATGTCCCAGGGGTGGAGTTTAATGCCCCTCTTCTGGAGGGTGGGCTGGCCTTAGCCGCTTGCTTCTAAGACTAGGATGGGGAGAGGGAGTAACTGTGCAAATGAGGAAACCTGGCAGACAGCAACCACCTTGACCTGAGATCAAGGTCAACGTCACCAGTGAGAAGTCCCGTGGATGTCACGTACCCCGATAGGTTGTGATGAACATCCACAGTTTTGTGAAACCTGAGGTCAAGCAAGCTGTCGACACTGTTAACAGAGGGAGAGCTGGGGGAAGGCAACGCGGGAGATCTCCGTACTCTTCCGTACCCTTAAAATTAGCTAGAAATAAAATGTTGTTTAAAAAACGTCTATGTTGTCTTGGTTTCAGGATTTCCCCCAAATGTGAAATGTGAAAATATGGGCCTTAAATTAGGCTATTTTGAAAGCAGCTGACCTGGGGCGCCTGGGTGGCTCAGTGGGTTAAGTGTCTGACTCTTGATTTCGGCTCAGGTCATAAGCTCACAGTTGTGATATGAAGCTCTGTGTCGGGCTGAGCATGAAGGCTGCTTGGGATTCTCTCTCTCTCTCTCTCTCTCTCTCTCTGCCCCTCCCCCTCTCATGCTTTCTCTCTCTCTCTCAAAAGAAAATAAGTAAACATTAGAAACCAATTTTTTGAAAGCAGCAAATCCAATCTTTTGTTCCCTCTGCAATATTTTCATTGCATAAATAGACACACATATAACTACGTATTCGCTCAAATGGGATTGTGCGGTCACATGTGTTGTTTTACAGCCTGCTTTATTCACAGCAATCCATTGGGAGAGATCCGTAAGGTTTAAACAAACTATAGTGCCAGGAACTAGAGTCGAGAGGGGGTCTCCCAGATCTGGACTCTTCCCTGCGCCCCGTAGAAGTTCTGCGACCTTCCTTCCACAGTCGGCATGGCCCCAGTCCCTGTAACAGAAGACCAGAGTTTCCCGTGAATGTCAGCACCCCGTAACACGGGACAAAACCCAGGAGATACTGTCTGGGAGCTGTCCGAGGCCTCTGAGCCTGTTTCTCTGGCTGTGAGATGTGGAGAAGGTTCCTGGCTAGGCCTCTCTCCCAGGATCCCGGGGGCAATGAAAGGAGGCTGCCCAAGGGAGGGGTTGGCTCTGCACCCGAGCACCAGGGTTCAAATCCCCAGTCTGTCCCGGGCTGCCTGGGAAGCCTTGGGCAGGGAGTTTACCCTCCCCGGGCCTCAGTTTCCTTGCTTCCACGTGGGACTGATGTCGATACCAACCTCATGGCGCCGAGGTGGGGAGTGGACGAGAGCTTATGTGTGCAGTGCCCCGAACACAGTGGCCAATACGGTCTTAGTCGGTGGCGGCTGCAGTGATCGCTACTTTGGGTGATAACCAAAGACGCGGGGAGGAGGCCCGGGGGCTTCCTAGACAATGTGCGGTGCCCGCAGATGCCAGTGGTGGCACTCACTCCTTCCTTCTCCTCCTTGGAAGCAGCCCCAGTCAGAACAGCCCGCGGTCCGTAACTCTGACGGCCAGCCCCCAGATGTCCAGCGTCGCCTGGCCCGAGACCCAGCTCCTGGGGGCAGCGCAAAGCCGGCGGCGGGGGCAGAACCTCGGCCAGCGAGAGAGCAGGGCTGCGGGGGCCGTGCTGCCAAGGGCTGGGAGGGGGCAGGGCCCTCCTCAAACTTCCTCCGGCCTCCCTGGAGATGTCACAGGCTTAGCAGGGCCTGCTTGACACATGTCGGATAAAATAAGAAAAAATAAATAACAATGTTTATAAGAAGATTAGCGAGAAGGCGGCAAAATTTCTCTAGGGAGTCTCCGTGGCTGCATCTGGGAGTGACAGCTCCCTTTGCCTTATCAGAGACGTAATGAGTTGCCAGGATTTGGGGTCATTAAAAATCCTCCCTGGCTGGGCCCCCTCCCTCGCCTGTCGCCTTTGATGGTGGAGTCAGGGGGCCCAGTGGCGGCACGGGTCCCCTGCCCCCCCACTGTGCTGTCTGCCCCGCGCTGTCCCATTCGCCAGGGGGACAGAGGTGAGATGGTGGGGCCCAACTTGGCAGAAGTAATTCAACACGACGGCCCAATTTGTGCCCGCGGCCCCTCGGGCAGAGGACCCGTCTCCCTGGTGCGGATTAGATTCTGTTTTATCTCAGCTGCCTTCAGAGACAAAAGAGGGGCTCTGTGTAGATCCCTGCACATGACGAGGCGTCCACAGCTCCAGACTGCACTGTGAGGGAGGGAGCCCCGTCGGCCGTCTCATCTAGCACCCCACTTTGCACACAGGGAAACTGAGGTCCTGGGAGGGGCAGAGGTCAGAGGTGGCAGCATATTGGTGGCACAGTGAGGCTTTGAACCCAGGCGCCTAGACTCCCAGACGGAAGCTAGGTGTGTTTAGTTACTGCATTTCGGTAGATGGAACAGACGAAAGGAAAGTGAAGATAGGAATATACAGACATTTCAATTCCGCAAGAACAGATGTGCACCCATTGCCCACACCGTGCGGGTCACTGGGAGAGACACAGAGAGTTCAGAAACCAGGGAGACACAAGTCTGGGCCCCCAGTCGGGCAGAAAGGATGGAGGCAGAAGCCGGCGTCCCAGGGCCGGCATCTGTCACAGACGCACTCAGCCCAGACATCCTGCCCCAATCCGAAATCCCTATCAGTGCTGCAGAGAAAGGGCTCCCGCGTTCAGTCACCTCCCTCTTTGTCAGAAGCTTATCTTCAAGGAGCGCGAAGCACTTGTAGTGTATTGATTTTCTCAACCACTCACTGGGTCCCCTTCCCTTGAGGGATGGGGAGCTTAAAGAGGAAGGGTTACCCTGTGTCTCAGTTGAGGAAACTGAGGCTGGGAGGAGCCCACTCATGGTGCTCCTGGCCCATAGGACACCTTTGTGCTCTGGGCGGAGACAGCTGCATGCTGAAGAGTGTGACTTGGCAAGCAGAGTGGGGCTAGATCCCAGCCCGAGTCACCCCTTGTGCAGTGAACAACCTGCCTAACTGTATGTGGCCACCCCACGATCACATTTAACAGCCGAGGAGGGTCCTGAGGTCTCTCTCAGTTAGACCTCTGGCAAAGTGGTAAAGCCACAAAACGTCCTCCCCATTCTGGAGAGAGCATCCAACTTCTTCAGGTATCAGTTTCCTCGTCTAAACGGGGTGTGACGAGAGCCTGCAAGGTAGGTGGGCTGATCTGATGAAGCCCCCAGCCCTAAAACCCCTAAAACATAGACATTACCGTGTGGTGTGAACCGTCAGGTGCCACACAAATATTGTGCTTACTCATATGGCTGCTTCATGGAGCTGGTCACCTGCACCTTCCTTCTCGTGGGCACCGGCCACATCCCAGGGTGTATCTACCAGCTCTCCCCCCAGAGAGGGTCTCATCGGTCAGCACACCAGATCCCCCCAGTGCCCAGAAGCCAAGGCAGGAAGCCCCGTGTCGCCCCACCCTGAACTCACCTGAGGAAGGACTGGAGCCGCCCCATTGCACAGGCAGGACAGCCAAGTCCGGCCCGGCCAGCGGCCTCTGCCCCAAATCTGCCGACCCTCCCCTCTCAGCCTTTGTGGCTACAGTTTCTCAGCTGTTTCAGCCGGCAGGGACCTGAAATCGCAGAGGGGCATTGGTCCCACCCTTCCTTCCAGAGCGGGGGGACCAAAAGAAGGGGGCCGTCACCCCTCCGACACAGGCTGGGCCGGAGCACAGCTCTTTCTGCGGCTCTAGGATCTCCTCGTGGGAAGTGGCCAGATGCAACTGTCCTCAGCAGCAATCTGTCTGTTTGGGTGTCTTCCGGTCTAAATTCCAGGGCCTCGGAGGACCTCTGCTTACCTCAGCTCGGCCCTATGCGCTGGGGGCGTAGGGCACTCTCAGAGAATCAAACTTGGTGGGAAGTTGTGGGGAGAGGGGCCCCTCGGGCTCAGACCAACCAGGTTGGCCGGGTGCAGTCCAGCTCGGGACCCTGGGGTCTTTTCCAGCTGCAGCGGGCTCCATCACGGGCCCAACTGGGACAGACAATACCGCACCGGCCCCTGGTGAGGTCACAGAATTCGTAAGACTGTGAATTCTGGGACTGGCAGGCAGAACTTCTTCTCGGCAGCTGTGGCTCATGACCTGGATGTCCAGTGGCCTGGGACAGCTGGCTGGGTCCTCAGCCCTGGTGCGGGGCCCTCTGCCTGCTCTCCATCAGCCGTGAGGGGTTCCAGGGCCACACTCGACCAGCAGTAACAGAAGAGCATTTTGCGCATAATGTACGTTTGAAGACTAAAGTTGATTCGAGGCTGCCCCTATAAGGCTGCCTCTCTCAACTGCTGGCATCCTCAGACGAAAGCGGGGGGTCCTAATAGTAATCGTAACAGTAATAATTAATAACTAGTATTTACAGGGCACTTGCTATGTGCCTGGTGCTAGGCCGAGTGCTCTGTCTGCAGGATCTTTGCTGCTCCCCCAGCAACACTGCGAGGCAGGAACTAGTTTTATTTCCATTCTTCAGATGAGAAAACCGAGGCTCCGAGACCCTGCCTTTGCCTGTGCTCCCGCAACTGCTGTGGGTTTGAACCCAGGCATGTCTGCCCTCAGGCCCTGCCCGGTTAAGTTACTGGGCGGAGTCCAGCCGACCCCAGGAGCTGCACCTCACCTGGTGCCCATGAGCGAGCGTGCAGTACGAACAGCCCTGTGGGTCTGGACGGAAGGGAGTGCTGACCCGGGCAGCACTCGAGTCCTGGGAGCCCCTCCGTGGTGGAGGCCCTCCCCCTCTCCACGGCCTCTCCCTCCAGGAGCTCCTTGAACACCATCTCCCCCCTCCTTCTTCCCCCCTGACATGATGAGTCATGTCCTGCACCATGGGGTTTTTCGGATCTGCTCTTGGAGGGCAGCTGACCAGTTCCTGTTCTCAGTTTGGGGATCCAAGGCTCATTAGCTTTACAAAACAACACAGGCTCCATCCAAACCACTTCCACCCCGTGGGGCAGGGGTGTGCAGAAGGTCCGGGCCTCGCCACCTTCCCCTTCCCCCGCACCTGAGCCTCAAAGCACTTTCTTCCTTCGGGGTTGTTCCGAAATTGCTTGTTCCGAAATTGCTTGTTCCGATTTACATGGGGAGACTGAGGCTGCTCTCCCTGTAGCCCAGTGCCTCCTCCCTCTGTCCCAGAGAACCCCAGAGAGGCCCCTGGCCCCCCATCTCTGCGCCCTAGGGAGAGGAGAGAGGAAACAGAGCTGGGAAGCATTTGTTTCTTCTTGACAAAGCAACTCATTTCTTTAGGCAAATGAGCTGGGGAGGGAAGGACACTGTTGGAGCCCAGCGGTGATTAATTAGAAAGGAAATGAGTGGCCAGCACGAAGGGGGCAGGGGCGAGGCAGCGGGACCGAGGCTGGGCACAGTGCTGTCAGGACAAAGACTGAGCTCAGAGCTCGGAGAGGGCCCTGACGGGGAGGAAGAGAGGGCACCCCACCCGGCCTTGGGGAGCTTACAGCTTGGCTGGGGAGGCGAGCCGGGGGCACACAGGAGCGAGGTCAAAAAGATGCATGAGGTCACTCAGGAGATCAGGGGGGCCACTGTCTGGCTCCCTCCGAGGCATGAGTCAGCCCAGGAGTGTCCCTCCTGGGACCCCCGTGCCGCCCACCTCCCGACGCTCGGGCCTCCGTGCATCTCCTCGGGTCCTATCTCTTCCCGGCCGTTTCCTCCTCTTTGCATCTGGCTGTGCCCCATTCAACACCATCAGGCTGGTCTAACCCACGCCCCAGTCCCTCGCGGCTGGATCCACTGAGCCATGATCTTAAGAGGATAGTGTACCCGGGCTCATCAAGATGAGGGAAGATCACGGGACAAACACCCTGTTAGAGCAAGGGGCTTCTCGTGGGCAAAAATAAACATCTTGGCTCCTCACGGGCCCTGTGAGGGGTTTGGCCAGAGCTTTGGGTCCTTCTCTCGGCTCTGACCCTGCTTGGGGCCGTGTCACAAATGCCACAGTGCAAGGACTCTTGAGTTTAATACCTCAGACCTAGACCAGGGGCCAGAGAACGACTGTGACCTGTCCCCAGCCGCGCCCATTTGTGGTGGGGATGGGGCTGGATTTGCTCTCCTGATTCCTGCCCAGGCTCTTCGCACATTCTCTCAGAGCCCCCTTCAGCAAACGGGGACACGGGATTCTCAGCCCCTCTCCGCTCAGCACCACCTTCCTGCCCCTGCGAGTTCTCCTCGCCTTGGCTATGGCGTCTGTCTAATGGCTGTCCACCAAGAGTGCCCCTTACAGGACACCCCTTTGACCCCAACCCAGATTTCCACCCCCTCCCTCCCCAGCCACAGTGGGTTTGTTCTCCAGCTCTTGTGGCTTCCTGGCCCTTCAGGGTTAAATCCAGCATCTTCTCCTTCCCTCCCCACTAATGACACGCTTCTCTCTCCACGTGATGGGACGCTGGCTAAGAATAGAGTTTGCTGCTCTTGGGCTCCGCTCAGCAAAGCTGCCACGACACAAGGGTTTTCTGTGTCTACCGTTCCACGGTGCTCCGGGCCCAGGCCCCTGGGGTCCGCTCCTTGGCCCCACCAGGCCCGGTGACTGAGGGCCAGCACCCAGCTAGCCTCTCTCTGAGGCCCAAAAGGGCCCGGAGGAGGAGCCAAGGGGAACCCTCTGCCCGGAAACGCCTGGGGCTCAGGCTGTTTCACAGGCACTGTTGAGCGGGCCCCAGTGACGCGAGTCCCGTCTGATATCCTTGCCCGCCAGATCTTTACCCCAAGCCATTTCACGGCTGACTGACTGAGTCACACAGGGCAAGTAGCTTGTCTGAGGTGCCACAGCTTCTAAGTGCAGGAGCCAAGGGGCGCCTGAGTGGCTCAGTCGGGTAAGCGTCCGACTTCGGCTCAGGTCATGATCTCGCGGTCCGTGAGTTCGAGCCCCGCGTCGGGCTGTGTGCTGGCAGCTCGGAGCCTGGAGCCTGCTTCGGATTCTGCGTCTCCCTCTCTCGTTCTGCCCTCCCCTGCTTGCACTCTGTCTCTCTCTCTCTCTCTCAAAAATAAAGATTAAAAAAAAATGTAAGCGCAGGAGGCAGGGTTTCACCCCGGGGCCCGTTTCTTTTGTGGCTGCAACACCCCTAGGATGACACGAGATCTCCTGAGCCACGAGGAGCTGGAGCCTTCTTACAGCCTGCCTTCACCCTAGCTGTGACCCTTGACTCCAAACAGAAGTCTAGGCTTCACATCAAGAGCAGAGAAACAGCGCCTGAGATGAGGATAATTATGAGGGTGGGGGTGGGGGTGGCACGTGCCAGACAGGGGCAGGGGCAGGGGCAGGGGGAATAGTGACAGAATGACTGCGTTTGAATCCTGGCCCCACCATTTACAGCCGTGCAACACTGGGAGGGTTGTTCGAACCACTCTGCCTCCGTGTACTCACCTGTAAAATAGGAACATCATAGGTTATAAGGATTCACAGGGTTCTCACACTGAAAATACTTAGAACAGTATCTGGCGTGCAGTGAGTGAGGGCCCCATACCTGTTTGTGTAGTACTGCCCGCCTGGGAGGACGAAGGCACGGGTGGAAGGTTCTCTGTGTGCCTGTAGTGTGCAGAGGGGGGGCCTTGCCATGAACAAAAGAGCCTCCTTCCCTGAGCTTCCTGGATCCCTGCGCAGTACCAACCTGCAGTGTGTGTGTGTGTGTGTGTGTGTGTGTGTGTGTGTACCTATAAACACATTGGACGGTTGGACTTCTGGACTTGGAAGGGAGCCACGTGACATCCTATCCCCCCACCTCTGCCGAATCCACGTTCAAAATCCCCTCCACAGTGTCACTGACCTCTGCTTCCCCGGGCTTTGCTCACTTGCCTCCTGTGACAAGAAATGCATCGTCTCCAAAGGCCACCTGCCACCTTGCGAGAAGTTCGCTCGGAATGGACTTCCCTACGCCTTCCCCTCCTCCCCTCACCAAGGGGGCCCCAAGCCCACACAAGCTCACTGGAAAGAACGGAGGGGCCAGGCTGCAGCCCCCTTCCTCTCCGGGGAACCCGTCCCAGATAGCCCTTCCTCTCTCCCTTCTGCCGATTAACACACTTGTGTTTCTCTTCAGGCCTCTCGTCTCCCCCGCTAGCCGGGAGCCTCATGAGGACAGAGGCTGCTTCCTTGCCACTCCCTGGCTCTGAATGAGATGACCACCAGAAAGCACTCAGAACAGTGGCCCATAGTATGTAAAGTGAGCTGCTATAATAAGAAATGCGGCCACTCTCTCTTCCCATCGCCATCTCACCCTTGGCATGGAGGAGCAGACCACACCGGGACCTGCTATCCCCGGCCCTCGCCTCGCCAGGTGGGCAACACTACAGCAAAGAGCGCCGGGGCCCTCGCCCCATGCCCGGGACCGCACTTCCCATTTTAAGTGTGATGATCCTGGTAAGCCTTGCAAGCTACAATGCTCCCATTTTACAGATGAGTGAACGGGGGGCACAGAGCTGTAAAACGGCTCCCCCCAGGTTAGCACAGCTGGAAGTGGCAGAGCCAGGCTTCGAATCCGGGCAGCATGTCACTAGTCCGTGCTCCTAGCTGCCTCAAGTCCTCGGTGAGAAACCGTTGACCTTGTGGTGGCGGTGGGGGGGCGGGGGGCACATCTGAAAGCAAGACAGAGGTGCATCTGTGGGCCCCGTTGTCCCGTTGGGAGCCTCCCAGGGCTGGGCCAGGGCTTCAGCTGTCATCAGCCCCTCCCCTGTCCCCAGGCCGGGGACAAGTCCTTGAAGTCCAGAGGGAGCCCTCTAACGGTGCTTTTGTCACGCTTTCCCTGTTCTCCCAGGGCGGGACGAGAGGGAGGGGCCCACCAGGAAGAGGAACACGTCAATGTCGCTCCTCGGTGACGGCCACTGCAGCCCAGCTCTGGAGACGCGTTCCCCCGTCGTGAGTGACGGCACACACAGTGCCCGCAGCCGCTGCTCCGCGGGCTGCCCGTCGGCCGGTGAAGGCCCCGCCGCCCCGCGAGCGCACGCACGCTGCACGTGCACACGATATTAAAGTCATATTTTTGGTTGCTGGGAAGGCGCGGTTGTCACTTCCTCTGCCCTAGGCAACCCGCTGGCCCAGCTCCCCTTCCACTTCCCCGCCCACCGCGGAGCGCCATCCGTTTGTATTTATATAGATAAATCGGCCCGGCTAATTAAAGTTCTCTTGCCGGAGAGTGAGGGAATTAATAAAAAGAACTTGGAATGGAGCCGATGGAAAGCTGGGGCGCTCAGAGCCCGAGCCAGAACCCACAGCAGCAAAGGAGGCCAGAGGGTCCAGCGGGCGGGGCCTCGGGAGACTGCCCCTACCTCCCCTGGGGCGCAGGGGGCGCTCTGGGTCCCCGAACGAGGGCGTTGGCAGGAGCCCGTTCACTGGGCGTGTTTGGTGCCACGATGTCACGCGCGCGCCTTCGCTTGACTTTTGGAATGTGCCTGCAGCACTAGGCTCTGGGCTCTGTGTCTCAGTTTACTCATCTGTAAAATGGGAGCGTCCTAGGCTTCAAGAATTGACAAGGTTCTCACACTGAAATTGCTTAGTAAAGTAATTTACTAAGTAATTTACCCTGCCATGCGATCAGGGTCTCATAACTCTTTGCTCTGTTCTTGCTTGTCTAGCAGAATGGGGGCACAGGAGGTAAGGTCGCTGCGTGGTTGCGATGCACAGAGAGCAGGTCTTGCCACGCACGCAAGAACCTTCTTCCCTGATCTTCCTGGACACCTGCTCAGTGCCAGCCTCAGTGCCGCAGGCTGCCTTGTCCAGCCTCCACCCCCAGCACACTCAGGGCGGAGACCCAGGGGCCACCTTGACTAGGATCCTCCCACCTGGGCTCTGAGTACAGCCGGTGCCCTTGGCCTCCAGCACGGGCTGTTTCCCTCTGCCGTCCCAATCCCCGCCTGAGGCCCGGGGACTGGCCTGACAAGTTCTGACTAAGCCTGCAGCTGGGAGTCCGAGATGGAGCAGGCCTGGGGCTGTTTGAATTGCGCCCCATCCTATCTCCCAGCCTCTTCCCGCCACTCTGGCCTCGAAGACCTCAATGTCCCCCTGCCCTGGGGCCAAGCTGGAAGAACAGGCCGCAGTGAGTTGTAGCCTCCACAACCCCTCCCTTTCCGTTTTCCTAAGCCTCTGTTCACACAAAGCAGGGGCCCTGACACCCGCTGTGCTAACTGACAGTCTATGGGACCTGGGCCGTGTCCACACGGCTGGACTCTTCTCCACGTGCAGTCTGGCAGCTCAGCCCTCTGGGATCCTGAGCTTAGCCCCCAGAGAGCAAAGCCAGAAGAGCCAACATCACAGGCCCGGGGCCTATGTGCCCAGAGGAGCCAAATTGTTCTGAGAGGACTTGGCTCCATGAAGTCCGGGACTTGGGCTGGGATTTCTCCTAAGGCTCCCCAGAGACTTTCTCAGTCCCGGAGGGGGACAATGATGTAGGCCGAGTTCCTGATCCCCTGGGTGGGCAGCTGGCCTCTTCTACCAGAGCCCGGCCCCCTCTCCCGCGGCCAGCAGAGTCTTCCTGGGCCACTTCAGCTCAATTGTCCCCTCCTCTGAGAGACCGTCCCTGACCACCTGGCCAGAAACAGCCACCCTGCCCATCTCTCAATGCCATTCGCTTCTTATGTGTGTCCTCACAGCACACATCTTCATCTAAAACTTCTCCTCCTCTTGGTTATGATTTTGTTGCCTGTGTCTTCCAACAAGAAAGAAAGCTCCCCATCTGTTCATGGCTTGTCCTCAGCACCGGGCACCCACCGGATGTTTTTAAATGAGTAAGCGAATGTCTGGGTGAGTGGATCCACGGATGACGCCCCTCCTCCCGCCCCCCCACCCCCGCCCGAGGAGATGGCCACCGACGCAGTCTGCAGAGGGACAGCCGTCAGGCCAGCTGGGCTGAGGCCGGGGCACCGTGAGGAAACAGCTGGGCCTGTTGGAGCCAGAGGCCCCGGGCCGGCGCCTACCTGTTTGTCAGCCTGTGCGGGTGATGGTGTGATCCCCGAGCCCCGAGTGCGCAGGGGAGCAGAGCAAGGGCAGCCCGAGGAGGAAGGATGAGCCAGATATAACTCCGGGACAATGAAAAAGCGAGGGCCACAGGAAGAAACAGAGGAGGAGAGGAAAGGTCTAACAATACGCAGGACCATCACTCATTGGCAGGACAGCCCCCTCCAGGTGTCCCTCCGGGGCGGGCTCATCCTTCCCGTTATCTCTCAGCACAGGGATGCCAGGAAAGCCCCTCCCGACCAGCCTTGGGGCCCTCCGCCCTGGAAACTTCATCTGGAAACCAATGCAGCTCATGCGGGCTTCCCTTCATTGTGCCTGGGCAGGAAGGTGGGCCAGGGACTTGCCCAAGGTCACAGAGCAGAAGGGGCCAGACCTCAGGTCTCCTGGCTCCCTGGGCAGGGCTCTCCCAGCCTGGTGCAGGGGTGTGCCCATCATCATCCCCCCGCCCCACCACCCCCGTGCCCCATCAGCCCTGTCAGAGCCACCTATTTCTAGGTGGCACTTGCTGTCCAGGGCCTGGTGTCTGAGCGTCAAAGCCTAAAAATAAAAAGACAGATTGTCCACTTCGGCTGTAATTACCGCCTAAAAAGACCCAGTGGGGAGAAAAAGAGAGAGAAGGGAGGAATAAAGAGAAAACGTCAGAGCTGAGCATCTATCACAGGCAGACAGGCGTGGGACGGAGGGTCTTCGGGCACATCGGTGGGGTTCTCGGGCCTCCTGCCTCCCACCTCCTTCTCAGCTCAGCCGCCAATGGGGCCTGAGCCCCTTTGGACGAGATGGAGACAGGGCAGGCCATACGGGGGACCTGGGCGGCCTCAGCTGCCCCCAGCTGTGTAACCATACCAAACGGCAGGCTTCTTTTGGGATTCTCTCTTCTCACGGGTACACTGGGACTCTTCATTCGCCCAGCAGGTATGTCGTGAGGACCTACCGTGTGCTGGGGATGTACCTGGAAACGGCTGTGCTCATGGAGCGCACCTCTGGGCCTGGGGGAAGTGGGGTCCCTGTGGCTCGGCAGGGGGCAGCTGCTTTAGACAGGGGGTCAGGGCAGGCCTGAGGGACGGAGCGGAGCTCGCCTGGCCATGGAAAGCCCTGAGCAGAAATGAGAGGCCATGCGATGCAAGAAGGCCACTGTGTCCAGAGCCCCGTGAGTGTGGGCTGCTTGGTAGAGGCAGGCTGCGGCCGTATCCAGGGGACCCCAGGCACACCCAGTAAGGAGTGTGGAATTTCTTCTGATGCAGTGCAGGGGGGCGGTGGAGGGGGTTAAGGATGGGGGTGGCATGCCCTGACTCAAGTTTTAGAACAGTAACTCGGGCCACCGCCTTGAGCAGGCGGAAGCGGAGAAATGAGGAGGAGGTCCCTTCCACCAGTGAAGAGGGGAGATGACGGCCTGGCCTGGGATGAGGACAGCGCTGGTGGACAGGAGAGGATGGCCTGGGGACAAAATTCAAGAGCTGAGCCACAGAGTGGAGTGGGGGTGGGAGGGAGAGAGAGGACTCGAGAATACCCCTCAGGTGTTTGGACCGAGCGGTGGGGTGGGTGAAGGTGCCGTTTACCAAAAGGGGAGGCTGGTTCTTTTGGTGGTGACAGGTGCGTTGAGAGCTGTTTTGACCATGGTGACTTAGACGCCCGCATGGCCTCGTGTCGTGAGAAGACACCAGGCAGGTGAAGCGAGGTGGCTCAGATGTCCGGGGCTGCAGATACAAAGTGGAAACGAACAGCAAGGGGCCGCTGTTTAAAACCTCGGCCCCCCGCGAGGTGGTCTAGGGAGAGCGCATGGATAGAAAAGAGAGGAGGGTCTCAGACCGAGGGCCTGGGGCCCCCAGAGAGGTAGAGCCTGGGCAGCGGGGGAGTGAGGTGGAGGGACAGGGGGAACGAAGGAAGAGATTGTCCCCACTGGGCCAGATGCTGCTGGACACCAAGGAAGACAAGGACAGCAGTGAGCAGTGGGACGACCGGCTGGGTATCACAGTCATTGGACACCTTGGCAAGAGCCGAGTTTCCCTTGTGGTGGCGGCGGGGCTGGGGGGACAGTAGAAACAGAAGCTGGAGATGGCCATGTGACGTGCTCTGCTATTCTCACAGCTGAAGGGGGCGGTGGGGTGACTGGAAATGTACCGCTAGTGGCGAGAGTAGGGCACACGGGGAGACCCATGGAGCGACGCCTTGTGGGAAAGACTCCTGGTGCCAGGGAGAGGGCACGGCTGGAGGTGGATGCTGGGAGGGCTGCGAGCCAGGGGCGATGGTAAACCATGAAGCCCTGCGGCCAGGAGGGGTGGGGATGAGCATCCTTGGGGCTGGCACAGAGCCACATTGCACCTGCTGTGCAGGACCCCCCCGGTGGGGGCGGCTGGTGGCCAGGACAGAAGGTGGGCACACCCCCGGATGTAGGCCACCCCGCTGCGGACTCTGGATCCAGAGGCCACAGCGCTAGTCCTGGCTGTGCGGCTGCTCCTCTGGGGGGCGAGGGCTGGGGGCCAGCAGGAAGGGTAGAGCCTAGGCGGGGAGAGCAGAGGTGGGACGCCCCAGGGCCGGGGGATAGGGAGCCCGGGTGGGAGGGAGGCGGGCCTGGAAGGGAGCCTCCTACCACGTCTCACCGTGGACCTGTGAGGACTGCACGGGACTCAGCGCTCCTGACCCGTCCCTTATCCTTCAGCCCTTCTAGCCTTTGCTATTTCTCCTCTCCCTGACTTGGTGGCATCTCCTCCGTGAGTCCAGCCTCTGCGGGACGTGCCCACGAGGCCCTGGCTCCTCCCTGGTTTCCGGTCTCTGGTGGTGGCAGCCTCGTGCCATTGGGAATCCCTGCGTCCTCCCCCAGCTCCTCCGCCACCTGTGAAACCAATTCCCGGCCCTTCATCCCCGTGTCGTAAATATTTGAGGGCTCTTCTTTCCTCTGGTTGGAGCCTGGCTGATAGAGCAAGCTTCTCAGAGCTTCCTCGCCTGTGAAATGCAGACAGTCGCTCCCTCAGAGTTCCCACGAGGATTAAGTGAGGTAGTGAATGTAACATTCGGCACCCGGCCCAACGTGCGCAAAGCAGCAGCAGGTGGGTGCTGGACGCAGACAGAAGGTCCACGTTCATTCATTCGACACACTTCGTCCCTCAGCTCCTGCTCTGTGCTGTGTGCCCGGGGCCCTCTGGATCCATACCTGGCCCCCAGCTAACGGGCCTCGGCCCCTGGCGGAGCAGGTCGACTGGGAGCAGAGGTGCAGGGGCGATGGGAACCGGGTCCGAACCCGGTCTCCAGGCGAGGCTGGGCGGGGCTGAGGTCTTCCGGAGGAGACCGCACCTGAGTGAAGGGAGGACAGGTTTGAGCGCCTGGAGAGCAGAGACTGCATCCTGGGCACCTGCCCCGGGGCTCCCGCACAGCACCATAGTGCCCACACCACGTGAGTCATGGTCGCCCTTCTCCCAGAGCTTCCCGCTGCCCAAGTGCAGGCCAAGTGCTTCACCCGCGCTCCTTCCGATCCTCACCGCGGCCCTGGGAGTGGGGGCTACTGCGTGGGGAATGGTGCTCGGGACTGTTATGATGCCGGCCCACGGGTTGGGAGGCAGGCGAGAGTTGGAGGGGAGGGGTGCGGAGTTTGCCTCGGGCACCGGAGACCCCTTGGCTCAGATGGCACCAGAGCAGGGTGGGAACGGTGCCCTGCAGGGTGTCCGGTGTTGTGCGCTCTGGACGAGTCCAGAGTAACGTTCACATCCGGCCGCTGGTACATGCTGCTCCTGGTGTTGGGCATACACGACCTGCATGGGGGGAGGGGACGGCCCCACAGCAGGCGAGACTGAAATGGCTCCTAGAGGGGGAAGGAGGCAGAGCCCCCCAGCGACTGGAGAGATCCAGAGCCTGCCCTTTGGTCTTGGGGATCAGACAGCAGGAAGGCAGGCTGGAGACACCAGCGGCCAGCCCAGCAGGGTGCCCCCAACCTGTGTATCCCACTGTTGGCTCCTAAACACACCTGTAGTTGCCAGAGGCCTGACCCTGCACTGACAAATTCTAGAAACTCCATAACCTTGGAGGGTGGTCAAATACCAATAACGAAACAACTCCCTCTTGGAGCTTCAGGCCATTCGTGATATTATCTTTGTGGTTTTCTGTTCTTGATTTTCATTAAAAATAAACAGTGTTCAATAAGGGCATTCAATGCAGTGTGGCTCCTCTGGGGGCCTCAATTTCCTCACCTGTAGAATGGGCCTATTAATTCTCCCTCTCGCCTTCTCCCCAGGGTGCTGAAAGGGGCAGATGAGAAGAGATGCGGGGAACTGACAGTGTGGGGCATCCCGCCGTTGAGGGCCATGCGTGGGTCATCCGTGTACCCTCCCTCCTCAGCTCCCCCTCGAGTGGCAGTGACTAGCATTTAAAGGCTAGTCACGAGCTTTCCTCTGCCTCAGTTTCCCCTTTGGGCACTGGAGAGACTACCCGGTCTCTATTTCCCCAGGCACAGCTAGAATTTAATAATGGGTGCACAACATCATCCTTCTTGAAGCTAGAACAAACAATCCTAAAATTTGTATAGAACCACAAAAGACCCCTAATAGCCAACATAATTTTGAAGAAGACCAAAGCAGGAGGCATCACAACCCCAGACTTTAGCCTCTACTACCAAGCTGTAATCATCAAGACAGCATGGTATTGGCACAAAAACAGACACACAGACCAATGGAATAGAATAGAGACTCCAGAACTGGACCCACAAAAGTATGGCCAACTAATCTTTGACAAAGCAGGAAAGAGTATCCAATGGAAAAAAGACAGTCTCTTTAACAAATGGTGCTGGGAGAACTGGACAGCAACATGCAGAAGAATGAAACTAGACCACTTTCTTTCACCATTCACAAAAATAAACTCAAAATGGATAAAGGACCTGAATGTGAGACAGGAAACCATCAAAACCTTAGAGGAGAAAACAGGCAACAACCTCTTTGACCTCAGCCGAAGCAATTTCTTACTCGACACATCTCCAAAGGCAAGGGAATTAAAAGCAAAAATGAACTATTGGGACCTCATCAAGATAAAAAGCTTCTGCACTGCAAAGGAAACAATCAACAAAACTAAAAGGCAACTGACGGAATGGGAAAAGATATTTGCAAATGACATATCGGACAAAGGGCTAGTATCCAAAACCTATAAAGAACTCACCAAACTCCACACCCGAAAAACAAATAATCCAGTGAAGAAATGGGCAGAAGACATGAATAGACACTTTTCCAAAGAAGACATCCAGATGGCCAACAGGCACTTGAAAAGATGCTCAACATCACTCCTCATCAGGGAAATAGAAATCAAAACCACACTGAGATATCACCTCATACGGGCCAGAGTGGCTAAAATGAACAAATCAGGAGACTGTAGATGCTGGCGAGGATGTGGAGAAACGGGAACCCTCTTGCACTGTTGGTGGGAATACAAACTGGTGCAGCCGCTCTGGAAAACAATGTGGAGGTTCCTCAAAAAATTAAAAATAGACCTACCCTATGACCCAGCAGTAGCACTGCTAGGAATTTACCCAAGGGATACAGGAGTGCTGATGCATAGGGGCACTTGTACCCCAATGTTTATAGCAGCACTTTCAACAATAGCCAAATTATGGAAAGAGCCTAAATGCCCATCAACTGACGAATGGATAAAGAAGATGTGGCTTATATATACAATGGAATACTACTTGGCAATGAGAAAGAGTGAAATCTGGCCATTTGCAGCAACGTGGACGGAACTGGAGGGTATTATGCTAAGTGAAATAAGTCACTCAGAGAAAGACAGATACCGTATGTTTTTACTCATGTGTGGATCCTGAGAAACTTAACAGAAGACCATGGGGGAGGGGAAGGGGAAAAAATAGTTACAAACAAAGAGGGAGGGAGGCAAACCATAAGAAACTCTTAAGTACAGAGAACAAACCGAGGGTAGATGGGGGGTGGGAGAGAGGGGAAAGTGGGTGATGGGCACTGAGGAGGGCACTCGTTGGGATGAGCACTGGGTGTTGTATGGAAGCCAATTTGACAATAAATTATATTTTAAATATATAAATAAATAAATAATAAACAAATAAAATTTTAAAGGTGAAAAAAACGGGAGCACAGGAAGAAAACAGGAAGAGATTTCTAGGGGATCAGTAGGTTCACGCTATCTTCAGGGCATGAGTGAACAGAGCAACTCCCCCTGGAGTTGTGCGAGGTAACAGTGCTGGGGACTGGGGTCCCCTTCGAGCTGCTGTCAGGGAGAGATGCTTTGGCTGTAACCCCAGCCCAACAGCAACCAGATCGCACACCCTCCATTCCCCGCCCCCCCTCTCCCCGGGCAAGCAGCCCCCTTCCAGCAGGTGCAGCTGAGGACAAAGCAGGGCCCGGCCCCACTTCCTGACGGATGGGCCGGGCACAATGTCAGCAGGGATGTTCTCAGAGCCACCGATGTCTGTCGGCCCAGGCTCAGACCTGTTCCTCTCGGCTGTCCCCATCCTATGCCCCCACCCTTGTCACCTATGAGGCTCTTAGAGCCGAGGGGCCCTCAGAGGGTCTCCGGGCCCCCCCACCCCCCCCCACCCCCCACCTCACATCTGGAGGACAGACCTGAAAGTTTGCCATGGAGCCGGCCTGGGCTTTCTTTACTCTTTTCCTGCTGCTTCTGCAAGCCCAGCCCTGGGTCACCTTCCAAAAGCCACGGCCGCTGTTGCGTAGACGAGCACTCCCGATGTCCCCCACTGTGTAAATGGGTAACGATGAGAGCAAAGTCGACACCTCCACCATTCCCAGAACGCTCATGTGCTACGTGCCCCTCTTAGTCCTCTGCACACGGGGTCTCATTTACCCCTCACGGTGCCCAGGGAGCAGACCCTGCTATTGGCCCATTCCACAGGTGAGGACGTAGAGGCTCTGGGAGCATAAGCAATTGGCCGAGGGACCCGGGAAGTAAGGGACCCATCTGCTGGACCCCGTGACAGCACACCAGACAGCCGGGGCCTCGGGAAGCCTGGGCTGGGGACCGCAGCGGCTGCTGGGTCCTCCTCTTCCTCAGTAACCACTCGGAGAAGCAGCTGCTTCGTGCCAGCCTGACCCCCACACCCTGGAGAGAGAGTGATGAATAAAACCCAGTCCCAAATCTTCAGGGGCGTAAGAGTCTCAGGGGCGAGGCCAGATAGGCTTGGTTTGGGACAAAGAACCATGTGGTTAACCTTTAACATGTCACTTCATGGGCCCCTCCCCCTCCCCCATCTGTGAAATGGGCCTCGGAGGTTTGAGCTAATGAGCTCACGTCTGGGACCCGGCTCTGGGAAGCGTGTTAAGTGCTCTGTGTGCAAGGCCCCATTAAAGCCATTATCTGCCTGGGCATCACTCGGCAAGCGGACTCCAAATGACCACAGATGGGCACTCTACCTCCAGGGGCTGTGGCTGCAGGAGAGGGGCACCCCCCCCTTTCAAAGCAGCTCTCGCTTGGGGGCACACCTCCCCGACAGGTCTCAGGTGAACCTCCCCAGGCCCCGGCCCAGCCCCAGTCCCAGAGAGGCAGCGAGGGATGTCTCCGCTCAGGCCCGTCCAGTTGTTTCGCTAATGCTCTCTAATGGGCCCATTTAGCAGCCCTGTCTCGGCTGTCACCGTGGTAGCTAATTGCTGTTCCTCCTCCAGCCCCACGCGGGCCTCTGCCATCAGCGGGCATTAGCTGTCACTCCGGACACGATCCTGCCCAGCCCAGCTCCGGTGGCCCAGGCACTCACTCAGCCAGCGAGGAGCCTCTCCAAGCCCCCAGGCCCTATGTTCTTGCTGTCATCATTCCTACCCTTCACTGAGCAAGTTCAAGGGGCAGAAAGGGAAACCGAATGGGGTGAGGGGGGTGCTGGAGGCACAGAGCTCTTGGCACAGAGCTCTTGGAAGGCAGGGGCAAGCGGAGAAGTCTTGGTGGCCCTGAGGAGGAATGAAGGTCATGTCCTAACCCCGGGCTCTGACCCACTGCAAGGTCCTCCCAGAGCCAACTCTGGGACAAGGATTTGAGTGCAAGGGGTTTTGTAGGAGATGAATCCAGAAGAACTGTGAGGAGGATGGAGGGAGAAGGAAGGAGAGGAGAGCCAGCTGAAGAGGTAAATGGAGGAGTGGGTCACTGTCCTGGGCACCTCGGGCTCCCTCTGGGAGTGTGTGGGTGCTCCTGGGATTTTCTCCCTCAGGAGCAAGAGGGCTGGGGTGTTCATTCGGGGTCACTTTTGGGGTCAGGAGTCAACTACGCATGTGGGGACTCTGGGGACGCCGCTGGGACAGCTCTGCAACCGGCCCCCCCAACACCTGTCTTCTTCTGTACAACATCCGGGGTAGCCTCCCGGCTCTTAGGAACCAACCGTGAGCAGAGGCCACCACCAGCCCTGCGCTCTGGCTGCAACAAAAGAATCCTAGCACCCAAATCCAGGGAGATTATGGCACCACGGTGCACCAAGCTCTTCTCATCCCTGGGCCCTCCTTCCGTCTGTCCCTTCTGCTGGACAGCATCCTCCCCAGACCCCTCCCCTTGCTCTGGGCTCAGTTCCACCCGTGTCCTCGCAGGGCCAGTGAGAAAACTCGGTGGGACCCTCTGGAATCAGGAGACCTGAGGTCCCATCTGGGGGAAGGCAGAGGCACAGGAACAGGGTCCTGGTTAGGACAGTCCCAGGAGCCAACCTTTATAAGGAACACCTTGGTCACCGCTTGGGCCCTGGTGCAGCAGGATTTGTCCTCGGCTGCATGGATGGCCGAGACTTTTCAGACTTGCCTCTTTCTGCTCCCCCCATGCATTTTCTCGGGATTCCGGCTGAACTTTCTCCTCTTCTGTCTCTCGTCCACAACCTTGGCAAGGTTTTCTACCCCCAAGACTTCCCCATCCATCGTGCTGATGCCTTTGAAGCTTTCCACCTGCAGCTCAGACCTCTCTCTTCACTTTTAGACCCCGGATATTTGGTGGTGGGCAGATACCTCTACCCGGAAGTCCCCCAGGAACCTCAAACCAGGCCGGTCCCAAAGTGACCAAGCTCCTCCCCGTCTGGAGCCTGCTAACTTCACCATTGATTCACCTGTCACCAGAAGCAGAGCCCTAGGAGTCATCCTTGACTTTCCTACCTGCGCCCGGCCCAGCAAGCATGGAGTGCATATTTCTCCTGTTAGAGGTCTGTCCTCAGCTTGTCACTGACACGGCCACACCCCTAGGGCAGGCTCTTGTCACCTTCACTGTCTTGAATGCCATCTAGCTCCAGCCTCACCCCTGCTCCCATCCCCTCTCAACCCAGGCGGCACTCCAGAGCTAGAGAGATCTTTCCAAAACATTGGCCCGGTGATGCCACTTTCTTGGTTACAACCCTTTGGTGCCATCCGTTGACCGAGGGTGAAGTTCAAGCACCTTGCTGTGGCCCGGAAGTGTCTGTCGCCTCCTCATCACTTCCTGCCTCTAACTCAAGGCTGCTGCCGTACCGGAACGCTTCTTTTCTTCAACAGACAGTGAGTGCTTCCTCTCACCTACGGGCCTTTTTGCATGTGTGGTTTCCTTTCCTTCAAACGCTGGGGCACCAGGCTTCCAATAAGCCCCAGATTCAATGCACAGTCAGCCTCGGGTAAGTATGGAACGGGTATGAAGAAATGTTTATTTAATGAACGTTGAATGAGAGCAAGCAAGAGGCAGCCCCTTCCCGTACCAGCTCTGCAAATTCGGACTAGTGGGGCTCCATTGCCTTGTGTGAGATTGGACAGATAATGTGCCCCTCGTGAGGCGCTTGTCAGGACGGACAAGTGATCCGGGTCCTCTGGCACCATGGCACAGAGTAAGGGCAGCTGTGCTCAGCATCACCGCCTGGCCCGGCCCCCTCCCCGGCCACCGGGAAACAGGGCTGTCCCCTCCCCTCAGCCTGGCAGACTCCTTCCCTCCCAGCAGCTGGGCGGATCACACAGCCTCGGTGTGAGGACAGCAGGGAGGACTGACTGTCCTAGGCACCCCACATGGAGGGACAGCAGGGGCCCTGGGAGGGCGGGCTATCTGCTGCTACAGGCAGGTTGAATGGGTTCGCGAGAACACACGACGCCATGCGGGGAATAGACGCAAGGGCTTCTTGGTTGTGCTGATGTGTCTGATAGTGACAGTCCTGGGCATGCATTCTGACAACGCTTTTGCTCCTGGAATCCTGGGAGCAAGGGTGTCGGGCATGTGAGGGCTTGCCAGCTCCTGGAACACCCCCCACCCTGCCAAGAGGGACACATTGGCTTGAAGGTTGCCTGGGAGGGGACCTTCTGGGATAGACCGTGTTCCCCTGCCCCCTCCCACCCTCTACCTCCATTCCTAGGGTGGCTGCTGTGCCAGACTGGCCCTCAGTCTCAGAACTGTGATGTGGGCAGTACCGAAGGGGCTTGCAATCACTTGTCCCCCCGATGCCCCTCAATGTTGCAGAGGCCCAGAGAGACAAGGGATTAGCCAGAGTCATCCTGCAAGGTCACAGACTAGCCCCGGTGTACAGACTCCCCAGGCCAGGGGGACGGACAGCCATCTGGGGGCAGTCTGGGTGTCCGAGCGCAGCCCCACCCCGAGGGTCTGGTAAGTCCATCTGCTTTCCACCCCCATGATGCCCCATGTTCTGGTGACATCAGGTCAGGGCCGCCCAGCTCGAAGAACCCATGGGGCAGGGCCAGGCTCCAACTAGCCCAGGCCCTGTGGTCCTGAAGCAGAAACGACCCCTAACACCCTATCCTCACTGAGGGCCAAGGCAGTGTCCCTGGCGACGTGTCCTCAGGTCTCACTGGGCAGAGCCTGACTAGGGCCCCAGGGAAGCCACCACCCAGGTGCCTGGGTGATGTCACATTGCCACAAGAGTCCACCCTGCGTCCAGCCGTGGCCTGAGCAGAACTCTTCTCCTTCATGTGCCCCGGGCCCCCTCCCCTTCTTCACATCCCTCTGAGGCAGATCTTGTCTCCTTGCGCATCAATTATTAATGTGCTCCAGCTACATTAAGCCTGGGTCAGTCTGTTGGCTCCTTTGTCATTCTCCCTGGGGTGGGGGCTGGGGCGAAGCAGCGGGTGGGGCTGGAGGGCATTGGAGCAGACAGCCCAAGAGGAGTCAGGACTCCTTCTGCCCTACAGATGCCCAAGCACACAAAGCCTAAACTGGACGACACTTTAAGCTCATCTGATCTAGCCGGTGGGGACACCAAGGCCAAAGGAGGAGAAGGTGCTCGCCAAGGGCTCGCCAATGGTCTGTGCTCAGCTGATCCCAGCATGGCTCTGATCCTCTCTTCTCTGCGTGCCACCCTCTGTCCTGGGCTCCAGCTGACCCCAGTACGCCCAGGGACGTCCTACAAGTCATGAGAGGCCAAGCAGGGTTTCCAAAGTCACAATGAATGGTGCAGAAAGTGGGGTTTGCACTCTGAAGCCCAAGAAAGAACACTTCCAACCAGACCATTGTTAGCATGAACATACTTTGGGGGTTCTTTCCTTCCCAAACTCCCCTGGTCAATAAATTAGGAAACGCTTCAAACCATACACCCTCTCACAGAGCCACGACAAGCCTCATGGTGTAAAAAGGCTCTGAGAAGGTCTGCAGGGGAGGAAACTACACAGCCATGACTGACCTACAGTGCTCCAGATTACTTGACAGGAGAATGGTCTGGGCTTACTCTGTTCTGCAGATCTCAGGCCTCACTGGGCTTTGTGAGACCTGTGGAGAGACAAGGTGAGGTGCTCCTCTCATACACAAGTGAAGCCACAGGTGGGCAGGTAAGGGGGACAACTGGGCAATGAGCTCAAGGGGAGGGAAGGCCGGGCACAAGGCTGGGCTCCCTGGTGATGTTCTCCCTGGCTCTGGGGCTTGAGTAAGTCACTCAACTCAACAGACAAGGTGCTGGTGTGGAAAGTTCTGGGGTTTTGAGGCTGCACACACCTGGTTACAACATCTCTCTGGGCCTCGACTTCCCCAGCTGTCAATGGGGGAATAAGGGTGTTTTTTTCTCAGGCTTGGTAGGAAGAACATATCTCCACATGGTGCCTGGTACATAGGAGGAAGCCAGTGCATGATAGATTCCTTTCATCCTTCTTTTGTATCCTGCCCTTAAAAATAAGTGAAGTTTTTACCCCTGTCTTGTCCGACAAAATGGACTGAGCTTCCTAGGGTCCCGCTGTTGGGGGTGCAAGGGTCTGTGAAGGGGGAGGCTGGGGCGTGTCAATCTCTCTCCAGATCGTCAGGCTGCAGGCTGACCCCCCACAGCCAAGGGCAGCCGACTCTAAAACATATTTTTTAGATCCTTTTCTCCAACCCATGTGCGAAACCAAGTTTTGAAATGTGAGCGGTCAGATTGCAATAAATACCATTGCAATCCACAGCACGTAATGGTTTATAGATTGTGACTCATAATTCAACTGGGGCCTGGGTCGCGGGCTCTCTCCCTGCCACCAACCCTCCAGCCCCGCAGCCTGCATGAGTCCCTGGTGAAGCAATAAATCGGGAACAAGGGGCCCCCTGCTAACTAAATTTCGCTTGTCAGCTTTAAGCGTTCATGCTGTGTGTTAAGTTAGCACAAATATCACAAAGCAAACACACACATGCGCACACACACACACGCACACACCTATATATTCATGCATATATTCGTACATATGAATAAACTACCCTGCCGTTATGTAATTCCCTCAGGACAAAAAAAGACCTTTTCTGGCAAGAGCCTCGTTTTTCCAGCCTTACGGAGGCTGTGGCAGGTGAAGTCCCCGTGCCCCACTCTCCAGCGTTCTTCCCCCCAAATTTGGGACTTTCCTATGCTTTAGTCCAGGATTCCTCCCCAGGGCAGTCAGAGACACTCCTATTAGCTCTAAGGAGAAGCTTCCCCAGGCAGGTTACACACCTTGCAGGGACAGCGAGCCTGAGCACGGGAGAAAGAGCTCACGGGCCATCTACTCCTGCCTCATTCCCGGCCACTCTGGGATGCTTCCAGGCGCCAACGTTTCGCGGATGGGCCACAAACAGAAACCAAGACGTCTCTGAGCCAGGCTGCCTGGAGCATCCGTGCAGAGCTGAGGAGCCCCAGAGAGCCCCGCCTCAATCCCGTCTGGCCTGACTCAGCCTCTCATGAGTGACCCCCTGTGAGAGTCTCAGAGGGCAAGAACCAGGTATGCCGGCTTTCCTCTTGCCTTTGGTTATAAAACCAGGGGTTCTCAAGTTGTTTGCTCCAACGAATGGGGTTTTTGTGGGGGAAGGGGGTAGGTGGTGAAGTGTCTGGATCTTTCTGTCTCATCAGCTCTCAGGAAAGTGGTTTACCTTCTTTAAGCCTTCGTTTCCTTGTGGAAAAGAGAAGGGAGCAATGGTGGCCTGCGGAATGGCTGTGGGGGTTCAGTGTGGGGGTTCAAGTGCAGCGCCCCACCCTCAGAGGAGGAGAGAGCCAGTGCCATGGGATGAAGCATCCTCTGGCAAAAGCGGCTGTCTCGAGGCCTAGGGGAGGGAGGCACCAGTCCCAACCTGGCCCATCAATCCCACCGACATGAGGAACGGCCCTGCCTGGGCAGTGGGGAGGGAACAAGGCTGCGTTCATTCTGGGTAATGAAAAGTGTCATCAGTAAATGAAGAATCTTGTAATTACCCAGATGTCCCTGGGAGGATTTGTGAGGCCACAGGCGGTGGCTGAGGTCCTGGTGCTGAGGGGCAGGGAGGGTGAGGGTGGCAGGCTAGCTTTGTGGGCCGGGGGCTCTGTGTTGTGCGGAGTGGGCCTTGGCCCCTGCAGACAGAGCCCCTGCCCCAGGAGAAAAAGCCACAAGCCGTTGGTCCAGGGCTGGAGCCTCATCTGCAAAGTGGGGACTGGCTCCGGGCAAGGCTGGACTCAGGACTGGGGACTGATAAGCTTTCCCTGCCTCACAGAACAAGCTGGTCCCAAGCATCACTGTTTCCTCTCTGAGCCTCAGTTTCCTTACCTGCCAGCAGTCACAATGATGACAACTACTTTGCCGACTTGAGGAGAGGACATGGACTGAAAACGTGCTGGCCAAACAGCAAAGGGCTCACACAGTTGGGCCGAGTGAGTGGCCGCTACCCAAGACACCCCCCCCCAGCCCCCGAACGACTCAACTCAAGCATTAACTGTGCAATTGCTAGGGGGAGGGCTTTGTTTTCCCCAGGGGGGCTTTGGAACCTTCAGGATTATATCTGAGGTCCCCTCTGAACCTCCTGAGCTCCCGCAGAAACAAGCGAGGGCTCCCCATGTCCTCTGGCTGCCCATGTCTGACTGTGGTTTTTCACTGGTGTGTCCCCACAGGGCCTCTGTGGGGAATGGGGTGGAGAGGGATGCTGGCAGAGACCTTCTAAGCGAGAGCTCACTTGAAAACATTTGGTTGCGGGGCCACTTTAAGAGATTATTACAAATGGCGTGTTCTGTCATCATTACCATCACTGTCCTCATTTGCCAGGTGAGAAAACTGAAGCACAGAAAGGTCAAGGGCTCACCCAAGGTCACACAGCAGTGCCCATATCTCTGCTCCCCTTCTGAGCCCCATGGCCCCACCTTCTAGATCTATCATCAGTGTCTTCTCTCTCCTATTCTATAGCTATCAGAGTAAAGAATCCTCACTGACATTGAGCTTCTGTGGTCCCTTCTCTGTGCGCCCATGCCCCACGATCTCCCCATCCATGCCCTGCCCTTCTCCCCCAGCTCCGTCCCCACTGCCCAGGTCTGGTGGTCCAGAAGACCCAGTGCAGAGAAAGAGCAATGACAAAGGACTGCCCGGGAGAGATAATCCACTATTAAAACACGCCTGCTGTTCTAATTATAAAGGAGACCAAATTGGGTTTAAATTGGAATTAATTGGATGCCCCCTTATCCACACCATCTATCTTGCACTCACCAGCCCTTCTGGACGGGTGGGATGGAAGGAAGTGGAATCTCATCTTCTCCCCCACTGAACACACATCCCTGAGGGCAACCCTGGCCCAGCCCCCAGCCCCTAATCCCTTTAAACGTTTCAAAGAGCACAGACAATGGGAGCTGGGGTGCTTGGAGCCCTCCTCTGCCTACCTCACCAGAGGGGGATGAAAAGAGATTAGGTGATTCTGGGAGGTGCTGGGAGGGGGGTCACACCCCAAAGGACTAAGCCTAAAGGAAGCAGGAGGGCCTGGGTCAGCTCCAAAATGCTCGCTGGAGTGTTGTAATGGGCTAGGAGATGACACTCTATATACAAAGCAAGACCAGCCTGGGAGGCATTTAGGGAAGGGGGTCGTCAGGTTGGAAGGCTGTGATGGAAAGGGAATGAGGTCATCTAGCCGGTAAAATATGGGTCCGAGACCAACTGAGTCTTCAATAAACTGCTAGCTCCTTGTAAGGGAAAGGTAAGGAAGGCACCGTCCAGACAGCGTTGTTGTCCCGTGATCCTAGGCAGGCCCCATCTCTGCCCTATTGCAGAATTTTCTTCTTCAACTGGGCTGGGCATCCAAGGCCTTTACCATACACCCTTAAACAACCAAGGTCTCCGACTGGTGGTCCATGGGTCAGACTTCATTTGGCCTGCCCCGTGTTTTGTTTTGTTTTGTTTTGTTTTGTTTTGTTTTGTTTTGTTTTTGTTTTGTTTTGTCTTGAATGTCCTTAGCTATTTAGGGCACTCTCTCTCTCTCTCTCTCTCTCTTTCTCCATTTGCCCATCCCCATATTTCTTTTTTCTTTTTTTCTTTTTGAGAGAGATGGAGGGAGCAAGTGAATGAGTGGGGGAGGGGCAGAGAGAGAGAGAGAGAGAGAGAGAGAGAGAAATCTCAAGCAGGCTCTATGTTGTCAGCATAGAACCTGACATAGGGCTCGATCTCACAAACAGTGAGATCATGACCTGAGCCAAAATCAAGAGTCGGACACTCAGCCTACTGAGCCACCCAGGTGCCCCCATCCCCATGTTTCTTAATTTCATCTTGTTCCTGGCCTGCTTCATTCATTTACGTCATCTGCCTGGCTCCTTCAGACATGTGAGCTTGCAATCTGTTAGGAACCTCTCCATTGCCCCTCCCCGCCCCAGGCCCTATCTCAGGCTCCTCACTCTTCACTGCTTTGCTTAATACATCCCCCCACCCAAAACCAAATCCTCCTGGTCCTTTACAGCCCACTTCAGGGGAGTCATCATACTTGACCTCAGAGTCCCTACCCTCTCCAGCCTCACCAGCAGTGTTCCTGGGGGCACTTGCTGCTCCCCCAGGCTTCTCTTGAGTCCCCTTCCTGGAGTCAACTTATTTACTTGGGTTTCTGGAACACATCCTGGAAAGGACTTACTTTGTATCCCAACAATGCAATCAGTGAGAGTGGGGACACATAGCATGAGCTAAGACAGACTGCTGGTGCCCAGCTACTAGAGATTGAAGGGGTTCTCTGTATACAGAACCATGGACAGGGCTCTGAGGGCAATGTGGGCAGGGAGCTGCCCCAGATGACCTCCCACTCTCAGGCCAGCAGACTTCTGCCATGAGCTCTACCCTCTTCCCTCTCTTAAATCCTTCCCACCTTACTTTTCACCTGCTTCAGTATTTCACACTGCTGACGGGTCTGCTTCCTGGTCTGTGACCCTCACAAGCCGCGTACACACATACACCCATCCACACACAGACACCCAAACACAAGCATCGTGTCCTGTACTCCCATCTATCACACCCAGAATTCTGCCCTCTCCAAAGTTATCCCACATCTAGCACTGTATCCCTGGTACATAAACCCAGAGTGTTCCCCTTCATCTACACTTAAAGTTCTTACCCCACATCTAGAACCTCTTATTTTCCTACATGCACCATGGAACCTTTGACCCATCTCACTACCTTTCCATTGCTATGGAACACCTTCTCTTTTCTCATGTCTGGAGTTATGCACCTCACTCCTGTAACATTTTCTTCTCCCTCCGTAATCCCTGCTACTGGCCCCTGCACCCACCCAGAGTCCCCATCTAAAATCCCAAATTCATAACACTTGGAATACCAACTTCCCATACATACATACAACAGGAGGCTCAAGCATTCTGAGCCCCCACTATCTGCCTGCCTCCCATCCTTAGCAGTGGCTCCTGTAGATTGTCATTCCTCCCCTGCCCTAGGGCAAAAGTCTTATGCCCCAAAACTTTCAAGCTCAGAGTGTTATGGTCTGAGTGAATGAGACATACATGCAGGAACATATCAGGACTTATTTCCAACTCATTTCTCCTCTATGCATTGGGTAAGTATTTGCTTGATTTTCTCATTCTGAGCTTGGTTCATGAAGCATTTTAGGCAGGCTGAGGGTGGGTCACGTGCTGGGGAGATCTTAGCTCCTGGCTACCAGGAGAAGGAGAGATGGGGGAACTAGAGTACAGGCTGGGGAAAAACCATTTTCAGCTTCCTGGCCTTGTGAACCAAACAGGTATCTCACCCTCTCTGGCCCTAGGCTCTTATATTAAAATGAACAGAATTCTTCAATAAAGCAACCTATGAGAGAGCAAAAGAGACTGGAATGTTCTTAGTCAGAAAGAGAAACCAAAGCGAGTTGGGAGGTGATGCAAACAGGAGTTTCAGGCTTCTGATAGCCAGGACATGAGAGGAGAATGACAACTACCACAATGTGCTCTTGAAGAAATGAATTAAATGAATTAATTTGAGAGGGATTGAGGCTAGGAGAAGTTTCCAACATCATTGGTAGGTAGAGAGGGAAGAGGTTGATCTATGAGGGAGGTTCAATTAATAAGAGACTAAATCTATCAGCCAACTATCCTTCCAGCAAATTCTTGTTGAGCACCCATCACTTTTTGGACATAGTGTGAGGAGGGTAAAAAGATGAGACAGTTGTAATCCTGCCTCAGAGGTGAGAGAGGAGGACAGAAGAGTGGGGGTGGGGTAGCGGGGAGAGGGGACAGGATAGGGAAGGGGGTTGTGGATGTGTGCAGGGCCCAGGGATGCATAGGTCAGTAAAGGCTCCAGAGAAGAGAGCCCTTTGAGCTGGGTGTGGAAGAGTGAGGAGTTTGATAAACAGAGGTGTGAAGCTAGTGAAGAAAGGAGGTACAGCACATACAGAGACATAGAGGAGGGACTGAGCATGGTGGTTGGCAAGAGGCCACGCTAAGGAGTTTGGATTTGACATACAAGTACAGTGGAGAGCCCTCCAGCTTGTGTAGAGGGAGGGTCAATTAGCAGGTGTAATGTGGAGGCAGGAGACTGAGGAGAAGCTGTGGCTGTGATATGGAGCTGAGGGTGTGCTCAAAGGCCACAGTGGTAGTGGTGAGGAAAGTGAATTAACACACTCCAGTGACTCGTAGGCTGTGGGGATGGGTGGGAAAGATGGAGGAGGTGGTGACTCAGGGGCTCCTAGATCAGGCAACCAAGTGGACAGGTTATACTCAGAATCTAGCTGAAAAAACTCAATGAACTCAGCCATGTTTCATACTGACCAAGGGCATGCTGCATCCCCACCCTCAGTGTCTCTCCCAAACACACAGTGACACTTGTAAACAGAGTGCATGTGGGGTCAGGGCCTCCACCCTGCCCTAACTTCCCCAAAGGGAAATGTCAGATGGAATCGCCCAAAATACAAGAATCAGCTGAATACACCGGGAAGTGAGAGACCTGATTCTATTTCTCCTACAACAGGTTTTCAAAAAACTCTTTAATTTAGGGGTGCCTGGGTGGCTCAGTCGGTTAAGCGTCCAACTTTGGCTCAGGTCATGATCTCACGGTTCATGGGTTTAAGCCCCGCGTCTGGCTTTGTGCTGACAGCTCAGAACCTGGAGCCTGTTTCAGATTCTTTGTCTCACTCTGCCCCTCCCCGGCTCATGCTCTCTCTGTCTGTCAAAAATAAATAAACGTTAAAAAAAAATTTAAATCTTTCATTTAAAAAAGTAAATGATAAAAGGTGTGAGTCCTGGGAAAGTTTGCATAGGAGTCAAACAACAGAAGAAACCGTCTCACCTTTGAGCCCCATGACGCTACAGCACCACGGACAGCAACACACCGAGGAAGATGCCAAAACATGAAGTCAAGAGGTACAAGTGTGGCTTGAAGATATCTGCGAACCACGTACAATTGTATGCAAATGTAACAGATTTAGTCATTAGGAATTCAATATTGTTGGTGCTTTAATATGAGTCTGTCCAACCTTATGAGAAGATACACTTAAAGGCAGGAAACTTATCCCGCCACCACACAGGAGAGGAGAAACGAACCGCTGCATTGCCATACCACTCACCAACTCCTCCCCCACCTCCGGTAAAGGAAAGCAAGCTCCTTTGAGGCTCTAGGTTTTGAGTAAGACTCCTGGGATCACAGGCCCCTTGAAAAGAAAAAGGGGAGCATGTGTTTGTTGGAATTGAGAAGGGCAAAGCAACCTGGCACCTGAGTGTTTTTGAGCCTCGGCAGCTTTTGGAGAGAACAGCATTTCAGGCTTCTTGGGAAGGAAGGGTGTGTGGACCTGAGCCCATTTGCAGGAAGCAGGACTCCCAGTGGGCTGGCCATGTGGAGGTATGTGAGGACTAGTCACTGAATGGCAAAGTGAAGGTCCTTGTGGGGCCAGCTGGCAGGGGGAAGGAGAGCCTCTGTTTGAGCCACAAACCTTGGAATGGATTATACTCTCAATCAAGGCTGAGCAAGAAGGAGTGGGGAGGGGGGACTTCCTGGACCCAGCAAGCAACAGGGCCTGTTCTGCCCTTCCAGAACTCTGCAGGCCCAAGGCATTTGTTCAGACTGAGGCTTGGGAGAAGTCTCAGAAGTTACTGATACTGGTTGGTGAGTGCTGAAGTCAGGTTTAATTTGTTCAAAAAGAATACAGAAATGTGGCATATATCTTGAATACTGGGGAATAATTAGGCTTTAATTTATTCATTCATTCACTTACGCAACAAATATTTAAAGCCTATGATAAATGCTTTGCACTAGGTGTGGCCTTGAGGATAACTAAAGAGCAAAAATTAAGTCTCTATCCTCCTGAGGCTTATCATCTAATGAAAGAGACAGATGTTAGTCATATAATAGTACAAATAAAAGGAAAACTTCAAGCAAAAGAAACACTTCTGAGAAGGGAAGTTATCCAAAGTTATGCTAGAAGAATGCATAACGGGGGTGTTAGTCTGTAGGTAAAGGAGGTCTCTGAAAAAATTATGCTTAAGTTGAGAGTTGGGGTATAAACTAGACTCACCCAGAAGAGGAGCAGGGAATAAAGAGCTCCAAGAAGGACTAGCTTATGAAAAGTCCTGAGAAGAGAGAAACTTCTGAGAGGAAAGGGCACTTAAAGGCTCAGTGAGGCTGGGGTGGGAAGTGGAAAGGCAGGTGGGGAAAATGATAGAGTCAGGTAGGAACCAAACTATTCAGAACCTTGTCAGTCACAGGAAGAGCTTCACCATTAGCACAAAAACATTGAGAAGCTACTGAAAGGTTTTGAGGAGGTGAGAGGGTCCTGGGATCATGGTCAGATTTGCATTTTTGGAAAGTACACTAGTTTAGCTTGGGTTCCCCTCAAATGCAGAACCTGAAGTAAAGGCTTATGGGAAAGCAATTTTTTTGGAAAATGATCCCAGGTACCAAGGACGAAGGACCAGGAAGAGTAAAAGAGGAAAGGAGAAAAAGCCTATAAAATTATGCATTACAGAGTTGTTCCCCACCATGTGAAGCCAGGGCTAATCTCACTGAAACTTTCTCAAGTGGATATGGAATTCCTCTCAGAATTGTCCACATGGAGATCCACAGGGAGAAGCATTTCTACATTAACTCCTGGCTCCCTATTGACCCAAGGGTGTTGACTCTCCCCTGCCATGCTACCAGGCTGCACATGCCCTGTGCCATGAAGATCTCTGCTGGTGTCTCACACCGTGGCATCAGAGAAGCCCTTGTTCAGTAAGTAACGATCACACATCCTGTAATTGAGCTAAGACACTTTCAGTGAAAACCTTCCTGGAAATGTTCACTGCAATCATGTCTGGAATAAGAGAGAGGCTGAGAGGATGTTCAACAGGCATCTGGAACTTCTGAAACATTCCTTTGGTCACAGAGTCTATTTCTGGAGATGGAGAAGGGTGGTTTGGACCACAAATGTGGTGGTTGTGCAAATAGAAGTGAGTTGAGGAGAAGTGAGGGTGGAAGAGCCGGGCTACAGTTTTGAGGTTGGCTGAGTGGGCTGGTTGTGGAAGGACATGAGGGGAAAGTGGAAGCAAAAATGACTCATGGGTTTTCAGCCTGAGCAACTGAATGGATGGTAGAAATCCTACTAGTAGAGTTTTACAAAGGCAAATGAGAAGGAGTGGCCAATGAAGGAGGAGATGTATAGAAGCCAAGAGAAAAAATAGCTTCAAAGACAGTTCTTAACTGCTGAGTACATTGGGGTGTCATGCTAAGTTATGCCCTCCCCCAATATATCCCCACTCTAATCTCTAGAACCTGTGAATGTTACCTTATACAGTAAAAAAAGGGGGGGAGGGGTTTTGCAGATGTGATTGAATCAATGATCTTGAGATACAGTGATTATCCTAGATAATTTAGGTGGGCCCTAAATGCATGTATCCTCATAAGAGGGAGGCAGAGGGAGATTTGACACAGACAGAAGAGGAGGCAATGTAGCTAGGGAGGCTGAGGTGATGCGGCCACAAGCCAAGGAATGCCAGCAGCCACCAGAAGCTGGAAGAGGCAAGGAAACAGTTCTCCCCTAGAGCCTCCAGAGGAAATGTGGCCCTGCTGACATCTTGATTTTTGGTCCAGTGAGCTGAGAGAGGATAAATTTCTATTGTTTTCAGCCACCAAGTTGGCTTTGTTATAGCAGCCACAGGAAGCTAATATAGACTTGTATGGCAAAGTGATCACTGGATTTAGAAACATGGAGGTCATTGGGGTACCAGCAGGTTTGGATACGGGGAATGAAGGAAAGGGAAGGATCAAGGACGGTCCTGGAGTTTCTGGCTTATGCAAGTAGGTGAGTAGAGAACAGTGCCACTTACTGAGAGGGGAACAGGATCAAAAGGTCTGTTTTGGCTGTGTTAGGCTTGAGAGCAATGTAGACACCACTGCTGCTAAGAACAGTACAGTTAGAGATGAAATTAATCCCAATTGCTCTTGTAGGACCTTGAAAAAGGCGGGGGGAAATGCCTCCTAGTTCACACATAGAATGAGAACCAGAAAAGATGCATTAGCCCTTATTCAGTGCATACTGAGTGAGCATGCCCATGGCCAGGGAAGCCTTTCCTGTGCCAGGATGAGTGCCAGTTCATGCCAGTGGTGTCCCCAGGCACTCCAGAAATAGCAGTTAATGCCAGAGGGTTGCAGTGAATGCAAGGCGAGTTCATTTGATGCTGTGGAGGTAGGAACGCATGCCAGAAGAGAGATAATATAGGCGGGAGGGATTAACAACATGTTCCAAAGGGATAACATTGGTATATTGAGGGAGGAAAATGAATGCAGGGGGTGACTGTGTGTGCCAGGGGAATCACATGGCATGTGGCAGAGCCACAGGGGCCAAGGATTAAACATGTTGTGGGCCGTATGCTCTTGGACTGGCCATTCTTCAGCAGGAATGAGATCCGGCTGCCAGCACCAGGTAGGGGCCTGCCAGCATTCAGGCTGCAAGAGCCCAGTCTGCTGCAATCCTGCCTTATACCTGAGTCCTCCTCCTGAGGGGAAGCTGGAGTTGAAAGTACCCACCTGTCCCTGGTAACCACCATGTACGAGTAGGACAGGCTCCTGTTAAAATAGTCAGCTGTCCCAGGAACCAACTATTGGAAGTCTCAGAAGATTCAGAGGCCCCTGAGGCCAGAGGTATAAGGAAAGCCCCAAGAACATGCACTCCTGAGCAGACTTCCCATTAACTATCCTTGTTTGCAACTCTTCCTCTCCACTTAACATACCTGAGATGGATCTTCTTGCTTGTTCTTATCTACCTTCAGAAACCAGTAAGGAGAGCAATGTGAAAGGGGGACCAGATGGCCATAAAACTGCCATCAGGCCATGGGAATTTACTGAGCACCCACTGTGGGGCTGGGCCTGAGCTGGGAGCTAGGAGGTCAGGGTGTGCTAGGAATGGAAACCAACACGTCATGCAGCACAGGGAGAGGGGGACAGAGTGGGCTGTGGCAGCAGGTATGGCAGCAGCCAACAGCTTCCAAGGTGATTGCACACTTCCTTTTCCTTTTCTCCATCTGACAGGTATGCTGGGCAGGAATTCTCCATATGCCCATTCTATAGACCAGAACACTAAAGCTCAGGAAAGAAAAGTGACCTGCCCACGGTGACTGGTTCTTGACTCCTGCCCCTGTCCTGGCCAGCATTCTTCTCTGTATTGTTCACTGCTTCTGGAGAAAAATCAAATGTGATCTCTGGGCCTGTCCTCTCCCGCAGCTCCCCAAATTTTCCGAAGTCCTCTTCTGGAGTACTTCTCAAACTTTAAAAAGCAGACTCTAATCCAGTGGTCTAGGATGGGCCCTGAGACTGACATTTCCAAGAAGCTTCTAAGTAATTCTGATGCTGCTCCTTGGACCCCACTCTAAGTAGCCGGGCTCTACCCCAATCTACCAATCCTAGTCCATCTACCCCATCTCAAATATATTCTGCCTTGGGACCTGAAGCTTGGTCAGAGGTAATCAAGCCCACAAGACCTGAGGCCATTATTCCTGATCTCCACCCACCTTGTTGACAAGCCTCACAGGTTGTCTCTGAGGCTGCTCTGATCCCTGTAGTTTCCTGGTCACCATTAACAGCGAATTCTCAAATTGTCCTTAATCCCGATGCAGGGGGAAAGACCTGGGTGCAAGAAGACATGATTTCTAGGGTTTGATCTGCCATAACTTCACTCAGTCATGTTATTCATCAATTCATTCATCCACTCACCCACCCACTCACTGCGTACACATTGACTCGGTGTCTCTCATTGCTTTCCCTCCCTGGGCCTTGGTGTTTCTTCATCAATAAAATAAGGTGGTAAATTTGAGTCAGTGGCCTCCACCCTGGCTGTATATTAGAGTTACCTGGGGACCTGATTTGTTCAGTGAGATATGATTTACATATACTAAGACTCACCAATTGTAAGTGTACAATTTGAGGGGTCTCGACAAATATATATAGTCATAAAGCTACGACTACAATCAACATATAACATTTCCATCCTCAGAAAAAACTCCCTTATAATCTCCTATAATCAATCACCCATCTCCAACCCTGGTCCCTGATAACCACTGGTCAGCTTTCTGACATTAAAGTTTCAACTTTTCTGACATTTCCTATCAGTGGAATCATACAAAGTATACTCTTTTATGTCTGGTTTCTTTAACCTGGCAGAATGTAGTTGAGATTAATCCACGTTGTGGCGCAAACGAATAGTTGAGTCCTTTCTGTTGCTGACTAGTATTTCATTGTATGGATATACCATAACTTGTTTATCCATTTTTCAGTTGATGGACCCCTGGGTTGTTATTTCCATTTGGCTATCATGAGCAAAACTGTTAGGAACATTCAAGTAAATTCCTTGTGTGAGCATGTTTTCCTTTCTCTTGGGTAAATAACTCAGAATGGGGTTGCTATGTGTTTAGTTTACAAATAGCTGCCAACCTGTTTCTCCAAAGTAGCTGCACCATCTCACATTTCCACCGGCAGTGAATGAGAGTTCCAGATGTTTCACATTCTTGTCAACATTGGATATTGCTAGACTGTATCATTGTAGCCATTCTAGCCAGTGTGTAGATGTATCTCACTACAGGTTAAGTTGTATTTCCCTGATGACTAATGATGCTGAGCACCTTTGTGTGTGTGTATTTTCCATTTTTTGATCTTTGCTGAAGAGTCTATTCAAATCTTTCACCCATGTGTTATTGAATTGTCCTATTATGAGATTGTAAGAGTTTGTTACAAATTCTGGATACAAGTCCTTTACATTTTTCTCCCAGTCTATAGCATGACTTTTTATCTTCTTATCATTAAATTTTGAAGAGCAAAGGTTTTTTGTTTTTTTTTTTTAACTTGGAATAAATCCACATTATCAACTTTTATGGTTTGTGGTGCTTTTTAATCAGAGATTTAAATTTCTAATAAACCCAAGGTCATAGTGATTTTTCTCCCATGTGTTATCATAAAAGTTTAGAGCTTCAGAGCACACATCTTCAGGTCTATGATCCACCTTGAGTGACTTCTTTTGGGTGGTGTGTAATACAGATTGAGATTCATTTTTTTGCTCAGGAACATCCAGTTGCTCCAGTATCATTTGTTGAGAAGATTATTCTTTCCTCATTGGATTACCCTAGCATGTTCATCAAAAATTAATTGATCATATATGTTTGGGTCTATTTTTGGACTCTATTCTGTTGCATTGAGCTAAATAACCTACAGTTATCCCAATGCAAGACTGTCTTGATTAATGTAATCTGGTAGCAGGCTTTGAAATCTAGTATAGCAATATTTCCAAGTCATCTGTACAGAAGATCTCCAAGTTTGTTTTGTTTTTCAAAATTGTTTTGGCTATTCCGGACCCTTTGTATTTCCATATG
The DNA here is from genome assembly GCF_046562875.1 of Panthera onca. NCBI lineage: Eukaryota > Metazoa > Chordata > Mammalia > Carnivora > Felidae > Panthera > Panthera onca. The sequence continues at coordinate 55,844,201 of NC_138349.1, read as the reverse complement.
AATTTTAGAATAGAATGTCACTTTTTCCAAATATCCATCTGGGATTTTGGTAGCAAATGCACTGAATCTTTTAGCACTATTGAGTCTTCTGATTCATGAGCATAGAATGTCTTTCCCTTTGTTTAGATCATTTTTAATTTCTCTGAGCAGTATTTTAAAAAGTTTTTAGTGTACAGAAAGAGCACATATTTTGTTAAATCTACTCCAAAGTATTTGATAGTTTTAGTGCTATTACAAGTGATATTTTAATATTTGAATTTCATCTATTTACTTTTAGTATACAGAAATACAATTGGCTTTTAAAATATTAACCTTGAATCTTGTCACCATGCTAACCTCACTAATCAATTCTAGTAGCTTTTTAAATTGAAACTTTAGGATTTTCTACATAGATAAATGGTCATATTATCTGCAAAAAAATATATAGTTTTAACTATTTCTTTCTGATATATAAGACTTTTAATTTCTTTTTCTTGTGTGTTTGCACTAGCTAGGACCTCTGTTACATTGTGTCACAGAAATGATGTGAATGGAAATTCTTGCCTTGTTTCCAATACTAGGGATAAGCATTCAGTGTCTCATCATTAAGAGTCATGTTAAGTGTTAATTTTTCATAGATGCCCTTTCTCAGGTGTGGAAGTCCTCTTCAATTCATAGTGTGCTGGGTTTGTTTTGTTTCATTTTTAAATCACGAATGAAAGTTCAATTTTCTCGCATGTTTTTTTTCTATATCTATTAAGCTAATCATATGCTGTTGTTGTTTTACTCTATTAAGGTGGTGAAATTACATTGATTTTTGAATGTTAAAACAACTTTGCATTGTTGAGATAAACTGTACTTAGTCATGATGCATCAACTTTTTCAAATATTGTAGATTCAGTTCGCTAATATTTTGTTAATGTATTTTGCTTTTTGTTGATATGGGATGTTGGACTATGGCTTTCCTTTCTTGTAGTGTCTTTGGTTTTGATATCAGGGTAGTGCTTACCTCATAAAATGAATTGGGAAGTGTTCCCTCCTCTTCCATTTTATGGAAGATTTTCTGTACAACTGGTATTATTTCATCCTTAAATGTTTGATATCACTAATCAATTAAGTTATCTGAGGCCTGAAATTTTCCTTATGGGAATGTTTCTAACTATGGAATCAACTTCTAAAAATAGATGTGGGCTCTATGGGGCTCCTGGGTGGCTCAGTCGGTTAAGCCATATCTCAGGTCATGATCTCCCAGTTCATGAGTTCAAGTCTGTGCTGACAGCTCAAAGCCTAGAGTCTGCTTCAGATTCTGTGTCTCCCTCTCTCTCTCTGCCCCTCCCTAACTCATGCTCTGTCTCTCTCTCACTCAAAAATAAGCATTAAAAAAAATTTTTTTTAAATAGATGTGGGCTCTAAAATCAGGAACAAGACAAGGATGTCCACATTTACCACTTCTTCACCATTGTGCTGAAGGTTCTAGCCAGGGGGATTAGGCCATATAAAGAAACAAAAGACATCCAGACAGGAAAGGAAGATGTAAAACTATCTCTATTTACAGACAACATGATCTTGTATATAGAAAACACTAAAGAATAGACACACACATACACACACACAATTAGAATTAATTAATGACTTTAGCAAAGATGAAGGACACAAGACCCATACACACAAGTCAATTATATTTCTCTATTTCAGGAAATCATCAGAAATTGAAATTAGGAAAACAATTCCATGTATAATAGTATCGAAAAGAACACTTAAGACTAAACTTAGCCAAAGAAATGCAATACCTACTTGCACGCCAAAAATGAAAAATCAATATTGAAAGAAATTAAAGAAGACCTAAATAAATGGAAAGACATCCTATGTTCATGAATCAGAAGACTTGCTATAGGATGGCAATACTTCCCAAATCGATCTACAGATTCAATGTAATTTCTATCAAAATTCAAACTGTTTTTTTTTTGCAGAAATAGACAAGCTTATCCTAAATTCATATGGAAATGTAAGAAACCCAAAATAACCAAAAGGTGATAAAAAGGAATAAAGTTAGAGGACTAACACTTTCTAATTTCAAAAATTACTATGAAGCTACGGTAATCAAGACAGTGTGGTACTGGCATAAGGATAGACAACAGATCAGTGGAATATAATTAAGAGTTCAGAAAGAAGCCTATATGTGTATGGCCAATTGATTTCCAACAAGGGTATGAATATCATTCAGTGGAAGAAGAACAATCTTTTTAAATGGTGCTGGGACACCTGGATATCCACTTGCAAAATAATGAATAGACCCCATCTCCTGCCATACACAAAAATCCAAAATGCACCAGAGACCTAAATGTGAGAGCTAAAATTGTAAGACTTTTTTTTTTAATGTTTTATTTTGGAGAGAGAGAGAGAGACAGAGACAGAGACAGAGTACAAGTGGCAGAGGGGCATAGAGAGAGGTAGACACAGAATCTGAAGCAGGCTCCAGGCTCCAAGCTGTCAGCATAGAGCCCGATGCAGGGCCCAAACCCATGAACCGTGAGATCATGACCTGAGCCAAAGTCGGACACTCAACCAACTGAGCCACCCAAGCGCCCCAAAACTGTAAGATTTTTTGAAGGAAACATAGGTGTGAATTTTCTTTCCCTTAGATTAGGCAATAGTTTCTTAGATATGATACCCAAAGCATAAACAACTAAAGAAAAAAAATAAATTGGATTTCATCAAAATGAGAAACTTTTGTGCATCAAAAAACACTATCAAGAAAGTGAAAAAACAATCCAAAGAATGGAAAGGAAGTATTTGTAATTATATATCTGACAAGGGCCTACAATTCAGAATATATAAAGAACTACTACAATTCAATGATAAAATGACAACTCAATCTTTAAAATAGGCAAAGGATTTGAATAGATGTTACTCCAAAAAAATATACAAATGGTCAATAAGCGTGTGAAAGGTTCCTCAACATCATTAGCCATTAGGGGAATACAAATCTAAACCACAATGAGATACCACACTACACCCGCTAGGGTAGCTATTTGAAAAGAGAGAGAAAACAAGTCTTGGTAAAGATGTAGAGAAATCAGAATCCTTATACACTGCTGGTGGGAATGTAAAATAGTACAGCCACTGTAGAAATCGTTTGGCGGCTCCTCAAAAAGCTAAAAGTGGGTTGCCATATGAATTCCACTTCTAGGTATATAGCCAAGAGTCATGGAAACACACATTCACACAAAATCTTGTAAAGAAACCTTCATAGAGACATTATTCACAATGGTCAAAAAGTGAAAACAGCCTAAAAGTCCATTAACAAAATGTGGTATGTCTATATAATGGAATGTTTTTTAGCTGTAAAAAGGAATGAAGTACTGATACAAGGAAAAACTTGAATGAATCTTGAAAATTTAGGCTAAGTGAAAAAAAGCCAAATGCAAAAGGTTATATATTCTCTGATTCCATTTATATGGAATGTTCAGAATAGGCAACTCCATACGGATGAAAAGATTAGTAGTGTCAGAGGTTAGAGGAAGAAGGAAATGAGGGGTGATTATCAGTGGGCACAGGGTTTCTCTTTAGGGTGATGAAATGTTCTGGAATTAGATAGAGGTGATGATGGTACAACCTTCTGATTATGCTAATAACTACTGTATTACACACTTTAAGATAGTGAATTTTGTGTTAGATGAAATTTTATGCTGTATGAATTATATTTCAATTTAAAAAATAAGTAAAAGGCTATCCAGAATTTGTATTTCTTCTAGAGTGAGCTTTGGTGGTTTGTGAATTTCAAATATTTTGTCTACTTCATCTAAGTTGTCAAATTTATTGGCCAGAATTTGTTTACAGTATTCTTTTATATTATCCTTTCAATATCTATAGCATCTACGATGGCCTCTCTTTTATTCTGTATTTTGATAATTTGCTTCTTCTTTTAACCCCTCCCCTCTTTTCCCCCTGATTAGTATTTGTCAATTTTATTGATATTTTTAAGGAACCAGCTTTTGAACTCTTTCTCAGTTTCTCTCCCACTTAACTCTCTTTCTACTTAAAAAAAAAAGTTTATTTTTTGAGAAAGTACAAGCAGGGCAGGGGCAGAAAGAGGGGGACAGAGGATCAGAAGTGGGCTCTGTGCTGACAGACTAATAGCAGTGAGCCCAATGTGCACCTCGAACTCATGAACCACAAAATCATGACCTGAGCTGAACTGGGACACTCAACCGACTGAGCCACCCACACCCCAACCCTCTTTCTAAAAATTTCTCCTATTATTATTTATTTTCTCTTGGTTACTTTTAATTTTCTCTTTTCTAGCTTCTTGAAGTAAAACTTATTATATTGCTTTAAGACCTTTCTTCTTTTTCCAGTACAATCATTTAATGCTATAAATTTCCCTCTAAGCACTGCTTGAGATGTGCCCCACACATTTGAAAATGTTTTGTTTTCATTTTTGACCAATGTAAAATATCTTCTGATTTTCCTTGTGATTGCTTGTACGGTCCACTATTTATTTAAGGATGTGTTCTTTAATTACCAAATATTGGGGGCTTTTCCAGATATCTTTCTGTTGTTGGTTCCAAATTAATTTCTGTTGTGTTCAGAGAGCATGCTCTGTTTGAGTCCAATCTTCTTGATTCTGTTTTATGATCCAGAATATGCTGCTTCTTGATAAGCATTCCATGAGCACTTGAAAAGAATGTACATCCTGCTGCTGTTGAGTGGAGTGTTCCATAAATGTCAATTAGGTCAAGTTGATTGATAGTGTTGTTAACTTCTTCTCTATTCTTCCTGACTTTTTTTTTGTGTACGTGTTCTGTCAATTACTGAGAGAGGAATGTGAAATTTCCAACTATAACTGTAGATTTGTCTATTTCCTTTTTTAGTTCTATAAGTTGTTTCATACATTTTGAACCTCTATGCTCAGTGCAAATATATTTAGGATTATAATGCCCTTTTGATTAATTGACCTCTTTATCATGATGAAATGTCACCCTTTATCCCCGGTAATATTCCTAGTTCTCAAATTTACTCTTTCTGATTTAATCTTTCTAGATCTCATTGGATTAATGTTTGCCTTGTATATATTTGTTCATCTTTTTACTTCTAACCTATCTGTGTCTTCATACATTAAATAGGCATTTTATACATGACATATTGTTCTGTTTTGCTTTTTTACCCTATCTTAAAAGTTCTGCCTTTTAATTGGAATGTTTAGATCATTTTACACTCAATGTAATTATTTATATTACTGATTTAAACTTATCATCCTGCTATTTGTTTCTCATTTACCTTATGGTTCTTTATTGTTTCCATTTTCTTTTATTAGATTTGGGGGTTTTTTGGTTTTATATTTTCTTTATTGCTCTAGATTTTGCATTATATATGTTTAATTTATCACAGTCTACCTTCAAGTAATATCATACCTCTTCATATATACTGTAAAAACCTTACATATCTACTTCCATTTTTCCTCTCCCATCCTTTGTAAATTGTCACTATCCATGTTACTGCTACGTATGTTTTAAACCTCAAATACATTGTTATTATATTATCTTGAAATAGTCAATTATAGGCCCAAGAAAAGAGTAACAGGGACCAGATTTACCCTCCCACCCAACACAATATTTTTAAAAGAAAACAGACCCAATATAAGAAGTAACACATTTACTTACTTACTTACTTACTTATTTATTTATTTGCATTGGTTTATGTATTTATTTTTTGAGCTAAAATTCACATATCACAGAATTAACCATTATAAAGTATGTAATTCAGTGGCATTTCGTGTGTGCACAATGTTGTATAACTACCAATTCCCTCCAGTTTCAATATTTTATCATAAACACCTGAAACTAACATTACACTGTATGTTAATTTACTGGAATTAAAAATATTTTTTAAAAACCTTTTAAATTATGCTAATAAAGAAGCCAGACACAAAAGGTCATATAATTGAATGATTCCTTTATATGATATATCTAGAATTGAGAAATCCACAGAGACAGAAAGTGTATTAGTGGTCACCAGGAGTTGAGAGGTGGGGGTAGTGGTCACTTAAATGAATGGGTGTTTATGGTTTTTATGATGAAGCAGGAACACTTTTAAAGACACTAGACATCAAGCGATAAAGGAGAAGGATCTCTGAGAAATAGGAAACGAACCCAGCCAGCCCTACAATTGCCTTGTCTTATTGCCTTGAAAGAGTTTTCAGGCCTTGGTACAGGAAGGGAGAATTCAGGTGGAGCCTAGTGGACTTCTTGATTGGAGGAGACAAAACTAAGCATCCAGTGAGATGAAGGCAGATAGAATTCTCAAGCCCGAGTAGCAAAGAGAAAAATGTTGGAGAGCTACGGAGGGAGTGCATTACATATTCAGTAGAGCCCGGATCAGTGCATATGTGAGGAAACCACTCAAGTCTGGAGGGGAAAACGATATGAAAAGATTAGAGAACAGTACCCAAAGCTCACACAGAACCAGAGATGGTGTCTCTTCCCATGTGCCAGACTGGAAAAACTAATAATTCATGAGTTGTTGAGTAGAATACTCAGGAAGTACTTCCTTAATAATAGGAAATAATTAGCTCTAGTCTAAATGCTGCTCTAGATCTCCTTAACAAACCATAAAAGATTCAAAAGGATCAAACGCTTTCCAAGTAATTTAGCTGCATCAACCCAGAGGGAAAAAAAGAAAACACAATATAGGAATATAAAAATATCCAGGACTTAACAAGGTAAAATTCATAATGTCTAGGATCCAATCAAAGATTACTAGACATATAAAAAAGGAGGAAAACACAATCCATCTTGAGGGGAGTCATCAATTAACTGAAAGAGATCCAGAACTGACAACAGATGTTAGGATTAGCAGACAAGGACATTAAAACAGCTATTATAACTATATCCCATATGTTCAAAAAATTAAGTACGTACATGATAGTTTTTTAAAAAATTGAACATCTAGAATTGAAAACAAGATGAAATTAATCAAAACTAGATGAGATGAAATCAATGATAAATTAGGCCCAGTAGAAGAAAATATTGGTGAATTTGAAGGGATAGCAATAGAAATTATTCAAAATGAAAACTATAAAAAATGGCAAGAGTATCATTGACTGTGGGACCTCAAGCAGCTTAATATATAAGTAATTGGAAACCCCACGGGCACCTGGGTCGCTCAGTCGGTTAGGCGTCTGACTTCTGCATAGATCATGATCTTGCAGTCAGTGATTTGAGCCCCACATCAGGCTGTCTGCTGACGGCTCAGAGCCTGGAGCCTGCTTCAGATTCTGTGTCTCCCTCTCTGTCTGCTCCTCCCTGGCTTATACTCTGTGTGTGTCTCTCTCTCAAAAATAAATAAACACTAAAAAAAATTTTTTTAAATAGTAATTGGAAACCCCAAAGGAGAGGATAAAATGGGGTGGAGAGAATAGAAAAAATATTTGAAGGTATAATAGCCAAAAAATTTCAAATTTGATGAAAAATATTGAGCCACAAATCCAAGATACTAAATGAATTCCAAGTACAGAAACGTAAAGAATATGAAAACAAGGCATATATTAATCAAATTGCTCAAAACTGATGATAAAGAGGGGCATCTGGGTGGCTCAGTCAGTTAAGTGTCCATCTTCAGCTCAGGTCATGATCTCACAGTTTGTGGGTTCAAGCCCCTCATCGGGCTTTGTGCTGGCAGCTCAGAGCCTGGAGCCTACTTTGGATTCTCTCTCTCTCTCTCTCTCTCTCTCTCTCTCTCGCTCTCTCTCTCTCACACACACACACACACACACACACACACACACACACACTCACACAAATAAACATTTTAAAAAATCTGATGACAAAGAGAATATCTTAAAAATGGGCAGAGGGAAAAAGACACTTTACATACAGAGGAAAAAAGGCAAAGATAATATTGTAGATTTCTTGCGAGAAAACCAAAAGCAAAAAACACACTGGAATACGACTTTCAAATTTGCTGAGGGAAAATGTCAACTTAGAATTCTGTGCCCAGTGACAATATCTTTTAAAAATGAAAACAAAATGAAGATATTTATAGTCATGCAAAATGGTCTAAATACCCTCAATAAAAGGCAGAAATCATCAGATTGAATAAAAAAGCAAAACTCAGTTATATGCTGGCTATAAGAAAAGCACCTTAACTATAAAGAGATAATTAGGTTAAAAGTAAAAGGTTAGATGGAGCACTTGGGTGGCTCAGCCCATTAAGTGTCTGACTTCAGCTCAGGTCATGATCTCAAGGTTGGTGAGTTTGAGCCCTGCATCTAGCTCTCTGCTCATAGCGCCTTGCGGAACCTGCTTTGGATTCTGTGTCCCCTTCTCACTCTGCCCCTTCCTTGCTCTATCAAAAATTAATAAACATTTAAAAAATTATTTTAAAAGTTAAAGGATAGAAAAAGATATCACATTCTAACATTAAACAACAGAAAGCTGGAGTGGCTATTTTAATATCAAAGAAAACTTCAGAGCAAAAAAAAAAAAAAAAAGCCCCTCTCTATAGTATCTTCTCAATTTTTCTGTAAAAATAAAGTCTAACTGAAAAAGGCAGGGGGACAGCATTTTTGACATGACAGCCTTTTGACAGTATTTGATAGTATAATATTAGAATTTGTGGGATGCTGCTAAAGCAGTACTTGTGAAGTTTATAACAATAAATAATCACACTGAAAAAGGATAAAGTTCTCAAATTAATAAATTCAACTTCTGCTCAGGTCATGACCTTGCATGAAAAACTAGAAAAAGAAGAACAGGTGAACCCTGAAGTAGGCAGAAAACAGAAAATAGTAAATATCAAAGTGTAAATTAATGAGACAGAAAAAGGATAGAAAAATTTGATGAAAACAAATTCGTTCTTTTGGATCAATGAAATTGCTAGATTCTAGCAAGACTAATTGAAAAAAAAGAGATAATACACAAATGACCAATATCAGTAATCAAAGAGGTGATATCACTACAAATTATAAGACACGAAAGGGATAATAAAGGAATGTTATTTTTAACAACTGCATGCCAATAAATTCAACAACTGAGAAGACACAAACCACCAAAGCTTACTCAAGAAGAAACTGATATCCTGAATCACCTTATGTCTATGAAAGAAATTGACTTTTTCCCATAAAGATAATTGCAGGCCCAGATGGCTTCACTGGTAAATTCCACAAGGCATTTATGGACAAAATAATATCAATTCTACAAAAACTCTTCCAGAAAATAGAGGAGAGAACACTTCTCAATTCCTTTTATGAGGCAAGCCTTACCCTGATACCCAAATCAAAAACATTATAAAAAAAAAGGAAACCTATAGTCCAATACCCCACATCAATAAAAATCAAAATACTTTAATAAAATATTGCTGAAATGAATCTAACAATATATGAGAGAGGTAATCCACCAAGACTAGTGGAGTTTATCCCAAAAATATAAGGTTCTTTAAATACTCAAAAATCAATGTATTTCACCAGCTTACTAGATTAAAAAGGAAAAATTATCTAATCATCTTAATAGATATAGAAAAGGCATTTTAGAAAATTGAATATTCATTCACGATTTTAAAAAGAAAACTCTTAGCAAACTAGGATAAACAGGAACTTCCTCAACCTGAAAAGGCATCTATAAAAAAACTGAAAGCTAATATTACATTTAATGGTGAAAGACTGAATGTTTCTCCCCTAATATTGGAAACAAGGCAAGAACTTTTACTCTTGCCACTTCTTTAAAACAAATTTTTTTAATGTTTATTTATTTTTGAGAGAGAGAGAGAGAGCGCATGAACAGGGGAGGAGCAGAGATAGGGAGACACAGAATCAGAAGTAGGCTCCAGGCTCTGAGCTGTCAGCACAGAGCCGGATGCGGGGCTTGAACTCACAAACCATGAGATCATGTCCTGAGTTGAAGTTGAACACTTAACTGACTGAGCCACCCAGAAGCTCTAACTCTTGCCACTTCTATTGAACATGGCATTGAAGGTCCTAGCCAGTGCAAGCAGGCAGGGGGGGGAAAGGCACAACAATTAGAAAGGAAAAATTTAAACTAAGTTTTTCATAGATGATGTGATTATGTCTAAGTAGAAAACCCTAAAGGATTAAAAAAAAAAAAAAAAGGCTACCAGTATTGATAAGTGACATGGTAACAGGATATAAAAATTTATTGTATTTCTGTATACTAGGAATGAAAAATTTGAAATTCAAAGTTTTATTTTCATTTTACTTAATTTTTATTTCTAGACCTTTATTTCTCTGTGTAAAAAGGAAAAAGGCATAAAATAAAGACAGCACAGTTCACACACACACACACACACACAAACACACACACAAAACCACTGAGGGAGGGGGGTAAATTCATGTTTTTAAATGCCATTTACAATAGCAAGAAAATATTAAATACTTTGAAATAGATTTAATAATATATTACAGTTTCTGTACACTAGAAACTATGACATATTGCTCAGAGACATTAGAGAACTAAAAAACAGAGAGGCATACATGTTTATGAATCAGAAGACTTGTCTCATGAAGACACTAATTCTCTCAAAATTGTTCTATTTGTTGCCTGAAATCCCAATCAAGATCCCATCAGGTTTTTTTGTATACATCTACAATTTGATTCTAAATTTTAAATGGAAATGTAAAGGATCTCACAAGGCCAAGAAATTGTAAAAAAAGAACAAAGTTGGAGAACTGAAACTATCTGATTTCAAGATTTATTGTAAAGCTAATCAAAACACTATGAAACTGGCTTAAAGTCAGAACCTATTTCAATAGAACAGAGTCCAGAAGTAGAGCCACACATATGGATAACTGATTCTTTACTAAGGCAAAAAGACAATGTAGTAGAGAAAGGATATTCTTTTCAACAAATGGGACTGGAACAATGGATATTCATATGCAAAATTAAAAACCGACTTTGAACCATATTATATCACATACAAATGTCAAATACCAAAGTTAACTGAAAATGAATCATAGACCTAAATGTAAAACCTAAAACCATAGAACTTCTAGAAGAAAACTTAGAAGAAAATCTTTGTTACCTTAGGCAGAGATTTGCTAGACATAATACCAAAAGCATGATCCATAAAAGAACAAATTGATAAACTTTATTTATTTTTTAACATCTATTATTATTATTTTTTTGACAAAGCGTGTGAGCTGGGGAGGGGCATAGAGAGAGGGAGACACAGAATCCACAGCAGGCTCCAGGCTCCAGGCTCCGAGCTGTCAGCACAGGGCCCGACACAGGGCTCGAACTCACAAACTGTGAGATCATGACCTGAGCCAAAGTCAGGCGTTCAACAAACTGAGCCACCTAAGCACCCCCAAATTGATAAATTTTAATTGATAAAACTAAAAATGTCTGTTCTTCAAAAAATACTCTTAAGAGAATGAATAGACAAGACACAGGCATAGAGAAAACCTTTCCAAAGCATTTATCTAATAAAGGACTTGTATCCAGAATAAAGAGATCTTGAAACTCAGTAATATGAAAACAAACAATATAACGTATAGTTTGGAGAGAATATTTGTGAAACAGCTATTTCAATAAAGAAAATGTATGAATAGCAGATAAGCAAAGAAATGTTCAATATTATTTGTCATTAGGCAAATGCACATTAAAACTACAACTAAGTACCACTGCATACCTATTACAACAGCCAAACTTTAAGACTGAGTATGCATATTGTTGATGAGGATGTGGAAAAAGTAGAACTTTCATACATTGTTGGTGGTAATGTGAAACGTACAACCATTTGGAAAAGACTTTGGCAGATTTTTGACAATTAAACATACACTTTAGTTAGGCAAAGATTTGCTAGACAGGACACCAAAAGCATGACCCATAAAAGAACAAATTGATAAAATGGATTTCACTAAAATTTAAAATGGTTGTTTTTTGGGGCGCCTGGGTGGCTCAGTCGGTTGAGCACTTGACTTCAGCTCAGGTCATGATCTTGCAGTTTGTGGGTTCGAGCCCTGTGTCGGGCTCTGTGCTGACAGCTCAGAGCCTGGAGCCTGCTTCAGGTTCTGTGTCTCCCCCTCTCTCTGTCCCTCCCATGCTCATGCTCTGTCTCTCTCTCTCTCAAAAATAAATAAATGTTAAAAAAAAATTTTAATGGTTGTTCTTTGACAAAATAAAATTGTTGTTCTTTTAAAAATACTTTTAAGAGGGTGGATATACAAGGTGCAGACTTGGGGAAAATATAATCCAGCCATCCTGTTATTATTTACCCGATATTGCCTACATATGTACAGACTTATATATAAATATTTATAGCAGATTTGAACTTGGGTTCAAATCTTAAGCTTCATGAATCTGGGGGTTTATAGTATTCATCAAATTTGGAAAATTTCTGGACATTATTTGTTCAAAAAAATCTCTCTTCTGGTGGCTCAGATTGGTTGAAAATGTTCCACAGCTTTTATATTTCTTTTTCCCTCCCTTTCTATGTGCTTCATTTTTATTGCTATGTCTTCAAGTTCACTCTTTTCTTTAGCAGCATCTACTCTGTGGTTACTCACATCCAGTGAATTTTCAGATATTAAAAATACAGTGGAAAAAAAATACAGTGGAATTTCAGATATCGAATTTTCATTTCTAAAAGTTCCTTTTGGGTGGTTTATATATATACATATCTTCTAGCTCTCTCTTTATCATGGTCATACTTTCCTCTACTTAAACATATGGAGCATATTCACAATCACTGTTTTAATATCTTCTTCCACTAATTTGTGCTCTCATTTATGGTCTATTTCCAATGTTTGATTTTTTTTTACCTGGAATAGGTCCTATTTTCCTGATTTATTGCATACCTGGCAGAATTATGGCCCCAAAGAAGATTCTGTGCTCTAATCCAGGGAGCTGTGGATATATTAACTTGCATGGGGAAAGGTACTTTGAAGATATAATTAAGTTTACTAATCATTTAACCTTAAAATAGGGAGATTATATTGGATTATCTTTGTGAGCTCAACATAATCACACTGAGTCCTTAAAAGCAGAAGCAGAAGAGGAAGTCAGGGAGATTTGGAGCAGGTAGAACTTGATGCACTGTTGCTGGTTTGAAGACAGAGCGATAAGAAAAAGAAATGTGGGAAGCCTCAAAGAGCTGAGAGCAGTCCCCAGCTGACATGGAAACATGGACCTCAGTCCTACAACCGCAGGAACCAAGGTTAAGCTGGAAAGACATTCCCAAGATCCAGAGGAGAACTAAGCAAACTAACTTTTTTATTGCAGCCTTGTGAGACCTTCAGCAGAGCACCTAGCTGAGCTATGCTGTGCCCAGACTTCTGATGCGCAAAAAGTGTGAGAAATTAAATGGGTGCTGCTTGAAGCCACTAAGCTTGTGGTAAGATGGCAATAGAAAACTAAGGCACCTCGTAACTTCTGGTTGGATGCCAGACATTGTGAATTGAACCTTGCTGGGTGCTGGGTTTTTATGTATTCCCATAAATATTCCCAAATTATATTCTGGAACACAAGTAAGTTACCTGAAAATAGTTGGATCCCCTCAAGGGTTATTTTATCTGTTTTTAGGTTGATTCCAGACCACCCTTTATTCCAGGGCTAATTTAGCCCTACAACTAAGGTGATACCTTTCTGGGGACTCTAACTGATGTCTTCTGTATCACAAGGTTTTCCCACTCTGGCTGGGGTGAACAAGAACAATTCCCAGCCCCGTCTCAGCTCTGGAAATTATCTGGTCTATTGTATTCTAGTGGTTGCTTTCCTGATAACTTTCTTTCACGCATGCTCAGATGAGTTCTTAGCCAAAGACCTGAGGACCCCTTGCAATGCCCAGGAGCCCTCTTTGCAGTTCTCACCTCCTGAGTACTCTGTCCCACAAATTCTAGCTACCTTGGTCTCTCTGAACTTCAATTTCCATTTCCTTAACTCGGAGTGGTAAGTTGATGAATTGTAGGGCTCACCTTCTTTGTTTCCTTTCCCTAAGCAATTATGGTCCTGTCATACCCATTGTTCAATGTCTGAAAAACCATCATACGCTGCATTTTGTCCATATTTCTAGTTGTTTAAGATGGAGAGGTAAATTCAATTCCTATTACTCCCTGAGGCTAGAAACAGAAGTCTCTGGGGGAATATTTTAAATATTGAAGCATGGAGCCCATCCCAGGATGTCCTTGGGGCAGACCTGGGCATTTTTTAAACGCTCTTTTAGTGATTCTAATGCGCAGCCAGGGTTGAGAGCCATTGACCTGAATGGTCTATAAAAACACTTTTTAATAGGAAGTATGCCATTTGGTGAGTGCTTGCCACACGCCAGGTTTTCTTCTAGGCTTTTATCTATCTCATCTAATCTTCACAACAACCCTGTTAAGGGGGCTTTATTATCGTTGTTTTACAGATGAGGAGGCTGAGGCTCAGAGAACTGCCCCTAGTCACACACACCACCGGTTAGGGTGGAGAGTGACACCAGCCTGCCTGACTCCACGGGCTCTTTCCGCTTCACGGCACTGCCACGCCCCTCTGACCTGCCCCTCAGATTCTGAACCGCCTTATGGAAGGTACTGTGGAGGCTGGACAGGTCCACGGGCCAGGGTTCCCTGGACAGGGAGTAGGTTCTCCGCTTGACCTTCCTGTGGCCCCACGGAAGGGCTGTGGAAAGATGGCGCCCTTCTCACCTTCTCCTCAACTCGGAGCCCCTCCTGACATTTCAACTCCCAACTGTGCTCCTGCTTGAGGCTGCTGAGGAAAACACGGTTGGCCCCTTGGACTCCTTCCTCGTCCCCTAAGGATGAGGAAGCATTGGTTGCTATGAAGATGGCACAGCTGGAACGATCTGGAAGGGGCAGATCAGCGAGCAGACTGGCTATCCTGGGTCTTCCCTTCCACTCACACTTTGGGCCAGGGGGTCTGGATGCAACAGGCGAGGGGAGTTTTAAGAGAAAGTCATAGAACTGGCGGGTTCCTCTTTGTCCAATGCTTTAATTGTGCAAATGGGGAAGCAATGCCCAGAGAGGCCAAGGTACTATCCCAAGGTCACTCAGAAACCTGGGCAGGGGGTCGGGTGAGATAGCCATGTTCTCCAGCCACTGGCTCGCCCCTCCTAGGACCAGGGGCCTGCCAAGGGACCACAGCTGCTCCTGGCATCCTTGCCAGTGAAAGTTCAGCCAGGGGGTAAGTGACCTGCCCAGGGTCCCTCAGCAGCCTGAAGCAGGGCTCAGGGCTCTGCTGTGCAGGGCTGCTGCTCTGGAGGTTGGAAGGACCGCTTCATCCTGGCTCCCGCTCCTGTTCAGGGGCCTTGATTGAGCCAGTGGTTCCCTTGGAAACAGAGCAGCTTGTCTCCTGGGGTCAGCAGCACTTAATCTGCGATTACTGCAATTTTGATGCTAGTGGGGGAAGGGACCCTGAGCTCTCCCCACATTCCTACACCACCCTCTCTACCCCGTTTCATGAACGCGTGCACACTTTCCTCATTCTCAAACTCAGGTTCTCCGCATGCGGGGACACACCACACAGACAGACAGAGACAGACACACACACACACACACACACACACACACACACACACACACACACTTTCTCCCAAGCTCAGAGACCTTTTAATCACTCTGTTTTCTAACCCCCAACTGAAAAGGAACAATCATGTCCCTACCAATTACTCTCTCTTTGTGCCCCGAGGTTTCCTAAGAACCAGAACTGGAACACCCTTTCCTTTCAAGCTCTATCTCCACAGCATTACAATCAGCTTAGGAGTGGGATGGGGGAAGCAGGCCAGATGATCCATTTTCCTTGCCCCCACTCCCCAGGAGACTTCAATGTCTGCAAGGAAAGTCAAGGGTGTGTTGGAACATTACTGTGGACACAATGAAATTTTAAATAATCTACATTATAATTCATCAGCATGCACTCTGCTTCTGGTGGAGTCCTTTGAGGGCTGGCTTCCTTCTAATCCCCACTGTGGCTCCCTAGTACCCTGGTGCCCGATGGGTTTGTGCTGAATGAAGATATCCTGCACTTCAAGAAGGCGGAGATGAAACCTTTCTGAGCAAAGATGGATATGGTCCCACATCCTGTGCTCTGATTACAACCCAGAAAAACAGTGGATATGAAAGAAGAAACAAAGGCTTATAAAATAGCAGTTAAGGTTTACCAGGGACCGAGGCAGAGGATGGAAGGAGAGACACAGCTCATGTTAGGACACAAATGAGCCTAGAGTTTGGAGGGTTGTGCCCAGAATGAGGATGATTTGAGGAGAAAATACTGCACCGAAAACAATAGAAAAACAAGTAAAGGCAACGACAGGGCTTTTAACCACATTCAGAGTCTGGAGTCACTAGAAGGGGCAGGTGGTGCCGTATTAAAGCAGGACAGACAAAGAAGGAAACTCGAGTCCTGTCTGGTGTTCTCCATCAAGGAGAAGGATCGGGAAACCGACAAAGGTGCTGCTGGCGAACACCTGAGTGGCAGGGACAGCCAGAGACAAAGAGCAATTTTTTAAATTATAAGACAAATGCACGAGCTTGGTAGTGGTAAAAAATAAATGAATGAATGAATGAATGAATGAATAAATAAATAAATAAATAAATAAATAAATAAATAAATAAAACCACATACAGAGATGGGGCGTCCGGGTGGCTCCGTTAAGCATCCAACTCTCGACTGGCTCAGGTCGTGATCTCACAGTTCATGAGTTCCAGCTCCGCATCAGGCTCTGTGCTGACAGCGCAGGGATTCTCTCTCTCCCATTCTCTCTGCCCCTCCCCCCCCCCACCGTCACAATAAATCAATAACCATTTGAAATAAATAAAAATAGTAACAAAACTATATACAAGGATATAATACAAAGATAAAATTTCTTCCCCCCTCTCCAAACCCCAGTTGCACTCCCCAGAGATATTGATGGTTTCTCACATACCCTTCAAGATATTTATACACACACACACACACACACACACAGTTTTTACGCAAATAGAATCATGCCTCCAGACAGTTCTGCACCTGTTATTCACTTAATGTGTCAAAGCCCATATCAGCCCAGGTGGGTCTACTTCATCTTGTCCAAAGGCTGAATGGTTCATTTTACAGCTGTGTCGATGTGACCAGCCACATAGTGACAGACCTTTGTTTCTAATGCCATTACAACCTTGCAGTAAACATCCTAGTACACATACATTTGCGATATGTGGTCAAGTCCCTAAAGACAAAACCATATGCATGTAAATTTTGATAGATATTAAACTAACCTTCAAATTTATACTGCAGGGATTTACGCGTTTATTAACCATGTACGCAGGTGCACATTTCTCCATGTCCTTGCTGGTGCTACGTTGTATCCAATTTTAATTTTTGCTAATCTGATAACATACAGATTTAGCCTTGTCTTTTTGCATTGTGTGAGATTAAGAGTATTTTCATATGCTCATTGGCCTTTTACATTTCTTGTTTCTATAAAATACTTATTCTTGTCCTCTACTCATTTTCTACTTGATTTTTAAGAACTTCTTACATGATAGAAAAATTAGTCTTGTGCCATATTTGTGACAAGCATTTTGGTAATTGGCTTTTATTTTGGAGGGGTATTTTTTCATAGATATGATATTTATATAGCCAAACACAAGGACATTTTCCTTTATGGTGTCCAGGCAGCAAGCTGCTTTAAATAAATTTGCCTGCAGGGCACCTGGGGGCCTGTCAGTTAAGCGCCCCATTTCTGCTCAGGTCATGATCTCACAGTTCATGAGTTCAAGCCCTGAGTTGGACTCTGTGCTCACAGCTCAGAGCCTGGAGCCTGCTTCAGATTCTCTGTCTCCCCCCCGACCCCCCGTCTGCCCCTCCCCCTTTTGCACACTCTCACTCAAAAATAAACATTAAAAAAAAAACCACCAAATTTGCCTGCTAGCATGAGAAAGTTATCTTTGAAGCTTCTAGAAGAACTAGCGGATATGTTTCCAGAACCTGAAACGGCAGTCCTTGACAAATCAGGGAAAACTAGAGGGTCCAGAGGAAGTCGATAAATATCCCAGTTTTTGAAAGAAGAGATAGATTCATTTCTGGAATGTTGGACAAATTAACTTTATGCTAGTTCTGACCAAGTACTAATCACTAAGCAGGTAATTTGGCAACAACTATCAAAGGGCATATGGGCATCGGGAGCCGGCATGGATTCACCAGGAGAATCTTTATTCCCCATCTTTATTGGGGTCCTGGACAGATGAATCGGAAAACTGCTCAGATCTAGAACTTCTGGGTTTGAGGAGGACACTTGATAGACTCAGACTTCCCTGTGGACAGGATGATAGCCAGATCCATAGCTGGTTGAACAACTATGTCCAAAGGGACTAATTAATGAATCAATATCAAATTGGAGGGCTCTCTAGAGGCTACAGGGCTTTCTCTGAACTTGACCATGTCTTCTTTAATGCTTTTATCAGGGGCTTGGATAAAGGCACAGAAGGCTGCTTATCAGATTTACAGGAGACACAGGCTAGAAGAGAAAGCTGATACAATGGGATGTTGGAATCGAGATACAAAAAGATAGCAGCAGCTTAAAACAGGGTTAAGAGGGTAAATATAAAACCCTGCCTTTTGGTGGGGAGAGGTGTGAATAGGCAGAGCTAGGGAGAGCTATTGGCTAAAGGCGGTAAACCTAGGGGGGAAAAGATATGCAAATTCTGGATGTGCCTGGTTGTGGAAGAAAAGTCTTAGGGCCCCCCAGGGTCCATTTCTACTCTGCTCCCGGCTGTCCTCATGCTGAGGAACAGTTCCAAGAGCAGGACTTTCACCTGGAGCAGACCTGAGGGGACATACTAGTGATGCTAACCGTGGCAGGGCCGTCCCGAGAACACAGAGCAGCGGATGATGTCCTTTGGCTCCAGCTGGCCGAATGAGATCCAGCTGGTACAATTATAAGGAGGAAAACTGGGCTCACAGAGAATTTTCTAGATAGCAGACTACCCAGGAGTCAGAGATCCATGCCCAGCTGGATGCTGCCTGGCCACTTCTGGCCCAGGAGCAAGGCTGCAGCAGATCACTTTGCTGTAGCTTCAAACTCTATAAAAGTTCAAGGTCACCTTTAAATGCAAACGCAGCCTGTAGACAAGGCCTAGCTCCCCCGCCTGACGACTCCCTCGTAAGTGGAGGTACTGGACCCCACCCCCCCGTAGTGCTTCTCAGACACATCCTCTCCCCCTCACCCTCCGTCGGGAGGGTCCCAAATTCACTTCCGGGCCTGATTCTTGCCCACAGAGAAGAGGTCCCCAGCATCTGGTGCCTGGTCTCACTTTCGGGGACCATCCGAGTTCCTTAGGCGAAGCAGGACCCAGAGCCTCCCTCGAGCAGAGCCCGGACTGGGGATGCCTTGGGGGTAAGGCTGGCTGGGGAGGAGCAGACTTCCGAAAAAAAACTTGACATTCTGTCCCTTCAGGCACCCCTTTCCGTGGCGGGAGGCCGCTCACATCACGTGACACCTTCAGGGCCACCGGACAAGCTGATGCCTTCAGAATTATCTTGTCACAGGAATCACACACCACACACCCCAGTCACCTCCAGGCACAGGTCTAGGTACCGCTCAGTCACCTACTGCCCTTGAGAATATGTTCGAGGGGATTGTCACCCAGGAAGGTTCTATTCGCCCAGCCAACTTCCAGGCCTACAGGTGATACACCGCCACAGGACAGCTCCCAGCCACTTCCTGCCACACGGGCACTTCCTGTCCCCCACTTTGAAGCCCAGAGCACCTTTTCAATGGAAGGGCAGCCCAGCTAGCTCGTCTCCCGCCACCACGTCCACCCTCCGCTGGCATCTGCTTCCTGCTTCCTTCCCTCCTCCATTCTGCCACTCTCCGTGGGCCCAGGTCTGCTCCAGCTCTGAAGTCCCTCCCCAGGGTCCCCACCCCTCCCGTTTGCTGCGGGGAAGGAGAATGGAGGATGGCGCTGTGGGTTCTTCTCTGACTCTTCCGTCTCGGGCTCTCTGAACCTGTTTTCTCTGTACAGAATGAACGTGATCTTTCAGATTCCTTCCACATCCAGCAACTACTACCCCGGCCTTTTATAAACTTTGGCCACGCCCAAATCCAAGTAACGCATGGGCTCCGTGCGTAAGCAGAGGGCGCGTTGTCCATGCCTCTGGAAAGGCTGAAACTACCCCCGTGTTAGAGCCCCGCTTTGCCCAAGGGGAGGCTGGGGCCACACCGGGAGGTTCCGTAACTTGCCCGAGATGAGCCGGCCGGCCCGCGGAGATTCGGGACTGAGGCCTGGTGGTGTGCGCTGGGGCCCAGCACCCCCATGTCCCAGGCTCCCTGAAGATTCTGGAGCTCTGGTCTTCCATTCTGTGATCAGGTTTCGGGGCATAGGGGACCAAAGCAAATCCTTCCGCCATGATAGCCCCAAGTTCGGGGGAGTGACGTCCCCCGCAGTCATTCATGGGAGTCTCAGGGGAATCCCCCAAAGCCACTACCCACCCGTTTGTCCCTGGGGACAGGACAGCAGGAGACGGACTTCCAGTGCAATAGGAAGAATTTGAGCTGGGCAAGCAGGTTTGTTAAATGGTTTTTCATTTTTGTCGAAAAAATCAGTGCCTATAGGCTTCGATGAGAACAGCCTCCCGCCTTGAGCCCGCCCTCAGTCCCGCTGTCCGGACGTCGCCGTGTGTAACGGTTTTAGCTGTTGCTTCAGGTGGCACATCTTTCTAAACAACACGCTCTTGCTGTTTCCTACTCACGGATTTCAGCCATTTTCTACTGACGTGGGCTGAGGGTTTCTGGCAGGATCTGTACAAGTGCCCCAGGAGTGGGGCGGGAGGAAGCACACCTCTTCCTGGAAGAGAACCCTTGAGGGGACAGGACGTAGGGACAGGGAATGACTCACTTGCACAAGTGATAGAAGGACAGCCCTGCTGAGGGGCAACCCCCAGGGTCTGCGGCCCAACCCTCCAAGCCCGAGGCACCCCAGGTCCCAGGGCTCGAAGAGCAGCCCCTCCCCCCCAACTCTGATTGCATCCATGGGCCTGTCCAACTCCAGGCAGGCTGGGACGCACCTGCTTCCCCCACTCCCAGCCGGAGCCCCCCCTTTGCCCCTCACGCCCTCAGCACTCCCTCCTCCAGTAAGCTGTCTTGGCCTCCCTGCTCTTCCCTTTCCTCGAGTTTCTGGAAGCTGGGCCCCCAGAGCCGCACAGCTCACACTTCTCGGTTCTCTGTCATGGGTACAGAGCTGGCTTCTCCAGTCAGACACCAGGGCCCCAGGAAGTAGGAGCATGTGTGATGGCTCACTGGCACCCCCCAGCCTGGAGCTTAGCCTCCTGCGGGCTTGTGAGGGCTCGGGCTTGGGGCCGTGGTGATTCTCACAGACTCTGCTGGAGACCCTGCAGCAGGGAGGACATGAGCCACCTGGATCCTAGGTGAGGCCCCGGCTGTGCTGCCTCAGGGTCTGAAAAGAATGAAATGCCCAAATCACACCTCACAGTTTGCAAAGCACTTTCATAACCATCCCCTCGCATCCCGCACCACCAACGCTCCCGCTGGAAGGATGAATTAAATGAGGATCAGAGAGGCTTTCCAGAAGCCCCACAGCTAGAGGGAGAACTGGCCTAGGAGGCCAGGTCATCAAACTCATTCCTGTGGCCCAGCACAGAACGGGGTGGCTGCTCGGGACAGCTGCCAGGTTATGGAGGGGAGGAGGTCACCTCCCCTTTAGACTGATGCGAGGTGGGGGGCCCGCTGCTTCCTCCCCGTGCCCTGGGTCAGTGGCCCCCTGCACTGCCGTGTCCTCATTCCTGAGGTGAGGCTGTACCCTGCTCACCTGCAGGGAACACCCTCCCCAGCCCCTCTCACGGACACACCTGAAAATATCAACTCCTAGTCTGCCAACACAGAAGGTCTTCACAGATGGGGAAACTGAGGCTACAATTTGGCCAACGTCAAACAGCCAACTGGTGGCAGCATTAGAAGAACTTGGGCTCCTGACTCCCCACTGAGGCTTTATTCCCACATGTGCAGAGCCTGAATGATGCACATGATTCCCACATGTGCAGAGGTGGGGCGGGGAGGGGAGTCGTGGACGAACGAGGGGGAGAAAGTACAGCCTGTGCCCATAGCGAAAGAGGCGTATCTGTAGGTGGGTTTCTCTTCACTGTAAGACAACCATCAGAATGAATGACACCTGCAAGTGTCCCACAGCCTTGACAGCCACAAGATACAGGGTGACGCCCAATCCTATTTAGACACACACGTTATCTGAGAATCTTAGATCAAGCTGCCATAACCCCATACCATAGGCTGGTGGCTTCAACAACAGACATTTTATTTTCTCCCAGTCCTGGAGGCTGGAAGTCTCAGATCGAGGTGTTGCTGACTCAGCATCTGGTGGGTGCTCCTCCTGGCTTGCCGACGTCCCCTTTCTGGATAGGTCCTCCCCGTGGCTTTTCCTCACTGAGTGCAAGGGGGTCCAGGGGTGGGACAGAACTGCTCAGGTGTCCTTTCGTATAAGGATGCTAGTCCTATAGGATCAAGGTCCCAGCCTAGGACCTCATTTAACCTCAGTTACTTCCTTAGAAGCCCCAACTCCACATACAGCCACCTTGGGGGTTAGGACTTATGAACGGAGAAGGAGGGGACCACAAACATTCAGTCTGTAAAAACTATGGCAGGTGTGTGTGTAACTGCTCCCTTTATCACCACATTCTTTCATCTGTGACAATATATTTGTTACAGGCTTTAAAAGAAAGAGTAAATCAACCACAAAGCCGCAGGAGGGGAGGGAGAGAGAGAGAACATGAAACCTTAGCGCCCCCACCTCCAGTCTTACCATCTCCCTCGTCTCCGGGCTCACAGAGCCCGCAATCACACATCTGGGTAAAAAGGGAACACCCGGACGTGTCCAAATAACCGCTGGGCACACCAAACATCTGATGGGCCAAAATGCCCCCTCCACGTGGCTGGGGTACAGCCCCCCTCAACCTGTCATCTATCATTTTCTGTACAAGAACCCTGGTGGAGGGCTCTGGCTCCCTCCAGGTCCAGCAGGGCACCGGCAGCTTAGGGCCAGCTCTGGGCTCATTCTCTGGAGGCCCAGCCAGCAGCAGGCCGACGTTTAGAGCAGACACAACCGGGAGCACGGCACGAAGGAAAATCAATGCGCTATTTATCCGAGGACTCGGACTCTAGTAACCACCGCACTCCCCTGTACAGAAGGGAAGGTGGAGGCCCGGAGAGGGAAAATCCATCGCTGGTGACAGAGCCTGACGGTTCCCAGCCCCCTTGCCGCTCTGCCACGAGCTGCCTCCTGGCTCTGGGGAGGGTGCCCCTCCCCACCCCGCTGAGCCTGGAACGTGGACGATAATTTCCACCACCACCCCCCTCCCCACCCCCCATGCCTCCCACCCCCAGCGGCTCCAGACGCGCTTGGCAGCTGGAGTCCCAGAGTGCGGCTGAATCCATCACCGGGGTCAAAGACAGGGCCTGGGGTATGTGTTAAAACAAGAAAACCAATCAGAGCTGAAAATGAAAGGCAGTGGAGGTGTGAGGCGAGGATGGAGACCGCCAGACGGGACGCCGGGTGGCTGGCAGCCCACGTGGCCTAGGCCCGCCCGCCCGCAGTTAGTGTGGGCCCTCCTGGGTGCCCGGCCACCTCAGGAAGCAGCGGCCAGCGGAGCCACGGGCCCGCTCCCTCAACCTAGAGCAGCAGGGCCCAGGCCAGGGGCTGAAATGCCAGAACGTGGGAGAACATCTGTGTTCATCAACCTGTCAATCCTCAAATGCCTTGCAAAGTCGGTGCAGAGGTGACCCCTACCGTGACGCCCAGGATAAACGGATCCTCCTTCAACAGGAGTGGCCTGGGGTCCTCGGAGGAAGGAGCCCGGGGGGCCTCTGGATTCCAGGCTCCAAAGCTCTCTCCCTGTCAGAGCTCGTGTGGGGTTACTATGTGCTGGGAACAAGGGGCTAATACTGACCAAGCACGTGCCCGGGGGCTGGCCCACTTACCATTTCCCTGAATTCTGTGTCATACCTACGAGAGAAACACCATTTTTGTGCCCACAGACTCCAACTCCAGGCACTGAAAGCACTTGCCCAAGGTGACAGAGCCACAGAGGGCAGAGCACAGAGCTGAGAGCTATGGCGTGCTGACACTGGGCTCTCCCTTCCAACGCAGCCAGTCTCGTCACACGGTGACCACTGTCCGGGTGGCATCTACTTAATAGTGATGGAGCACCTACCGTGCGCTGGGCACATGGCCATAGTGATGGCAACAAGGTTCTCGCCCTCAGAGTTTACCACCCAGAAGAGTACAAAGCAGAGTCCTTCCCCGAGTGTCTTTGTCACCGATCACTCAGTGGGGCCCCGTGGCAGGAGACAGACAGAAGGAACCCAGATTGGCCCCAGTTGCTGACTGCCCACCAGGATTGCCACTCACTCAAGCCCTCGCCTTACAGAATGGGAAGACGGGGTCCACCGTCACTCGAACCTGAGTGGCTGAGCAGGGACAGCCTCCAGGCACCAGGTCCCCCAGGCCCTTCTTGGCCACATTCCCAGTTGATTAGTGACTGAGGATAAGGCCAGCACTAGGGCAGGGAGGACACAGCCCAGCAGGAAAGAAAGAGAAGGGGGGGATAGGGGATAGGAGGCTGGAGGGGTTGGGGTGGGATGGGGGGGAGGGGAGGAGGGGACTCCCTGCAGCCTGGGGAAACAGGAGGAGTGGGCAAAGTGGGACATCAAGAAAGGAGATCACACAGAAGGCACAGGCCAGCAAGTCGGGGGCCGTCAAGAACAGGGTCAGTGCTAGAACACTGTACATTGACTACACTGAAAATCAAAACCTAAAACGAAGAATGGGGCCGGATTTGGGGGAGTTGGTGTGCGCTCGGGGCCCTCATCGGCACCCCGCCAGGAGCTCTAGACAAGAGAGCGGAGCCGGCAGGGGGTGGGGTGGGGGGGGTAGTCGGGTTGACAAGGTGACTGCCTGCTCTTGGAGGAGGGCGGCCCACCAGGCTGAGCCCCCGCTTCCCCTCTGCCTGGCCACCTCCGCTGACAAGCCCAATTGCTCCGCTGGCCTTGGGCTCCCAGCAAAGCCCAAGAGAGGGCCAGCAGCCGCTCTATTAACACGCAAACCGGTAGCCTGGCAGCTGCCGACACCAGGGTTAATTAAATCTATCTCCCCATCAATTCTCATTCAACTACTATCGACGGCCATTGGATGGGTGACAGAGTGACAAGGAAACAGTAATAGACTTGTCTTAACCCTCACGCTGCGTGGAGAGGGGCGCCGCGCTAGGGTCTCCCAGAAGCAACCCACCTTCCTGCTTGCAGTCCCCCACTCCCTCCCGGGTAGAGCCGGCTTGGCAGAGGGGCTCTTCCCCGCCCCCCACCGCCCCCACCACCAGCCAGGCTCACCTCACCCTTTGTTCCCTTCCCACCTCCTTCCTGGGCTCTCCTGTGCCAAACGAACAGGTAGAGAAGAGCAGGGCAGGACTTGGAGTACCCCCCCCCCTTCTCCACACTCAACCCGCTCCATCCTTCCTCCTCCAAGCCCGTCCAAGGCTGTCCCCTCCCAAAACCTCAGGCCAAGCCCAGTTCCCATAGCCCTGACAGTCCTCGTCACCCAGTGCCCTTCCGAAGATGGCCTCACTCAGGTCCCTGGGACCGCGACTGTGTTACCTCACTCGGCAAAAGGCACTTTGCAGGCGTGTTTAAGGATCTCGAGATGGAGAGATTTTCCTGGATTATCCAGGTGCGCCCAATGTCATTGCAAGGGTCGTTACAAGAGTCAGAGAAGTGACAACAGAGGCAGGATCAGAGACACGCACGTGAGAAAGAGCTGCCATTGCCAGCCTCCAAGGTCCCAGGCACAGGGAGGCCACGAGCCACAATGCAGGCATCCTCCAGATGCTGGAAAAGGCAGAGAAACAGGGTCTCCTCCAGAGACGCAGCCCCACCAACACCACGTTTTAGCCCAGTCGCATCCATTACAGACTTCTGACCCCTGGGACTGCAAGAAAATAGTTTATTAAGCCAAGATCGTGATGATTTGTCACAGCAGCAAGAAGTCTCAGACCTTGCATCCCTCCTATGTGCTCACCTCACCAGGCTATATGCAGCTGTGAGTCCTCCCACTTCCCGCCTCCCTGCCTTTGCACAGACCAAGAAAAAGGCTGGGTTAGGGGACCTTAGACCACAGGATGAGACAGCAGGATGTATCCCTGAGGAACCGGACAAGTTGCAAATGTTCTACTTTAAAACGCTACCCAGCACCTCCTCCGGAAAGCCTCCCCTGATTTCCCCCCTCTGTGGGCAGCCTCCTCCTTGTGCTTACACTGCATTTGCATGTTCCTGAGTGTTGCTCAGTTTTGCACTCCACGTGAGCTCCTTTAGCAGTGGCTTTTATCCGCCTGCATAACCCCAGATCCTCCCGCATGTGGAAATTCAGCAAACATTAGCAAAATGACCACCTTGTCTGTTTCATGCTACCTGTGCACAGAGATAGAGCCTGGTGGTTCAAAGTGTCGGCTTATGCCAATTTTACATCAAAAGAACAAAGTATTAAATTCCAGCTAATACTCTCAATTTAGGGGAAGTATACAAAGGTCTACAACTTATTTCTAAATGTATCAAAATAAGAATGAAGGGTGGTGGGAGATACATAGATAGGCAATCAAACAAGCTTGAAATGGTAATAGATGGGTGTTCATTATAAAACTCTACCAAAAGGGCTGAATTCCTAATATTGGGGGAAAGTAGGTTCCTGTGATAGCTGATTTTATATCAGCTTGCCTGGGCTAAGGGATGTCCGCAAAGCTGGCAACACATCTCTGGGTGCATCAGGGAGAAGGTTTCCAGAAGAGATCAGTATTTGAGTCTGTAAACTGAGTAAAGACCGTCACCTTCACCGATGCCAGTGGGCACCATTCAGCCCCTCACAGGCCTGGATAGAACAAAATGGCAGAGGAAGGCCAACCTTGCTCCCTGCTTGACCTGCGACCTCCATTGCCTATCCTTGGACAGTAGCACTCCTGGGTCTCAGGCCTTCGGACTTAGACTAGGACTAGCACCGTCAGCTCCCCTGGTTTTCAGGTGGGGACCGGAAGTGCAGACCAGCCGAGCTGAGTCCCCAGCTGGCAGACCACGGGACTTTTTGGTCTCCACAATGGTGTAGGCCAGTCCCTCATAGTAAAGCTGTATATATCCTATGGGTTCTATTTCTCCAAAGAGAACGAATACCTACAACTAACCCCTCTGAAATCAAATCTTAGCCCTACCACTTCCAACTAAAGAAACGGAAGCCAATTGCTTAACCTCTGAGCCTCCGTTTCCTCATTTATGAGACAATAGTACCTTTCACGGTGTTATCAGGAAGATGGGAGGAGTTAAGGCATGTGAAGCCCCAGGGAGCATCCTAAGGGCCAGATGAGTTTTAGTTGGGGTCCTCCTCTTGATAAAGTCCCTTCCTTCCTCTTCACCCTCAGTTTCCCTGAGCAGACACTAGGGAGCTTGGTGGCCTGGGTAGAGGCTCTCTTGGGGATAGGGACGCAGGAAAGTATCTGCCGGTCCGCTTTCCTCTGTCTGAAGGGAATTAAGTCTTCCCAAACTTCACACCCAACAGAGGGTAGGTGTTCCTGCTTCCTTGGCACCAGGGCTGCCTTGGGTTCTAGGCAGAGGGAACAGCCCAACAAGGCATAGAGGCAGGACAGCAGTTCCTGAAAGCACCAGTTACTGGAGGTAACCAGAGCCCTGCTGAACAAAGCACCTGTGTTTCCACAAGGGGCCACAGGCTCCATCAGGGAGAACCACATTGGTGTGAGCTTAGGACAACTATATGAACTATGGCGGACAGACAGCAGGGAAGGAGAATGGAAACCCGAGGACCAGTTAGGGAGCTCTTGCAGTAACCCTGCATAGACCAAAGGCAAGCAGTGGTAGAGAATTTGTGCAGGACTTCCCCTACTTCTGGGTCTACAAAGAGGATATTATTCAGTGTTCTATCTTGAGCCTTTATTCTGAGTCTGGCCCATCAGGTTCAGCACCAGCCAGCCTATTAAATTCACTTGGTGCCCTTTTGCCCCACCTACCACCAAAGTCATCTAGAACAGGACTGATCAAATCCAGTCACCCCACAGACCTAAGTAGGAGCTTAGTAAGTTTGAGAGAATAAACTTGAGAGGGAGAAGGGGGAGTCTTATAGGGAGGTACCGAATTCTTGGTGCCCAAGCTGCCCACAGGGGCCTTAAGAAGGGGACTAGACTAGACCATTTCTGCTCCTCTGGCTTTGGAGAAGGGCTTAGCATCTTGCAGTCAAGATTGTGCATCTACTGGATGGCTCCAGTCAGGAATAAGGCCTCTGGATTGGAAGAGCCCCGAAACCCAGAATGATCAAGGACAAGAGGGACACGGGTTTCATGTACGCCCTGGTAAGCTTTCTCCAGGTTAAAAGTGAAGGGCACTTAGGACCCTGAGCCTGGCGATCAGGAGGGGTTCTGAGCATACCTGAGGTACAAGATCAGCAGGACAGGAGATTCTGAAGGTAGCTTTCCCATTTCAAGACCACATAAGGTCATACACCCATACTAGCAGGTTCAGGAGCAGATCGAACCATGACCTTATAGATGTGGACTATGTAAGTATCAAGGTTAAATAACAAATCAAGAGGCACCAGCTTCTGAGGTAAGAGCCAGAGGGCACACAGACTGGAAGGGATAGGCTGCCCTCCAGCCCATTTAGGGAATGGGGCAATGGCCCTGTCAAGGCCAAAGAACACATATCTAGACCATCTTAAGTTTTGTTCCACGTTAGCCATATCAGAAACAGACTGATTTAAGTGCAAGAAAATTTATTAGGGAACATGTAAGTCCGAATAATCACTCAGGGCCAGAGAACAGGGCTCAGCCAGAAACCCCACCCAAAGAGCACAGCCTAGAACTGCTTCAAGATCCCACCCACCACCACCACCACCTCCAAGCCTGAGTTACAAAATTAGCTGAGAAAGTTTAAGACACTTCCATTTCTATGATGGGAAGACATGAACGCATCTGGAAAGGAAATACCCAGATAGAAAGAATATAAATTCACAGCAAAGAGATATTTTTAAGTATGCACTAAGTCTACCCCTTTTACCACCTAACATCAATATTTACTCTTCCTCCTATACTTTGACTATGACGACATTATTACTCAGATGCCTATCCCCCCAGTTCTAGGAGCAGCCACGTGGGCTACATTCTGATGCAGTCCAGTATAAGATACCCATTCCTTTAGTTCTGTTCCCATCGTGTTGAGATATTGTGACTTATGGACTGAAAAGATACCCTCCATCTCCAACATACATTATAAAGGGAGATAGATGGTAGTCCCTCTAAGGGGGATAAATACAGATCACTGTTCAGGACTTTTATTAGGAAGGTTACAAGGCCAAAGTTATTTGGATCCATCTTCTAAAACCAACTCCATTGTTTCCCTTCCTCTAAAACTTCAGCGGCCTGGATTATTTAGATGGTGGAATGATCCAAACTGTCAGTACAGAGGGGAGTATACCCTTGGTAGCACCAGTAGTGTGAGGCTGCTAGAGCCCACTACTCTGCCTGAACATTTCCAGCTTCCTTGGAGGGTTCCCTGGGTTGGATCCATGCTTCCCCCACCTCTCCTGCACAGGGGAATCTTGTTTTGGCAGTCGATTACCCCAGCCCACATTAGAAACCAACCACTGCCCCCCACCTTTATTTGCCTGCCTCACATAGCAAAGAAACCACCAGACCCTGTCTCTACCTCCACTTCCATGAAGAAGTGAGGTTCTTCTGGTACTGTCTTTCTCCTCTAATTACTCCGGCTTCTAGACTAGCCAAGCCCAGAAATCCAGGAAGAGCAATCAAAAGTTTTCAGAATGGAACCTTGGAGGGTATGTTAAGAGGTACCATGTTCGCGTCCGCCACATAATACCTGGATCCAAGCAGTCTGGCGATGAGAACACCATAACCTTCATCTCTGGCTTAGAAGACCTACTACAAGGCAGTTTTCCAGCCTACCAAGGCAGTGAATCCCAGGTGGTACCATGATAGAAGTGTCAATAGACTATTTCAACATCTTACAACACCAGTTCCTTCTGGTAGAAAACGTATGCTAACACCAGAGAATTCAAAGGGCTTCAGCCTATTGATTTAGGCTAAGAAGCAAGTTCCTTCCTCATGTGCAGTGCAGCACAGGGACAACGCTGAATGTTACATCCAAATTCATGAATAGCTTTGACATACTTCTTGGCCAGGGAAAGTTGTAAATGCTAGTTATGGATCTGTTCTGGTAGCAAATAGCCACCCGCTCCATGATAGGATTCCAGTGAAGGGAGCCCAACATTAGGTAGTTGACTGCTCTCCCAAGTTTAAGGTGCTTATCAAGGGTCCAGGGTCACTGTTGCTGGCAAGTAGTCTCTTAACAGATGTCAGTTCAGCCTTTGTGAGAAGTTCAAGGTGATCTATGTGTAACCTGGTTCTTGCTCCTGTAGCACTTCATGAGTCCATTAAGCAAGCACTTAGGCACCTGAGGGAAACTTATTGGTTTAAATGCAGACCCCCTAGTTCATCTAATGGAGATCCTCCAGAGTGGGGCCTTTGTGAGCATTTGCAAGGGATATCTCCATGCTTTAGGTCCATTCTAGGAATTCTACCTATGTACCTCCTCCCTAAGCCTCTTTGTCACTAATTATGTAATCTTGCCTCTTCTAGGTCCATGACCAGCCAGGCACATTCTTAGCATCTGACAACAGATCTACATTAGATATTTTAGAGCATGTGTCTTTCTAGGCAAAAAAGAATGGCCTTCCCAAAGTCCTACTTGTTAAGATGCCT
Organism: Panthera onca; assembly: GCF_046562875.1. Lineage (NCBI taxonomy): Eukaryota > Metazoa > Chordata > Mammalia > Carnivora > Felidae > Panthera > Panthera onca. Next base: position 55,813,446 of record NC_138349.1, on the reverse strand, counting down.
TCCCTGTGGTCCTTCATGGTCCCCTTGAATGGGCTATAGTGCCATAGTTTATATCCAGTTGATACCAGTATATTGTCTGGCACTGATTACAATGTCTAGGTTTTCTCTAGGAGTCCTAGGTATGGATTGAGGGATAGATGGGCAGTGACAGGTATAGTCCTTCTGTTAGCCAACTCTTCATGTAATTTATAGGTTTTCTTAAGATTTAGGGCCCAAGTAGGTCCTAAGACTTCTATTTGATGGACCACTGGGCATGCTCAATGATGTCTGGGTACATCAACAACCACCTGGCTCACATAAGGCAGCATTTACTTTCCACTAGGAACCAAAGAGCAGGTCAAGCTCCACTTCAGGAGCAGTTACTTGCAGAAGGCAGCCTAGCTTTGCTCTAAAACCCTAGGGGCCTCCACTGAGATTCTCTAACTAGAGCTGGCCAAGAGTTCCATAGAGCATCTCAATTGACTACAGACACTTGGACACCAACATCCTTCTAAGTCATGGGAGCCAAGGAGCAGAGCTGCTCAACTACATCCCATTTTGGCAACTCTTCACATTCTGGATGCCAAAGTCAACCTTCAGGTCACCACTGAAGCCGGAGCAAACAGCACATGCTATCTTCAAAAAAAAATCAAAGCCATGTAACAAGTATTGTGCTTATTACTGATTAGCAGATGGAAGGATGGCCCAACAACAGTACATCCATTAGTGTGTGGCTTTGGGGGACAAACTACTCCCTTGGAACAGCATGAAAGGTGTAGCAAGTCAAGACAGAGCTGGAGTGGTCACGGGACAGATTTAAAGGCATCTCATTCCATATGCCACAGGCTGAGACTCAGCCCTTCATACCAGCTGGACCATCACTGCCTTCAGCCTCAACTGGGCCAGCATGCCAGTGTGCTTCCCATAAGGTCTGGGTCTTGCTGCCAGGGTTCTTGGTCATAGCAACAAAACCAATTCTGGTCATTTAGCAGGAAAAAAAAAAAACAAAAAAAAAACAACAGACTCCCGATGAAGGCTGGGGATAGCTTATAGCATCTTCAGGATGGCTGGAGGATAGGGCTCTGAGGCCAACCAGTAGACCTGTCTCATGAGGACACCTCAGCCCCCACCACTGAACACCAGATACTGCATCCGGTGCCACTGATGGAACGCTGATGCGGCTGTTTCCACTGCTGCCTGGAGCTGAGCCCCTTGCACAGGTCTATTAGAAGATCATTTGAAGTCCTGGAAGCTTTGCCCCATTGGCTTCTATTTCAGATCTAGGGAGGACACACTTGAACAACAGAGCCTGCACCACACCTCTAGATCCTACCTGCAAGAGAGGTCAGTAAAGGGTTATCCAAATTTTCATTTCTGTGGTGGCAAATGGGTGCTGCTTCCCACTAGGGCTGAAAGGGTGGAGATTTCCCCAGCCACTGGCAGACTAAGACACCAGGTAGTACCTGTTCAGGCAAGAAAGAAACCCCTCACCAGCCCTCCTGCCATGTGTAATGGAGGGCCAGAGTCCACATCTTCTGGCAGATACTTACTGGTTTGTTGCCCAGAGTCACTGAGCATACATTCCTGAGGCCACATCATGACAACCATGATAAAGGTCAGCTTCCACACAGAGGTCTGAGCTATGAGGTTCACCAGCAGGCTGCCAGGGCATGCTGGTTCCGAGCAGAAAGCAGGGGGAAGGGAGAGAAAAGGATTTTCACAGCCTTGTTAGGATGACACCTGCCACACTCGGCCCCCTTCCACCCCTGCCTTTTATGACATAGCTGTTACAGTTCTGTCTGCAATCCTCCTGCCTCAAGAGTCACATGCTATTCTAGAAGCAGGAGCATGTGAGGGGTCATCTACTACTGCCCACCCCCAGACAATGGGCTTGTGCCTCCTTCAGCCACAGGCTATGGTGTGAGGGCTTATGGCCTCCAGATATGCCTTCGTGGCTGGGGAGTGGGTTTCACATGTAGGACTGGGCCTGGCCTGCTCCTTACTCTTGGTCTCTAGCAGACACACTTGCTACCTTTTCTGTCCTTCAACATCAGAAGGAAGATTTGGGCCAGAGCTATGTTTCCTGGAGAGTTCAAGAACCTACAGAGGTAAAGGAGAGAACAGGGATCCCAAGTACCAAGCCAGTCACCCACCACGGTGACATGTGTGTGGAGGTGGTCTTCCATTTCAGCACAAGGCTCCAGCACCTGGTGACATGACTGGGTTCTGTCGAGGCAGAGATTCGCTACTGACCCAGCCTCCCTGAGAAATGTGCCCCTTGGAACTTCACATGGGGAGTGGTCTGGGCCTCCCAGTTAGGTATATGCAGAAACCCAAATCCCATGGCTGATATGGGGTGGGGGTGGGGGTGGGGGTGGGGGTGCGGGGGTGGGGAGTGTTTACCTGGATAGACCTCCACGGGCGGTAACTAGCATACGGAGAAAGTCTCTGGCCAGAGCTGAAAAGCCACTTCTGATAGCATGAATCGGAGGTGTCCAGGCTGAAGTTTTCTAGGACATTAGTTCACAGTCTGAAACAGTGGGTTCCTGGACAGATCAGGAGCCCAGTGTGTAATGCAGGTGCAAGTCCACACTAGGGCTGCAAATCCTGGAAGCAGAGGGGACTTAGCCTTCTCAGCACGTCTGTCTGTGGCCAGAAGGCCACAGCCATTACGGGAGCCAGCCTGGCAGAGTTTGCTCAGTCACCTGCTCGTCCCAGATTCCAGCAGAAGGATGTGTCCATCGCCATGCACAGGAAGAGAGAATTAGGAATCTTTCCTTCTGTGCATGTTTCATGCCTGCTGAGAAGATTTTTGGAAGCTCCATAGCAATGACTGTTGAGGAATGTACTGCTTATTTATTCCAAGCTACACTTGTTCAGTGTCCTGATGTGACAGCCAGCTGCAGGGCCGCCACTGACCAAAGTGATATACTGTGCTTTGCCTGCAATATGGACCAGGGGCCTCTATCCAAGCCCAGTGGGCTCCAGTCCCCCAAAACAAGTTCTGGTTCAAGGACGGACATAGACCATGGTCTTGAAATGCCTTCTACAACGCTTCTGGAAGATTCTAGTGGCTTCTCATAGCTGCAAGTGCCTCAGGCCAGCAATTTTTGCTTGGCTCCAAACAAGGTCCAGGAGTTGGGGGACAGGGGTGGGACGGGGTGGGACAGGGGTAGGCCACCTAAGATGGCCTCACTTCCCTTCACCATCCTGGTCACCATCCTCAGGTCTGTAGAAGGTTGGTCCTCCTTCCTGCCTAGGCCCCCCTTACATTCCCCCCATCTCTCTACAAAAGGGTCAGACTGGGGAGAAGAGAAGGTACCCTCTTGTGTTTCAGGGGATATTGCACTCGTGGCCTTAGCCTGATCTCAGGTGGAGTGGAGAGGAAGATGGCTTGGACAGACTTCACTCAGAGCTGCCCTTCTGCTAGAGATACAGGACCTGCTCTAACCCGTGCTGCCAAGATTTCACTGGATACAGAGAGGTCTCTGCTTCACAATAGCTCCGTGATCTCCTCGTGGAAAAGTAGAAAATTTGGGAGGCCACAGCACCTGGGAGAAATGTGCTGAGACCCTCTACAGAAGAGGGTCTGACACCAGGAGCCTATTTCTACCTCCCAGGCGATTACATTTTGTTGTTTGGAAGCATGACTGGGACACTAACATTTCAAAAAATGTTAGGGCTGGGGATCAGGAGAGATGCCTAGATGGACCCAATTGTCCCAGTCTTGTCCACAAGCCCTCTGGCTCAAGCCCTTTGACACTAATTTTAGCAACCATGGTTCATGTGACAGTTCCACTCTTCTGTTTCAGGCCAGGCCTCAGGCCTATGTAAAGACCTTAGAAATGTGAACACATTGGATCCTATTGATCCATCCTCCCCCTTCTCCAGTTTCTACCCTGTGGAACAAATGCCACCATCTCCAGAAAAGCTGCCTGGGTCCAGCCAGGCAGATCCCAGAAAATGCCATCCCCTTCCTTCTGCTGGTCACCTGTACTCCACTGATGCCCTCTGCCTGAGGCATTGTTCCTACCTCAACACAGGGGTCAGAAGTAGCCTGCAGAGGTCCTATCTCCCCAGAATTCTCCAGGCCTGTAATGCTAGTTTCCTGGAGATGCAAGTTTAAAAGGCCATAAGCAAGCTGCCTTCTACCATGGAAATATGTACCTAACTCAGCTCTCCCTGTCCTCCCAGGCTCTGTTCTTTATTACATACTCCATACCACTCCTTTGAGGATATGAAGAGGGTAGGGAGGGCTTAAGACTCAAAGGGATGCCAGTCTGTCTCCACCTCTCCTCTCCATATTATGCTAACAACACCGTTAGACCCCTGGGCTAAGATCAGCCATCACACCTTCTGTATCTGGCCTTGGACCTCCCTGGCCAGCCCAGGCCAACAGACCCAGCTGCTGGGACCCCCAGGCACTGCCTGACCTAGTGTCTCTGGAAATATTCATGTGCCACTCAGGAGAACCAGTGATCCCAGAAAGGCTATAGTTTGCTGTTTCTCCCTATAAACTCAAGGAAATGCAGTCTCACTCCTTGATGAAAGGGAAGTCTGTCTCGCTGTGAAACATTCGACTTGATGTTCATGGAGAAGACCCTAGTCCTCAAGGAGGAATTCAGAGATCTTGATCATCACAGGACAGGTGCTGGCAGCAAAGCCGAAGGGGTGAGCCAAACCAGCCCAAGAGGGCAGCCCCAGCCAGACCAAGAAAGCTAGAGACCTCAGAGGCAACAGGTAGGTCCTTGGTCAAGAGTCTAGACACCAGACCACAGACTGAATGTCAGACAAGCCTGAGAACCTCAGAGCTCCTAGAGAGAAGGAAGGTAAAGGAAAAATAAAGGGGCCCTAGAGAATACTCTTCAGGTATAGTAAGGAGTCTATATGGGCCTTGGGATAGAGAACGCTAAAGTATAAGAAGGCAGTCCAAGGCTTGATCCTAGGACCATGGCTCCAACCTGAAACAGGCAGGGCAGTGAGCAATCCAGAACCCACATGGGCATAGGCCTCAAGAAACCGGAGGCATGTTCAAGGGGAGGCACTCACGGGAGAGGACAGAGGAGAACCAGTGAGGCTGAACAAAAGCTGAAAGCCTAAGCCACATGTCCCCTCTGAGGGGGACACTGCCATATACACTATGCATTTCTTGAGAACACATGGCCCTGCAGCCCAGTGGGTATCTGAGTATTCTGGCTTCAAGTCAGTAATACTCAGCTAGGGACACCTGGCATTGACTAGCACCCCCAGCCCTGAAGGAAGCTAGGCAGATCTACTTTCTACTAGAGGCCTCCACTAAGCTGTTCTTTCCTGAGAAGAGATGCAATTCTGAGCCCTGATTCGGGAGCCTAATTCCCATGCCACTTTCACAGCCCAGAACAGTCACATGCTACCTGTGACCTGTCACTCCTTACACTGGCTTCCCTAAAGGCACAAACTGTGATGTCTGTGCCACAGGTCATGACAGCCTGTGTCCAGTCACACATGCAGAGTTACTGTAGAAGGTAGACCATCTAGAAAGTCTCAGGTTGAATAACAAGACCATAGGTGACATGTAGGGTAACAGACCTAGAAGGCCTGTGGGACAGCTTAAGGAATCATAAGTGACCTTGGCTGTTGATTCCAAGCAAAGTAAGGCTGGGTAGAACACCTCCTAGGAAGACCTAGGATGAAATAGCACTGACCCAGGCCATATGCTAGGCCTGGCCTCTGTCCAAGTGAACATTAAATGCTTATCTGCTGTGATCTTGTAGAAGCCCCCTGGTCAAGGGGAACACTTACAGCTGAATCTTCTCTGATAGGACCAAGTATCTACAGTATTGATAATTTTCGCTCATGATTTTCACGAACTCTAGGCATCTCAAGTTGACCGTCTACTGTTTAGTCTATATTATAGATACATACAGAGCTGCATGACCAGTATGCCAGGATCTCCATAGGTAGAAATTCTAAAGCAGCTCCCAGGGTCAAGAGTTCTCAGGAAAGACCAGAAGGAGAGGATACTTGGACAGATTGGTCCAGCTGGGAAGTGGCCATGAAGACTTCTAGCCACATCTATTCCTGCCCTCTAGAACCTGGCCCACAGGTCTAGGGGACCAGGAAAGATGACAAGACAGATTTGGCGTACAATGCCTCATCCTGTAGGTTAGAAGCAAACCACAACTGCTAAGAATCTAGATTCAGAGACAGAACAGAAAAAAACAGCTCTGAAGAAAGGAGCCCATCCCCAGCTAGGATCAAAGTGGACCTCACAGAGGTCTGGGCCCAGCATGTGGTATAGCAAGAGACTACATACAAGCAGAGTGCCCTAATGCCAAAGGCCACAGCCACCAGAACAGAGGTCCCAGGTAGAAAGGAAGGTGAACAGGTTTGAGAAGAGCAGTAAGGCGGCCCTGAAGACAAAGTTCCACATACAGCACTGAGCAGGCCAGGAACCAGAATGCTCACAGCTAGGGTCCCCAGATGCCACCATCTGCTACAGTTAACAAAGGGGAAGGGAGTGACAAAAGCCATTAGATCAAGTCCTGAGAACCACAGCTGGAATGAGGCCCTGCTGTCCATCCAGATTTTGGAACAAAAAAGTTGTCCCCATACCTTGGCTCTTGGGGAGCCACCACCCACCTAAGAGGTAGGCTGAGGGGGCTTCTGAAGGGGCTCTTGACATCCTGGGGATGCCTAAGGTGCCATCCCCGGATATCCACCTGACTGGATGTCCACAGAGGCAGATACCAGGAGGTCTCTGCAGAGCAAGGTCAGTGGCCAATTTCTATCCACCACCTCTAGCTTTAAAGCAGGGACAGGAACTGGACAATAAACAGCTGAGAGGTTAAAGCAAACACTTCCTCCTGTCAGTAGGGAGGCCTTATCTGATAGACTTTCTCCCCACCCTTCAACTTGTCTGCCACTGGACACTTCCCATAGTTATGGAAGAGGCTCATTTTTCTGGAATTAGATACTTAACCTCTGTACTCTATAACCTTCCAGCTAAGCAGCCCATACTTCTCCATCTCAACATTTTACCTGACCTACACTGACCATCCACCCCTAGATTGATCTTTTCCCTAAGGTCCCCAGTAGCCTGTAAGTAGCAAGTCCCCAAGGACATTCCTATTCTCACCTTCACTGTTGAACCTTCAGCTGTAAACTCTAGGCAGAGGAGAGTTCTGTGTACAGGGTTCATGGGCCAACCTCAACCTCCCAGGTCATCATTTACCATTGCGGTACACCAATGACTGAGTTCTACCTGCTTGCTGGATGCCCTCATTTAGAGAATCCAGCAACCCAAACCAAAATGGCCCTACACTGAATGTTTTCGGCCTCTAAGGGACTCTAGAGAGCAACGTCTCTGCCAAGGTCATGCTGAAGACTCAAAGGTACCAGGTGACCAGAATCTTTTTTCTGCTTTTCTCCCTTAATCCTGTTTAATTCTACTTTCTGATCATATCCTGAACCCATCTACTTTATTCCACCTCAGCTTCCCTGCCAAGTTCTGGCCTCTTGTCTAAGGCACAAGAAATTTCCTTCTAACCAGTCACTCAAACCCTCATGCCAACCTCTTGGCTAGTCTCATTGAGACTCCATGAAGTCTCCAATAATTATCTTAAAACTCATCAGGTCACCTATCTCCCATACCCTTGTAAATCTCTTCTAGGGCTTCCTATCATTCTAAGGATACACAGCCAAGTCTTCAACTTGGCCTCAAAGAACTTACATGGTATGACCCTGGCCTAAGTCTCTAGTGTCAACCATAGCTCCCTTACGTGTGAGTCATACCAACTTCTTATCTGGCGTTCACTTGCCTTGATACCTTTGACCTGAAGAGAAATGGAGAACAGTTAGCAACTTAATTCCAACAAGTCACTTGAGCAAGGAACACCCTGGAAACTAGGGTATTTGGTAGCAATTCCGTATCTCAGTTTCTTCAAAGATATTAACACCAGACACTCAAGCATCTAGACATAGCTTCTGGAGAGTCCTGTGGTCTGGGAAGGAGACAGTCTCCTTCTCCAGTACTATCTCTAGTCTCTGCAACTGATAATGCTGTGCCTGGACTATGGAGCTGTTCTGCTTAAGTGAGTTGGGGCCTCTGAGCTATGGGAGTCTTACAGGTGCCTAGCCTAGAGATACCATGAGATGAAGCCACATGTGAACTATTACCATGTGTCTATAGATCCTTAGTTGATTTGGGGCAATCCTTAGGACTAATGGATACACTAGGACTCCCTAACCTCCTTTTCTGACCACCACGATACCACCCTACCCCTAACAAGCCAACTGCAAACAGTCACTCAAGATTAAAAGATGCACTCCATTTATATACCATGTCTAGTCTGAGCATCCAGACAAGCACATCATATACCCACCCCCCCCACCTTGCAGGCCAACTCTCATTCCCATAGATATGGCACCTAAGGTGTAAGGTGTAGGCAAGAGTGGTAGGGGAGGTAGGTGATGATGTCTATGGGTCTTAAGTCCCTGCCCTGGGTCAACCTGGACTTTATAACCCCCATGCCACCTTTTGGTATGAAGGCTAAAGTACCTTTCCCCTCTGACCCCTGCATGCCACTGACTTAATACAGTTTTGGTAAAGATCAGCCCCAGATGCTCTCACAGTCCCCTGCAACCCTGGGGCAGGCTCTTTATTTCAGCCAGAAGCAGCTGTTACAGAAGCCATGTCCAAGTCCTGTACTGCCATCTTCCAGATGGATATGGTCTCCGCTGCCCTGACTTTCCACCCCCCAGTTCTAGGAAAGAACAACTTCATCAATAGTCTTGCTAAGACATCCAGAACTACAACTGTGATGAACAGGCACCTGCCAGACAGCCTGGGCCTTACCTGTACCCTCAATACCCCCCAACAATTTCAAAGTCCACTGAGGAGTTAGATGCTCCCTGGAGGAGAACTCTCAAACCCAGTTTTGGTCAGGAAGCCATTCCTGGGCTTTGATGGAAGAGGGGGATGATCAACTGATGAATTCACGGACTTAATCTTGGTACCTGGGGAGAACTTGTAGTCTAATTTACCAAGTCCATATCTAAGGACCAGGTCACAGGAAAGCCATTCTTCAAGCACAGCTTCTATGTAGTGAGAGCTGGTTAGGTATATAACTTGCAGAAGTTTCTCTGAAATCATGTAGAGACAAAGGTGTATGATTTAAGGAGTAGTCTCATCTGAAAAGATTGTAGATTATTTACATGACCACCCTCCGGGGCTCCCAACTACTTGAGACAGGTATACAGCCATGCACACTGGAGCTTGAATGGCAAGGAATACTTTTTCTGAGGGAACAAGTGCCAGGCCTGAGTTTCAAGGGCTCAGAATGTAACTGAAGAGACAGAAGTCTATGAGAAGGTCAAGCTATAAGAGACAGGATCATGCTGGAGTGGACAGAAGCCTGAACAAGCAGAGTTCAGGAAGGCACAGCAGACTAAGTCCAAACTCAATTCTTAGTCAAGCCATTGGCCCTAAAGTTCTTACAGCTACAATAAGGAGCAGTAAATAAAGGAAACCTAAGGGGACCCACACCCCAGAATAGCAAGAATTCTGACTGGAGTGCATCCTAGGGTAGAATACACAGATAGGGGAGACCCTTGTTCTCATGGACCAGAGCTTTCGGGCTAGTGGAGCTGGGCAGCCCAAGTTCCCAGGGCTCAGGCCTATTTGAAGGCCTGAGCCTGCCAATGAATGCACAGGGGCAAGAATGGAGGAGGAAGAGAAAATAGCACAGTCTTGCAGTTCCAGTTGAGGAGAACCATGCCTGAGGATTCCCATAGCCCATGGAGATCAAGGACTAGTCTGGCTCTAGTGGCTTCTGATAGGGTAGTCTAAGAAGATAGCCAGCCACTGGGCAGCAGCCTTCCCAGGCCCCTCCCAGACTGCCACAGACTGTGTCAATCTACAGGCTTAGGTAACTCTCAAGAAGTAGGCTTGACCCACACTAGCCTCCACCTCATTGCTGCCCCAGCTTTCTAAGATCAAGGCTTTGGTACATACAACACTCTATAGAAGATGCTGTTCACAAGAACCATATGATTCTATCAATGCAGAAAAAGCATTTGACAAAATTCAGCATCCTTTCTTAATAAAAACCTTCGAGAAAGTCGGGATAGAAGGAACATATTTAAACATAAAAGCCATCTATGAAAAGCCCACAATATCATCCTCAATGGGGAAAAACAGCTTTCCCCGAGATCAGGAACATGACAGGGATGGCCACTCTCACCACTATTGTTTAACATAATGTCGGAAGTGCTAGCATCAGCAATCAAACAAAAGGAAATCAAAGGCATCAAAATTGGCAAAGATGAAGTCAAGCTTTCACTTTTTGCAGATGACATTATACATGGAAAACCCGATAAACTCCACCAGAAGTCTGCTAGAACTGATACATGAATTCAAAGTCGCAGGATACAAAAATCATATACAGAAATCAGTTCATTCTTATACACTAATGAAGCAACAGAAAGACAAACTGATCCCATACACAATTGCACCAAGAAGCATAGAATACCTATGAATAAACCTAACCAAAGATGTAGAAGATCTGTATGCTGCAAACTATAGAAAGCTCGTGAAGGAAATTGAAGAAGACCTAAAGAAATGGAAAAACATTCTGTGCTCATGGATTGGAAGAATATTGTTAAAATGTCAATACTACCCAAAGCTATCTACACGTTCAATGCAATCCCAATCAAAATTGCACCAGCATTCTTCTTGAAGCTAGAACAAGCAATCCCAAAATTTATAGGGAACCACAAAAGACCCTGAATAGCCAAAGTAATTTTGAAGACGACCAAAGCAGGAGGCATCACAACCCCAGACTTTAGCCTCTACTACAAAGCTGTAATCATCCATACAGCATGGTATTGGCACAAAAACAGGCACACAGACCAATGGAATAGAATAGAAACCCCAGAATTGAACCCACAAAAGTATGGCCAACTAATCTTTGACAAAGCAGGGAAGAATATCCAATGGAAAAAAAGACAGTCTCTTTAACAAATGGTGCTGGGAGAACTGGACAGAAACATGCAGAAGGATGAAACTAGACCACTTTCTTACACCATTCACAAAGATAAACTCAAAATGGATAAAGGACCTGAATGTGTGACAGGAAACCAACGAAACCCGAGAGGAGAAAGCAGGAAAAGACCTCTCTGACCTCAGCCGCAGCAGTTTCTTACTTGACACATCCCCAAAGGCAAGGGAATTAAAAGCAAAAATGAACTATTGGGACCTCATGAAGATAAAAAGCTTCTGCACTGCCAAGGAAACAACCAACAAAACTAAAAGGCAACCAACAGAATGGGAAAAGATATTTGCAAATGACATATCAGACAAAGGGCTAGTATCCAAAATCTGTAAAGAGCTCACCAAACTCCACACCCAAAAAATAAATAACCCAGTGAAGAAATGGGCAGAAAACATGAATAGACACTTCTCTAAAGAAGACATCCGGATGGCCAACAGGCACATGAAAAGATGCTCAACGTCACTCCTCATCAGGGAAATACAAATCAAAACCACACTCAGATATCACCTCACGCCAGTCAGAGTGGCCAAAATGAACAAATCAGGAGACTATAGATGCTGGAGAGGATGTGGAGACATGGGAACTCTCTTGCACCGTTGGTGGGAATGCAAATTGGTGCAGCCGCTCTGGAAAACAGTGTGGAGGTTCCTCAAAAAATTAAAAATAGACCTACCCTATGACCCAGCAATAGCACTGCTAGGAATTTACCCAAGGGATACAGGAGTACTGATACATAGGGGCACTTGTACCCCAATGTTTATAGCAGCACCCTCAACAATAGCCAAATTATGGAAAGAGCCTAAATGTCCATCAACTGATGAATGGATAAAGAAAGTGTGGTTTATATGCACAGTGGAACACTACTTGGCAATAAGAATGAAATATGGCCTTATGTAGCAACGTGGTTGGAACTGGGGAGTGTTATGCTAAGTGAAATAAGTCATACAGAGAAAGACAGATATCATACGTTTTCACTCTTATGTGGATCCTGAGTAACAGAAGACCATGAGGGAGGGGAAGGGAAAAACAAACAAAAAGGTTAGAGAGGGAGGGAGCCAAACCACAAGAGACTCTTAAAAACTGAGAACAAACTGAGGGTTGATGGGGGGTGGGAGGGGTGATGGGTATTGAGGAAGGCACCTGTTGGAATGAGCACTGTATGTATGAGCACTTATATGGAAGCCAATTTGACAGTAAATTTCATATTAAAAAAAAAGATGCTATTCCTAGGATAGCAACAGGCTTCTAGAAGGAAGGCCAAAGGCAACTGACACTTACGGGGTGGGGGGGGGGGGGTCTAGATGCTGCTCCCTGTGTCTGGTATCTACCTTGTTTCCATTAGAAGCCCTCCAGTCAGCATTGTTCCTGTCTGTGCCATGAGGCTAAGCCCCTGAGAACAGAACCTATGGGTTTTGCCTCCATAGGCTAAGTGCCCAGGAGAGTCTGGGTTCCATAACAGCCACCTAGATCACTTCCAGGAGCAGGGCACAGACAGAGGAAACTGATGCCTCAACCCCTGAGCACAGACTGGACCCCAGAATGACAGCCCTGGAAAACATCTGGGTTTGTCACCGACACAGCAATGGTGGTCACACCTGAGGCTACAGGGGTGGGGGGAGGGCAGTGGTAAGAGTTGGTAGGGAGAACACTGCCCAATCCCGGAGGGATATGGTTTAGTCCAAGTAACGCTAAGCTATGGTCTCCGAACAATTCAGTTCTAAGTGGCTTAATACAAATGTTTACTTCCAGGTGCAAGTCTTGAGGGTAAAGTGCTTTGTACAAGGCTCTCTTAGGACCCAGGAATAGTTCTGTTTTCAGCTATAGCATTTCAAGTGCATAACCTTCAGGGCCACCTCCACACACACAAGAGAAAGCAGAGAAGGCACACCTACCCTCCATGGTCTTGCACCAGAAGCAAGGCCGTTTCCATTCATATCTGTGAGAGTTTAATTATGGGACCCACAATGCCTGGGGACTGGGAAATAAAGGGCATGTAGATGTGCACGGAGCATTAACTGACAGCAAGATGCCCAAATTCCTGTCACAGCCATTACACATTATGCTTATATGAGAAGTGGCATCATTGCTCCACATTAGCTACAGAGTTGAGAGAACACAGTTCCTGGCCTTCCAGAGACTAGGAGGGATGCCTGAGGCAGCCTCATGCATGTCAAGTTTCACCTGTCACCTTTAGTGCTAGAGATACTGGCACAGAAAGACCTTCTGGTGCCAGCAAGATTCAGAATGGCCTTGGGAGAGGGTAAAGTGGGTGATGGGCATTGAGGAGGGCACCTGTTGGGATGAGCACTGGGTGTTATTGTCAAACTGGCTTCCATACAAGTTACATTTAATATATTAAAAAAATAAGATGTTACAGGAAAGAAAGAAATGGCCTTGAATACAGATGGACCAAAAAACAAAGCTCTCCCTTGGACACAAAAATCAAGTCATGTCAGGGCAAAGCCTATCAGAGCATGTCAGGCTATGCCAAAGCCTGCCCGTCCTCTGAGTGTCTGTTTCCCTGCAATCTGACTGAAGTTACCCGCACAGCACCAGAAGTAGGGAGTCAGAAGTGCCAGCCTTAGATGGCCCATGGGCTGCAGTTGGCATTGGCCCCATGTGAGCCACAGTAGGTCTGAATAAGATTCTGTGAGACCACCTCCAGGCCATGGCCTGACCCATGTCTCCACAGCATTTTGTGCTAGAAGGTTTGCAATCCCATACAGCCTCCTTCACCTGCCATTTGCTGCCACATCCACTGCGCATGGTAGTGCCACAGCATGAATGCCCATGTACATTTAGAGAAATGTCACTAGCACCGTTAGCTGTAAGCTCAATCAATCAAAGTGGCTGCTTTCCAAGATAGCACCCTTAGGAACCTCAGTGAGAATATAAACCTAAAAATTGCTGAAGTGTTCTTTAATAAAAGGAGGCTACCCTTCCATCACCTAGGTGGTTCCTGCTAGTAAACAGTAAATCTGAGCAAACTCACTGTTGGAACAGATGGTGATGTGAAACAGCTGTTCACCTAAGGTGAAAGGATTGCCCTCCCCCCTCCACATCCACCAACCCAAGAAGCAGGATATAGCTCTTCCTGCAGACAGGCCAAACCCTCTGCAATGGATTCTGGGAGCCAGTGTTGCCTTCAGGTACGGCACCCTAGATCCAGGCAAGAACTGTCCATTTACCTGAAGATAGCTAGCTAATGGAGGTATAACACTGGATATTTGTGTAATACTAAAGTGAGGACATGGGATTTCTTTCTAATCACAAGGAGATGAAATATAGACCATGATTGAAGGAGACTACCACCTTGATCCAGAAGTTTTTGTCATTTAAGGAGGTCTTCTGATGTGATGGAATATTAGAATTACCGAGAATAGATTCAAGTTCAACATTCAGCTGGACAACAAGCCTTTAGATGCAAATTCTAGATTCCAGGATATACGAAGGGTAGAGGGACAAGCTAGACACCACCAAGAAGCACCAACCAAACCAATCTAGAAGGTGGGACACCATAGAACAGCTTTGTCTCAAAAAAAAAAAAAAAAAAAAAAGAAAGAAAGAAAATCAGGAAGGACTGTACTAGATATTACCGGATAAGGCTTTGTATTAGATTGAGAAGGGTTTAGGAAGGCTATAGAAGACTTCTTGGTGTTAATTTAAAAACCTAAAATGTGAATTAAAGGAGCTCTTCCTGATGAGAAAAAGAAATGACTGACTACAGGTAGATGCACTTTGGTCTCATTTTGTGTGTAAAGATCTGGGAAGGGCAGTACTATACCCATTGCAGTAGCAATCTCTGGTGGTCAGAGTGAGGTCGTTGCTGGTCTTTCTATAGTAAAGTTGTGCTAGAACAGAATTAAAGGTTACTGTAAATAATCTAGAAGAGTATGGTACACCTTACTTGACTAAACCTGAAAACTTGCTATCAAGTTCTTGGAAATGATCCCACAAGTTCAAACTCTTGCTATACCTGCACGAGGACAGCTCATTTGGCTTTCTGTAAGTAATAGATGTTCACTGGCAAGAACACTCCTAAAGTGGCTCCAGTCGGGCTGATGTGGGCATCCCAGCTCTACCCACAGAAAGCACACCACAATGGACAGATGCCTCTGGGCCTGTGCGAGGAGATGGAAGATCACCTTTCCCCCCATCGTTGAGTATATTCTAGGGCATTCTAAAAGGTAACCGGTATCAGAACTTTGTGGCAGAAGGATGGCTTCACTTCTATGGAGGGTCAGATTTAGTCCCCAGCCAGGAGAAATGGTAGGACCATTCTGTTTACAAATATGGCTGCAGATGACTAGAGTTAGCTAATGGAATTTAAGATTCCATTAGTGTATTTAGTGTATTTAGGTAGTGTATTTAGGACTACCATGTGAACAAGTAGGTTTTACCCCAGGAAAAGGGAGAGCTCAAATTAAGAAACTAAGGTTTTGCTATGTTAATATACGAGGGGGGGGGGGGGGAAATCAAGTGAATAGTTTACCTGTTTAGAATAGTTTACCAAGGAAAAAAAAAAGAAAGTTCTTACTCCCTAGAAACCTAAGAAAAAAGGTTCTGATAAGATTCTGAATAAGTGAATAGTCCATGAAAGGATTAAAGACTTTTGGTCTAAATTAGTTCATAAATTCAAAGTAATCCCAAAATCCTTGCTTAATTTGAAGAACTCAAGTTGACTTTAGAACCTGTAAGAGGTCCTTAAATAGCTAAGTCAACTACCAGGAAGTATAAAGGACTTGCTTCAGCAATAGAGCACTATAGTGAGAGGCAGTATGTATGGTATTTGCACTAGAACAGACCAAGAAACAAGGCCCAAGTGTGCGTAGGAACTAGGACAAATGGGGCTACCACAGACCAGGGGTAAAAGATGAACTTGTTTTAGTACGGGGAATGCCAGCTTATTCTGGAGAATACCACTGTAGGGTATTCAGCTATACAGTGGTTTCTAGTTTAGAAAAGCCCTTTAGCCATGGTTTTTATAGAAGTCTAGATTAGAGACCTAATAGAGGACACAGGTTACATGACCTGGTGATAAAAAAGACTTTGTAGGACCCTACCCCAGAAAAAACCAAAAGGCAAAGTTTTCTTTTGATCAAATTTAAGTTTCTGTTCAACAAAAGGTACTGTGAACAGAGTTCTGACAGGCAACAGATTGAGTGCAATATTAAACCAACAAGGGACTATTTGAAGAAGTCCTTAAATAAGACAGATGGGAACCCCAAAAGAAAAGGCAAAGTCAAAGATACCCAAAACGCAGTCAAGTGTCTAAACTCAAAGGATGTGGAGATCCCTTCATATCCATTAAGCTGGCAAGTGCTAGAAAGCTGGCACGTGAAATATTGATAGGGACACAGGGATACAGGAATATTCACACACTGCCATGGGACTATGTACTGCGACAGCCATTCTGGAGAACAATCTGGTATCATTTAGTAAAATGAAGCAATTCTATTCCTGGGGGTAAAACCCAAGATGTTTGTCCTATAGGTAGATAGGGGCACATGTATAAGGATCTTCTTTTCCATATTTGTGGGGACAGATGGAGGCAATTGGGTGTCCATCCCTGGGAGAGCAGCTAGGAAAGGTGTGGAGGCCACAAGCCATGTAGTATCAGTTAACAGATAAAAATAGACCAGGTATACACATAATGGGAATATAAGACCTAGTAGGGAAGAGGCAGGATGACTCCTTAATATACACAGGAGACCTTTTATATATCATGGAAGAGAATCATTCAGATACCTTACACATTGGATTGGTTGCCTGTGGGTAACAGGGAAAGAAGAGTTGCAGAGATAAAGAAGGATCCCTATGTAGGCCAACAACGCTTGTGTGCCACAAGCTAATGGGCATGATTAACTCAACTCTCTCTCCTGGAGGCTTTGACAACTAAGGATACCATCTTGGAAGAATGTTGGATTTATAAAGGGCCATGGCAGGCTAGGAGGCTAAGCCTGTTGACTTGTTTTTCTTCTTATTTCTTGTACTAAGATACCCAAGAACCTTAAAGAGCCCCTGCCTTGCTTTGTAATACATCCAGTTTCTTCTACCTAAACAAGGATTGTTAGTATGGATATCTTGACTGAGCGGGCTTCCTGCTGTGCATAATCCTAGCAACCATGCTCAGTTTCCTAGGAACACATCCCTGTGCAGTTCTAACTTTCTTCAGTAGCACAGGCCACAAGAAGACTCCTCCTTTAAGGAGCCCTTGGTCTCTTCTTGGCCCTTTTCGGTCAACCTAATCAGAGCCTACTCTCTCCACTGACCCCTGAATGAGATTCTAGGATCCATGAGAGTTCAAAGGGAAACACCTGAGGGGAAGTGACAGAGCCACCTTAACCCAAGGGCATAAGGAACTAGAAGCTGGTAGGAGGATTTACAAGACAGAGGTACAAGAACTTAAGATGGGTCTTATCCCTCATGGGCAGTTTGAAGAACACCTTTTTAGGAACCTGGTATAGATGCCAAGATGATTGTTGACAATTCCAGCCTCAACAATTCTGTTCTTGCATTAGCTCTAAAAGGATCAAGAGCTCTAGTTGGGAAGTAAGCCATTATGAACGTCTATGGAGTACCCTTGCTGAATTCCATGTTCTTTTAGGTCTGGATATACTGACATATAATCACTGTGGCCCTGTACTAACTCCTACTGCCATGTGGAATTGAACTCCATCTCCCACATCAGGCAGTACTTCCAGGACCACTAGATGCCCCTTTCATCTGCCATCTTAACTTAGATTTTAGAGTTATCATGAAGCAGAGAATTCTCACCCCCTCTGTATTATCCCACTCCTGTTGGCTCAGGTGTGATAAAGCACACTCATTCCCATGTGCCATACTGTCTTATCCTGACCAGCAGACACCATGTCCATGCTAGGGAAGGTATCCATAATTAGGAATCCCATGGATTCAGGGATAAGACAGTCCTGGATGGGGAAAGGATCTTATTTATATATTAAGCTCCCATCAACAGGATTAATTTCAAGAACTTTTGTTCTTTGCTATGAACCAGGCTTTGCTGCAGGAGCTCAGATCCCACCCTAGGGCTCTCTTGATCCAACTGAGCCTCCCAGTTTCTTCAGTTAGCAGGAGTCTCCTGAGGGTCAATACCAGTTTCTTTCTTAGCAGCCTTTATGCCCTGCTCTTAGGAGGAGCCAAAGTAAGATCTTTAGTTTGTCATGTTCTCACAGATACAGCCTGATCCAGACCACGTCCAGAATTCCAAATTGTGCCTCTACCTCAGTTTCTATGTAGTAACATTCATGGTAAAGTCTAAATAGGATTCACCCACTGTGAAATTCAATTCCTCTGTCAAGTGACCAGGAACCATGACTTAGTTGGCAGCACAAATCCTTTACAGCCTAAGACCCTGACCACCTGCTGTAGAAAATCTAGGTCGGGCCATGAGCCAGCCAGGCTTTACTAGGCAGACCTCAAACTTAGCCAGAGATTTTTATGGTTTCCTTGCTCCATGAGCCCAGAAAAAACAAAGCCAAATGTCAGCTTAGAGGATCACCAGGAGATGTAGGAGTTAGCTTGAAGACACCAGGGCAGGTCATTTCTGACCTCCAGGCCACTGACCAAGTCTAGTGGTCCCTACCAAACCTGTGACTCAGTTTAATAGAAAGGGATGTGTGCCTGCAAACATGCTTGTACTGAGAGGAATGAGAGCTAAAAAAATGACAAGACCCAGTCAAGCAGAAGAAAGTGACCATGGCAGCAGGGGATAAAGGTTTATTTGTGTCATTTGCCAGCCAGAAATGTCAAACCCAGATGCCATATGCAACAGCCTTTCTGGCCAAGGGTCTATTCTTTACACCTAGGACAAGAGTTTAGATGGGGTTCTGGAACTTAAGAGTATATAAGATGCCATGTTCAAAAGGTCTAGGAGAGCAATCAGGACCAAGAAAAGGGTGAGGCCTATGCCCAGCTGAACGTAAAAGAACATAGCTGCCAGTCTTAATGTGAGTGGCTGCAGCCACCATTTCTCTTCTCCATTGTTGTCATTCAAGGGTTCAGGTAGCAGAGAGTAAGGTCAGGAAAGACCCTACAGAGAAAGGCAATGGGGAAGAGCAAGGCACCAGAACATAAGCAGCAAGGATGCCCAGATTCAGGTTTCTGTATTGGTAGATATTCTTGATAGTTCTTAGGAAAAGAGATAAAGCTCCTCAGTGGAAGTGAAAGAAAGGAAGTCCACATATCCAAGTATACTCTGTGTGTTGGATCTCATGAAAATCCATCTAGAGAAAAGCCTTCTAGGTACTCCACTAAATCCCAGGAATCTTCCAGCCTAAGGGAGGCCTGTGGCTAGCTTCCAGGCCATCCTTCTAGTCAAAGACAATGATCAAAGCAGATAAAGCCAAGCAACAGCTTGTTTATAAGCATGTTCATCCCATCATTGGGACCAATGCCAATGGACATTATGTCAACTGGCAACTTAGGAAGAATTCACATGGCTAACAAGTATTCTACCATGATATTACAAGATATGATCCCAACTGAAGATATTCTGTGTATGAACTAAAACCTTAAGCCTAGATCTGGAATGATCTGTTCTACAGAAGTAGTTATGTCCTATTTTCTTTTACTGTAATAGCATTATTGAAAGCCTGCAGTAATCAATACATTCTTGAAATTAAAGAACATTTATAATGTTCATCATGTGGTAAGATGTTTCTAGTATGGAAAGAACCATTTACTGTGTTCTTGAGATAGTGATCAAAATCCCTGGCAAAGTTAGACTCTTAGATTATGCCATAAGCAAGCACAGAAAGAAAGCTCTACACAACTGCAAGAGGACAGGATGATTCTCTTTTCAAAGATAGAGAGCTCTGCCTTACCATGTGTTGAGATGCAGAAGAAAAATGGTCCCAAGGAGCAATGGTGGAAGCTAAGACAACAGGGTCTTGTGAGAACAGACTCAGTAAGAATCTACCAGCCTAAAGGCCCAAGCCAAGGGAGAACAAAAAGGGACTCCAATTTAACTCTACTGGGGAGCCTCTGTCAGGGTGCTGTTGTGGGCGGTACAGGGGGTGGAGGTCAGGCAGTACCAAGGGCACTCACACTAACCTAACTAGGACCCTGTAGCTAGTTTACAGAAAGCAGCAACAAAGTTGCCAAACTGAGGCAATACGTAAATATTAACAAGGGGCAGTATGAAGATAGAACCACCCCAAACCAGATGGAGTGCCCCAGCTCCAGAAATTCTAGAGACAAAACATGAGAAAACCAGGACAGAAATAATTCCAATAGGCCCATTTCACAGGATGGCTGAGAACAGGAGTAGGAGGGGCCCCAGAATGAAGACACCCTGAGACACAGGCAAGAAACAGAGCTCCCAGCAAGAACACATCTTCCAGGAGACTCAGCTCAGTGACAGCATGAATGACAAAGAAACAACCCAGAAGTGGCACTGTGGACCTCATGACCCCTTCTAGAGATGGCCATCATGAGCCAGTTGCTTAGCGCCATGT
The DNA here is from genome assembly GCF_046562875.1 of Panthera onca. Taxonomy (NCBI): domain Eukaryota; kingdom Metazoa; phylum Chordata; class Mammalia; order Carnivora; family Felidae; genus Panthera; species Panthera onca. The sequence goes on along the minus strand of NC_138349.1, from coordinate 55,792,955 downwards.
ATCCAAGTATACTCGATCTCACTTGAGGGACAGGGAAGAGTCTTTTGAAAAGACAATTGGATTTTAAGGACCTCAGAAGGATACCTCTCCATCACCCCCAAATGCTGATTCTAGAAATACTCTTCTGGGTGTTAGAGGAAATTCCCATGCTCTCCTGTTCGGCCAGGTTGACCAATAAATCCAACAGCCAAGCTTAGGATTCTAGCAGTCAGGTTTTCTTCCTTATAGAACCAGATCTTACCTGCATCTGTAACATTATGTCCCTATCAATGGAACAGTCCCAGATCCCATTCCTGCCCATGACCCACACAAGCAACTCATCTTCTGCATACACAACTGGCTCCTTTGATAACATGGGATTCTTACCTCTTTTAGCTTGGTCCCCTCTAGTATCTATTACCAACCAGCTTTTTTAATCCTCCTAAAAAGCTAGATCAAGAGTCTAGATTTTTCCGAGTCACTGATTGACCCAGAGAGGCCCATCCCCACCAGAATCCCAGTGCTGCTGCCTGTCAGTAGGTCTTCTGTCTTAGCTCTCAGACAAAAATCCATGAAGGTGAAGCCTGCCCCTAATGGAAAGTATAAACCTTCCAAGGTGAGCCCAAGGAAACCAGCCACCCCAGTGGCATCAAGTCTAGACCCTGGAGTTTCCAGCACAATCCAAGACACCCTTTCCCATGAGCCATTTGAGCTATGCTCAAGGCCACCAGGGCCTGTGCTGCTTGGCCCACCCAGGCTCTGCCAAAGAGGGAGATAGGTCAGAAAGGGCCCTTTCACTGTTCCCTAGGATTCCTTGCCTCTTACTCCTAGGACTAGGAGACCGAGTCTGTGTTTAAAGAACCAGAGATACTTAGTGAAGTACATGTTGGCACATCCAGACCTCTGCCTTGGAATACCAGCCTTTCTGAACACATTATGACCTAATATGGCTGCTGTGTTGGAGTTCAGCTTTAGAGAGTTTTGAGTTTTAATCTCCTGTTCTCAGGTTAGAGAATGGAAGGGGAAAGCTAGAGCTCATGAGGGAGAGTTAGTCGTGCACAGCCTGGGGGAAGTAGATGGAAATAGTGAACACTGTATATACACCCACATCCATTGGCCCAGACACCAGCTACCTACCTAGGTGTGGAACAATGGAGAAACCAAGCACCTTTACCAACAGTCTATCCTGACAGACTCTATGTCGAGTGCCTGGTTTATAACATATTGTAAGACCATCTACCTGGAAAGGTAGATCCTGTAAAAAAGCAAAATCTCATGTTTAGAATCCCAGATAACAGTCTGGAAGACCCCAGTTCTCACTGAAGGATCAGACCTGTGTTAAACACGCCAGAGAGAAGCAATACAAGCTACACACCATCCTGATACCATAGGACCCAGGACAGGGGTCCCAGGTAGAAGGGAGAGAGAAGTCTGGGACATGCGGATAAGCCAGGCCACAGGAAAGGCCTCAATGGCGACATCTGGTTTCCAGCATCTGGTGGGATTATACCTGTGGGCATGTCCCCAGGAAGCACAACTGGAAAATGAAGACAGCAAGGCACACAAAGCAGTCAGGCCTGGGTAGGTTCCCCAGCCTGAGGCAAAGCCAGGTGATGGCTGACATCTCTGGGGGACACAGGGATCTAAGTGACCCCCCTATGACCGCAGGGCATTCCAGTCTATCTAGGCCCAGAAAACTAAACCATCTCCCAGCCAGAAGTGTCCAGCCCAGAACTCCACTTCCTCCTAAGAGCACAAGATGCCTATAGCTAGATGCACAGGGTATCTCAGAGCCTCACATTCGGGACTTTCCATATTTCTACCTTCCTGAAGGCACTAGGTGCCATTCCTCTGAACATTAGGGGTCCCAGAGGTACTAGGATCTCAAGCCTAAGCGTCCCAACGACACCTTGCTGGAGTCAACACCCGCCAGCCAGAGGATTTCTAGGTTTTACCTTCGCAAGCCGCAGTAGAGGACAGATAGAGGAGCCCCCCCCTCCCCTCAGCCAGTACACTCAGGGCCTCGAGAACATCTCTCACCTTACCTCCAGCATGCCACCCTCACCTATGAGAGGAGCACCTCAGCCCTCTAGCCTGACTTCAGAACCAGTCTTATTCCCGTAGACCTCTGATTCCAGGGGTAAAAGGGAAAGATGGCAAGAAGATATGCTCCTGGTCTCACCTGTCCAGCAGATTCGCCTCACCTCTGGCCTTCTGGGGTCATACAGCAGAATTCCAATAACCTCCAGTGGTCATGAATGTGGCTGACCACCGAAGTCTAGCTCTAGGAGAAGCCACGGTCAGAGAAAATGAAGCATGAGCAGTTGTGGGTAACACCAGTCCAGAACAAACCAATAAAGGACTTCAAAGTTGATCACAGAAGCATAGATTCCATGGCCAGGACAAGGACACACAGCTTGGGGAACATGCCAGCCTAACAAAGGGCCACAGCTGGGAGACAGGATCAGATGCTTCGGAGGTGGTGGCCTGCAGGACCCGGTTGGGGCAGCCCACCTGATGGAAGTGCCAAGTCTCAGCATCTCTGGGCCACTTGGGCACAAAGCTAACAGGAGGGCACACGGCCCCAAGATGCCCCAAGATGGAGAAGAGTCCAATGGGATGGGCCCTCAGATCAGGGGAGGAAAGGCAGGGAGAAGTGAAGTATCTGGTCTCAGCATGTTTCCAGCATGCAAGGCGGTATTACATTCTCCCCCGAAATGGCAACTATGTGAGGGGCTGGATGTGGCAAGTGGATCACGCTAATTGTTTCTGGGTGTACCAAGTCCTGTTCTAGACTTGAGATCTTCAGTTTTGTCCATCACACCTTTAAAACAGCTCTCAAAGAGGTCACACGAAGGTGTATCTATAGGAAGCTCTCATTAACAAAGGGTTAAGTAGTTACTCGAGGGAAGGGAGGTTTTTCAGGCCATATGATGCTTTCTAGACTTGAACATAGAACTTGCCACTGTGAGCCACATGCCCAGCATCCCATTGCCATTACAACACTGTTTGCTTTTAGCAACAAGGACAGAAGCTCAGAACTTCAGACTATAGGTCTTGTGAAACAGGCCTTCCTACATGGGTGGTGGGCAAGGAGGAACAGATCCCAAAACGCATGATCCCTCAAGCTGGGTTAGAAAATATTCAACTTTGGGGCACCTGGGTGGCTCAGTCGGTTGAGCATCCGACTTCAGTTCAGGTCATGATCTCGCAGTTCATGAGTTTGAGCCCCGTATCGGCTCTGTGCTAACAGCTCAGAGCCTGGAACCTGCTTCAGATTGTGTCTCTGCCCCTCCCTGCTCATTCGGTCTCAAAAACAAGCATTACAAAAAATTAAGAAAAGATAATATTCGATTGCACCTCCTGGTTCTATGTAGGGAGAGCTTGGAAGTTGCCACTTGGTCTTAAGGCTGAGCATACCCCCTTCAGAGAAGTTCCTAGAAGAGGGAGGAGGACACAGGTTAAGGTGCTGTCCCAAAGACTGGGGAAACTAGCAAACATAAGCAGCTGTGGGTTACCAAGGTAGAGACTCCGGAGCCGAAGTCAGCTGTGGGGGCGTGCCAGGGTAGGAAGACCTCACGAACTGGTGAGTGCACGATGCAGACTTAAACTTTAGGGGACCCTGTTATGGGGGAGCTGTGCACAGTATTGTAGGACTTCCAGGAGCTTGCCCAAGTTCCCCACGGTGAACATTAGGAAAAACTCCTTCTGGCTCCAGCAAGAAGGGAAAAGGACTCCTTTTGAAATATGCCAGAGTATATACCTGCCCCAGGGGAAGCTTACTTACCTAGCCCTAACCTGCCTAATTGGGTATCACAGCCTCACTGGCCTGGGGAAATACTCCACTCTAACCAGCCTGTGCCACCTCAGGAGGTAGGGTGGTAGGCAATGGGGAGGTGACGAGACTGAGAGACACTTGTGAAGTTTGGTCCAGAGGCACAAGCTCACTAGGAGAGGGAGACCTAGACCTAATCACAGGACTACAGGTTTGCCCACCCCCTGCTCAGCACATTGAAAGTCTATTTACAGGTGGCTCAGTCAGTTAAGCAGCTGACTTCAGCTCAGATCATGATCTCATGGTTTGTGGGGTTCCAGCCCCATACCGGGCTCTGTGCTGACAGCTCGGAGCCTGGAGCCTGGAGCCTGCTTTGGATTCTGTGTCTCCCTCTCTGCCCCTCCCCTGCTCACGTGCTCTCAAAAGTAAACATTAAAAATTTTTAAAGCCTGTTTACAACAGTTCCTTTTACCTAGTACATCAAGGCTGGCTATCAAGTTGCAAAGCATATAAGGAAGCCACACATTTTAAAGGGAAAACAGACCTTAGAACCAGATATGGCAGGAATGTTGGATTTGTTAGACTGATTAATGTGCTGAGGACTCTAATGGACAAGGTAGAAAGCCTGTAAGAACAGATGGGCAATGGAGTCAAAGATGGAAATCTTAACTAGAAGTGCCAGAGATTAAGCCATACTAACAGAAACGTGTCATGCCTTTTATGTGCTTATTAGGCTGGACAGTGAGAAGGAAAGAATCTTTGAGGATAGACCAATCGAATCCTCAAAAAAAAAAAAAAAAATCTGAGGACTGGTGTAACATTCATAATGTGAATACTAAAAGGAAAGAACTTAATGATTGCAAAAGATTCCCCAGATGGAGGTCAAACCAAGCCAGAGATCTAGGAAACTCAGAATACCAACAAGAAGAAATGCCTAAAGAACGCTATCATTTAAGTTATAGGAAGTCAAAGAAAAAAAATTCATGGAAGTTGTAGGGAAGGACAAGAACTTCTAGAGAAAAAGTTATGACATCCTACTTCTCAGAAACCATACAAGTAAATGAAGTAGAGGGAAATATTTGAAATGTTCAAGGGGAAAAGCCAACCTAGAATTCTGTAGTCCCCCCCCCCCCAAAGTTATCCTTTAAAAAAAAAAAATGGAGAAAAGGGATGCCTGGGTGGCTCAGTCAGTTAAGTGTCCAACTTTGGCTCAGGTCATAATCTTGTGGTTTATGAGTTCAAGCTCTGCTGGCAGCTCAGAGACTGGAGCCTGTTTCAGATTCTGTGTCTCCCTCTCTGCCCCTCCCCTGTTCACACTCTCAAGAACAAACATTAAAGATGTAGAAATACTTTTTTTCTATACTTCATTTGTTGCCAGTAGAGCTACCTTGCAAGGAAGTTTCTTTCAAAAGGATACAAGGTCAGAAACCCTGATATTCTTCCCTTACATAGATCGAAGAAGTTAAAAATTCTTGGTTGCTCTAACAGATGACTGTTTACTCAGGTTAACAATGTAGTCATTTATGTATGCTTATACATATGTAAGCATATGCGTGTTTATACAGAAGAGACCACAGTGATACAAGGGCGAGGGAAGAAATAGGGTTACTTTCTTAGGTTCTCATACTATCTGTGAAGCACTATAGTGTTATTCGGAGGTGGATTTAGATTACTTGTGAAGTGTATATTGAACAAAAAACAAAACAACGCATAGGCCAAACACTAGAAGTATAATTGATGCACTAAGGGGAGATCAGAATCTAAATGCTCAGTTAAGACCAGAAGGTAGGAGAGTGAAGGACAATAGGAAAGAACAGGGGTAACAGATTAAAACAACAAAAACAAAAAAATGACCACATAAGTTTATTTTGAAAGGACTAGAGAGAACATGAATGGGGGGAGGGGCAGGGAGAGGGAGAATCCCAAGCTGGCTCTGTGTGGTCTATGTGAGAGTCCCACATGGGGCTCCAACTCCCCAAACCATGAGATCCTGACCTGTGCAGAAACCAAGACTCACTCAACTGACTGAGCCACCCAAGCATCCCCAAAAGATGGTAGGTTTAAATCCAATCATTACTACATTGGTACATTTGGACCACTGATAACCACTTAGGACGCAGATTGCCACAGTGGATGAAAACCTGTGGCCCAGCTAGGTTACCTATAAGAAACCTACGGAGACACAGGTTGGAAACGGATAGGAAGATATACCATGCTAACACTAAAATACAGCTACTCCTGGCTTTCTTCTGACTAATTTCAGAAAGAGCAGATTTCAAAGGAAAGGTATTAAGGATAAAGAAGGGCATTGTAGAATGCTAAGCTAACGGGATCAGTTCTCCAGAAAGACCACACTTCTTACATAAGTGTAAACCTACACAAGGCAAAGAACTGGTGGGACTACAAGGAGGAACAGGTGAATCCACTATTCTAGTTGGAGGAACCCAGCACATAGGACCATTGAACTCAAACACTACTCAACTAGATACCAAGGACACCTACAGACTACATCTGACCCCAGGATAGGTTTTTCCTCAAGCTCCAGGGAGCATTACATCAAGATAGACAGTGTTCTAGGGTACATGGGTGGCTCAATCGGTTAAGCATCCGACTTCAGCTCAGGTCATGATCTCGCAGTTTGTGGGTTCAGGCCCCTCACTGGGCTCTGTGCTGACAGCTCAGCCTGGAGACTGCTTCGGATTCTGTCTCCCCCCACGCTGCCTCCCTACTTGCTCCCTCAAAAATAAACATTAAAAAAAAAAATGGAGAGATAGACCATGTTCTTGGACATAAGACACCCCTTAACAGTTTCCTATTCTTTTAAATCCTATAGCGTCTACTCTCAGACCACAATGGCAGACACTAAGATGGAACATCCCAAAATACTTGGAGACTAAAACCGACTTTGAACGTGGATCAAGGAAGAGAGCTATTTTGAACTAGAGGGAAATGAAAACTTAAAGATGTGATGATGTGAAAGCAGTACTTAGAAGCAACTTTATAGCATGGCTGGTACATGTTGGAGGAGAAAGATCTAAAGTCATCTAAGTTTTCACCTCAGGAAACTAGAAAGAGCAAATTAAATTCAAAGAACATTAGAGCAGAGATCAATGAAATTGAGAACAGTAGATCAATGGTGGGGGTGGGGCAGAGGAGTTAAAATAAAGTTGGTTCTTTGAGAAGATCCATGACATTGATAAAGCTTCAAAGCCAGGCTAACAGAGAAGTCATGTTATCAGAAATGAAAGAGGGGATATTACTCTAGATACAACATTTAAGGAAAGGATATCAATTCTCTACAGTTTTTCAGAGGATAGAATCCTAATACATCCCCAACTCCTGTGAGGCCACTGTTACCCTGATACCCAAACCAGACAGACTTTCTTTCCATATGCCACTTCCGCTAAGCTGCTTAGGACCTGGCTGATTGATCCAGTCCAAGTTGGGGAAGGTGTATAGAATTAAGCTGGTTTTTAGTTATCTGGTTGCTATGGATTTCAGGTGGGGAAGGGGATCCTAATCCAGGACACTCTGAAGTTCTGTTCACACTATGCAGCAGGTCTGGCAAAGAGCCCTCCATCTTGCCCCAGTCTCCATGCATTTACAACTACTGGTTCATTTAAAACTACAACTACTCTTTGTTTCTTCAGTTGGGGTCTCCCTGCCCCCCTCAGAGAGCCAGCCACAGCTCTTCTGCCAGCTCTCCAATGCAATTCCCTGGGAAGGACATTGCTAGAGCAGGACCCTTGGATTTCTTCTTTCCAAGTGGAATGGACTCGATCCTGCAGAATCCTAATTCTGCCTGCCTGTCTTCTAGTGTATTCTACCAACCTGCCTCTGTTTGGAGAAACAGAGCTGCAGGAATGTAGTTTAGTCCCAGGTAGACCCTGAAGTTCTTAAACCCCTCTGGAACCTGGCAGAGACCAGCAACCATAACTTAGTTCTCTTGGCATCTTCCAACTTCAAGCTCAGGGTCATTCCTGACAGCATAACCTGACAGGTTTGAACCACCTTACTTGGGAACACCTGAGCCCTGCCCAGGCCACTAGGCTCTACAACCAGAACCAGACCGACCTTCGGCTCTGGCTAGCGGGGTGGGGGTGGGGGAGCTTTGGACACCCTCCACACCTTTTTCTAAAATTGGGTGCCACCTCTTCCAAGAGGGTAAAGCCAAACAACTTGAACTACCAGACCAAAATTAAGCTGACTAGTCAGCTGACCTGGGTCATCTCCTTAGTGCAACATTTCCTGAATGAGGGGAAGCCAAGAGCCCACTGCTGGACCTGTTGATCAATGCTGTGATCAAGTTAGACTTAGACTCTGGGGTCTTAGGCTACTGCAGTGCTAGGGGTTGGGTTGTGTCTCCCAAAAATCGTTTTTGGAGTTCTACCTCCTTATTACCTCAGAACAGGACTATATTTGGAGATGGGCAGCAGGGCAGTCTTTATAAAGGTAACCAAGATGAGGTTATTAGGTAGGCCCTAATGCAATAGGGCTGATGTCTTTATAAAAAGGGAAGTTTTGGATAGGGAAAATGCCACATGAAAATCAAGGTAGCTATCAAGGTGGTGCACACTTAAGGAACCCCCAATTACCAGCAGCCCACCTGAAGCTGGGGGAGAGTCACAGAATGGTCTCTGACCCTCAGGATGTACCGACGCTGATACCTTGATCTTTGACTTATAGCCTCCAGAACACCAACAAGGATCTTCTGTTAGTTGAGTCACCCAGTTTGTGGTACTTTATTATGGCAGCTCTAGCAAAGTATTACATATGAGAAGGAAATAACCTAAAGAGCCCCTGTCCTGCTCAACCAGGAAGACAACCATGACAGGAAGTAAAAGCTCTGATGATACAAATCCCTTTAGGCCTGAGCACCACTGGCCAGGCTCCTGAGTACGGAATGGAGAAGAAACCAAGATCTGATCTGAGTTTTTCTCTGACCAACCACAGACACCAAGAGCTCTTTCTGGAAGTATTATGGCATGTCTAAATGAGGCCTAGATACTAAGAAAAGCTCCATATTTCAGAGGTTGAGGAAACAGTCTTATCAGGACCTTGCAGAGACTTACCTGGAGTCATAGACCGGTCCTAGTTCTGTCCCTTACTTGGCTGAGCATAAGTTCCAATTCCCCTGATGCCACTTTTCTCTGAAGAACTCAGATGGTGGTCCCAGGGAGAACAAACAGCAAAGAACCATATACAACTTCAGAAAACACAGAACAGAGCAAGAGGCAGCATGAGCAGCAGAGACACCCAGGACTGCTCACTACAGCAGGAACTCAGAGGGGAGGTCCCCATAGGAAAAGAAAACCTATCAGGTCTTAGACTTAACCAAACTTCACATGCAGCTTTAAAGGACAGGCTAGCAGAAGGTCCTAGGATGACTCTTGACACCAAGGACCACTGGGCTCCAAAACATGAAGCCCTGTATGGACCTCAGACCAGAGCCTCATACTCCTCTCAGAACTTCTCTGCCTAGGGCTTCCAAGATGGTGGCTAGCTTCAAAGAGACTCTCCTGTTGTTGCGTCCCAGTAATCCTCCAAGGTGAGGGAGACCCTCAGCAACTTCCAAGGCTTCCCATTTAGTCCTGGGCAACCCTCAGAAGAGAGGCCATAAGGAGAAAGGGTAGAGTCTAAAAAGAAAACCCATGTTATTATAGGGCCAGGGAGTGGGGCACCAGGCTGTAGGAGACTAAATGCCATCAAGAACCTTCACACTAGGATTTCAGCCTCCAATGTAGCCCAGACTTTATTCTCAGCCAAGAACACTGGCCATAAGCCTAGAAATGGGAAGATCTGGGCATTTTACCTTACGGTCAATGCTATTCAAACCCAGGTGTCCTTGTCACATATGGTGAAGCACAGCTGACCCTCTGAGAACCTCAGGTCTAAAAGGTCAAGAACTATTAGATTAGAAACAAGACTTCACTGAGAGACTCCACCCTGGACACAGCAGGCAGCTACAAGCTGCCTTGACTGTGGGCAGTCACCACACCATGACATTCTCTGACAGGAATAGCCATCCCAGATAGAAGTAGGGATAATAGATCTTAAACAGCTGAGGATAAGCTTCAAACCATCAGGACAAGGAAGTAATGATCAAGAAGACTATCAACCAGTCTTCTGTAGAGACTGTAGAAGAGAAGTGGTCCTATCAGGCTGCAGAAGATGGAAAACAAGTGTGGTGTGGTGGCAGAGTCCACCATGAGCTATGGCAAGAGCCTAGTGGGGCTTATGCTTGCATCCCTAGGGCCACAGGTGCCCAAGATAGAGGCCCCCAGCATAGATCACATGTTCCAGCTACATGCTCAATTTGAGGCTCACTGCATGGAGCCTCTTCAACAGCTAGCCTTAGGCAGACACTAAGAATAAAATCCCAGCATCACTCAGCACAAGGGAGACTCACAGACCACTGGCTCCCAGGCCATCTGTCTAGTCAAAAGTAGGGATAGAAGAGGACACCACAGGTAATCCCATCAAGACCAGCATAACTGGGAGAAGGAGCAGCTGGAACCTTGGGATTCACTTGGCCAATAGACAAGCCATTGGATGATCAGATCCAATTTAAGAGAGGGCATGTACTTGGGTAGGCCTAGGATCAAGTTTGAAAGTATACCCAAGTTTTTGTAGGGTTTTCTAAGACTTCTGAAAGTTAACAGAATCAGTATCTTTTATGCTTTCATGTGAAGGGTGACATCTTATAGGTAGGAAAGATCTGGACTTTTAAGGTAGTGTACAAACTTGTATAAAGTATTGAATCTTCAGTCTCAAAATGCCACGAGAAATCTGCTGTGGAGAGACCTAGGTTCTTACAAGGAAGAAGTTTCCTTCTCTACACATAATGGAACACAAGGCAGCATAGAATCATCATGGGATCCTCCCATACCAGAAAATACAGAGCCTTCGACTCCATCCAGGCCCAGGAGGGTAACTCAAACTGAAGTTCCTGGGGATGGAAAATGGATCCTTCTAGGAGAGATTTCCAGTAGAGCCTCAAACTTGGAGCTTCTTTCTTCCTGCTCCTCTGAGAATGCTAGAGCTGAGGGTCACCCAAGAGGTACAAGTATACCTCAGGATCTGTGGGAATTCTCAGACATCACACCCCAAGATAGAAATTACATTTAAATGTGGCCCAAGGCTGTGCTTCTATCTTGCCTTGCAGAGACCAGGTATTCTTTAGAAGCTGATGAGTCCCTGTGTCCTCTCAATTCAGGATTCAATATAGAGGTCAGGAGAGAAGGACATGGTCTTGTCCTAACCTCCCTGTTGTTCTTAGGTGCCAGTTCCAACCAAATGTAGCCACAGTAGTGAAGTACCATAGTCCACCCATATCCTGCCTCCTGCCCTAGTTAGTGCCTTCTCAGCACTCAGGAAGAGAAATCTTGCTTAGTGACTGGGAGTTAACTGGTGTCATTCCCATGGGCCTAGAACTATACTACCTTGGTGGTGGAGGGGGGATGGGGAATGGTGGGGACAGGAGAGGGAAAGAAGTCCTTGACTTTTCAGTCCTATCATGGGTACCTATTGCATGGGTAAGGAAGAGAGAAAAACAAGTGGCCCTGAGGCAAGGGGAACACCAGAGGCCACATAACCCCCTATAGAGCAGATACTACCACACAGTGAGAATATGGCAAGACTACAGGTCTTGTACCCTGGAATCCGAGGGTGGGCCCAGCTGGGGAATCTGAACATTCTACTGACCTGCTCAGGGGTCCTTGCCACAAGGACCCCAGCAGAAGGGAACAGGACAGAACTGAGGGAGAACAAGCACTACCCAAGAGGTCCTGGAGGCCAGTAGACAGAAAGGGGTTCCTACCAAGGTCTCTGTTCAGAGAAAGGCCTGAAGGACCTGGTCTTCGCCAGATGGAACAAGAAATTAGGCTAAACCAAGGTCCACAAAGGAGAAGTACCAAGAGAGAAGGACCACAGTTGTCTCACAGCCAAGGTAGATCTGGAAGTCCAAATCTACCAGCAAGAACATCAGCCCACATGGAAAAAATAGGCACCCAAACCATTTTACCACCAGACCCTGTATACCAAGGGGCTGCAGCATGAAGACATTAATGCTAACGGAGACAAGTGGCCAAGAACAGAGCTTGATCTATCCCAACTTAGTAAGCCTCTTCCCCGAAGATCTGACTCACTGGCTCAGGCCAGTCACCAGACCACAGACCAACCCAGTACCATGGGATGTAATGGACACTCTGGCTACTTCAGAGTCAAGGGTTTCAAACAGTCCCACTAAGGGACACAGGAGAGAATAGGAATGGAGAGATAACCCAGCAGACAAGGATCCACAGCCAGGAAGGAGCTAGGGGTGACTATCAAGGACTGTGCCACCCGCGTCCCCCCGCCATGGGGCAGCCTATACAGCTGAAGCCTATAAAGAAAACAGCTTTGAAAATGACAGAACATCCAAAAAAGCCACCTGTCAGGCCACTAGAGACAGGTCTATTCGCGGCATAGACACAGGAGCCAGACAGCCCATCCCTGACCACTGAGCCATAGGCACCAGAGGTTGCCCTCTGATCAAGGTCCTGCCTCGTACCTGTTTCTTCCCTGAGCTGCCAGGAAGCACCCCTACACCCCTTCCAGCCAGTCCCCACCATTTTCTGTAGTAACCCCCAAAAGGAAACTCAAGAATCTGATTGAGCAGTCAGCAGTGTATATAGCCATGGAATCCTCCATAGCAGGGGACACAAACTATTACTGTTACTTATACCATAGCTAAAGACTCCAGTATAAAGAGTTACAGTGAGGGTTTTAGGAGTTCAGAAAGTCCATAGTGAGAGGAGCTAGGTTTTCCTGGGATCAGTGGAGCTGTTCTTCCTGAGCATGAGGGGCTCAAACAAGAGGTGGGCGGCTCAGAGGCCTCAGGAAAGATTCTCTATCAGACCCCAGTCTGTCCTAGAACCTGAAGGTCGCAGTGAACACAGAGCTAGCTCAAGTACGTGCATATTTTCTATTATACTCTGGAGATCTATTTAACAAAAACAAAAAACCCACAAATTTGAAGTCTGAAGTCTGTGGCCACCCCACACCAAGCAAGTCTACTGATGCCATTTTTCAAACATTTGTTCACTTCCTGTCCTATCAGTTTAGCAATTTTTACAGTATCTCAAGCTTTCATTGTTGTATTGTTATGGTGATCTGTGACCACTGATCCTTGATATTACTATTGTAATTGTTGGGGGGTGGGGTGGGCAGGACACTATCAACCACCATCCATACAAGACAACCTAATCCACGAAGGTAGATGTTCTGATGGCTCTGCCGTTGGCTGTTCCCTTGCTCCTGCTCCTTGAGCCCCCCTATTTCCAAGACAACATTGGGTTATTAATTGGCCTAACCTCTACAGTGTCCTCGGTGTTCAAGCGAAAGAGCCACATGTCACTCACTTTAGATCAAAAGCTACAGATGGATTTAGTGAGGAAGCCAAGGTCAAAAGTCAAGATGGGCTGAAAGCTAGGCCTCTTGCATCCAATAAGCAGCCAAGTCATAGATGCAAAGGAAAAATTCTTGAGTGCTACTCCAGTGAACACATGAATGATAAAGTGCAACAGCCTTATCGCTGACATGGACCAAGTTCGAGCAGCCTGGATAGAAGATGAAACCAGTCCCAACGTTCCCGTAAGCAAAGGCCTAATCCTGAGCGAGGCCCTAATGCTCTTCAATTCTGTGAAGTCCGAGAGAGGGGAGGAAGCTTCAGAAGAAACGTTTGAAGCTACCAGAGGTTGGTTCGTGAGGTTTAGGGAGAAAAGTGGTCTCTAACATAGAGGTACAAGGTGAAGCAGCAAGTGCTGATTGGAAGCTGCAGCAAGCAATCCACATCCAGCAAACCCGATTCATCGAGGTGACTATGCTAAATAGATTTTCAATGCAGACAAAAAAACAGCTTTCTGTTGGAAGGTGCCATCCAGGCCTTTCATAGCCAGAGAGAAGTCAATGCCTGGCTTCAAAGGACAGGCTGACTCTTCTGAGGGGCTAATGCAGCTGGTGACTAAGTCGAAGCCAACGTTCCTTACTGTTCCGAAAACCCTACGGCCCTTAAGAATTATGCTAAACCTACCCTGCCTGTGCTCTAAATGGAACAAAGCCTGGATGACAGCACATCTGTTTATAACAGGATTTGCTAAATATTTTAAGCCCACCATTGAGACCTACTGTTCAGGAAAAAAATTCCTTTCAAAATATTACTGTTCATTGACAATGCACCTGGTCACCTGAGAGCTCTGATAGGATGTACAAGGTAGCTAATGTGTTCTCGCCTGCTAACACAACATCCATTCTACAGCCCATGGATCAAGGAGTCTTTTTGACTTTCAAATCTTTTAGGCAATCTTTGTAAGACTATAGCCACCATAGATAGGCATTGTGCTCACCAAAGTAATTGGGCAAAGTAAATTATCAGCTTTCTGGAAAGGATTCACCATTCCAGACGCCATTAAGAACATTTGTGACTCATGGGAAGAAGCCAACCTAACACTAAGGAGTTTGGGAGAAGTAGATTCCGCCCCTCGTGGACGACTTTGTGGGGTTTGAGACTTCTGAAGAAGGAACTGCAGATGTGGTGGAAATAGGAAGAGAACCAGAAGTGGAGCCTGAAGATGGGACTGCATGGCTGTAATCTCCGGATAAGATTTAGGAAAGGGTTTGCTTTTTATGGAGGAGAAGAGAATGGTTTCTGGAGAGAGTGTCTATTCCTGGTGAAGATGCAGTCAAGATTATTGGCATGACAAAGGATTTAGAATATTATATCAACTTAGTTGATAAAGCAGCAGCAGGGTTTGAGAGGCTAGACTCCAATTTTGGAACAAGTTCTGCTGTGGGTAAAGTGCTGTCGAACAGCATCACATACTATAGCAAACATTCATGAAGAGGCAATCAATGTGGCAAACTTCGCTGTGGTCTTATTTTAAGCAATTGCTGCAGCCACCACCACCCTGATCGGTCAGCAGCCATCAACATGGAGGCAAGACCCTCCACCAGGAACAAGATTACAACTTCCTGAGAACTCCGATGGTTAGCTTTTAAGCAATGATTTTTTTTTAGTTAATGTACATACATGGCTATAGACCTAGTGCTATTGTGCACTTTAAACTACAGTCTAGTGTCAACACAACACTTCTTTATGCTAGGAAAGATCAATTTGATTCACTTTATTGTGGTGGTCTGGAACAGAACCCCCAAGATCTCCAAGGTATGCCCATATGTCTACTTAAAGTAGCTCAATGTGGGGGCAAGTCAAATGAGACTGCCAAGTTCCACATCCTAAGAGGATACAGTTCAAAGACTGCCAAAACCTAAAGACATGAGTCACCTTTGGTCTCCAGCCATTTCTGTGGATCAAGATTCCTGCCAGGCTTGAGCTAGCAGCTCAAATTCAACATCCACAGTATGAAGCTAAAAATCTAAATAACTCGACCAACATGATTTCCTAGTCAAAGCGTTCTGGTCAAAATCTAGATTAAGTACATTTCTATGAAGTTCAAGAAGCAAGCTGAGGGAGATATTCCCCCTAAGGGAGTGGATCCAGTTATAGTACCTGTTTCAACCTGAAAACACTGCTTTCCCCTCAGCAATTACAGGGAGTGCAGGAGGCCAAGGCAGCAGTCCTATCTTTCTCAAGTGCCACACAGAAACGTAGGTGTCAAGTGGGCAGTAGTGCTATGGGGGAGGTCTCCTTGCTAGGGTTACCAGGCTTCATGAGGGGAAAATGCTGAAGGTCGGGTTTCAGATGAACCACAGATCAGGTTTAGTAGGAGTGTGTCCCAGACCTCCTGCATTTTATCTGTTAACCCTGTTCCCTGAAAAAGGGAGTGGTCATCTGTAGGGTATTTTTCTATTTTTTGGCTGGACAAACCCAAGAAGTCCTATGAAGAAAAACACCTATACCCTGCATATATGGTCTGCCACACCCTTCTGTGGAAGACAAGATGTTCCTTGAATACATTTGCAATATGTAAATCTGAGGACAAGCTTCCAAGAAACACAGGACACAGGATGACCAGGGCACTTTGACTCAAGAAGACCGTCAAGAGCCAACCCCCATGAACTCTAGGGCCTGTGGCCTCTGGGCTCACCCCTTCACTACAGCCTTCCCCCTGCGGGCCATGGGCAGATGGGACATTCTCTGGGCTCTCGACTTCAAGTTGCCCAGTGGTGACCACTCTAAGCTGGTATACAAGAGACACTAAGTAGAAAAAGTAATTTAAACTGCCCTTAGCCATTCATTCCAGTTCAGGCTTGTTGCGTAGCCTACATCTTAACTGCTTCTCTGAAGAGGCAGATTCAGTAGCTTTTAAGTAGGAAGGTCTCCAGCTCACCACCACCACCAGAGATTTGAAGGAAAGAAGCTTCCTTTAATTTTCCTGCTCAGGAAATATTCTACTTCAAGAGCTGTTCCTTTAATAGACACGTAGTTTGAGTCACAAAACTGTTGGATTCTAAGAAAAAAGTTAGAGGGACAGATTTACACGTGTGTATATAGATGTGTGTATATATGTATGTATATATACACACACATATGACCCTAACTATTCAGATATAAGCCAGCATTTTCTGATTTCCTGAACGAAGTTCCCCAAAATTGGCTCCCGGGTCAAGACAGGACTCCCTTCCACAAAGCTAACCAGAACAGAGAAATTGTGTTTCCAGTGCTCAAAGTTAAATCCTTAGTTTATTCCATAGGATTTCATTACCATTTTTAAAAATCTAAGGATAGTTTGGGATCATACTAGCCACCTATAAATTCTCAAAGCAGAGCAGGACTAAGCCAGTGAGCAAGGTTCCTTAGTTTTGTACCAACCCTGGGTAGCCAGGGGGACAGACCCCTGCTTTACCTGTAGGCTCTCAGTTATTTTACCATTAGGAGCTTCCTTCCGTAGAATAAGAATAGCACAGCTCTACAGAAGAAAAAGCCACGTTTCATGTTTCCGTGTTAAAGGTGGCAGCACAAGGATGCTCACAAGGGAGACACAGGGTTGGGTCCTTGATCCGGGGAGAAGGGACTGACCTTCAGTAAGTAACCTTCACATTAGTTTCTTCAAGTGTAAAGGTGATACATATGCATGTGTTCCCCATCCCTGGGACGTGTTAATTCAGTTGATATTTAAAACATGTCTGAGACACTTCTGCCTCCGTTCTCATGTGTGAGCTATATAGGATCTACCTTCAAGGGGTTGAGAATAAGCAGTTAGTGAACCACTTAGTATTCTCTAGAGTATAATGTACCTTCAGATGTTCGTTAACACCTGGCACGTGAGAGCTCCAGAAGTACCAGTTCAAAGAAATATTCCCCTCAAACACCAGGGGAGAAGATATTACAAAATGCAGTGAGAAACACTCATCTGTACCCATAGGAGTCCAGACACTAGTACCTTGGGATAGTGACTATCCCTCAGGAAGAGACCTTAGAGGGGCATCTGAGGATGCTGGCAAGAGGTTGTTTTCCTCTGAGTGCCAGTTACATGAATGTTTGCTTTGGAGGTTTATCCAGCTATAGGCTTGATTTGTGCACATTTCTACGTCTTATATGTACTAGGATGTTCGTGGCAGGCATGTCCAAAGTAAAATTATCTACAATTCCCCACATCTAGTATTAAAGGAAAAGGAGACAGTTTCCCTAGGAGCTAGGCTGTGTTAAGAGAAGGTAGTCAAGGATGTAGAAGGAAGTCCAGGGTACTGACAGGTGTAGGTTTTTACTCTGGTGGTAGTCAAACTGACACTTCTGTGACTATTTACTCTCAACGGTATTCATGGATTGTTTAAGTTGTAACAGTTTTCTGTTTACTAAAGAGCACGAACTTGGGGAAACCACAGGGTCTCCTTCATAGGTTACCCACAGTTGCCCCTGCTTTGCACCCGGATGCACTGGGACTTGAAGTGGCTGATGGGTGAAAGAGGAACAGAGTCAGACTTTCCTTCCCACTTAAGAGCCAAGCAGCTAAGAATTGCCACCCTTTCTTGTATATAGCTCTCCAGCAAGTGTGCTAGACCCACTCAGACACGTCCACGTGGATTGATCTCAAACTCCCCCTTTAAAAAGTCACTCAGCTAGTTTAAGGTTTTCAGATACCTAATTTACTTTTAGTGGCTCATGCCTAACAGAGGTTTTTAGCTTAGAAGAAGCCATTAAAAAAGCTTAGAGGAAACTAAGCAGCATTTCGTGTTGAACAGTGCTGTTGGTTGGGTTAGTAGTTAATACTAGCCTTTTCAACAGACCTCCGACTCTGTGGCTGAGAAGAGTCTCATTCGCATCCCTGTTAGACTGTGGGGGTTTCTGGTCACGTGGTTCCTTTATGCCAGTTCAGGGACTGAGGCTCCCTTCAGAGGGGACTACTCAACCAACAAAGAAAAAAGATCACAAGAGAAGCATAGGCTACCCTCACACAAGTAGGCTACATCTGGACATGTTCTGCTGGCCAGAACTCAGCCCATGACCATAGCTAGGTCTAGAGGAGGCTAGAAACTGGCCAAGCTGGGCATCCAGAAGGAAACTTGCATGCTGGGGGAACCAACAATCTCAAGTACAAGTGTATACCCCAGAGTATGCATTTAAGGAAAAAAAAAAAAAAAATCAAGCCTGGAGTCTTCGAAAGCTGAGTAGGTATCTAATATACCACACTAAATCCTATTTAACAGAACAAGTTTTAAGAGTCATTGACTATTTAGAGGAAACTAGAGTTTTACTGACAGGATCAGTAGTTTCCTTTTAAACAAACTGCTTGTCTGATCAGATCAGTGTAAGTACAAAATTCAAGGACTTTAGAAGTCGGACTAATAGGTCCCCAGTGCCTCAGAATTCTGCTTTTCCTTAGCATTAAGAATCTTGAGTACTGGCATTTCAGAAGCATCTCTTAAAAGTGGTTCTATGTGGGTGGGTGTATATGTATATATACATGTATACATATATGTATATATAGGTTTTAACCTGACAGCATTGTTTTGCTCAGGTTTCAATCTCCTACTTATCCTCAAAGGCCAACAATCTTACTCCCAGGCAGCTGTGACCTATACAAACCAATGCTGTTTTACAGATTTCTATAGAAGCACTCCATGTTCTTTGAGCACCTGTAATGCCATGCCTTATAATTGCTGCAGGACAGTGGTCTCCAGGAGACCTTTCTGTATATTTAGCGGACCACCACGAGGAGGTTTCAGTTGGCTTCCATCAGCTAAAATTATTTAAGGAGAGCATTTTTGGTTAAGATAGAACTGGTAGGTGAAGGCAAGGAATCCTGCATTTATGCTGCTTTTTAATGGGCTAGCTCTTTAGAGAGAATGCCGCCTAATTGCAATCCCTAGGAAGTAGACCTAGATCCTAATCCATGTGAAGTTCAGCAAGCAGCAGTACACATCTCTCGATGGTAGTACATGGCTATGGAAGAGGCAATCTTCAAGAAGTAAACTCGAATTTCCTCTTTCAGAGCCAACCACAGACTTCCAGGCAACACAGGGAAGGAAATGTATTGAAGTACACCAGAGATACAGTTGGCAAAGTCCCAAATGGGGAGGATTCTGTAGGACAGGTGAACCTGCTTCAAAAGAATTGAAAGGAAAGATGGAGAAGCCTATATATGGAGACAAGACTCCAAATGTGATAGCATATAGACCCTACAAAGGACCCTAATTCCAATTAGGGGTAGAAGGAACTAGAAGGTAACTGGTAAAACAGAACTCTGGAGATTAGTGATCACTTTGGTTGTGAGTAGTATAGTTAGGGTTCCCTACCCAAGTCCTGTCTGAGAAATACTGAAGTAGTTGTAATAAGTTTAAGGAGCAGGTATTTTTAGAAGTAGGACTAGTCAGCCTTCTGTTTATAGGACACTAGGACAGAAGATAGCCAATTTGATATGCTCCCGAGTCCTTTTCTGAGGCTAATGTGGGAGAGGCTTCCCAGAACAGCACCTAGAAGGTCACAGCACATTTCTCCAGAAAAATTCTTAGTACCCCTTAGGCCAAGGGAAGGTCAAAGTGGCTGGATCTAAGTTAGGCTAGCTCATTTGAGCACCCTATTGCTCTGTCTACCTCCAAGAATATCCGGCTTCCCCCTCCTCCCCTCCCCAGCACCCACAGCCACACAAACAAGACAAGGATCACTCCATAGAACATTTAAGAGCCGAAAGCCTATGCCCAAGCCCCAAGAAAACATGGCAGAGAACTTCCTGGATCAAGCAGGATTAGATGCTAGTGTATCCGGACCATCTTCTCCCATCCCTAGCACCCACCCCACATTTGTGACCAACAGATACACATGGGTGTGAGAGCACATTGCACGTGCTTGTCTCCATTCTGACAACTGTTCTCTCCTTAAGGTGGCAGGAAGAACTTTGTCACCGGCCTACATATAGTCTATAATGACGGATCTACCTTCTTACATGATGTTCCCCTATAAAGCCTAGTTCTCTGCCTACATCAAACCATTTGCATTTCTCTACAATCCCCTATCTTAGGTAGTCTTGTATGTGAAGGATAATGGAGAGGGTGATCCCATAGATTAATAGGAGACAGCTCTCATCTTGAGGCTCCATAAGATACCACCCTTATTTCTTCCCCTCTATTGTGCAAGAGTTGCTCTACTCCATCTTTACTTCTTTATGTGGTCCAGCCAAGCTTCTGGTTCCACTATTTTAACAGTATCTATGGGCACCAAGTTACCCGTTTTGATAAGGGCGAGACAGGATCCCATTCAACTCAGACACCCATATTTGACTTCTCTTGCCTTCCTTTCATCACCTTCTGGTAGATCTGTTTTTGTTCTTCAGTCTTCACGACCACCTACTTTCCCCCTTTTGCCTGTGTCCCTACCATTAAGCACAACCATTAAGCACAGAGACTTTTCTAGGTGCCCCATTTTGACACATGGGCAGTTTGGGAAGTGGTTTGGTAATTATATGCTCCCTAGACCATGAATTCCACGTTTACCTTCAGGGTACAGTCCTTGCTTCAGGGGATTCTAAGTTCAGTGGTCTTAATTGCCTGTTTGAGGTTTATACTGATGTCCCACAGGCAATACAAACCAAGATTGCCTGGGACTGAATTGATGACCTTCCCCCTGAATCCAACTAGTACACAACTGTTTAACTCATTAACTTAGCATATGTACATGCTTAATTTTGATTACCTAGTATTTGATACCACTTAGTTGTTCCTTTTCCCCTAAACTCACCACTAAGGCCACTCACTTTTATCCAAATCTTAAATCCTTCCATTTTTCCCTTCAGTGTTTCCAGCCAGTACAAGCTAGGAAGCCAGCCCCTACAGTGCTTTATCTTGCAACCAGAATGACCTTTACCATAACTGAGGACACCTACCTATTTCAATGGCTAGGTATTCTTAACATGACCTTAAGTCCTGGATGGGAGTGGAGGACTAGGAAACAAGCCATTCTGGCTATCTTAAGCAAGATTAAGTTTAAGAGGGCTTTGAAGACTAGCAGATTTTAGCTGTCTGAGAAGGATTGTCTGAATAGCACCATGAAACCTGCCCACTAGGAGACCAGATACCTCTGCCAGGACCTAGAAGGTGAGAAACTACAGCTACCCAAATTCCTTGACCCCTACAAGCTAGTGCCAGTATTAGAACACCTCTCAAACAAGGATACTCCCAGATCCTGGCTTGCTAGGATAGACTCAAGTGCATCTAGCTGGCAGAAACTGACTACTTCTTCTAGTTAAGACTAGACATGCAAAGAGATCAAAGATTGGTTTCCCCGTTTTCTGCAGTACAGGAAGCTGGCTCTACCATGTTTACTATATATGGTTCTTTCCCCTAATCTACCTTTAACCACATTTTTATGCCTCTTTGTCCTTTAAGGTGTATTTTATTGCCTAACACTACCACCCACCCTCCTGCTTTCACATTTCAAGGACCAAATGGAATTAGGGTGGCTTTTGAGCTCTGAGGGGACCAGCCTGGAGGACTGGAGGTAAAGATATCCAAGATCTGCCAGATATCCTTCAGGACCCAACCAAGAGGCTAGGTCAAAGAACAGGAAGTCCTAGTATACCTAGGCTGGTCTTCTACATCCCAACAACCCCATTATTTGTTCTATGGCCCAGGGTAGTTGCAGCTCTATACTGAAATCCAAGGGAAATCGAGACCTCAGCCCCATGGTTAGAGACACACCAATTCTTTCTGGTCATAGAACAGCTGTTTAATAGCTATGGTCTTGCCATTCTATAGTCTCACTAGCAGTGTGAGAGGGTACTGTCCCCACCCCAGCTCCTCACCAATGACTGGTTCCATTATCGGTCTTTGTTGTCAACATACTGAGTGAAATGGTATTGGTAGATTGCCTAGGTCAATCCACTTGGGTCCTTGAATGGGTTGTATGCACCCCTTTGTTTCTGACCCTATCCCCATCTTTACCACCTGTATCAAGCATGCCCCTGACCCCTACTCCTGTAATAGTTCAGCTGATGCTTTTATTGGTATAAAGCAAAGCTGATGAAGTACATTCTTATAATACAGGTCTATTTGAAAAAGACTTGTTCCAGATCAGCATTGACAAGTCAACTTTTGCTATCAATTTGATTGGGACCACTAACTTTGAACCTCAGGTCTCCAGAGACAAAGTTCTGTTTTTCTTATTAAAGCTGTACAAATTTTCATACCAGGTTTAATTTTATAAGTCTTAAGTTTCCTCATCCTTAATACCACCAGAATATTCTCAATTATTGCCTCAGTCCACAAAACCTAAGATCTTTACTATCCAGACCTTTATAGAAAAGGTTTGCCAACCTATGTTCTAAGGGAAAAGAGATCACAAAAACTTCTAGCCTACTCTAGGTCAGCAACATACTTAAGTTTTCACATCTAGAATATAATAGAAGAGCTCCCCCAACCCCAGACAGGCAGGATATTTCAGTTGAAGATGTGACCATACTCAAGTCCAGGTGGTCTTTGGATTTAACAGACCAAGAACCGAAACTGGACAACAGCTAATTTAGGCTGGAAGGAACGGCGACCCCAAACCTCAACATCCTTAGCTAACTTGGTTGCCTTCGTTTGCTATTAAGTTGTCTCCTTGCAGTTTCCGTAAGCCTCTCACTATTTCCAGAGGAAAGATTCAATTTACAGGCTGTGAAGATCCCACATGGGAACACAGAAGCATGGGAGGTACTGCCATCTCACAGCCCCTGAAGCCTTATTCACTAGAACAGTTTTAAACTTAGGTGTGAATTCCAAAAGTTAGCTATGGCTGGTTACTTAAGATTAGCTCACTTGAGAGCTGGCAGATCAGGTGATAGGAAGTAAGAGCTGCGTCAAGAGACCTGTTACATTCACTTTCAGTCACTAGATCTTGGTAACACCAATAGATCAGGTTTTCTCTAGGAGACCGGAGGTTTTGTATTGATACTATGGCATTGAAGGCTTAAGAAAGTAGATTCAATTCCTTGCCTCCTTCCACCCTCCTAGTTACTCTACAGACTGAGGATATTTATAGCCCACCATACTCAGATTGAGGACTGGGCATAGAAGTGGACCAAACAAGCACTCCTTTTTAAGTCTTTACACAGTGAAGTGTAACCTCTAACTGTAAACATTTTAAGACCAATTTATGCAGCCTTCCCTACAAGTGGAATATAGGTCTGTTTGAACTCCTGCCTCCATAGGGACTTTCTAGAAAAGCCCCCATGTCCGGTAGTCCTATGATACGGAGTTATTAAAATTCAGGACCGAAGCAAACCTGCAGCTCCAGCAGGACATTGCAGGGAAGTCACGGAAGCATAGTCTGTGTGCTCAGGACAGAACTCCAAAGTCGGAGATTGTTGATGCACCGCCAGACCTTTGAGGGCAGGGGAGAAGTCCAGTATTGGCCACAGCATTAGTTAGGGTCCAAGGAAGTAGGAGCACCAGTGATAGCAGCCCCACAGGAATTTCAGAATTGAGAGGCTATCCTACTTTTATAGGCATTTGAAGTTCTGTACTGTTAAAGCTAGTAGAAAAAAGGAATAATGTTTGACCTTGAGGGTAAGAAATCCATTAACATCCAAGTCATGAGTCAGAGGAGGATGGAACAAGAATATTTAGGCTTGTTCTTTATCAGCCATATCAAGATTCCACTGGTGACTGGAAAAAAAAAAAAAAAAAAAAAAAAAAGGTCAGCAGCACTTAAAGTGGCAAGGGTTATCTAGAAGATACAGGGAACTCCCACCAAAGGAAAGAATGCCAATATAAGAGATTGACTATAGCAACAGGTAGTTCAGAAAAGACTTACAGATAGGGTATACTCCTTTATTAGTCAGAAATACAAGTTTGTAGGGTCATCTTTTACTGATCAGGTTAAGAAGGGTGTGTTCTGGTGGAGATCTGGAGGTAGAAACATAGTCCACTCTGAGGAGTGGTAGTCTTTCAGGACACTGAATACCCTTATAACGCAGCATTCCCAGGTTAGGTACATACCTCAGATCTTGAGCATGTAAGACATTTAAAGGCCCTCCATTCCTCACAGCAGTCAATTAAGCATGAACAGGCGAGCTGCACTGAATGGAGGGCTAGGCCATTACCAGTTAATGCCTAGATTTCTATATCAACAGCATGAAGCAGTTTCAGAAGTGACTAGGAGACATGTGCCTACTATCTATGTAGTTACATATTCTAGCCACCCTCCAGGATAAACTCACTCCTCCCAGCATAGGAATTTCCCCTAGACATGAGTTTTTAGTTATTCCCCACAATAGAGTGAGGTGGGAATCCCTGCTGCTCCAAGGTGTCAAGGACACCACAAGTCTGACACTAGTGGGGTAGCCCATGACCAAAACACAGGCCAAGAGACAGCCATGCTTGTTGATTGGATAAGCTTCTCCAGTTCAGAGCCCAAGATCTATAGACCCAGGCCTACCTTCCCCGGGCCACATGTTATTAGAGCACTTATTTGGGATTTGAGGTTCTCCTGATGGCTGTAAATTCTCGAAGCTTCTACAGGAATCTAGAAAGAGCTGGACATTAAGTTCTGACATAGGAACAAAGGAGCACAGAATACTTCAGGTAAGAGCAAGACCTCAAACCAAATTCATATGCACCATGGCCAAGAGTTACCAGCAGGTTGGTCAATTGGTATAAGGCTAAGTTTAACTCAAGTCAGAGTCCCTTATCATTGGTTTAGGGACTCCTCCAGAACTCAGGAAAACACGGAGTCAGCAGCGAACAGCAGGTCCTCTGAAGAGACCAAGCTGAGAAGGCCAGCTCTATCCAAGCCAGAGGGAATTCTTCCCCACACAGACCAGAGAGGTTAGGACCCCAAACAAAATCAGAGGGGAGAACAACTTCAAAGCCCTCTTTAAAAAGAAACAAAAAACAAAAAACAAACAAACAAACAAAACAAACAAACAAAAAAAAAAAAAAACGTGGCCGAAGAGCTGGTATCCAGCAGAGCTAGGGAGAGAAGGGGACAGCTTGCCTCCCCCCAAGTATACAACCTCCACTTGGGAACAAGCCAGGCAGTGGTGAGGGTTCTAGTGTTCTGTATGCTGTACCTGAGGCTGAGTCCCCAACCTATACTGGGGGCTAGGGAAAAAGGGGGCCCCACCTCCTGACTGCACTTAGCTTCTGCCATAAGTCCTGTCACACTTGGTTATGGCTTTGGCTTAGACATGGAAGGCCAGCTCCACCACAAGAGGCCCAGAGACAGCCTAGGTCCTTTTGCCATGTGAGCCCTCCAAATCACAGGAGAGAGTGGCTGCATGCCACGTTTTGTGACCAACAGAGATAAAGCTATTTAGATGAAAGCCAGTTCTAGCATGTGATGAACTTGAAGTGATGGTTCACGCAAGAACACTGAGCAAAGTCAACAACTCCTTAGATCCATTAGAGTATTGGGGTCATAAAAGCAAGCTGCTGCCCTAAGACATGGAGACAGATATACAGAATCACAGCCAAGTCCAACTTCCCTGAAGCCACTGGAACTGGTAGAACACTTCGACAGCCTACTGGAGGCCAAGTTGCTAGACTAGCTTGAAGTGAGAAATTCTAGGGGTTGCAGTGGTGGGGGTCCCTTACTTTTGTAGAGTTTTACCTTCAGAAATCCCACCGGGTTCTCATGGTTAAGGTCAGACAAGAAAAAGTCCCCTCAATTTCAGGCAGATGGAAGGAAAGGGTTACCATTTTGCGATCTGCCCAGAACATCCTCCAGGACAGAGGCTGGTCTTCCAAGGACCACTACCTCAGGAGTCTTACTTAAGAGAAGGCTAGTTGGCCAACTCCAGTCCTTCTAGTCTTCTCTGAAAGGAGAAAGGAAGCCGAACTAGGCTTCTGAAGTTCAGCCTAAGCACTCAGGCCCACTAGAAGTTCTAAAGCTTAGTCAGGAGACTACGCATTACTTTCGCTATGGCTTACCCCTATACCCAATAGGGCTCTGGTCTAGAGTGGGTTACAACAGAGAGCCATAAGACATGGACCCTATTTAAGGAGTTCATAGGGAAAGTGAGGAACAGTGGAAGGTAAGAGGAAACTAAAGCCTCCAGTCCTCACAGCTACCTCCATATTTTGTCCAACCTAATCCTATCAGCCCCTACTTTCAACATTCACCACTCCCTCACACGGCATGTCAAAAAGGCATGAAACACCATCTAAGAGTAGACACTAGTAAGATTCAGATAGACCAATTTTGGAGTTAGCAAATACAGAATTTAAGATAACTGGTGAATAGGTTAAGGGCTCAAACGGAAAAAGGCAATACACCACAGCAGAGGAGTAACATGCAGAGATGGAAACTCCAAGGATTAAACGCTGGCGATCAAGAACACGAATAGAATGCCTTTGTTGGGCTCATCAGTAGAGCCGACACCAAGGGAAGGAATGGAGAACTTGAAGTTAGGCCAATAGAAGCCTCATCCTCAAATAAAAAGAGGAAAAACTTAAAAATGGACCCAAATCCCTGACCAGCAGGTGTTGAGTTAGTCTTCTTCCCCAAAGATTCAGGAGCAAAGTGTTCCTGAAATGAAGAGGCTCCTAGATCAGCCACACATCAGGTCCTTTATCCCTAGATCCTGTCCATAGCCAACAGGCAGAACTCTAAAGGCTTCTCCACTCTCTACACATCCCTACCTCTCTGGCTGCACCTGAGGACCAGCTGGGCTTCCCTGCCCAGTCTGGCCTCCTGGCTTGGGTCAGTGCTGGCCTCTTTTCTGCCAGCTTACTTGCTCAGGAGGAATAGAGAACAGGTAGGCTCTGTATTCCTGTACTTGTTACTTTCCTCACAGTTGAGGCATGTTCTTGATGATCTCCCAGAACCTTAGGGAGACTGCCCAGTTTCAGTGCATCCTGATGCCCTAAGCTCAAGGCAAGGAGCAGTTAGCACTATAGACCTGCAACTCTCCTTTGTAAGGACTCTGAGGCATATTCTAAATGGCCAGGTATCCTAGTCTTGTTAGCCCCATCCTGAAGCTTCCTTCCCTGCAAGGGGAAAACCTACCCAGATGCCATGTCCAAGGCCAGGCAAGTTATCTGCAGGTAAAGTGGGCACTTGGCCTACTCAAGATGGCCCTAGATAGACCTTCCACTTCTTCCCATAGCCTCTGGTCAACACAATGGAGGGATAGACAGTCAGGAATCACAAAGGATGCCCAAAGTCTTAGCTGGCAGTTTAACCTGGGTTCCCTTCCCAGATACCTGTACTTTGCCACAGGAATTCACTCTTATCAGTAGGGCAGTATCTTATGCACCTAAGATCAGACTCTAAAGACTAGGAATTCTTAAGATGAAAGAGTCTAGAGAAACCAGTCAAGAATTAGAAGTTTTAGCAGCACTGGATGTTAAGTAAACCCAGCCTTTTCACCAAGAAAAAACAAAGCCAGCTTTCTTCCTTCAAGTATCGAAAGCAAAAGGCAAAGTTGATAGAGGGTAAGGGACTGGGGCCTCCTGAGTAGGCATCAGGCAGCTGTGACAGTTAGGGAATAGGACTAGGAGCCCCAGGTAGTGCCTGGATGCTTGGGAGCAGGAGGGTTAGTCCCTAACACAACTGGAACCTAGGAGGGGCCACGGGAAGAGAACATCTTCTGACCAGTACAGACACCCACAGAAGGGGACCAGGATGCTCACATGGCTTATGCTTTACTGGATAGCAGTCTACCCTGACTTGATCTAGGACACCTTTCTGGTCTTGGTCACAGTACCGTCTTTTCTGGCCCCAGGAAAGCAGCTGGAAGGTCTAGCTGAAGGACCTTGATCTTTCTTCTCCAATACTTCAAGTCCTACCAGGTGTATAGTATTTGTCCCACCTGTTCCCTAGAAGTGGCTCATGAAGCAGAAGCCAGAAGATAAGGGATTAAGCCTTCATCTCCAGAGGCACTAGCACTCAAGCCTCGAGCCAGTATGGTTTTCTTCCATGCCCTCCAAAATGAAAGGTACCTGCTGGTTAATTGTACCCTCCAGGTCCTAAAGCAGCTCTCCCAGCTCAAGGTTAAGCTTCCCACCTTATTGTCCCTAGTATTGGAAACTTCACCGCCCCCAGCTCAGGAAGCAGAAGACCACCTTTCTTCAGGTTAAGTTTCAACAAAAACCTAGAATTGAAATGGCTTTCAAGACTCCAGTGACTTCCTTTATGCCCAGAGCCAGGACTCAGAAGATCTTCCAAGTATGGTCAGACACAGAAGAGAATGGGACAAAATGTTGGAAGTGGCCTAGAGCTTTCCAAAGGAGACAAGCCCAGATAGCCAAGAAGTTCAAACTTCAAATAGACGATCAAAATTGATACACCTAGACTTTAAGTCATTAGGTCAAGCCCCAAAAGCTGTCAAGGAAAAGACCATGAAGATTCATGATGGACTTCTCAAAAAAGAGCTGGAAGACTAGGATGACCTCTACAGTCTAGAGGGAAAGCCTCCCGACAAAAGTCCTTCCAAACTTATGA
Organism: Panthera onca; assembly: GCF_046562875.1. Taxonomy (NCBI): domain Eukaryota; kingdom Metazoa; phylum Chordata; class Mammalia; order Carnivora; family Felidae; genus Panthera; species Panthera onca. The sequence continues at coordinate 55,764,342 of NC_138349.1, read as the reverse complement.
AGGAGATTTAGACAAAAGCTGAGAAGTTTACCAGCTAACCAGCTCTAAGTAGTATGGGCAGTTAAGCCCAAAGGCAAGGGGTTTCAGGTGGAATCCCAAGCATCTGGAAGGAACACAGTTCACAGGGAAAGCCTCAGGTCAGAACGAAGTGTCTCAATTCAGAGAAAGTAGGACCACATAACCGAAGCCGTGAGAAGTTAGCACGAACACCGCGGTCCCACAATGAAGGCTAAGGTGCATATCCGAGTAGCCAGTTACTAGAACAACTTCTCCCTGCAGGGTTGGAAGACCTGGACAAGCCTCACCAGGTCTTTGGGCACAGGAGACTGTAGTAGGCTTTCAGCAATGAAGGTAATTAAGTCCTTTGGATCTTGCAAACGATTTTGCATCTTCCAAAGATGCTGGACCTGATTGTACGTACAAGTCCTTACACGGGGTTTTCTAGGCCTTTCCACTGGCCCAAGACCAGCTGTTGGCCAGTCTTTGCATTTAGCAGTGAGGACACCAGGTCTGGTCTGGATGTCCTCACAACACTTGAGCAAGCAGAGACTAGAAAATGGGAACAAACCAAGGAAAAGACAAGCCTCGGGATCAAAGGTCGGCAGCCTTGCCAGAGAGGCAGCGAAAGCCTGGAGGACCTTCCAAAAACAGTTTAGAGAGGCAGTTATAGGAAAGCAGCAAGGATCTAGGAATTTCACCATGTACCTCTTAGTACATTTTGTTAATTATTTGGTTTCCAGTTGCTAGAATGATCACAACCAACACAGTCATGTATATAAGACTTTGTCAAACTCCTTTGGGAGAGGAACAAGGAGTTGGGTCCCGTTCCTGCTCTAAGAATGTTGATCACAACCGCCAGCTCCTTCTACCAGGATTAGGCCAAGACAAGGAACAAGGTGGAGAAAAAACTGAGCACCCTCAGGGTGGGGGCCATGTGAACCTGTGAGGTGGGGGCTCTCCTCCAGGACAGGAGGCAGCCTGACAGGCTGTAGAAGTTAGGAACCAAAGTCATTCGACTTTTGCTTCCCCATCTCCCCCAGGACATTGGGACAGGTCCTGCCCTCTACCTGGCCTTCTACAGGTCTCTCACTCATGCCTCCAGACCAGGGGTCTTCAGGAAGACAGCCAGGACCCGGCAGAAGCCCTGAGCTAAGAACAGAGGCTGGGAATCGCTTGGCAAAGGAACCTCCTCCCTTCTGCCACCTTCTCCCCAACACTGGGAGGTTGCAGTCTGACTCCGGCCTAATGCCCTTCTGCCTGGCAGGCCCTGCCCTAAGAGGGGCAAGCCCTTTGTGGGGTGAAGGGTGAGGATTAGCTGGGTTCCCAGCATCTGCATACTCCATCCCGGGGCTCTCTCCCCTCCCACCCATCATCTACACCAGCTCAGCAAGCCCTTGGAGCATCTGGCCTCCTCTGCCCCTCACAGACCTTATTGGAAGTAGGCACTGCCACTAGTGAGAAGGACTTCAACTAGTTCGAGATGGCTAATTCTAGCAGATTCCAGAGGTAGAAGCTTTAAGCACAACAAGGGTTTTAACGGTATCAGCTGTATTAAGTTAGGCATGAAAATAGATAATTGAGGACCCCACTAAGAAACATACCACAGTAACTTGAGGTTGAAGGGTCTCCCGGAAGGAGAGCAATGTAAGAAAAGCAAAGACATGGAAAGTAGGCCAATATCCAGGGAGGCGACAGCTCAGTAGTATGTAGAGGAAAGCATCCCAAGGTTCAGAGATGTTGACCGTGAACAGGGCCGCAAGGAAGGAAGAGAGAAGGAAAACCCCAAGGCCCAGAGGAGTTGGCTGGGAGATTCTCCTACTTTACTATGAAGTCAGAAGCTGGATGAAGGCAGATGCACACTGTGACAGCATTGGTGGGGGGGTGGTCGGGATGGGTGGGCAGGGGCAAGGCCAGGCTCTCTGGAGGTGGTGAGCTTCCAGAGAACAGAGCCAGGAGATGACGGCCAGGGCACACACAGCTGCACCTGCCTGGGGACGGACATCCTGAAGCCCAGAGAATGGCCAAGATCCGGGCACCTAAACGGGGGCCCATCACAGCAAGGCTATGGTCAGAAAGGCTCATCGTGGCCAAAGCAGAAGCACCCCGTCTCCCCATAGGGGCTGCAGAGACAGCCAGGGGCGGCTGTGGGAACAGAGCAGCCTGGCTCACGGAGCCCCCACTGCCGACCCAGGCCTGGGAAGGGCAGGGCAGCCCGGCTGAGGGGTCTGCTTAGCCAGCTGGGGAGGAGGCCCCTCAAGACATTCGGTGCCGTTTAACCAGCTGCTTGTACTTAGCTTGGAGCCAGCCTCCCTCCAGCCCCTTACGGTAACTTGTCCTTCCGCACATAGCCTACCCACTCTCCTCGCCCTCAACTTTCATTCTAGAGAGGCCTCAGCTTCCTCGGTGGAGCTCAGCTGGGTGTCCCACAGCCCGGCTGCTCTCCAGAAAGGGGAGGAGCATTAACACCCTTCATTGCTGTCAGGGCAAGAACACGATTACCTTTCCCCCCCCCCCCCCCCCGGCAGCCACCCCACCTCCCTTCTACTCCGTAGAAAACCCTTAGGCCTGCTCTTCCCCAGCAGCCAGCTAATTTGGCCTCTCAGCTCACAGAGCAAGACGGTCTTCATCCTTCGCTCTAGCACCCGTCACAGGGCCAGGATCGTGCTTCCTGGAGGCAGGGGCCTCCGAGGCAATCCAAGGGGCTGCCCCAGGCCAGAGACCAGGGACACGGGGGAGAGGGGGAGAGAACCCCACCCAGTCTTTGGGGGATCTCCTGCCAAGGAGGCGTGTACATCTGAGCAGCGGGCCAAGAGCTGTGACTGCTCATTGAGGAAACAAACACGTAGCCTGGTCTCCTCTGTCAAGCCCCCTGGTCCTAGAGCTCTCAGCCATTCCTTCTCCAGAAGCCACAGCTCAAGAACACGGCTGAGCAGGTCCTCGGTATATCCAACTGAGGGGAGGTTTCTTGGCCCTGGTCCCAGAGTAGGGAGTCCTCAAGCCACCAGTCTAGACTTCCAAGCTTCAGGGCCTCCTGGCCACAAGCTCATCTTCCCCAGGCAGCAGCGAGGAACAGACGAAAGTTCTGCCTGCTTTACACACCAAAGCCCACCAGCGAAGCCCGGATGTTGGGGCAGCAGGTAGTCCAAGACTAGGGCTCCCACATAGGAGATGCACTCCCAGGACCTGGGTCTCCACATAGCCCCGCATTTCAAGCGCCAGACTCCTGGCAGGTGCACTGAGCTTTCATTCGCCAGCTCTTTCCCGAGAGCCACGGACTGAAACCCCATGTGGGTCTTCAGGAGAAAGCAAAGCTGCTGGCCACTTTATCATTGGCTTAACAAGCCACGTAGCTGCTTAAAGATCCCAATCTCCTTTCCAAAACCCAGCCCTGCTCAGAGGGGACTTAGTTCTAACAGCCAGGCCCGAAGCATGTGACCCCAGGTGCAACAGGAGCATCCTCGGCAATCCTGCCGGTGACATTACTCAGACACCTGAGGCAGCAGATAAATGGCAGCCCCTTTAAGAACAGGAGTGCAGGGCCCGGAACCGGTCTCAGCTCAGCAGCCAATGTCAGGACGGCCTCTTTTTCCTGGCCAGCTCTCCGAGATCTGCCCAACCCAGACTGGCCCAGACCTCCTTAGGAACGCAGTCTCTATCCCACACACCCGGAGTTCAGGGCCATCCAGAGACTGCACCCAGCAGCCACTCCCCTCCACCTCTTGGTGGGGTCTGCTCCAGCCGCACACTCCGTAGCCAAGGTCAGGGTCCCTTCTAGACCGGGCTCCAGCTTCCTTTCTCCTTCCTACCTCCACTTTCATCAGGCGGAAGCCCTGCACAGCTGTGCCCCAGGGCTTTCTCAGCTCCGTAGTACTTCCTTTCAAAGTGGCTGCTGGACTGAGCACCATAGGCACCTCCCCTCCCCCAAGCAAGGGGGGATGTAGGATTCCCCCCACTGAGGCAGGCTGCCAGGCCCCATCCAACCAGAGCATCGTGGGGGGGGGGGGGGAGGGCAGGACGCTGACCAAGGTGGGACCCACACCCCTCAGCACCTGTGCCCCGGCTGGCAGCCTCCCACCCTGAGTGCTGGTTCACTAGGGAACCCCACAGAGGGCAGGCTGGCCCTCAGGGTTCCCACACGGTCCTTATCCGCAGCCCAAATCAAGGAGGCACAGCCAGTCACCCGGCCAGGGGTCTTCTCCCAGCCCAGAGCAAGCACATCACCTGGAGGGGCAGCCTTCAACTGTCAGGAGACCATATCCCGTAGCCCAAACCTTCGGCCACATCTCCTCTTTGCTCATCACCGGTGTGCGTGTCCTCCCAAGATCATGGCTGTTGTAGAGCCAAGAGTCTCCTTCAGTCCCAGGCAGTCAGTGCTCCTCACCCACTGGTCATGGCCCACGAGCTTTACCCTCTTCACTCAGATGCAGAGCACTTCAGCCCTAGACGGACAGACAAACCCATCAGCCCAGACAAGGCTCCACTTGACGGTTTTTATAGGGCTCTGATCCTGCCTCTTCTAGAACAGTAGTTCTCAGATGCTTTAACCTATATCAGAATCACCTGGAAGGCTCATTAAGGCAAGATTGCTGGGCCCTATCCCCAGAGTTTCTGATTCCGTAGGTCTGGGGTAAGACTGGAGAGTTTGCATTTCAAACACGTTTCCAAGTGGTACCAATATTGTGAGTGTGAGGCCCACACATTGAGAAGCACTGTTCTAGAATTTCCAGAGATGCAGAGGGCCTGCGCCTCCCCCTTTCACGAAGACACAGGTGCAGCTGGGTTTATAGGAATAGTTTTACTGCTCTGGGGTTGGTTCCTCAGGGTTGGATAAGGAGAGTGGGCCGCCGTGGGTTTGAAGGGCTTTGGGGCCCCTAACTCCACAAACCCCAAGGGCTACTGATGTCTCTTGGGAAGGGGAAGGCAGTGCTGGGCACTCGTCCCTTTCCTACGTCTGGGCCCTCCTGGAGCAGAGTCTTGGCAGGTGGGAGAAGACGAGGTAAAGAGGGGGGTGGAGAATATGGGGAGCACACCCTGGAGAATAGAGCTGATGCGTCCCCTGCCCAGCTCTGCCACCAGCTCCCCCGGGACGTGGGTAGTCGCTTACTGGGGCTGGGCCACATCTGTCATCAGTTCGGCTAACCTTTACTGAGTGCGTGCTGTGTGGCGGGCACCGTGTGCCGGGAGGCGGCCGTAGAAGTTGTAGCCCTTTGTTGCCTGGGGGAGTGACAGGAAAGGGGGCGAAGGCAGGTGGCGGAGGGAGCCCCTCCTGTTCCCCTGCTGGGGGTCCTTCCACCCGGGACCTGAAGACAGGGGAAAGGCAGCCAGGGGGAAAAGGCCAGCGCGGTCATTATGAGGCCAGCCGTCTCCCCAGCTCTGCAAAACAAGCACACCAGCTTTCTAGGGGAAAGGGTGATCCTTAGACGCGAAATTCAGCTTTAAAAACTTATTCTCCCCACCCCCGCTAGGCTCAGTCCGAGGCAAACTGCAGACTGTGTGTTTTATTATTTATCCTGAGCTTATAGTTGGCCAAGTGTCACGTGGGGGCAGATATGCATGCCCAGGCTCCATCCCAGACCAGTGCCAGCAGACTGTGGGGGGGCAGGACCCAGGCATCAGGAGGCTCTCTGTGCAGAATCCTTGGTTGCTTGGGGAATCACCGGTCTGGATTAGGAGGAAAAAGATGTCCAAAGAGACAGGCAGAGATGGGCACTTCCGGTGGCTGGGGAGGCAGCGCAGACAGGGGTCCTGGAAAGGTGAAACCCCGTGTAACTACGGGCAGGGCAGGAGTAACAGACTAGAAATGTGGGTCAGGCCCAGTTCTGCAAAGCGTTTTCCTTGCGAAGCCAAGGAACTTAGCTTTCTCCTCATGGCCAGTGGGGAGCCACTGAAGGTCTCTGAGGAGGGGCATGACATGTCAAAGCTGAGTACCAGCTACGGCAGCCTCAGCCTCCTCCCGCCTCTTCTCTCCCTCCTAGATTTTATTGTTTGTATCATGTGATAACGAAGAAGAAGGGCTGGATCTCAAGAGCCCATCCTGTTAGAAGGCGTCGCTTCGGGAGGACAAGAAGATCAGAGGCTGAGAACACTCAGCGCTGACTCGTGCCCCTTCAAAAGCATTAAAAATCTCCGGTGTGGCCTTGGGCAAGTGAGTTAGCATCTCTGAGCCCAGTGGTCAAAGATAGCTCCTTGTGCCTGCCCAGGAACACAGTGTGCAGGAGCGTGCCTTGAACAAGCGAAGGCTGGGCCCAGAACGAGATACATTCGGTACCCTCTGCAGGAGGCGCGGAGGGGCCAAGGAAGCGGGTGATTGGGAGAACATCTGAGCAAGATCACCTCCTGTTAAGTCCCAAACCTGGAGAAAAGCGTCAGGGCGGGTGGAGTAAACACATCTATTTTTCATGATCCAGAGCTCAAATGTGAGAAGACGGTAACAGGGTGATGTGGGATAGAAAGCAGATGAAACATTGATAAGCGCCAGATTAATATTGCAGGAGGGGCCAGGCCGCAGGTGTGGAGGCAGGACCCTAGGGTCCCTCTCCCAGACGACGCTTATCTGGAGTATATGCTTGGCAGCGGACTAAGGGGCTGGGGCTGGACGGGGCGTCAGGACGGGGCGTCACGATGAGGTGTTTACTCTTCAGAATTCAAGCCTCGATTTTGCTGTGTGACCTGAACACGTGGGGTCGTCTCTCCGGGCTTCATCAGTGTTAATTCACCTGCTCCCCCTCATTAGGCTAGAACTTGAACCCTCGCTTGGCTTACCATTCACACATTGCTCTGATCAGGTGGGCATCCGTATAGGACCACATGGTGTAAAGCGGTAAGAAGAGTCTAAAATGAGCCACGAGAAATAAAAGACCAATTGGAATAACCAGAATCCTTCAAAGTGATTCCCTTGGCTCCCAGCCCCACCTCAGCCTCAGGCCCGGGGAAGACTCAGCCAGCAGGGTGCTCCCCAGGCAGCCAGCCCCAAGGCAGCCCCCCTGTGGTCCTGTCTGATGCATCAGAGTCTAGCTCGTGGCCTGGGATGAGTCCTTTGAGTCCTAGCTCTGGAAAAAGGCTGCCCCCAGTTAAGGTCTCATCCCCAGGATGGGCTCACAGGTTGTACAGCCTGAGGCGAGCCAGCAGTCCCACCAGGAGGCCCCTCCCCTGTGAGACCTCAATCTCCTCCAACCCTCCCCCCCCCCACACACACACACAAGACCACCCCCGCTCAGTTCCCTTGCTGAGAGTCCGGGACTCACAGCCCCACCTCGGCTCTCTTGTTCTTTCTGTTTCCTTTTCTAACAGTTTTGGGTTTTTTTTTTTTTTTTTTAACCAGTATGTCACATCAAACAGCCTAGCAGGTCACCTTATTTAACAGCTGCCGTGTTTCTGTCCCCAACCAAGACAGCAGGGAAATGGAGTGGTAATCAAGAAACCCATCTTCTCTTTCTGAGAACCTAACATGAGCCAGGCACCTCCACGTATGCCGTCAGCCTGAATTGTGGCAACAGCCCTACCAGGAGGAGGAGAGCCTCTGAGGGACGTGATGCCGGCAAAGCCAGGACCCCAATCCAGGCTGACCATCCCCTGAGCTGTGCTCTTCCCGTGGCTCCGCCACTATGGGGTCAAAGCTCCACCATCGCCTCAATATTCCCCTCTGGACAGTGGCTACGGTTTGCTCTGCCCTGCCCCCATCAGGGCGGCCTTGAGGAACTTGGGAGGCAGTGACCTTGAAAGCCCCATCGGACCACCCTGTGGCTTCATCCCAGCCTGGCCGAGGGTGGGCAGGCTTCTCTCCGTGGAAATAACACTGTTCCTTCCTACCCATAGTGGTGAGTCCCGCTCCAGACAGGATCATCAAGACAGTATGGTATGGCACAAAAACAGACACGTAGACCAGTTGAATAGAACAGAGAACCCAGAATAGGACCCACAAATGTGTGGCCAACTAATCTTTGGCAAAGCAGGAAAGGGGATCCAATGGAAAAAAGACAGTCTCGTGAACAAATGGTGCTGGGAGAACTGGACAGCAACATGCGGAAGGTTGAAACTAGACCACTTTGTAACACCATACACAAAAATAAACTCGAAATGGTTGAAGGACCTAAATGTGAGACAGGATAAGAAGCCATAAACCAGAAATCTAAAACCCACTTTGGGTCAGAAGAATGCAGCGAGGGATTGAGATTTGGAACTTGGTACACTTAGGTTTGAATTATGGCTCTCACGTTCACTGTCTCATGGTCTGTGTGACCTGGGGTAAGTGGCTTAACTTCTCTGAGCTTTAAGAGTTTTTGCTTATTATCTTTTCTTAATATTTTTTATGTTTATTTACTTATTTATGAGAGAGAGAGAGAGAGAGCCCACAAGGAGGGGAGGGGCAGAGAGAGAGACACACAGAATGTGAAGCAGGCTCCAGGCTCCGAGCTGTCAGCGCAGAGCCCTATGTGGGGCGCGAACTCATGAACTGTGCGATCATGACCTAAGTTGAAGTCGGACCCTTAACCGACTGAGCCACCCAGGCACGCCAGTTTTTGTTTATTATTATTTTTGCCCTCTTAAGTAGGGATACTTCTCTCACAGGATTGGATACTTCTCTCACGCCTTCGTCGTGAAGACGCACGGTTAGTTTAGCGGCATCTGTCTGCCAGGCAGAATCGGGCCGTCAAGGGGTGGACTTATACCCTACCTGCAGGTAATTGCCAAAGACCAAAGAGGCTCAAGGGGGAGGGGCTTCCAAAGAGTGACCCACAGGCTGTGGCCTGCAGACACTGGGGAGACCTGCGTGTGCGTGTGTGTGTGTGTGTGTGTTTGCGCGCGCGCGTGCACACACGTGCGTGCTTGTCTGTTCCTGTCCCTTCCTCTACTCGTAGGAGGCACGTCTGAGCCCTTTCTTCCCCAACCCCAGACTGTCTGGCTGGACACCTGCTAAAAGCCAAGCGCCTAGACGCGGCCAGCCCGTCTGGAACTTTGGAACGTTTCCACGCTAGCCATAGAGCTGGAGGGAGCCTCCACCAGGCATCAAATCCGGCACCCCTATCGCACAGAGGGGAGATGAGAGTCAGAGAAGAGAAATCGCACAATCCAAAACAACCAGGCGGGGCCGAGACCAGACCAGGGTCCCCGACTCCCATTCCAAAGCTCCTTTACTTGCTCTGTGCTGGCTAGAATGAATTCTTTTCTTGGAAAAACCCAGAAAACGCAACCACGGTGTGGCCCACGCTAGTAGCCGGGGCCGATGTGGCCCACTGACGGGTTCACTTTGCCAGCACCCCTCCTTTCAGTGTTTAAAATTTGTAACCCACGTTCAAATAAAGATCAGAGGTTTTTGTCACAGAAATCCACAGTCCCACTTCTCCCTGCTAGGGAAGTGAATATGGTAGCACTGGTAGGCACCTATTTGGGATAGGATGTGCCACTTCTCCACAATCCCCACCACTCCCTATAGCCTCACACCCAGCCAGCTTCATTCACTGTATATGACCTGCCTGTCCCTTACCGGGGGGTGGGGGGTGGGGTGGGCGTGGGGGGCTTTTGAGGGCAGGGTCTCTGCATTCCTGTGTTCTCTTCCCTTTTTATTCATTTTTTTTTTAATTTTTTAATGTTTTTTATTTTTGAGAGAAAGAGAGACAGAGTGCCAGCGGGGGAGGGCCAGAGAAAGGGGGGAGACACAGAATCCGAAGCGGGCTCCAGGCTCTGAGCTGTCAGCACAGACAACGCTCGAACTCACGAACCGTGAGATCATGACCTGAGCCGAAGTCGGACGCTTAACCCACTGAGCCACCCGGGCGCCCCTGTTCTCTCCCCCTTTCTAAGCAGCCCCCAAAGCTTCTGGCCCAGATGTCGGCTAAATGGCAATAGTGCCCACCCTCAGACACACATCCTGTGTGCAAAATGCTTGCAAAATGCTCTCCCAGCTCCCCAAGGCAGTATCACACCTGCCTCCCAAACCACAGCAAAGCATGGCAGGAAGGGGAGCAGCGGGTATCAGCAGCCCCATTCCGCCGATGAGGAAACTGATTGGCGAGTGGGTGCGGGGTTAGAGCTGAATAAACTGGTAGGTGTCCACTGGGGTGGGCTTTGGGGCCCCTCGCTGCCTGTCTGAATTTTAGAGCTGGGAGGCAGGCCGCGTCTGGAGGGGCCCGACGCGAGGCCTGGTCTGGCCACGGGATCTGGAAGAGGCAGCTCTGTGAGGTGGGCAGAGGGGACCTTCCGGCCTGACATCATCCCTTCCCACCCTGGCTGGCCCAGCTCTTGTCTTGAGCCACCGGGGGGTCCTGCAGGGGGAGGAACCCAGCCCTGCATACATTAGGAGTAACACAATTGTGTGAGAGCTGTAGAACATTATTGCCCGTGCATTATTGATAGTTATTGTACCCTGCAAGCCATAAATTATTGACAGGATCCAGAGAATGGCGAGGTGGGGGCTGCAGCCTGGGCGGAGGGGAGGCGGCTAGGGCCAGCACATGCATAATGCCTGCCGAGGTGAGGTGTGGTGGGTTAGGGTGGAGAACCCAGGTGGGGGAGGGGGGGAAGAATGCACGTATGTTCACCCCCAGGCAGAAAAGTAATCTGTGTGTGTCTCTCTCTTTCCTTCACGATTCGTCACTCGTTCCTCGGTTTCCCCTTCCTACACACCTTTGCTTCTTCCCTCCCGCCCCTTCTTCCTCGTCCTCCTCCGGCTCCTCCTCTCTGACCTCAAAGATGGCCTCTGGTAGACAGTTGGCGTCTAAAAGCGGCCTCAAGGACAATGCCAAGTGCTGGCCACCCAAGTGCCGGGGGCACAGTGGCCCAAGATGGGGCAAAGCTGGGGAACAGACGTTGGGCGGGTTGGAACACAGAATCCTGTTTCGGTCAGGTTGGGTCTGAGAAAACTGTCAGTCCTCCGGGTGGAGGCGGAGCGGTGCTTCCTCACCACCACGACGGCCATCACTTAGTGGGTGCTGAGAGCGTTAGGCCTGTTTCCTTCTTCCTCACGGCAGTGACGGGAGGAAACCACAGAGGGGTTAAGGCACTTGTCCAAGGTCACACAGCCAGTTAGTGCAGCCCAGGTAGTTAGACCCCAAGGCTGGCCTCTTAACCATTACCCTGGAAATGTAAGACTGTCCCTGAATGGGGAGATTGGGGGGGGGGGGGATTTTTATTTGCTTTTTGCGCTTATCTCTATTTTCCAAATTTTCTACAATGAATATGCATTGGCTTGTAATCAGAAAAAACACACACAACAAATTACTTTTTTAATAGCATCTCCCCTCCTCCTAAGTCCCTTGATGCCTCTAACCTATCCCCTCCCCAACCCGTCGGCAGCCCCAGGGGCATTCCAAGCAGGCTGGAAGGAGGGAGGGGAGGAGGAGGAAGAAGGAGGCCAGCCAACCCCAGCATACCCCTTCCTGCAGGCTGGAGGGAGAGGTCAACATAGTGTCGCCACCTCCGTTTACCTCATCCAAGTCCAGGGCCCGGAGCACGGGCACAGGGTGTGGGGCCGCCTCCAGCCTGTCCGCCAGGCCTGGCAGCTTGTCCTGTGGCTTGTCAAGGACCGAGGGTCAGCCCCAACCTCAGCTCTATCTGCCCGCAGCAGCTGGGCCGGCAGCCGGGCCCAGGGCCAGGCCGGTACTGCAGAAGGGACCCCGTAAGCCCTTCCCGGCCCCGACAGTGCCTCCCAGAACACCATTCTCACCTCTGGGCACCGAGTTCCCTGGATTGATTAGTGTTCCCAGCCTGGGTGTGCAGAGACTTTTCTCGTCCACACAGCTCCAGGAGAGAGACTCTCCTATGCCTCACCGCCCCTGGATCCCCCTGGAAAGACCACAGTCATCCAGGAGGGAGCGGGAGCCTGGGACGGGGCCTGCCGCCCATCTGCACACCCTGCCCACCCTCCTTCCTAGCGGCGGGCACACAAGTCACGGCACCGTCCTCACTGTCACCCAGGTCTCTAGGTGGGCGTTGCGAGGAGCGATGTAGATCTTTGTGTGGTGACCTCACAACGTCAGCGTGATCACGTTAGGTGGGCACACAGACTGCGTCCCGATCTAAAGCGTGCATACCCATTTTGTGTTTAAAAATACATATTTGAGCCATGTCGATATCAATGACGTGTCCGTGTAATCTGGGGATTTGGTTTGAAAGGGCCCCCTGAAGCTGCTCATGGAGATTAGGAGGCTGGTTGTCGGCTGGGCAAGGACAACACTAAGAGAGAATGAACACATCTTGTTTTACATAATCCAAAAAAAGAAGTGATGACATTATGGGTTATTTTTTCCCCACCCAGAACAAATAAAACTTTAAAAAGAACTAAACATGGCGGGCAAATTTATGCCTCTAGCAAACTGCTTGCAATCCCAGTGGCTGGAGAATAAGCACTCCAGGGCTCCTGCCTGGGAGCAGTGTCCCCCTCGGGGGGGTGTTGGGCACCCCGTTGGCAAGGGCCACAGCCAGCGGTCCCTGTGGACAGGTGGCTCCGGGCTCCTTGGCAGGACTGGCCTTGGCTCTGGGAAGATCCAATCACCCACTCAACAGTGATGTCAGAGACACCACCCAGGTTCCGCCTCCCTCCCTGGATCCTTCTGTCACCTTTCCGGTCTATGCCCAAAGGCTCCATGCTGAGGACAGGGACCTCTGAGCTACTCAAAGGAGACCAGGTCTATGCCCTCTTTCCACTTATCAGGCCCCCGATATGTGCCAGACATTATGCTATGTTCCTCCATTTCCCCCTCTTGACATGCTTGTGTCACTATTCTCTGGGAGGAGGGATGGGACAGATAGAAGCCTCAGCCAGGGATGAGGTAGTCCTGTCCAGCTGGGAAATGCCCAGCTAACAAATCTATTGTTATAGATACGTCTGTCTTCCCACAGAAGACAGAGGGAAAGTGACTTTTCTTGAAAGGCTCGGAGACACCGGCCCGTTCACTGTTTGGAGCTGGTAGGACATCATATAAACTCATAGGCCAGAATGGGGGGAAAAGTCCCCCAAGGGGAAGAAACTGAGGGACAGAGAGAGCTGGTCCTTTTTGGATGGGGAATGGACAGGGGAGGAGCTGGTGGTAAGGTGGGAGCACAACAAAAGGGCCTCAGCTCCCATCTGGGTTGAATGGGACACCTGGGGCGTGGCTGAGCAGATGCTCCTGGTGTCCATGGAGACAGCTGCAAGCATGTCCTGGATTTGGCAAGCCACCCTGCCGTCCCTCTCGCAGGTCACCTCTTTAAAGAATGAGAAGCTCCCGTTGGGCAGATGGAAAGACCGAGGTCCAAAGAGGCTGTCCTGGGGTAACGACCATACCTCCCTGGGTGAGCCTCGTGCCTCCTGTGAGCCCCCACGGTACCCTCCATTGTTCTGCTCCTAAGTTCAGCCTTCTGGAGGAGGGGAGCAAGCTGTGTGGGCCACCCGCTCTGCGGGCAAGGCTGGAAAGCCCTAGATAAGGGAATCAGGGAGAATGCCCAGCCTTAGGTCTTAGAGCATCGTGGCCATACCTACCTCCTGTTGTCCGGCCAGGCTCCAGGAGGATGCAGGAAAGGGGGCGTGGGGGCAGATCTGGGAAAAGGGAAGGGAACTTTTGGTCCCAGCTCTCCTGCCAACTTTCCGGATGATGACAGACAGCCCTCACAGGCTTCGAGACAGGAAATGACAGTGACAGTCAGGGACTATCAGGGTGAGGGTCTTGTATCACACTCCCTGCTGGTGGGGGTGACCCCGGTGGGGTCTGGGAAGAGGGCTTATCCATGTGGAAGGGAGGAGAGGGAGCATCTCTATGACGGGACAGGAGGGCGGGTCCCCAGGCACATGCAGGGGAGGTGGAGGGAAGGGGAGATGAGCGTTGGGCGGAGGTGGCACTCTACCTGCGCTGTCCCATGAGGCAGCCACCAGCCAGAAGCAGCCACTGAGCACTTGAAATGCAGCTACAGTGACTAAGGAACCGAAACTTCCGTTTTAATTTTTTAATTTTGATTTTTTTTTAAAAAACTAATTTTGATGCATTTACATTTAAAATTTACTGTAAATTTAAAAACCAATACTCAATTCACTTATTGGAAAACTTTTGAGTATGTTTAGAACAACATGGATACTTTGCTGCTGTAAATTTTGTGAAATGTAAACACTGATCAAGTATTTCAGTTGGAAACGTAGAATTCAAACTGAGATATACTTTAACTATAAAATACACACCAGATTCTAAAGAGTGAGCATCTTAAAAAATGTAATAACTGGGGCGCCTGGGTGGCTCAGTCGGTTAAGCATCCGACTTCAGCCCGGGTCACGATCTTGCGGTCCGTGAGTTCGAGCCCCGCATCGGGCTCTGGGCTGATGGCTCAGAGCCTGGAGCCTGCTTCCGATTCTGTGTCTCCCTCTCTCTCTGCCCCTCCCCCGTTCATGCTCTGTCTCTCTCTGTCTCAAAAATGAATAAACGTTAAAAAAAATAAAATAAAAAAAAAATGTAATAACTGTTAACAGTTTTCATATTGGTTACACGGTGAAATAAAAATATATTGGGCATATTGAGTTAAATAAAATCATCAAATTAATTCCGCTTGTTTCTTTTTACTTTTTAAAATGTAGCTCCTCAAAAATTCTACTTATTTTTTTTAAGTTTATTTATTTATTTATTTAATTTTTTTAATGTTTATTTATTTTTGAGAGAGAGAGAGAGACACAGAATCCGAAGCAGGCCCCAGGCTCCGAGTTGTCAGCACAGAGCCTGACGTGGGGCTCGAACTCACGAATCGTGAGATCATGACCTGAGCTGAAGTCAGACGCTAAACCGACTGAGCCACCCAGGCGCCCCTTAACTTTTTTTAAATGTTTATTTTTGAGAGAGAGAGAGAGGGTGTGAGCGGGAGAGGGGCAGAGAGAGAGAGAGACGCACACAGAATCTGAAGCAGGCTCCAGGCTCTGAGCTGTCAGCACAGAGCCCGAGGCGGGGCTTGAACCCACGAACTGAGATCATGACCTGAGCCGAAGTCGGATGCTCAACCGACTGAGCCACCCAGGCACCACTGGAAAATTTTACATTACATACGTGACTTGTTTTATATTTTAGCTGTGCAGAGCTCAGAGTCTTGAATGCTGGCCTAAATTTAACATGAGAATACACGTTACCCACTAAATGGCTCCCATGTGACTGGCCCTGGAAGTCGTCCTTGCTCCCCAAGGGTGAGTAGGGCCCCTTCTGTGTGCTTCCAGAGGCCCCTGTGTGCATCTCAACATTGAAACACAAAAAAGCACTCTGACTCTAAGGCTTTATAAGCGTATTTTACTCGAGATGCGCAGTCTGTGACTGCAGCGTGTGAGTTGGGGTTCTGCTTCTAGGCTCTGGTGTCCCACGCCACCACCCTGAGCTGTCAGCAGGCCCCATGCCCAGACTGTCCTAAATCCAGCCAAGCGTGAAGAGCAGGCGTCATCAGACAGGACCGGGGCAGGCGTCATCAGGCCAGGCCTCCGCAGGCTTCCTGTGGCCGGGTGCTGGCGGCCGGGGGGGTGGGGGCGGTGGGGGGGGGGGTGGGTGGGGGGGGTCCCAGGGGAGCACATCATGACACACGACAGGCCTGTCAGCACTGATGCTGTAGAAGGGATATACAGGCCAGTGAAATATGACCCCAGTTCCTCCCTTGTAATATCTGGGCTTGGGTCACCGTGTGCAGGGCCCCCTCGGGCTCCCAAGCCTGCCAGAAACTCTCTAGCTTATCACGGATCTGCCTGAGGGGAGAGGACCCTGAGGGATGAGGAGTTGGGCCCAGAGAGGAACCAGATGGACTTGCCTGTCCTGTTACATTTCCCTCTGTCCCGAGTTTCTCTGGACCGTTTTCGTGGAGCAGGTTTTCACACAGTCCTTGAAACCACCTCTAACCTGGTCCTGCTCACAGGGAGAGAATGTTAAGGGCCAAAATTCCAGACAAGGTAGTTTCTAGGGGCTGCAGTGCAAGACAGGAATTGCTGTGTGGCCTGGGGAGAGTCGCTCTGCTTCTCTGTGCCTATTTTCCCAAGCAGGAAGATAATGCCGGAATCCCCCCTTATGTCCCACACCTGACGTGGACCAGACCTCTACGGAGTGAAGAGATGCCGGGGAGGAAGGTCTGCCGGTGCAAGCATGTAGAGATTGGAGACCTGAGCCCGTGGCCGGTGACCCAATCCTAGACCCAATACCCAAAGGAAGCAGATACCCTGTGGAGAGCTCAGTTTGCAAAGCAAGACGTTAAGTGAAAGCTACAGACATCCTGCTTCCCACTTCTCTTCAAGGATTCCTCTGGCTCTCCCTCCCCCACCCCCCACTCTATCTCCGCTTCTTCTCTGTACAGGAATAGACCCACCTTTTCACTTATTCAGTCAACAAACATCACTTTAATATTTATCATGAAAAGTGGCCAGTACCACGCTGAAAGCACACTAGATTTTATTACGATGATAAGACTGAAAATCACTTGGGTGAACAAAGACTGGGAGTCAGGAAGATAGGGCTACATAGCATAGGCCGTTTGTCGTGCTGTGCAACTTCAGGCAAGTTCCTACCCTCTCTGGGCTTCAGGAGTCAGAAAGATAAGGCTACGTAGCATAGGCCGTTTGTCGCGCTGTGCGACTTCGGGCAAGTTCCTACCCTCTCTGGGCTTCAGGTCCATTCTGGTCCAACGAGGGGTGTGGGGTGGGTGAGTCAGAAGAGATGACCACGATCCTACAACGGGGAGAAGGGAGACAGTGACGATTAGCATGGGTGAGACAGCTGCCTCGCCCTTCCTGAAACAGGTGACCAGGGAGCAGCCATATCTCTTCCCCATCTGGAGTGAGTCACTGCACACCAGGAAGGCTTTGAGGTCCTGCTTAGACACTAACGGCCCCAAAATATGTCTCCTCTAGTCTTTCACAATGTCTAAAATTCCATTAGCACCGCATCCCTTTGGATCCCCAGCACGTTATGTTCCACTCAGATCTCATGAAAATACAGAGAGCTATAGAGAAGAAACAGAAATAGCTCATCGGTAAGACACTGGTGAAAATAAGCTGGCAGGGATGGGCTTGGTTTGGCAGTCAAGAGGGGGCATCCCAAGAACCAAAGGCTAACTTCACCAACTTCATCATGATGATCAGCCGGGCAAACTTGAGGTCCGGACCTACTTCAAGGCCAACCCAGGGCAGCCAAGTTTGCCCTACAGACTCACCTCCCACCCCAGCCCGGTTCCCACCTCTCAACCCGGCCACCACGCTGTGCGAATTGAACAGCCACAGCCGCCACGGCCCGGGCACCTGCTGTCACCAGGCACCGTTCTCTGTGCCGGGATTCGACCCTGAGAGGACAGACTGCCCGCTGCCCTCGGGGGAAGACACGCGATAAACGACTAAGCAAATAAACAAGGTCCCTGCAGATTGTGCAAATACGACGATCAGGTTTATGCTTTAGAGGGTCACTGGTTGCGGGATGAAGAAGGGATTTTTAAGGGGACAAGGGTAGAGGCATGTGTCCAGAAAGCTCGCCACCTGGTCCGATCCCCCATTTCACAGCTGGGGAGAAGGGCACCCAGCACGGTGTGGTGAAAACAATCGGAGTCAACTGGTCTCATCATAAACCCCGGCCTTGATGTTACTCACTGGGTGGCGTTGCTTGAGTTCTTCAGCCTCTCTGAGCCTCAGCGCCCACGTCTGCTAGTGGGGCTCCCACACCCCTTGTAGCCATTTGTGCACATCCATCCACACCCTGTGAGCACGGGTGAGGTGACCGGTGCAGAGAGCCCAGAGCAGAGTAGTGCCTAGTAGACGGGACTGTCCGCATCAGGGTGACCTGCCCAAGTTCACACAGGGAGTGAGGACACACGCCAGAACTGGACCCCCGACCTCCCAGTGCCCTGTGCACCCCAGTGAGATCCAGTCAGCTATCAGTGAAGTTTCCAGGGCACATGATGGAGGATGGAAAAAAATTAATAGGATGTTATGCAATTGACTAACATCAGAATAAGGGATTTTTAAAAAGAGGGCGGGGAGGAAAGAACCTCGGAGGACGCTCTGTCTTCACAAGCTGCTGCTCTCTGCTTCCCAGCGTGTTTTTCCCTGGGGTAAGTAAGCTCAGTGCGAAACACAGTAAATTAGTGTTCAACAGGAAAAGACCATCCCAGCCCGGGGCGGGGGACTCCTGCCTGAGCAGAACCACGAGGAAGGGAGCTTGCTTCTCTAGCAAGAATGCCTGAAGACAGCGGGAGAGTCCAGGCCTGCCGGGATGGCCTCAGGGAGGACAGCAGCCCAGGGGAGGGGCCGGCTTGTGGCACTGGCACCGGCCTGGGGCACCGCACGGAGGAAGGTGATAAGTGACCCCTGAGCCTGGTTCTTGACGCCCCCTTCATGAGCCGGCCGTCTTCAGGCAGGTTACCCAACTGCCGTGAGCCTCGGTGTCTCCATGCGTAAGCACTGGGCCAGCAGCACCCTTCTGTGCAAGGGGAGTGTGGGATCCCACGGGACCACCTACTGCAGAGCCCAGGAGGGCTCCCGGAGGGTCGGGGTCTCCCCCTTTGGAGAGTGAGGAGAGAGGGGGTTCCTCGCAGGTGAGAGCAGGCTGGGACCAGAGAGTGGGGGCGGAAGGAGCCGGATGCAGGGGAACCGGTAGCTGCTTGTCTGGGTGGGGCTGGGCAGAGCCAGCTGCACAGCCCCTCCCCCCACAGAGTAGGGTGGGGGGCGGGGGCGGGGAAGACACTCAGATACTGAGGGAGCACAGAGCGGGGAGGGTAGGGGACTTGCACTTGGTTGTATGTAGAGGTATTAAAGGAGCACTTTAAGGTGCTTGTGTTAGCTTCCTGGGTGGCTCAGTCGGTTAAGCCTCTGACTTGGGCTCAGATCACGATCTTGTAGTTCGTGAGTTCGAGCCCCGCGTCGGGCTCTGTGCTGACAGCTCGGAGCCTGGAGCCTGCTTCAGATTCTGTGTCTCCCTCTCTCTCTGCCCCTTCCCCCCTCACACACACACTCTCTCTCTCAAAAGTAAATAAACACTAAAAACAATTTTTTTTAAAAAAAAAAAACGACATTTATTGTCCCACTGCTCTGGAGGCTGGAAGCCTGAGATCAGCATGTCCACAAGGGCTCTCGCGGACACTGGGGACAAACCCTCCTCGGCTCTCCCTGGCTTCTGGAGGTGGCCGGCAGACTCCCTTGGCCTGTGGCTGCCACCCTCTGTCTTCACGTGGCTCTTCCTGCCTGTTCACAGCCTCTTCCCTCCGTGTGAGTTCGGATTTCTCCTTGCAGGGCACCCGTCATGCTGGATTAGGGCCCGCCCCAAACACCTCATTTTAACTTGGTTACATCTGCAAAGACCCTATTTCCAAATAGGGCACAGTGTGAGATAATGCGAGTTAGGACTTCAACATACCTGTTTTTGTTTTGTTTTGTTTTGTTTTGTTTTGTTTTGTTTTGTTTTGTTTTGTTTTTGAGGATGAGGGGACACAACACAACCCATAACAGTGCTTTTAGACATATTTACCTATAAGCTGGAGAAAAAAGTGCCAATTTTCCTTACCAAGCTATATTATGTGGGGGACAGCTTGGAAGCAGAGACAGGTAGCAATTACGGGGTGGGGGGGGGACTAAAGGTCCTGCAAGGTCCCTTTGCTGTTGCCAGTGCTAAGGGTTGGGACCGAGGCAGCCCCTCAGAGAGAGACAGGTACTCTGACCTCAGGTCTGGAATAATTAAGACGGAAAAGGAGTTAATGTGTGTCAAGCCCCCGACCCCTCATACCACAAAGCCCAACTCATTTCCTTCTCGCCATGACCCCACAAGGCAGGTGTTGCACCCGCTTCCCGGAGAGGGAATTGAGGGTTAGCCAGACTGGGGGGCTTTTTAAGGTCACACAAGCATCTGTCGTGACGAGTGCTGGGTGACATTTGGAACTGTCGAATCATTATAATGTACACCTGAAACTGATGTAACACTACATCGACTGCCCTGGAAGGAAGATTAAATTAAATTAATTTTTAAAAAAAAAATCACGGGGCATCTGGGTGTTTCAGTCGGTTAAGCGGCCGACTTCGGCTCAGGTCAGGTTTATTTAAAAAAATAAATAAAAATTAAAAAATCGCATGAGTGTCAGGGAGAGGAGCTCAGATCCCAACCCAAGCAGCCTGGCTCCACCCCTCTGGGTTTCACCCCTGAGCCCACTGCCTTCCTGGAGGAGGAGCCAGGGGCCTGGTGCTTCTCTTGACACTTCCATCTGAAGGCCTCGCCAGAACCGAATCCAAAGACAAACCAGAGACCCTCTGAAACTGCAGCCAAACCCTCTCCCAGCTCAACAGCGAGATCAAAAGTCTGCTCGTTGCACTTTGGGTTGGGGATGGCGCTAATCCTAGGCAAACTCAACCTAATTAATATCAAATGAAACCCCCACCCGTCCACTCAATCTGGGAAGAGTCTGCCGCTCACCCAAGAGAGGGAGGAGAGTATTGACACGCTCTATGAAAGATACAAGCAAAGGAAGTAACATGATATTTCAGTCCTCACATTTTGTCTGGGTAGTATTCATAAAAAATAAAAATATTTCGATACATTGAAGGGGGACCATACACAGTGGTACAGGGGAGCCAGCTGTGCTCACGAGAGCCATTTGTGCACATCCATCCATAACTCTGTTCCCTGACGTTACTGTGTTACGTTGGTAACTGTAACTCAGCGGTGGTGGGACTATTGACACAACAGACATGGGCAAATGCTGCCAATCAAGGCTGCTGCTGGGACTGTTCTTTGTCTTCTTCTCCTTCTTCAGAGCACTGGCTTTGTGCTATTGTAAATTACATTTGTAAAAATCTCGATTGGCAATTGTTCACTGCCGGTACATAGAAACACACTGAGTTCGGGGCGCCTGGGTAGCTCAGTCGGTTAAGCGGCCGACTTCAGCTCAGGTCATGATCTCACGGTCCGTGAGTTCGAGCCCCACGTCGGGCTCTGTGCTGACAGCTCAGAGCCCGGAGCCTGTTTCAGATTCTGTGTCTCCCTCTCTCTGACCCTCCCCCGTTCATGCTCTGTCTCTCTCTGTCTCAAAAATAAATAAACATTAAAAAAAATTTTTTAAAAAAAGAAACACATTGATTTCTAAATATATTGATCTTATATCCTGCAGCCTTGCAAAATTTGCTTCTTAATTCTTGTGGCTGTCTTAGAGATTCCATCAGATTTTTCACATAGGCCATCATGTTGCAAATAAAGACAGTGGTAGTTATTTCTCACCAATTTCCTTGCCTCTGATTTCTCTTCCTTGCCTAATTGTACCGGCTAGAACCTATATAACATTTTCGGCTTTACTGAGATATAATTGACATATAACATTGTGAAAGTTTAAGGTGTACAACCTGTTGATTTGATACACTCGTTTATTGCAAAAAACGGTATCACCTCCATCACACCACATAATGAACATTCCTTTTTTTTTTTTTATAGTGAGGACATTTAAGATCTTCGCAACTTTCAAGTCTATAATATACTACTATTAGCTATAATCACCAGGGTGTACATTAGATCCTCGGAACTTACTCAATCTTGTAACTGGAAGTTCGTACCCTTTGACCTGAATCTCCCCATTTCCCCCTCCTGCAGCTCCTGGCCACCACCACTCTACTCTGCTTCTATTAATTTGGCCGTTTAAGATTCTCCGTATAAGTGATATCATACAGTATTTGTCTTTCTCCATCTGACTTACTTCACTCAGCATAATGCCCCTAAGTTTCATCCGTGGTGTTGCCAATGGCAAGATTTCCTTTTTTCTGAGCCAGTGTATATATATCTCAAACGTGTATATATATTTCAATTATATAAATATATCTCTCTCAAATCTCAACAGTAAGAAAATAAAGAGCCAATTGAGAGATGAACGAAAGACTGAAACAGGTGTTTCATCGTACCTAGTAGAATGGCTACAATGAAAAAGACTGACCATACCAAACATTGGCAAGAATGTGGAAAGACCGCAACTCTCACGCCCTACTGGTGGGAAGGTGAACTGGTACAACCGCTTTGGAAAACAGTTTGTCAGTATCTTAGAAGTTTAAATACACACCTAGTGTACAAACCAGGTATTCCATCCCTAGATAGTTAAGAGAAATGAAAGCACGTATCCACATACAGGCTCGCACACAGGGGCAGATGCGGCTTCAGTCAGATGAGCTTCTGACTCTTGGTCTCAGGGTTTTGAGTTTGAGCCCAACTTTGGGTATAGAGAATGCTTAAAAAAAGACTTGCATGCAAATACTCGGGATAGTTTTATTTGTAATAACTAGAAACCACCCATATGTCGAGAGGCGATTGAATAATCAAATTGCGGTATATCCATATAATATGTTACTACTCAGTAATAAAGAATAGACTATGGATATGCTTAACAACATGCATGAGTCTCAAAATAAGTATGCCGAGAGAAAGAAACCAAACAAAAGAAGAGTACATCTTGTGTGATTCCATGTTTAGAAAACGCAAACTAACACTCAGTGAAAGAAAGCAGACTGGTGTTTGCTTGGGAGGGTGGGGAAGATAAAGGGACAGGAGGGTGGGATTACAAAGGAGCATGAGGAAACTTGCAGGAGCAATAGATAGTGTCACAATCTTGGGGTGGTCATGGTTCCATGGGTGGTGTCTAAACTTACAAGTTATACACGTCAAATATGTGCAGTTTATTATACGTTAACATACATTTAGATTCCAATAAAACTGTCCACATTGTCTAGAGTATATGCTCTGGTCCGTATGTATAACAAATACACAAAGTTTATAGCAATCAATTTGATAGACTTGTTTGCCTTTTCTCTTATTGCTCAAGGCAGCTATATTTTCTATTTAAAATATTGTACTCTAACATATAAAACACGTTTTTCTTATTACGTAGGAAAAGTTTGTTGCTATGGTAATACCGGACAAACCAGTCTTCAAAAGAAAGTGTTACTAGCAATAAAGAGACATTACACCATGATAAATGGTCAATTTATCGAGGAGACTTGACCTTCCTAAATGTCTATGTTCTAAAGTACTTCAAAGTGCTTCAAAGTACATGAAGCGAGTTTTCAGACAATTAAAAGCAATAGAGTATTCTATTCTAAAAGCAATAGAATATTCTAACATTATTCTTTGAGTATTTCAATAAGATTAAAAAGGAAATATGATTTGAACAAAGGAAACAGATTTGAAGAAAACTATCAGTTTGTTAGTTGTTTTCAACAAATTACCTGACATTTATAGAATATTACATTTAACAATTATAGGATATACATCATTTATATATGTACACAGAATATTTATTGTGATATTATATATATTATGGTTATAGATATTCATCAAAAAACACATTATAATAAATTTTAAACATTTTTAAAGTTTATTTTATTTATTTTGAGAGATAGAACACAAGCAGGGGAGGGGCAGAGAGAGGGAGGGAGAGGGAGCAAGGGAGAGAGAAAGACTCCCAAGTGGGCTCTGCACTGTCAGTGTGAACCCCAATGTGGAGCTCGAACTCACACACCACACCATGACCTGAGCCGAAACCAAGAGCTGAACACTTAACCGCCTGAACCACCCAGGCGCTCCACATTATAATAAATTTTAAAGGACTGAAGTCATGAAAAGTTTGTTCTGTGACCACACTTGGATAAATTAAATATCAATAACAAAAAGGTGTCTAGAAAACATCACATATTTGCCGATTAAATAGCACACTTCTAAATAACTCATTGGTCAAAGAATAATGCTCTGGGAAGTTAGATAATATTTTGAACTAAGGGAAATTATTTTGAGATCTTTTCCTCTTTTCTGACATAAGTATTCAGGGCTATGAATTTCCCTCTCAGCACTGTTTTTGCTGCATCTCACAATTATGCTGTACTATCATTATAATTCAGTTCTAAGTATTTTTTTAAGGGTTAGGAGATTTTCCTGTTATCATTCTATTATTAATTTCCAGTTTGATTCCCCTTGTGGTCAGACTACATGATTTCAATTCTTCTAATTTGTTGGAATCTGCTTTAAAGTCCAGGACATGGTACACTTTTGTGAATTTTGCATGAGCACCTGAAAGACTATGTATTCTACTGTTTGGGGACAGTGTTTTATAAATACCTATTAGATCTGTTGACTGACACTATTGCTCACTTTTTCTATATCTTTATTGATTTTTTTTGTCTGGTAGAGAGAAAGGGATGTTAAGGTCTCCAACTGTAACTGCAGATAGATTTATTTCTATTTCTCCTTCCAGTTTTGTCAGTGTTTGCTTCATAGATTTTGAAGCTCTGTTGTCTGGTGCATACACTTTTAGGATTTCTATGTCTTCTTGGTGTGTTTTCCCTTTTATCAATATTTAATGTCCTTCTTTGTCCCTGGTAATTTCCTTTGTTCTGAAGTCCACTTGATCTTATTAATACAGCCACTCTGCTTTTTAAAAATTAGTGTTTGCACAGTATATTTTTTTCTCTTTTTACCTATATTGCTATATGTGAAGTGGGTGTCTTGTAGATACTATATGACTAGGTAATTTTCTATCCACTGTGCCAATCTCCATCTTTTAATTGATGTATTTAGATGATTTACGTTTAAAGTAATTATTAGATGGGTGCCTGGTTGGCTCAGTCAGTAGAGCATGTCACTCTTGATCTTGGGGTTGTAAGTCTGAGCCCCACATTGGGTATAGAGATTACTTACAAACAAAATCTTAAAAAAAAAATAAAGTAGGGGCACATGGGTGGCTCAGTTGGTTAAGCATCTGACTCTTGATTTCTGTTCAGGTCATGGTTCTGCTCTCATGGTTCATGCGTCCAAGCCCCACATCAGGCTCAGCACTTACAACCCGCAGCCTGCTTGGGATTCTCACTCTCCCTCTCTCTCTTTCTGCCCCTTCCCCACTCAACACTTGCAGCACACTCTCAATAAACAAACAAACAAACAAACTTTTTAAAAAGATAAAGTAATTATTGATATGTTATGGCTTACATTGGCCACTTTATTATTTGTTTTGTTCATTCATTCTGTTCCTTATTCTTTTGTCGCCCCATGCCTTTTCTTCCTCCTTGTAAGTATTTGAAGAAACTAAACGAGATAGACAAGAAAACATATCAAGATGAATGGAATGTGAATAAAGTGCTGCTAAAAAGAAAGCGTAGCTCTAACTGCTTGTATTAGACAGGAATAAAGCGAAAGATCAATGAGCCAAGAGTGCATGTTAAGAAGTAAGAAGAGCAAGTTCCATAGTAAGTAGAAAGAAAGAATTAATAGAGCAGAAAACAGGGGCGCCTGGGTGGGTCAGGCGATGAAGCGTCCAACTCTTGGTTTCAGGTCAGGTCATGAGCTCATGGTTTGTGGGTTTGAGCCCCGCATCGGGCTCTGAGCTGACAGTGTGAAGCTTGCTTGGGATCCTATCTCTCTCTCCCTCTCTCTCTGCCTCTCCCAAGCTCCCTCTCCCTCTCCCTTTCCCTCTCCCTCTCCCTCTCCCTCCCTCTCTCTCCCTCTCTCTGAAAATAAATAAATAAACTTAAAAAAAAATAGAGCAAAAAACAATAATATAAAAAATAGAGAGATAAAAGAAAAAGTCCTCAAAGACAAATCTGATCATTTGAAAGATTGAAAGAGATCTTATCAAAAGACTGATAACCCCTTAACTGGACCGAAAAAGAAAGAAAGAGAACAAGAAGACACTCAAATTGCCAATACCAAAAACAAAACAGGGGATATAATTAGTTCTGTACTAAAACCATACACAAATAAATATGACAATTTAGATGAACTGGAGAAATTCCATCAACGTAAAGATGACCAAAACTGGCCCAAGAAGAAATAGAAAATATTAACGGGCCTGAATCCATTATAGAATTGGGTTAACAACTAAAACCTTCAACAAAGAAAACACTACTTTCAAGTGGCTTCACTGAAAATTCTTTCAAATATGTAAGGAAGAAATTATGCCAGGGCGCCTGGGTGGCTCAGTTGGTTGAGCGACCGACTTCATCTCAGGTCATGATCTCGCAGTTTGTGAGTTCGAGCCCCACATGGGGCTCTGTGCTGACAGCTCAGAGCCTGGAACCTGCTTTGGATTCTGTGTCTCCCTCTCTCTCTGCCCCTCCCCTGCTCATGCTCTGTCTCTCTCTGTCTCTTAATAATAAATAAACGTTTAAAAAAACTAAAAAAAATAGAAATAATACCAATGCCAATCTCATACCAACTTTTTCTAAAACTAGAAAGGAGGAAATGCTCCCCTACTCACTTTATGATACCAGCCTGACTCACCACTGAAACCTCACAACACTATTACAAAAAATAAAAGTATAGACCAACATCCCTCATGAACATCAATGTAAACATGCCTTAACAAGATAAGGGCAAGTTGAATTCAGAAAGATACCAAAAGGATAATATAGGATGACAAAATGTGGTTTGTCCCAGTAATGAAAGGCTAGCTTCTCACCTGAAAATAAATCACCGTAATTTACCACAGGAACCAAAGAAAGAAGAAAAAAGTTATGATCATCTCAATCAATGCAGAAAAAGCATCGGACAAAATCCAATCCCCATTCATGATCTAAAAAAATAAAAATAAATAAATAAATAAATAAATAAATACTAAGCAAAGTGGGAATAAAATAGAAGGAAAACAGCTGTGGAAAGCTGACGGACGGCTGGCGTCATACTTGATGATGAAATATGAACACTTTCCCCCTCTGATCCAGAACATGTGTATAATGTCTGCCCTCATCACTTCTGTTCAACACTGTGCTGGAGATTTTAGCCAGTACAATAAGGCATGAGAAATAAATACAATTCATAACACTTAGTATGGAGTGAGTAAAATGCTTTTTATTCACAGACGATATGTTTGCGCATGAACAGAACCCAGATAAAACAGCTAGTATTAATTAGTAAATTTAGTAATGCACGATATACAAGGTCATTATACAAAATCAATTGTATGTTTATACAGTCAATTAGAAAATGCCAGAAAAACCATTTTAATAGCATAAAAATCTGTAAGATATATAGGAATACGTTTAATAAAAATATACAAAGTCTCTACATTGAAAATGACAGAATAAGGCCCAGGGAAGTTAAGAAAATGAAGAGATGCCTGTTTGCAGACTGGAAAACTCAATGTTAAGAGGTCAGTTCTCCCCAAATTGATGTATACATTCGATGACATCTTATCAAAATCTTAACTTTTTTAATGAAAATTAACAAGTTGCTTCTAAAGGTAAAAAAAATGTGTACGATCTAGAATCCAAAATAATATTGAAAAAAAAAAAAAAGAAGAAGGTTAGGGTATTAGAAGAAGGTATTGGGGTAAGGATAGACAAATGGATTAATGAAACAGAACAGAGGATCAAGAAATAGATTCACACTTTCACAGTTCATTGATTTCTGATAAAGGGGGCCAAAGCAATTCAATGCGGAAAGGAAAGTCTTTTCAAAAAAATGACGCTGGAGCCAGTGAATAAAAATATGGGGGGTTGGGGCGCCTGGGTGGCGCAGTCGGTTAAGCGTCCGACTTCAGCCAGGTCACGATCTCGCGGTCCGTGAGTTCGAGCCCCGCGTCAGGCTCTGGGCTGATGGCTCGGAGCCTGGAGCCTGTTTCCGATTCTGTGTCTCCCTCTCTCTCTGCCCCTCCCCCGTTCATGCTCTGTCTCTCTCTGTCCCAAAAATAAATAAAAAAAAAAATAAATAAAAAAAAAAAAAAACGTTGAAAAAAAAAAATATGGGGGGAAAATGATCCTCGACCTCCATCTCACACTACACATTAAAAATAATTAGCGATGGGGTGCCTGGGTGGCTCAGTCGGTTGAGCGTCCGACTTCGGCTCAGGTCATGATCTCGCGGTCCGTGAGTTCGAGCCCCGCATCAGGCTCTGTGCTGACAGCTCAGAGCCTGGAGCCCGTTTCAGATTCTGTGTCTCCCTCTTTCTCTGACCCTCCCCCATTCATGCTCTGTCTCTCTCTGTCTCAAAAATAAATAAACGTTAAAAAAAAAAAAATAATTAAAAAAAAAAAATAATTAGCGATGGATAATAGACTTAAACAAAAATGCTAATTACAATAAACGTTCTGGAAGGCAACAGAAGACTATCACACAAAATGCAGTAATCATAAAAGAAGAAATATAAAGCATTTGATCTTTATCAAAATTGAAAACGTCGGCTCTTTAAAACACACTCGTAACAAAATGCAAAAGCAAACTCTAGGCGGAAGGACTCATCTGACAAGGGATGTGTACTCAGAATGTTCAAAGAACTCCTACAAACCAATAGTAAAAGGAGAAACATCCCAAGAAAGATTGGGCAACAGGTTTGAACAGATCCATCATAAAAGAAGACACTGAGTGGCTAATAAGCATATGAAAAGGTGGCCAGCATCACGGTTAAAACCAGAATGAGATATCACTTCACACCCACTGGTTTCGTCAAAAACACCGACAATATCAAATGCTGGTGAGGACTGTAAAACTGGAGGTCTCCAGGATTGAAGGTGGGAGCACAAACTGAAACAATCACTTTTGAAAAACTGCTGTGGCCATTTTCTATAAAATTAAATAAATTTTTCCCCGAGGAGCCAGCAATTTCACTCTTGCTTACTGTAGAAAAATGGACACCTATGTTTCCAAAAAAAAAAAAAGAATTTGTTCCAGAATATTCATAGAGGCTTTACTCATACCAGACTAATCTGGTAAACAATCCAAATGGCCATTACAAGAGAGTGAATAAACAAATCGGGATATGTCCGAATAATTAATACTATTTAGTAATAACAAGGAACGAACTGCGTTACCACAGCAAGCTGGAATGGATCTCAGTCATTACGGTAAACAAAAGGAGCCAGTCACAGAAGAGTCCACATGATCTGATTCCATACATGCGGCATTCAGGAATAAGCAAAATTCATCTACGCTGTTAAAAAAAAACGGAACAGTGGTTGCCTCTGCAGGGTGAGGACTGACTGGGAAGGAGACCAGGGAATTTTCCCAGATGGTGGAAATGTTCATATCTTGATTGGGAGCGTGGTTACTAGGTGTGTTTGCTTGTCAAAGTCATAGAACTTTACACTCAAGATCTGTGCATTTCCTTGTATGTAACTTACACCTCAGCCGAATTTTTTAAAAGACAGAAGAGGAAGCAGTGGGCAGGAACGTGGGTGTGTCCGTTCTTGAACTTTCCTTTCCTTGACCTTGGCCTCCTCCACCATTTGGGATCTCCTGGTTCCAGTAGGTCACCCCAACCAGAAAGCACCAGTTTAAGTACCGATTTCTGCACAGGTCCTTTTTTTTTTTTTTTAATTTTGAGAGAGAGAGAGCGCACAGGCAAGAAGGGAAGAGGGGCAGAGGGGGAGAGAGAGATAGAGAGATTAAGAATCCCAAGCAGGCTCCACACTCAGCGCAGAGCCCAACACGGGGCTCGATCCCACAACCCTGGGATCACGAGCAGAGCCAAAATCAAGAGTCAGAAGCTCAACCAACTACGCCATCCAGGCACTCCCCTGCCCTGGTCCTTGAGTGATAGAATTCCGGACAGCAATCATTAGAATTTTTTACAGCTCTCTTAACTTGGAGCAGAAGTCCTCACTGGTTTAGAAATCTCTCACCATACAACTTACCTAACTACTCGAAAGAAAAGGTAAAGCCCTTGAAAAGCTTAGCCATTTTAAGAAAGAATATGCATACCCATGCACACCGGCAGACTCGGCATCTGCTTAAAAGATACCAGCGGTGATAAAGAGTCATCAGCAACCGCAGACTGAGAAGCAACCAATGAAAGGCTTAATAGGTCTAAATTCATAGTTCACAGTAGAATTGATTTCATGGCAAAAGAGTGGAACAAAGAGAAATCTAAATATCCAGAACCAGATGAGCTGACTGCTGATATTACAAGATGGGGCAGAGGAAGTGACAAGGGGTGCTCCCTATATGGCCCTTCGCTGTAGAGTCAGTATGCAACAGAAAGGAAAGGTTTATACTATCCCTCTCCTCAAATACACACACACACACACACACACACACACACACACACAGTCTATTCCACCACGGGGATTTTTTCCTTTCCCTCTTCTTCCAATTAAGATGTTCATTGCCTGTGCAGCCAATTCACAACTTGGGAGGCCCCCCTCAAGAATACTCTCCCCAGAATAATTTCTTTGGCATTTATCCTGACAATAGTAGTGAGTTACTTTCAAAAGAACCAGCTACTGAAAATCCAGAGCCCCGCAATCCCAGAAACATGGGAATTTTGTCTCTTACAGATTAATTTTGAATTACCTCTCAGTTTCAGTTCGAGGAACTGAACTGAGCTAGAACTCAGTAATTATACTTTTGCCCAGATGAAAGTTTTACAGAATTGTAATGATCAAGATAGTGATTTGTAAATAAAGTCGATTTACATATTAATCTCGGCAAGTGAATTATCTTGTACTCTCCGGATAGTATGAATACTGTGTTTAATTTGATTAGCAGCCCATTATTCCATGAACAATACTAGAAGCATCACATGAGCCGTTCTGAAATCAAAGGGCAAAAGGCATTTCTATACATGCCAACTGCTGTATTATTATAGTTTTCAGACAAACATGAAGTGTCTTGATGTTTTCATTAGACAAACTAACTTGATGTTACCTGAATACATTTAAACCAGAATGTTCAGTCTTTTTTAAAAAAAAATTTAGTGTTTTTATTTATTTTTGAGACGGAGAGAGACAGAGCATGAGCAGGGGAGGGGCAGAGAGAGAGGGAGGCACAGAATCCGAAGCAGGCTCCAGGCTCGGAGCTGTCGGCACAGAGCCCGACGCGGGGCTCGAACTCACAGACTGTGAGATCGTGACCTGAGCTGAAGTCAGATGCCCAACCGACTGAGCCACCCAGGCGCCCCAAGTCTTTTTTTTTTTTTTTTTAGAGAGAGAGAGAAAGCACAGGAGTGGGGGAGGGGGGCAGAGAGAGAGAGAGGGGGAGCGAGAATCTTAAGCAGGCTTCACGCTCAGCACAGAGCCTGACACGAGGCTTGATCCCATGACCCTGGGATCACGATCTGAGCTGAATCAACAGTCGGATGCTCAACCGACTGAGCCACCCAGGAACCCCATAAACTACAATGTTTGAAACAGAGAATACCAAAGTTTAAAAGGTCTGTCTTGCTAGTTTAATAATAGCAAGTCCTTGTTAGACCATACCCTCTCCTCTTCCTCCTCCCTCTACAGAGATAATTCCCCATTCACAACTTCAGACTGCATCAGAAGAGGCTGGTAGTGTGGACCAGTCCTAAGAATGTGAGTTTAAAGTTCAGAGTCAGTACTGACTCTGACCGTCCCTTTCCTTCTCCCAGCTTCAGTTTCCATTTCAATAAGTCCCGGATCAACCCTCACCTCCAAGAACAATGAAGAGGAAGAACGGGAAATCATGTGGTTACAAGAACACAGGGGGAACTTACACAGGCGGTTCCGTGTGTTAGTTAGATAGTCGTTTGGGCTCTGGAACCAGACTGCTGGGGTTTCAGTCTGGCCTCTGTCTCCCACTAACTGGGGAAAACTGAGTCACGGTTTACTCATTTAAAATTTCCTTTATTGTTTATTTATTCTTGAGAGAGAGAGACAGAGACAGAGCACAAGTGGGGAAGGGACAGAGAGAGGAAGACACAGAATCTGAAGCAGGCTCCAGGCTCTGAGCTGTCAGCACAGAGCCTGACACGGGGCTCGAACTCAAGGACCACGAGATCATGACCTGAGCCGAAGTCGGACGCTCAACCGACTGAGCCACTGAGGCACCCATCGGTTTTCTCATTTTTAAGATGGGGATAAGCATAGCATCCACTTCGCAGGTCATCATGGAGATCGAAAGAACTAATTCATGTAGAGCTCTTGGCTTGGCATCTGGCTCGCTGTCAAGTGCTTAGTACACATTAGCTGGCTTTTTTAAGACAGTGGCACTCCCCTAAGCACTGGTCAGTCCTGCGTTCACACAGGTACGTTGGGGAGTTCACAGGCACCTTGAATTTACCACGTCCAGACCCCAATTCTCCACCTTCTCCCCAACCCACCCCTCTTACACTTTTCACTACTCTTGCCATTGCAATCCTGCCTTCCCCTGCCCGGCTCCCCCGGCCCCCATTCTGTCCCCTAGCCCCAAGTGCCCACGCTCAGTGAGGCCCAAAGTCCAGAGTCCCCAGGTCCCACCCCCGCTGCCCCAGGCCAGTCACACTGCCTGGGCAACAAACCCCTGGCTTCCCTGCCCTGGGCTGTTCTCCTCAGTCTGCCCCCAACACCCCAGCTTCAAATATGCTCCCACAGCTCAGTTCCCATCAGGCCTTTCTCTAGCTCAGTCAGAACCCATGACTCTCCATTTCCTACAGAATCCATTTCTAGCACAGCAGCCCTTGCCTTTGCTGAGAGCTTTCCCCTCCTGCCTTCTCTGCCCTTTTGTCCCCTGGTGGAGCGACAAGGGCCTCGCCACACCCTGACCACACCATCCACATTCCTGACCCTACAATCTTTCTCACACTGTCCCCTCAGCCTGGAATGCAATCTTCTTCCAGGTTTATGGCTTCCTTCCCACCCTGGGTCTTTCGTCCAGCACTCCCTGTACAGAGCTCAAAAGACCCCTCAGGGCAGGACGGAGACCTGCCAGCCACAGCCTGGGGGCGCATCCCAGGCCCTGCTTTGGGGCCTTTTCTCTGTCCTGTAAGCAGGACCTCAATTTGTAGAACCCAATGCAAAATTATTTTGAAGAGGCCTCTTTGTTCAAAAGTTATTAAGAATTTTAAGATGGACAAATCCCAACTGAGGAACATTCTACAAAATACCTGACCACTAATAATCCTCAAAACTGTCAAGATCACATAAACAAAGAAAAGGCTGAGAAAATTTCAAAGCCAAAAGTAGCCTCTGAGGTCGTGATCACTATGTGTGTAACATAGCAGGCTGGATGGGATCCCAGAGCAGAAAAAGAATATTAAGTAAAAACTAAGAAAATATGAAGTTTAGTTCATAATATATCAATATCGGTTCATTAATTGTAGCAAAGATACTACGTACTAACGTAAGATATTAAAAGTAGGAGGAACTGGATAAGAACTTTCTATACTATTTTGACAATTTTTCTGTATATCTAAAAGTGTTTTAAAATTCAAAGTTTTTTTTTTTTTTTTAATTAATTAACAGAAGCAAAACAAAGAATTCTGAGAAGGCAACAGCAGAGACAATGAGTAAATTGTCCAAGACAGAGCCAGGATTTAAACCCGGATCTGCCTGTCCCCAAGGCTTTTGTGACTAACTGCTTCTGTTGCTTGAACCCCAGGGAGAAGGCCCTCGCCTGGGGACAAGAGAAAAGATGTGTGTCTGGGTGGGGGTCGGGGGGGAGGGGGCTGTCACAGTATTTAGCGGAGGTTAAGAACCCAAGCCTGATGGTCACATAGTGTTATGCATCTGTTCATACGAAATTCCCAGAATAGGTAAGTGCACAGAAACAAGAAAGTAGATTCATGGTTGCCAGGGGCTGGGAGAGGGAAGAATGTGAAAGGGACACAGCGGAGGTAACTGCTTAATGGTGTGGGATTTCTTTTTTGGAGGGACAGGATTGCTGTTGAATTAGATAATGCTGATGGCCGTACAGCATCATGAATATACTAGGAAACACGGAATCGTATTTATTTATTTATTTATTTATTTATTTATTTATTTACTTATCTATTAAGCTCAATGCCCAACATGGAGCTTGAACTCATGACCCCAAGATCAGCCAGGTGCCCCTGAATTGTACACTCTTAAATGATAAGTTTCATGTGATGCAAAATTGAAAAAGAAGAGTATAAGCTTGAGATCCATTCCGTCTGGATTTGAATCTCCACTGGCCCATTTGCCAGCTGTATGTGACCCTGGGCCAGTTGCCTCTCTGTGCCTCAGTTCCTTTATCTGGCAAATAAATAGGGGTAACAGTGCCTGTCTCATAAGGTTGTTGTCAGCATACAGGACTCAGGATAGTACCTGGCACATAGAAAGCAATCAACATTAGCTATAATAATATTACAAAGAGACGGTAGAGCTTCAAAGGCCTCAACGTTAGGTGCCTCCCCAGCAGGGTCCAGGTGTTTGGGGTCCATAATGGACTGGATGGGCCAGGGGGGGATTACGAATTCATCCTTAAACCTCCCGCCCCACCCCAAACCCCACTCCCCAACCCCCCTGCCCCCTCCTCCCCCCCTCACGCAACAAGATCCTCAAAACCGAGCAGTCTGAGAGTTCCCTTCCCCAGACCACCCAGGGGCCCAAGAACCACTCCTGGGCGGCTCCCGGGCGGAAGCAAGGCTCTCTTCCTGACCCTTGGCCTTCTCTCCCTTCTCTCCCTTCCTTACCCGCGGCCTTAGAACCGAGGTTGCAGCGGCAGGCTGCGGAAAATGAGCTGCAGCGCGCCGCCTAGTGGCAGCTGCGAGCACACGGGTCCTGGTCACAGAAGGAGGGGCCAACCCGGAGCCGCCAGCCCCGCCGGCCGAGACAACCCCGACAGCGGCTCTTAAATCAGCATTGTTACTAAATAAATAGCTTGTGTTCAGCCAGATAAGGGGCTTTGTGTGTATTCTTTTTAATTCTAGGAGATAGTGTTTCCATTTTACAATCGAGGAAAACTGATGCTAGGAAAGGCTCAGCAGACAGCCCCCCCTTCTCCCAGCAGGTAAGAGCTGTCCCTGGACCATCAAACGTCAATCAGCTCAACTCCAGATGCCACAACTCTGGCTCCCACAGGCTCTTCTGGATCGGGAGAAATGAGGGTAGCCCGTGGAAGCATCTGCAGCCCCCAATGAGGGTCAGAGCTGGTTCTGGAACTGATTTCAAAGCAGCTGTGTTGCAGAAAGGTGCCCCCCCCCCACCTTCCTCCAGCCCTAGGTCCCAGGCCCCCAGGAATTGGAGGGGGAGGTGCAAGGTTCTTTCTAGGGCCCAATTTGACAAGTCTGGGGACCCTTTGCTCAGTAGCCCCTCTTTTTCCAGCCTCATTGATGTTTCCACTCAACCGATATTGATTGTAGGCCTACCATGTGCAGAATGCTGTCTTACAAGTGAGATACATGATAGTGAACTGGAAAGGAGGGGCCCTGCCTCTAAGCAGCTCATCACCTCCTCCTCCTCCTTAACTCACAGCAGGAACACCTTTACTGCGAGTGTGATGGCTCTGGGTTTGGGAACACCTTAATCCAGTTACACTAATGAGTCATCCCAGGGCCTGGGCCTTGCCCATTCTTCACCCATCCCAGGGAAAGGTGTGGGCTCAGGGCCTCTGAAGGCCTTTCCCTGACCCTGGCTGAGGGCCCGCACTCACACTGTTACGGCATGGCAGGGGGCAGGGAATTACAGAGGGATCCCCAGTGTGGTAATTTCCCCACCCTGATGCTGGAGTCCTGGAGGGAAAACCGGGCCCAGGACCCCCACCTCCCTCCATGGGCATATTTTAAGAGTTGACAGAGTTTTTAGGCTGGGGAGGAAAGTGGGACAGCCGGGAGGAGAGGGGTAAATAAATGACCACACTTATTTTGCTTGCCCTCCCATCCCCCCCTTCCCTGCCGCCAGGAATTAAACAAAGTCATGAAGCCAGGCTAGAAGGGCCTACCTGGTGCAGCTACTGCCTGAACAGCAAAGTCCAGAGGACTGAAAGTTTTTGGAAAAATCTCCAATTCCCATTGGCTTTCTGATTAAGAAAGAGAGAGAGAGAGAGAGAGAGCATGTGTGTGCACATCAGCCCTGTGCTCCCCGCCTGCCATGTTTCTGCTGTCCTTGACCATGTGTCTGCACCCAGACGGTGATGGTCAGTTGTGGGTCCCGGTACCTGTGTTCCCGTATGGGTTTCCTCATGGTAGTCAGGCATCTAAGTATCTACTGCTTTCGTGTCATCTTAGGAGTATGTTTGTTCTTTTGGGGGTATATGTCTGTGTATATGTCTGTGTCTGTGACAAGGGGTGTGCGTGTGCCTTTTTTGGTCCTGTGTCTTAGGTATGTGGTTGTCTCTGCAGCTGGGTGCCCATTTGTAGGTGTTTCTGGGAGGGTCAGTTTGCATTTGCACCTGTGGGTCTTTGCTGTGTGTTTACCTGTGTGTGCTTTTGTAGGTGTGTATCAGTGAGGTATGCCTGTAACTGTGTCCAGAGGTATGTGTACGTATGTGTGCTTATAGTTATATGGACGGGTGGAGCTGGCTTGGTGTGATCAGCTATTGACTCTCTCATCCACTACCCTTGCCTGGGCTGCCCTGGGCCAAGCTAAAAATAACCCGCCTACCTTTGCCCACAGGGACCTTTCTCAGTTGGCTGAAGTTCTTCCCAGGGAGTCCGGCACTACCCGCATCCACCCCCTGATCCTGAGTACCCAGCCACAGGGGGCGGAAGGGGCAGACTGACCATAGGAACCCTGCCCCAGAGGCTCCAGACCCCAACCTGTGGGGCAGGGTGTGTGGAGGAGGGTATGGGCAATACTTGTTGTTCCTCTGTCCCCACCAGGTCCCCTCTGGTCCCCAAATCCTTTCTTCTTCAGCCTAGAAAGTATCCCTGGGCATACTGGGCTCTATTTCAGTCCATCCCCTACAGGCTTCTCGGCTCAGCTGGACCAATCTCAGGCTTCCTTCACCCCTTCCTGAAGCTGCCCACGGCACCTGTATTTGAGGAGCTATCCTAGATCCCAGCTCCAGAAAAATCCCAAGTAGAGAACAGATCAGAGCTAGGGAGAAGAGGCATTCCTGCTGGCTGGCAATATCCTTCTCTGCCAGGCCAGCCCCTGAGAGGTGGGGTGGGGGGTAGGGGGGTGGAGGCTCCCCAGCTCAGAGTTTCTTTCTAATCCCATCTTTCCTGCCCCCTTCATTCACTCATTCTCTCCAAGCTGTGTGATCTTGAGCAAATGACTTTACATCTCTGTGCCTCTATTCCTTCATCTATAAAATGGGGATAGAGTTGTTGTGAGGACTGAGGTAATGCGTATCAAGTGCTTAACCCCATTCCTGGGGCACAAGTCTTTGCCAGTATTAGCTGGTCCACCCCTTCTGACGTCTCCGTGTTTCAATCTTAAAACACCACCATCCCTCAAACTCCACCTAAATGGCCTTTGGCCTACCCTTGGGAGGCCAGGACTTACCCCCCCCAGGAATCAGCCCGGCAGGGAGGGGAGATCTTGGAAAGAGAGATTACTGACATTTAATGCAGTTTCCATACATAATTTTTTTCATTCAATCCTATGCCCCCTTATGAAATAATTATAATTTTTTCTCTATTTTAGATGATGATGAAGGGAGCATCAGAATGGTTAAGTAACTTGCTCAGTTCAAGGTCACACAGAAGGTAAGGAACAGAGCCCAAGTTTCTCTGAGCCAAAAATGTTTGTACCCGTGCCCTCTACCCCACTGTTCCTTGGAGGACAAGTTTTTAACGCCCTAGTCCCCGAAAGTGCTACGAGAGGTTTAGAGGGGTCTGGTAAACAGTTCTGCCTGAGGTTATTCAGACAAGTAGACCCATCCAGGATGATCTACATCCCAAGTTCATACCCAAGTTCACATGGCTGTAAGCCCCAGCTTGATCACGACTTCGGCGTTCAAGATTTTCTCATTTAGAGAGTCGGTTTTGGAAACATCCCAACATGTAGAAGGCATGGGACGTAATACAGACGAAGGGAGCCAAAAGTGAGACTCCTCAGTTTGATCAGATGAGAAAGCTGACACAGCCAAGCCAAAGGAGAGCTTAGATACACTTCCTTAGTTTTTGGAAAAGAAAATTGGCCAGACTCCACTTCCAGCTGATTTCCAGCGGCCGGGTTTTCCAAGTCGCCAGGCCCACCGGCTCGCGAGGACCCCCCTGAAAGGCCCCCAGCTCAGCAGAGGCCGCGCCCGGGTGGCCCTCGGTTCCCCCCCTCCGGGGCCCCCTGCCGGCCCCGCCCCTGCCCGCCCAGGCCCCGCCCCGGCCGCGCGCCGTCCCCCTCCGCTTGCGGACTCACTAGGGCGAGCGAGCGGCGGCGCTCGGCATTGTGGCAGGCGGCAGAGGCCGGCGAGGGCGCCGGAGCCGCGGGTAGCGGCGGGGCGCAGAGAGGCGCGCGCGGGGGTTCGGACGGCGCGGCGCGGGCTGCTGCGAGTGTCGCTGAGTGCACTCACCTTCTGTCTCGCAACTTCGAAGCCAGGGCGTGGGAGCGCGGGGAGCGCTCGGAGCCCCAGAGCCTGAGGAGCGCAGAGAGGGGCGCGCCGGAGCCTGGCGGGAGAGCGGGCGCCGGGCACCCACTGCGCTCCGAGCGCCCGGCAGCCCTCTGCGCAGCGTGGCTGCCGCTGCCCCCACGGAGGGCACGGGCTGGCGCGGCCGGGCGCCGGGGAGGACGGCGAGGAGGAGGCGGCGGCGGCGGAGACGGCGGCGGCGAGGCTGGGGCCAGGGAGAGAGCCCCGGGGGAGAGGCGCCCGAGCCTGGCCGCGGGAGCATGTGGGCCCGGAGCGGAGCGCGGGGCGCGCTGCTGCTGGCGCTGCTGCTCTGCTGGGACCCGAGGCTGAGCCAAGCAGGTAGGGAGCGATCGGGCGTGGGGGCGGACGTATAGGGGACATTTGCGCCCCAGTCTCCCGAAGTTGAAGTGGTCCATCACCGCGTCGGTGTGCACAGGGAAAGCGCCACGGCACCCAAGTTAGAAGGTAGATTTCTCCGCCCACCAAAGTGGGCGATGGCGCAGCCACCCCTCGGGCGGCGCAGGCCAGGTGGTTCAGAGTAAGCTTCCTGCCCCCGCCTAGAAGGGATCACTTCTTTTCCTTGGAACGGGTGCCCGAGTCGAGGTCTGCTCTTTCCGGAGGACTGGCCTCCAGGGGACCCCAGGTTCCCCGCGCACGGAGACCCGGGCAGGGGTGGGGGGGGGGGTGGAGACTCGCCGCGTCGGTCAGGTGTGCTTTTATGTGCGGTTCGCCGGAAACTTCCTAGTCGGGGTCCGGGCTCGTCCAGGCTCCTACGCGCTGCACCCTCCGGAATCAGCAAACGGGAGGGTGGGATAGAGAGACCTGCGGAGCACTGGAAGTGCGGGTCTGCTCGGCCTGCCGGAGGAGGCAGGCTTGAAAGGCTTTGGCTATCGAAGGGGGAAGGGCCGAATACTGCTCGCACAGCTTTCCCTGAGACCGCAGGATCCGCTGGTCTGGAGGGATATTTTCTGGGGTTTGGTATGTATGTGTGTTGGGGTGGAGGGGAGTACATAGTGATCCTGCCAAGTTTCCGTCTAAATGGGTCACTGACATTCTCCCGGTCCGGGGAGCGGACGAGGTGCGCGTATCTACATTGGGCCTGTAGGATGCCTTAAGGGGGTTGGTGGGCTCCTGAGATAAAGTGCCTACCGCCACCGCCTCCAGCACCTCGCCGTGGTCGTGTACACGTCTCCCTCGTCTGTGGCTGGGCCCCGCGTCGCTGTCTGGGCTGTGTCTTCCCGGCGAGCCGGTGGACGCAGAGGAGCCAACCTTTCTTTGGTGCCGGAGCCCAAGTAGGTGAGCTGGCAGCGGCGGCCGGACACCTCCGCTCCCTGGGCGGGGCGGGGCGAGGCGAGGCAAGGCGAGGCGAGGCGGGGTGGAGTGGGATGGGTAGGGGGCGTCCCGCGCGGAGCCCTCTGAGTTGGGGCTGAGAATGGGGCTGGAAACCTGGCGCAGAAAGTAGACGAGGTGACGCAGCCCTCCCCCTCCACCTCCGCCGTGCTGTTGGCATCCGCCCCCCACGTACACCCCAATAGCCAAAGATTCCTCGCTCTGGAATTAATGATTCCCACGGCCTTGGAGCGAGGGCTTGGTTTTAGCACATCCTCCACTTTTTTTTTTCCCCCAGCCCTGTGTTGTAAAGTTACGACACAATCATTTGATCCAGGTTAATTACGATTTGGGCAGACTCTGGTATTTAAAGCAGTGTTTTGAAGTTGGAAGGTACTGGTGGGGGAGGGGGCAGGCTGCTGAATGACCAACCTTGTTTTAAAGAGCGCAGTTTAATGCGGGAGGTGCTGGGCTGGGGTGTTGGTTTCTGGTTTGAGGGTGTTTGAGGGGAGGTGATTGAAGGGTAGGGTGAAGTCTTTGTGAACTTGGGCAGGATTGGCGCTTGGGAAACTGTTTTAGAACCAGCCGGGCAATGGGATGGGGAATAAATACTGAGGTTACTGAGGGTGGGGGGAGGGTCTCCGCTGGGCAGGAAAAAGACAAGACTGGTTGGCCGAGAGTTCTCCGGAGCCAGGTTCTGCTGGGGAGGCTGGGGGTGGCCTGCCTTTCCTGCTTAACAAAGCATCCAGCCCCCACCTTTCCCAGAGGAAACCCCAGGCCCAGGGCTTTGATGGATTTGGGCACAAACGGAGCCCAGCCAGAAATGGCCTCTAATACCAGGCTTTGATTTCTCACTCGTGAGCAGAACCGGTGTTGGAATTGTGCTCATTACTTAGCACGGCAGGGGCTGCCTGCCCACCAGCCTAGAGAGGGGCCAACTGGTGGGGTTGGCCTGCAGCCTTCCCTCGGCCCAGAGTGTAAAGCCCTTAGAAATCTGCCTTCAGGAGGGAGAACCGGCGCCTTCCTCCTACACAGCTCATCTCTCTGATGCCACAGGCACAGAACTTCTTTCAGAATGTTCTTTGGGTCTGCCCAGTGGATCCTTCATGAGTCCCATTTCACTGATGGGGAAAACCAA
Source organism: Panthera onca (assembly GCF_046562875.1). Lineage (NCBI taxonomy): Eukaryota > Metazoa > Chordata > Mammalia > Carnivora > Felidae > Panthera > Panthera onca. The sequence goes on along the minus strand of NC_138349.1, from coordinate 55,723,785 downwards.
GGCCAGCGTGTTGGCTTTCCTCAAATCTTGCCTTCCCTTGACCACAGATTGCAGACGTGCGCACAGGGCTGCTCCTCTCCAATAGTCAGGCTGGTTCAGGTCACATTGGATTCCTCCTCGGAGCCCTCCTCGGGGCCCCATCCACCTCTGCCTCGAGGTTTATATCAAGCTGAGGGAGATAAGGCTGTCTCCATAGAAGGGGGAGGGTCTTTCTGGGAGATGTGCAAGCTCCCCTCAGGTAGCAGGCGCCACTCTTTCCTCTCACTGCCCCCCTCCCCAGTAAATACGGAGATGAGCTCCCTTTACAGCACTGAGGATTTTTAAGCCATAAAGTTTGATGGTGGAGAAATCAAACCCAGAACCATAAAACCCCAGGCCCTTAGAAGAGGATGTCAGCAAGTGACTGGCCAGCAGAGGCCACTTCAAAAGCCTGGGTTAGCCCTGAGGATCTCCTGTCACCCCACCCACCTGTTAGCCTTTCCTGGAGCTTTTAATGAGTCTTGCCATGGCCTCTGGCTGGGATGGTTGAGAAGGGACCACGGTGTCATGATAACATTTCCTTTTAAGATGCAATTAAAAATCTGAGTTTTCCGAGTGTGTCTGCTCTGTGTGCATGTGTGTGTGTGTGGGGAGGGGGGAGTGGTAGTGTAGTGTGGTGTGGTGGCCCATCCGTGTCTCTCTCTACACAATAGCAAACACCCATCTCAAAAAAATGGAAAATCTAGAGGGTCTTAATGAGATTTCTCATATAGTGAAAGTATCACCACAGGGGAGGAATTTCGGAGGTAATTTCTCTCCTCCCCCCCTCCCCCCCCACCCCTCCGGAATTCTGGAGGACAAAACAATTCCTCTCTTTTCCAACCCCCTTATTTATGCTGAAGCTTTGGAACAGGCCCGGACGTGCCCCGGGGTTACTCGGGGACTCAGGGATAGATCTGGAATCTGAACTCAGGCCTCAAACCTCAGGCTAGTTGTGGCTCCTTCATTCCGCGAGCCTGCAGACTGGCCAGCATGGATCTGGGACCGAGATGCCAAATTGAGGCCCCACAGAAGGCCAGCGGCTAAAGATAAGGTTTGTTGGGTAGTTAGGTCAGATGGGACTTGTAGCAGGATGGGGGAGTGGGTGAAGAGATAGAGTCAGGAACTCAGACCCCAGACGGGTGGAACAGGGCTGGGCCAGACATCAGAAGTAAGGTCCTGAGACTAGCCAAGTGCCCAAAGGTTGCTCCACTCCTGGTGCCTAATCTGCCCTGGGTGAGACGAATCACAGGCCAAGCCTCCTTGGGCTCTGAGACTACCTGGCTCTACATTTTAAAGCTTTGCCTTCATATAAGTGGGGCAGAATATATTTTTACTTTCTATTTTCAAGCTTTGGGGGGCCCCATCTCCTCCCCACCCTGTGGCTGTTGGCTGTCGGGCCTAAGATGAGATCTGCTTCCCATCTCTCCTTCCCTCCTCATCAGTGTCTTCTAAGGAGGGTGTGGGCTGCCTAGGAATTTGGGGATGAGGCTAGAGGAAAACCCCTTCTGTTTCCAAGTGCTGAGAGTAACTTTAAGGATTCTGAATGGCCCGACCTGGAGCGCCCCCTCCTCCCCTGCCGGCGGCTAAGCGCGTTCTTTAGACTCTCAGCTCTGGAGTTGGGCTGGAGACACCCTGTAGGAAAGGGAGAGAGGCAGGGGCCAGGGTTGGGACTGGGGCTGGGGAGTGGAGTCATCTCAACCAGGTGCCTCGGCTGGGGTGGCCTCCGGGGGAGAAAGGAGGAAGCGGGCATCCCAGGCCACAGGCGGCGCCTCTCCCGGCCCCCTCTTCACCAGTTTTCCTAAACAGCTTCCACAAATGGAGTCATTAAAGCTGTGAAGGCAGAATGAAACCAAACAAGTGCCTTCTGTGCTTTTTCTGTTTCGTTTCTTTCTTTCTTTTTTTTTTTAAAGGGAAATTTAAAATACCGTAATGAAGATAATACGAGGAAGGGCACTTTCGGGCAGGTGGGGGGGAATTCATGCACTGCCCCCTTCGATTTGCTTCCGGAATTGCGGCTGGGGCGCCCCCCACCCCCCGTGGGCCTGCGCTCGGCGGGGGAGCCCCGGCCGCCTGGGGAATGCCTCCCGACCCGAGCCACTTTGCGGAGCCGGGCCCGGGCGGGCGAGTCAGATTCGCACTCGGCCCCGCTCAGTCGCGGCCAATGCGCCCCCACGGGGTGGGCAAACCGCGGGTCCCACGGCACTCCTTTCTCTCCGAGTCTGGGCTTTTCTCTCGCTAATGGCAGCGAAAACACATGCTGAAGTGCAGGCATAAATCAACCACCTCCCTGCTCCCATACCCCTTTTGTTCCCTCTTGCTTCTTTCCGAAAGCGCCGAGGTGCTGGAAGCCCCCGAATCGACCCTTGCGGACAGCACGGCTTGAGCCTGATCCTGACCGTGATTAGCCCTCTCCGCGGGGGTGGACTCTGTGGCGCCCGGCCGGCCTGGCGCTTACCTGGGGGCCCTGCACCTGGGCGTCCCCGCTCCCTCTTCTCTCCCGCACCCCACCGAGCTCCTCCCGCTCCTCCTTGGCAACACCCCCCCCAACCAGCCTTCCCTTCTTCTCTCCCGTCCCCTGAGTTGTATCCGTCCACACTGCACCGCCTCTCGACCTCCCAACAGCGCGAGTGCGCCCAGCCACCCTCCTCACCTCCCTGAACGGGCTGCCCCCAGTGCCTCACAACTTTTCCTGAGCCCTGTGGCTCGGTTCTCGGAGCAGGCAAGCTGTGGGTGTGAAAATGTGTATTAGGGACGTGGGCCGAGGTGGGAGTGTGCGGTGGGAGGTGAGGATGGGTGTGGGGTGTTAGGCTGTGGAGGTGAAGGTGCAGGAGGAGGGGATGTGTAGGGGAGAGGTATGCCTTTTGTATATGGGGGTGTGATGTACGTGGCTATGTGTGTTTGGGTGTGTGCAATGTGCATATGGGCACAGCTGTGGTGTGTTTGTGTATAAATAGGTATGTGTAGTGTGGGGACAGTGAGTCACCACCAGGCATGGGAAGCTCCATCCATTGTATGCTGTTGGGGATGTCTCTTCCTGGTGGGACCCAGGCCATTTGCCCTTCAGCACTAAGGAGGCCTGATGTTGCCCTGTGCTGGGGGTTGTGAGCAGGAGTTGGTTCAAGTGCCAGGTTCCGGAGTTGGAAGGGCAGAGGCCAGCATCCCCCATTGAGGACAGATAGAACAGGCCTGATTGAGGGTAGGTCCTGCTGCCCCAGAAGGAGGAAGGTCAGCCATAGATAGGTCCTAAAGCCAGTCCAGGAGCTTGACTGACAGCCCCCAGGACAAGCGTCTGAGTCCTTGGGTCGCCTACAGTTGACTTCCAGCTTACCAAGAACAGTGGCGGCACCTAGGGTTTGGAGATCTGCTCTCTGACCTGGGTTAGGCTCATGCTGCAGCCCTCTAGGGGCAGTGGGGTCTCCTCTGGAATTTGCTAGAGAAGAGGCAGACAGAGCTGGAGCGAGTGGCACCCCTGATGGAAAGCAACATAAGCAGGCGTGGCTCGGGCCGGGACTCTCAGTGGAGGTGATTGAAGGAGGACACATGTGCACCCAGACACACACAGGAGTCCTACTCCACTGTCTTACCACCTCCTTGGTCACCAAGGGTTCCCCCTGCCTTCGCGCTTTGGCCTATACTGACTGCCACCCTTAGCTCTCGGATAAGAGATGAGCCAATGTGGAGCAGGGAGACCTATAGGAAAGTCACAGCCCCACTGCTGGTGCATATGGCTTTAGTGTTATCAACCCTCTTAGAGGTGGCACCTCACTTGGTCCTTGTAAGAACCCCACCGGACAGGAGGACGCTCACTAGGAAACTGACCTGGGACCCAGATCAGAGCCAGAGCCGCCCTGGCCCCAGCCCTCAAGGTGGTGACTATGCTGGATGCTGATGTCCACTTCAGAACTGTGAAATGCCATTCAGGGAGCCTCAGATGCCAAATGGGGGCAGTGACCGTATAGGTAGGGAGAGCACAGCAAAGTGTCAACTTTGTAAGCCTTGGGGCTTCCTGGAGGAGGTGATGGGAGCCAGATGTTGACTCTCTCTTTTTCAGGTCTTTCTAACAGCATGTCCTGAAAAGATGGGGTGGGGGCTAAGCCAGCTAGCTGGGGCACCTGGGCAGGGGTGGCCGGCCCCAGGCCTCTCTCACTCTCAGAGAATTGGCTGTATCGGCATCTGCTCGGCCACCATCTTGGGCAAGCCCAGTCCTTGGTGAGGCACCCCCTGGCCATATTTCCACTCCTGGGCCTCTCAGCCTCATCCGAAGGGGTGCACCTTGGGGACCTGACCCTCAGCTACCTCTGACTGCAGGCTGGGACCTGGGGTGGAGGCTTGAGAAGAAAAGATATCTCATTTTTTGATCCGTTCCCTATGGCTCTTAAAGATGGAGTGAGCTCAGAAAATACTTCTTAAGCACTAGAATGCATGGTGTCGGGGGTGGGAGCATGGGGTGGTATGCTTCTGTGCCTTCTGCTGTGCCCCCAGGGCGGACAAGAAGGGAAGGACAGAACCCTGTGCCCAGGAACTTCTATGAGCCGGCCAGAGGGGAAGGTTCACTTGTCATTACCGCGGGCCTCAGTTTCCTCATCTGTAAAATGGGGGCAATAATACGATCCTCATGGAGCTGTTTCAAGGATCCTGCGCCCTGGTTATGATAAAGTACTTCGCACAGTGCATGGCACACAGTGGTTACTCGGGTGCCTCCTCCTCAGGAGACAGCCCTGTGACGCCAGAGACGGCTTCCTCTAGAGGCATGGCGGGGGGAAAAAGGATGGAGGCTTATGGCCTGGAGGCCCAGCAACTCCTGGCCTGGGAATTAGGAGGTTCTGGTGTTTGCTGTTCCGCCGCTGTGGGACAAGTGCCTTTTCCTCTCTGGGTCCTGGTTGGACTCCCCTTCTGTAAGTTTAAGGTTGGGGAAGGTGGAAGGATGACCTTTAAGGGCCTCAGGTTTTGTTTTGTTTTGTTTTGTTTTGTTTTTGTTTTTGTTTTTTTTTGCTTGGTTCCAGCTGAAGAGGCCCCAGCAGCCAGCAAGAGACAGAGGTAGCTGAGGCCCAGAACCACTTGTGTTTACAGAGGCCCCTCTAGAACATCAATATATCGACTGGAATGCCCTTGTGAGCATTATGTGGCCCTGGGTCTCTCTCTGAAGCCATAAATTACCCTTCAGGACCTCAGGCCCTTTTTCCTGTTCCATAAGCATCTCCTGTCTCAGAGGCAGAGAGCCCCAGATGCCAAGCAGGGCCCAGGGGACAGAGAAGGACCCTGTGGCGGACAGCCTGAGCATTTGAGAGAAGAGGCCCTTGTTCTTCCCGACGCTGCCAGGCTCAGGGGGGCCCCATGGAGGATGTGGGAGGAACACACTCTCAGACCTAGCCAGACCATTCATTGTTTCATTTCTCAGGGATGGAGGGTGACTGATCTCGGGGTGGGGAATGAGGGATCTGTCTCCACCTCCCCCCTGGAATATTGGCCCAGCCCTAAAACTTGGTGCACCCTCACATTCGTTCAGAGTGAGCGGGTACTGGGCTCTGCAGTGAAAGTTGGCAAAGCCTGGGCCTGACCCTTGATTTTGGTTTGTGTCCCTTCTTGAGGCACGAGCCGTGCATCAGGTGTGCACTGTCGGGTGCAAGAGTGAGTGAGACGGCGGAGAGGAGCTCACTCAAAGATGAGCCAGGCCACGTGTGGCCTGGGAGGGATCCAGTGCCACGCTCAGGGGGCAGGCTGTGCAGTCAGACTGCTTGGGTTCAAATCCTGGCCGGGGCACCCTCCGGCTGTGTGCCCTAGAGCAAGTTGCCCTCCCTTCCTGAGCTTTAGTTTCTTCATTGGTAAAGCGGGACTGCTAACAATGCCAGTCCTCATCAGATTGCTGTGGGGAAGAACGAGGTCACACACACAAGGACTTTGCACGTTCTCAAGTGCTCAGTAGCCTCACTGTCCTCCTCAGCGTCATTATTACTGATGCCACGTATCGAGTGGTACAACAGGGAGTGTTGCTCCTGTTAAGAGAAGGCTCCTGGGGGCGCCTGGGTGGCTCAGTCGGTTAAGCGGCTGACTTGGGCTCAGGTCATGATCTTGCGGTCCGTGAGTTGGAGCCCCGCGTCGGGCTCTGGGCTGATAGCTCAGAGCCTGGAGCCTGTTTCAGATTCTGTGTCTCCCTCTCTCTCTGCCCCTCCCCTGTTCAGGCTCTGTCTCTCTCTGTCTCAAAAATAAATAAATGCTAAAAAAAAAAAATTAAAAAAAAAAAGAGAAGGCTCCTGTGCGCCTGCGTGGCTGGTCAGGGAAGGCTTCCTGCAGGAGGAAGGGTGTCATTTGGCCTTTGAAAGATGAGCGGAGTTTGGGTAAGCAGAGAGGGCATTCCTAGGAGGGGGTATATTTGCGACCGGCTGGGGGTGGGGACATCTGGCATGTCCATCCAGGAAACAGATTCCAAATTCAGCCACTGATTAGTATCTGATCATCTGGTACAGTAAGAATTCTGGGGCCAGGGGTCCCTTAGTGCTGTGGAAAGAGCCACGGCTTTGGAATTGAAAGCATTCATTCACTGAGTGCCTGGGCCAGGTGGCTCAGTGTCTCTGGACCTGCACATCCCCACCTGTGAGGTGGCCTGCCACCTTCACTGGGCCCTGGTGTGCTGTGAGATGGCATATGCCTCTCCCCTACCCTGATCTGGCTGACCCCTGCTTTTCTCCCTGTACATCTCTGGGCAGAAGAGCAAGCGGGCAGAGAGTGACAGCTTCTAGGTTGACCAGAGAGCATGGGAGAGGTGGCAGGATGAGAGAGGCTGCCTGCCTTTTCTGGTCCCCTAGGCCTGGTGGCATCACCAGGTCTGGGAGGAAGGCATCACCAAGGTCTGGGAGGAACATCTTCTACTGAGATCACCCAGGAGCCAGCAACCCCCTGAGGCCCCGAGTGGCGTCTAGAGGCATTACCGGAGTCAGGAGACAGCCGAAGGAAAGCAGCTCTGTAATGTGATCAGAGGCGCCCGCCTGCCCAGCCTGGGGCCAGAGCACCCATGGAAGATGCAGAACTTACCAGAAATTCAGTCAGAAATTCCAGGAAAGTCGTGCCTGGCTCCTTCCCCCATCCCACCTTGGAGCATTCTGTGACACACAGCAGGGCAGAGCGAGGCTCACAGAGTGGGCAGTGGCCCAGGACCAGGTGGCAAGGGTTCCATGGGACAGCCTGGCACCCTTCCCTTTCCTTGTCACTGAGCCAGGGCCCCGGGGACCTGGGTGGAGGCAGGATGGGGTTGAACAACCAGCTAATGAAAGAGCAGCTGTGACACTAGGTGACTAGGAGACTGGGTCTGATTTCACTCCCTTGTGTGTCCCTGGCACCCAGCACAGACCCCAGCACCTAGAAGGTGCTCGATGAACACTTGTAGAATGGATGGATGCGAACTCACGGTCAGGCCTTACTCACCCAGGTGCCGCTACGATTCAGTCCCTACCGTGTTTGGACTTGACAGTTGTCGACGTAACCAAAGAGTCAGAAGATTCTTGCTGCTTTGCCTGCAGCCTCCCCACCCCCACCCCACCCCTGCCTTTGCCTGCCTCTCTCCCTTCATCCTCTTCTGCTTCTGCCTCTGAGCACTTACTACGTACCAGTGACAAAAGTCAGAGCCCCCAGGTGTGAGAGAGTTGACTCACTAAGTCCAGTGGAGCCGCAAGGAATTAACCAAGTAGTGCAGTCAAGTGCCTTTGACCCCTTTGTGTGGAGAGAGGGGACTCTAGCAGGCATTTGCCGGGCTGGTAAACGTTGTACTTCTCTGCAAGGTGGCCTTCACCAGGCACAGCTGGCCCAGGCCCTCGCGCAATGTTTGCTTCCTGCTTGCATTCCCAGGCCCATCGATCATTCCCCTCCAGCTTGCCTTCTAGGGCTCAAGAGAACGCCTGTCACATGCACCTGGGCTCTGGGGCCCGGGAGTAGGTGTGGGCCGAGAGGGTGTTTCTAAAGGCCCATGGGTAGGGTCTGACCGCAGCCCTCCGCCTTCCATGGCAGCTACTGCCAGCTCCTTGGCTGGAGCTGGGTTTGGTGCAGGGGAGCAGTTTTGGCTGCTGGGCGTGGCCGAGCCAGGTCGTCCCTGGCTCTGTGTTCAGCGCTAACATTCAGGGAGCCTCCCTCGGAGATTAAACACCCTGAGGCCCTTGGCTGAGGCCGCGGTAGCCCTGGCCAGTATCACGCTCCCAGCTGGGCACCCCCTGGTCCTTGCCAGGAGCCCCTGGCCCAGGCTAATCTGGAATTCCTGCCTGGCAGCCGGACAGCCAGGGCTGCTGGGCACAGTGACCCCTGCTGTAAATCTGACCTGGCCCCGTGTTCCCCTGCTGGTGCGCAGCAGAAAGAGCCCGGAGCTAAGGGTTGGGAAGCCTGGATTCTAAACCTGTCTACACAGTTAATGTGCTGTGTGGCATTGAAGTGGTCCCTTTCCCGCTCTGGGCCTTCAGTGCCCTCCTCTGTCCAAAGGATCTGCCCTAGAATTAGAAAACGGGGTTCAAGTCCTGTCTCCGTCCTTAACTGTAATTTTCTGAGCCTACATCTCCTCGCTATAAAAAAAGAAGCCCTGATTGGTTGTTGGGGAGATCGAATGAGATGGGGCACGGTCAGTACAAGTTGGTTTCCTTTTCTTTCTGCCGAGGAAGAAATCAATCTCAAGTTGCTGGTTACACCCCTTGCTTCTTTCTAATAGTCCCCTCTTGACCTGGGGCACATTAGACATAAGGTACAGGGTGGCCCACAGCACGACTTGGTTGATCCACCTGGGGTTACAGCGAGGGGGAGAAGCCTGTGGGTCATTATGCATTTAGAAGGGCCCTGGACTAGACATCTGCAGTCTTCAGCTCCAAGGCCAACTCTGTGTGACAGAGAAGTCACTCACCCTCTTTGAGCCTCAGTTTACCCATCAGCAAAAGGAATAAAAGAAGCTGAATGTCAGATAGGGCCAAAGGAGAACCCGCGCCCCCCCCCCCCCCCCCCCCGGAGTTAGACAAACCGTTCTCCAAACCTCCGGAGCCGATCTGCGATGGAAGGAGGCGGGCAGAGCAGGGTCTGTTGCCCCAGACACCGTGTGGTTCATCCGAGAGCTGCTTGCTATGGGGCTGGAAGGGCCCACGATTTCACTTCCCTGGCTGGAACCTCCCGCTGGTAGGTAGGCCCTGGCCTTTCCCCTAACCCGGCTGGCCATGGCTGTTGAGCTAGATGACAGCGTTTGGGTCACTTCCCATCCTTCTGCGTGCTCCACACCCCAGAGCAGAGGAGGCCGGGGTGCCACGTCAGGGAAGGTTAGCGTCAGGGCTGGCTTTGATGTGTCTGAGCCAGCACACCATCTGCCATGCCCACCAGAACTTACATAATCCCTCGGCCGGCTGCCCGTTCTTAGAAAACGGGGCAGGCAGGACCAGCGGGGAGTAGAGGACTAGGGTTTTCTTCTCTGCACTGTATTCCCTGGCAGCCCTCACCTCCCCAGCCCGGTGTTCGTTCTCTGAGTTGCTCCCACACCATCCGGTGCCCGAGACATGAATGCAGGGTCAGAGCAAGACCGAGGTTGGGTGGGGACGTGGCGGGCCTCGAGGGCTGCTTGCTGCCTGGCCTCGCAGACCTCGAGGGCTTCCGGCAGGCTGTTTGCTGACGGCACCTGGCCCGCAGCTCACCAGCCCCTTGCTCGTTCCTCTGCTGAGTTCTGATGGGGTGGGGCCAGGGGGGCAGCTCACGCTTCCGGGAAGCAAGGGCAGACCCTCCTGCAGTTGCTACAGAGATGTTCCCCTTCCCACATTTTGTCGTGTAGTGAGCATTTTTAATATATCTAAGTAACAGCCACATAATGCTATCCACTTATTTCCAAGACCCAAGATCCAGTCCTGTCTTTCTCATTTGCTAGCTGTGTGATATCGGCTAGGTTTCTTCGACATTGTTGGTCTTTGTTTCCTCATCTGTGAAATGAGAATGATAAAGCCTGCTTCACATAGCTCTCTTGAGGACTGAATCAGATAATAAGGCATGCAGAGGACAGAGAAAGCATCCAATAAATGGTAGTTGTCATCCTTGGTTTCCATTTCCATTCTCTCTCTTTTTTTTTCCTAAGAAAATGATACAGAATGACCAACTCTGGTTCATTCTAGGAATGCAAGGTTGGTTCAAAATCCATTAATATTAATAACATATGCCAAATTAATATCATATGCCATCTTTATGAATCTAAGGAAACAAAATCATATGATTAGCTCTATAAATGCTGAAAAGCGTTGGTCAGAATTCACCACCCATTCATCATATAAACACTCAAGAAACCAGCAACTTAAGGGATTCTTTTTTGCATGATAAAATATATACATACCCTAGTCCTAAAGCCAGTATCTTCTCTAATGGGAAAACACTAAAGGCATTTCCATTGAGATCACTAATGAAGCGCGGGCACCCATCATCTCTTCTATTCAACACTATGCTAGAAGCATTAGCCAATGTGATTAAATGAGAAATCACCTAGAGGCATAAAAATGGGTAAAGATGAAGTAAAACTATCCCTACCAGATGTTAAAACCATACTGGAGCACCTCCATAATTAAAGCTGTGGCACAAATGTGTGAAGTGTCAGGCCAGTCACACATAATAGAAAAGTCCAGAATGAGACCCAGTGCGTAGAGAAATCCAGCATACGACAAAGATCGTGTGACGGCCTACTGGGACAAGGCCAGACTTTGAAATAACTAGTGATGGGACAACTGGGTAGTCATATGGAAAAAGGTAAACTTTGATCCACATTTCGTACCATAGAGAAAAAAAACAAAACAAAACAAAACTCCAAATGGATTAGAGATCCAGATGTAAAGAGTGACACTATACAAAACAGAGGGTGAATTCCTCTTTAACACTGGGGTAGGAAAGGCATTCTAACTAGGATTCAGGATCTAGAGGCAACAAAATAAAAGAACGATCGCGTTTATCATATAAATATTAAAGAAAAATTTTTGACAATAAAGCACCCAAAACTAGTTGAAAGACAAAATATGTGACCAACCAGGAGCAAATATTTGTAACGTATACCTCAGACAAAAAAAACCTAATATCCCAGTACAGAAAGCACTCTAAAATATTGAGGAACAAAGGCCCAAAAACCTGATAAAAAGATAAAGGCGGGGGGTGGGGGGGAAAAAAAAGACATGAATAGATAATTCACAAGATAAGCTAATAAAACAATGACCCTTAAACACATGAAAACATTAAAACTCATAGTTAGAAAAACGCAGACTAGGGGCGCCTGGGTGGCTCGGTCGGTTAAGCATCCGACTTTGGCTCAGGTCACGATCTCGCGGTCCGTGAGTTCGAGCCCCACGTCGGGCTCTGTGCTGACAGCTCAGAGCCTGGAGCCTGTTTCAGATTCTGTGTCTCCCTCTCTCTCTGCCCCTCCCCTGTTCATGCTCTGTCTCTCTCTGTCCCAAAAATAAATAAACGTTAAAAAAAAAAAATTAAAAAAAAAAGAAAAAGAAAAATGCAGACTAAAACGCAACCCTGAGATCCCACTTCCCGCTTTGTAAGACTGGAAAACATTAAAAGTTATGACCACACCTTGTGTTGGAATCACATTGGCCCATGTTCCTGCCTGGAGCTGCTCATTGGTGCAAGCCTTCGGGTACGTAATCTGACGATATTTAACAACCGCACACGCATCCTATATTTTTTGGCCCAACCACCTTCTAGAAATCTTCCCTTCAGGGTACCTGGACGGCTCAGTCGGTTGAGCATCTGACTTTTGATTTCGGCTCAGGTCATGATCTTGCGGTTGTGAGTTCAGACTCCACATCGGGCTCTGCACTGACTGTGGATCCTGCGTGGGATTCTCTTCCCCTCCCTCCCTTCTCTCTCTCTCCCTCTCTGTCTCTCTCAAAATAAATAAACTTAAAAAAAAATAGAAATCTTCCCTTCAGGTACACCTTTATCAATACAAAAATACATACGCACATTGTTTGTAATTGCAAAATTTTGGAAATCACCGGAGTGCCCTGGTGGAGGCCTTGAGTCAGCTACGGGACAAGCACATGCTGGGCACCGAGGCAGCTATGAAAAATGATAGCATTCTTCGGGGACTGATAGGGTGTGACTTCCCGGATGTATGGAGAAGCGAAGGAAGCTCAAGATAGTATCTATAGGATGCTACCTTTCACATAAGAAAGAAGTGGGTGCGAGACCAGGCCAGATCCGCACCTGCCTTCTCATTGTGTTTTCATGGCTATTCGAATACTTTCCGCTTCCTCATGCGTGCTCGTAGGTCCAAGCAGTGAGCGCCGCGTGGGGGGACAGCTTCCCGTGCTGCTCCCAGGGAAGATGGAGAGGGCAGGACCCACAGGTGCTGTCCCTGTCCTGGCTTCTTGTGGTCCTGAGCGCATCCCGTCGGCCCCCTCCCTCGGACTCGATTTCCCCTTCTGTAAAATGGGGGCTGATGAATCCCACACCGCTTGCCTCGCAGAGAGGAGGTGGGGTCATCACAGTTCATGTGTGTGCAAAGGGTTCTGCACGTTATTTATTATTTACCCCCAGGGTCCACAGGTTGATCTTTGGGCCTCAGATAAGCCTTGGATCCTCCCTTTCCAGTCCCTTGCCACACACACGCATGCACACACACAGGCGCGCGCGCACACACACACACACACACACACACACACACACCCCTCCGTTCTATGCAGAGCCGCAGAACATGCTGAGGTGGCTGCTTAGTTGGCTTTCACCTTGATTAGTGAGGGTCCCACCCGCACGCACTCCATCTGTGTGCCAGGTGTGATGTAGGCCCTCTGCGGCCCCGGCCTCCCTCCCGCTCTGGGTCTGTTCTCTTGCCCCCATCAGCCAGTTTGCACATGCTGTCTCATTTCGTCCTTTTAATGACTCTGCGAAGAAGGTCTTAGAGGACCAAACCGGGGCTCAGGGAAGTGACATGACCCACCCCAGTCTTCCAGCAATTATGTCAGAGCCTAGTCTGGGTGTTCCCCTAGTCTGGACTCCACATTCCGTGTTCCTTCCGGGAACCCACTCTGCATCCACTGCCCGGGCTGGGAGCAGGTCTTCCCCCTGTGAACGTCCCTGGATGTCCCCATGAGAGCTGGCCGCGCAGTGATGATGTCTGAAGTGATTGCGTGGTGACCCTCGGGAGCACCGGAGCTGCTTTGCCAAAGGCAGAAGCCCCACCGGGGTGACAATGGTCTCAGTAAAGAGCTGATGTGCAGAACTGGGCTCTTCCCACCGGCCTGTCCCGGCCAGCACGCCAACCTTGTCTCTCCAGCCTGTGCCGTTTTAAGGGTTGGTCCAAGAGGGTGCATGCTCACGTGGGTACATGAGGAGGAACACTGGCAGCCCCAGGGACACCTTGTCTGCGTGCCTCGGGCCCCTGCAGGTCGGGCATAGTCTGAGGGGAAGGCGCCGAGGCAGGCCTAAGCCTCCACAGAGAGGGAGGGGGCCTCGGGCAGGCAGTGGAGGGCATAATTGCCGGAAGGTCATGCTCCGAGCCCTGAGAACTCTGCTTACCAGTCAATAAGTCGTTTATTACACCCTTGACAGCGTCCTCCTCTGCCTCCGCCCTGAGCCCTGTGCAGTTTGCAGAGGGAAGGGCCTGGCCAGCTCAGGGTCTGGCCTCTCCAGGGAGAGGGGCCGCTGGAAGCCTGAAGTAACTCCCCCACCTCTCCAGCACGGCCCACTGGACCAGAGTGCTCGCCCAAGCCCCTGGCGGGCGGGCGTGGGGGGGGGGGGGGGTGGGGTTGCGGATCTCTGCTGAAAAGAGCTGGCTGAACAAGTTCCCAGGAGCTTGAGCCTGTCCACCTCACTGCCCTGGACTTCATTTCCAAGGCTTCTCCTAGGGAACCCTAGTGCTTGTGGGGGAGGGCCAGCCTTCAGAGCTTTGCAGAAACCACAGCCCGGCAGACCTCGCGAAGGGGCCCGTGAGGGCCCGTTTCTGGCTCTCCCGCCCACCACATGCCAAGGTGGTGCCCATTAGTGCTCACAGGTGTGGAGCACTTCGAGCAAAGAGCACCTTCGGTGGAAATCTGAGCTTCTTCACAGCCCAGGAGGTCCTCAGGGTGAGTGTTTTCACTTCCCTCTTACAGGTGGGGGAACTGAGGCAGAGAGAGAGAGAGGGATGGCTTGCCCGAGTTATTGGGTGTTGCTTTGTGGCTGGCTGATTTTTCACCCTTACCAGGCCCTCTCTGCCCTTGCACGGCTGAGAAAGGTTAAGAAAAGAATCATTTGAGACTATTCTAGATTGCCTTTCCAGGACACCCTGTCGTACCTGCAGGTGTTACCTCCAGGGAACTCAGCAGGAGTTGAGAGGGGCTGTTGGGGCTTTAGGTCTGACTGGTCCGAGAGGCTAAGGGTGTTTACCTGTTCAGGGCCTGGGGAAGCTGGTGGTCCCAGAATAGGCAGCGCCCCCCACCTCCACCGGCCTCTAGCCCTCCTGGCTACACCACCTACAAAGAAGGAAATCAAGCTCGAGGAAGATTGAGCCAGTGGCCGCTTTCAGTGGTCTGTGCAGAGTGACCTGGTGAGCTAGCTTGCTTCTGGGAAGAAATGTTGCAGAGACAGCCAGCCGCCTTCTCTCTGCCCATTTTGCCCTCCCTGCCACATCAGGCCTCTGAGTCTGGGTACCTGTGCCACCTGTCCCCTCCCCGGAATATGTCACACCCTTCCCATGGATGCTCACCACGGGTGAACAGCTGGAAACAGCTTGCGAAGGGAAATTCCGGATCCCACTAAACTCCGAATTCCATGGCCTTCTCTGGCACCATTCTGTCTGGCCTTCGATGGGCTTCCTGGTGTGGGAAGAAGCTCCCCGGGTGTGTCACGGGTCTCGGCCATGGCTGGGACACACGGGTTGCTTCTGTGAAGAGCGGCAAACAGCACCTGGGGGGAGGGGAGGACAGTAGGCTTGACCGCAGCAAGCAGGCGCGCTCCACAGTGGAGTCATTGTCCCACGTCACCCTCTTGGGAGCGGAGATGCCACATTAGAGCATACCACTGCCTCTTGCTAAGCCTCGGTTTCCCCGTTTGTTAAGTGAGGGGTTTGAACCTGTGAACTCTGAGGCCCTTGAAAGCTTTCTAACCACCCCCCCCTCCCTTTAGCCCAGCAGCCTGTAGAATTTCCTGAGGTCCCAAGAGGGCAGTTGCGACACTGACTGGCTCTTTCCCAGCACATCCTGTCTAGCCAGGACCCTGTCAACAGCGGGGCTGATGAGAGATTTGGCCCTGTAGCTGCAGGGGTGCATGATCCCCATGTCCGTAGGCATGCCTCCACACAGAGTGCCCCCCTCAACCCACTGAACTCGGCACGGCTGGCTCCTCCCTGTCATCCTGGTCTTAGCCCCGCTGTCCCTTCCTCAGAGAGCCCTTCCCTGATCCCCTGCCCCTTTTACTTTTCTTCTAGCACCTACTACCACCTGGGATGATCAAACGAGCACGGACTCCCACGCTAGCTGGTTTATTATCTGTACCCTCCAGCATGTAAAGTCCACGCAGGCAGGCCACATATGTCACCCTCACCCGGTAATATACCTGCAGGCCTGGAACAGTGCCTGGCACAGAGTGGGCCCTTGGTGAACAGGGGCTCGGTGAATGAATACGCAGGGTCGTGTGTGTGAATCTCCTAGAGTGTTTTCAAAATTCACATGTCTGGCCTTCACCCCTGGCAGTTCGTACTCAGGGAGTCTGGGCATACGAATTTTGACGTTTCAGACGCACACCCCTCGTTGAGAAGAGACCTGCTCAGTGGTATGATGGGATCACCTCTGCCTGGGTCCCCCCCCCCACCCTGAGATTCTGACTTAATTGGTCTTAGGGTCTGCCCTGGGCACTGGGAATCTTAAAAGCACCCCAGGTGATCCTGTTTTGCTGCTAAGGTAGAGGGCCCAGGATCCAATTCTCTCCAAGGCCTTTCTGGTCCAAAGTTCTGTCATTCTTGGAAAGCCCTGCAAGTTTAAACCACTCTGTGTCCCGCATGGCAAACCCAAACCTCCAGTGGGGGGCACCTCCTTGCCCTACCCTCCTGCACAGATAAAGAAAGCGATGCCCTGTTTGACCCTCACAGGCAGGCAGGCAGGGGTGTGCCCAGGGCCCCGTGGCCCTCCTCCTCCAGCGACTCCCCAGGAGCACTGGTGGCTCTGTGCACAGCCCAGCACCTCCTTTTCCTGGCAAGAGGGCTGAGCTGTGTTGGAACCTGTCTCTTCCCCTCCCTTGGTAGCACACAGCTTTAAATAAGATCTTCATTTACCAGAAGTTCACACCACAGCTTATGTGTTATATGAGAAGCAGCAATCTTGTGCTCGTGGGGAAGTGCACTGAGACGTAGTGGGGGGGGGGGCGGGGAAGAGGGGGGCGCTGGAGGAGAAGCGGCTGCAGGGGGCGTGCGGGAGGAAGGAGGGACCCGTGGAATCTGAGCTGGCGTCCTGCCCCGGCCCTGGTAGTGCCATGCTCCTCTGGGCTCAGCGCGTGGCGGGTGGGGGAGGTGCCCCCGCTCTGCCGGCTGACCTCATGGCTGCTGGAAGGCTCCGAGCTGGGTGGGAGTGTGAGGTCACCAGCAGCTCTGCCGGCGGGGGTGGGGGGGCTCCACTGTGCTGCTCCGGGTCATTTAGATGTTGTCAGTTGCTGTTGCTGTTGACCTGTTAGTTGCCTCCTGCCCCACCTTGGAGGCTGTGATAAGGGAGGGATTCGGTGGCCATGGACAGATGCGGCTCCTCCCCCACGGTGTCCTGCCTCTGTTCTTTCTTTTTTGATGGCATCACCATCAATAAACCAGTTCCAGTTGTCGAGGACTCTACAGGTTCCAAGGTGTCATCCTGCACTTCCCCCAGCTGCTCTGTGAGGTGGGTGTGATTACGTCGGTTGTGCCGAGGAAGAAACTGAGGCTCGGGAGCGCTGAGTACCTCGTAAAGGCTCCCATGGCAGAGCAGCGACCTTGCACCGAGATTTCTTTTGGCTCCGCCTACACCTGGTGGGGGACTGGAGGGCAGATCACCGTCACATCTCTGTGTGCCCTGCAGTATTTTTACTCCAGCGGTATTTGTGCTGGTGACCTGAAAGCCGAGAGATCAGAGACAGAGTATCCGAGTGCCTGTGATGACCTTGAGCAAGGCTGCTTCCCTCTTGGGGCCTCAGTTTCCCCAAAGATAAACCAAAAGAGTTGGATTAGGTGGTCTTTCGGGAAGGTGCTACCTCTTAGCTGCCCCTTGCAGGTTTCCGAGTGCGCCCTAGCATTGAGAAGCTGGGGAAGAGGGTCTTACAGTGGCCCCCGTCACGGGATCCGTGGTACAAGGCCGAAGTGCATGTAATAAATATTGAGCCGACAAATGCTAAGCCGCATCCCCAGCCTCTGAATAAATAAAAAGTTGCCCAGAATAACAGCCCGGAAAATGCTGGGGCTCCAGCCAGCGCTCACCTTCACCCCTCCCGCTGGCCATGGCTTTGTGCCTCCTCCTCGCACTGTCTCCCCTCCCCCTCCCGTCCACTGTCCATCACTCACTCCAGCCCCAGAGGCAGGCACTGTCCCAGACTGGCCTTAGTTCATGGCTCTGCGGATGACAGCTGGAGCTCACACCAGCCAGACCCTCATGCAGCTAGGGGTGGGGCTGGGGGCTGTGCTTTTAATCCCCAGTGCCAGCCAGAAGTCTTTCCTTCTTTGTGGGATCCTCCCTAGCATTGCCAGCCCCCTCCCTGGGAGATGAACTAGCCAACTCCAGCAAGAAGTCTTCTACTCTGATTGCTCCTGGCTGAGGCTAGCAGGAAATTAGGGCCCGGGATGCATAGGTGGCCCCAGGATGCTCCGGGATCCATTGGTCACACTTAGTGATAGTGCTTTGATGTGTATATGAGGGTGTATTTCCTGTCTCTTTGCGTTACAGCTCAGCATTTATAGGAGCAGAGACCCAACTGTCAGGTCAAACATAAAATCACAGACTGTCAGAGCTCTCTCTCTTTTCATAGACAAGGAAATTGAGGCCCCAGGTGAGCATGTGGGGGGTGAGGAACACTTTCCCAGGGTCACACAGCTAGAGAGTGGCAGAGCCACTAGATTTGAATGAACATCTAGGGCCTGTGCCCTTGACCCCCACTGACAGTGCTCTCCTCCCAAGGCCTTTGTTGGAGCCCCACAGATGACCCGTCATCCTTGGGATTCAGTCTAGCCCCAGAGGAGAAGTCCAAGCCTGGGAGAACGAGGCTCCTTGGTGCTATTCTTGGTTTATGGACCACCCTGGGAAGACAATGCCCCAGCAGAAAACTTTTCCGCTTCGTGAAAGGGACCACTGTCACGTCATGGGGTTTCACTGAGAGTGTAGGGGCCAGTCCCAAGAAGCAGAGCCCCTCTGTGGCCTTGCAGGCCCCCAAGCTGTGTGAGAGGCGAGCGGCAGCCTCCTGGCATAGAAGGCTCTCAGCACCAGGCAGAACACAGCCCCCCTTTCCGTGGCCCTTTTTAGTCTTCACGGACCATGTCTCCATGGAGGGTTCTAGTAGTTCAGTGGTGGTTTTAGCCCCCATCCTACAGGTGAGAGCACCAAAGCACAGCTAGTCAGGGAACTCGGCCCTGGTCTGAGGGCTAAGGCCACGGCCCAGCCAGCTCAGGTCTGGCTGGGAACCTGAGGGGGGAGTTCAGCTCAGCCCTCCTCTCCTGTTGTCTCCTGAAGGTCCCAGGGCCAGCCTGAACTGGCCTGGAGCCTTGGTATCTAGACCCCCTCCGGGGCAGGGCCAGATTCCGTTGGTCCTCAGGCTCTGCAGGCCAAGAACAGACCACCCTATCCCCCCTCCTCCCCAGCACCCAGGGCAGGTCCCCTCCTCCCCTCTGGCTGCCGCAAAGCAAATGCCGGGCCTCCTTGCAGGACTCCTGCCCTGTTGCTGCTGCCTCTGACATCCCGCCCCAGAAGATAAGGATCCTGTCTGGCGCCTGAGTGCTTTTTTTCCTCCTTCTTTCCGAATCTGTTCCCTGATTATCTGCAGACAGCCCCTCACTGGGGGGCCACCAGGGAGAGGGCCCAGCTCACAGAGAAAGACAGGAGGGGGTGGTGCCCAGGAGGCCTGTAGCCACCAATAGGCCCTGCTGGCCAGAACCCCCCCCCCACCCCCTGCACGCATCTGGGGGCCTGACGGCCATTTACTAAGCCCTCACTCTAGCCTGAGCCCTCAGCTTAGCAGAGAGCTGAAGGCTAATATCTCTGGGTGGACTGACCCACTTTAGTGGGAAGAGGGGTATGTGGACGGAGTGGGCCAGAGGGTGGGGTCGCTTCCGTGGTCAGCGTTCCTCAGCATTGGGCCTGGATGGTGCCCAGAGGGGATGTGGTAGTGGCTACAGCCAGCCAGACAGCCACATCCTGTGGGAGACGCTGGCCCTTCCCCGGGCCAGACAGGGGCTGAGGACACTTAGGGACAGAAGAGGGAGGGTGCTCAAGGGCTCCTAGAGCCTCTCCCCAGCTCTGGGGACTGGTCTCAGAGATGGCCAGGGCTGGCAGGGCCTCCTGGCTTCAACCAGGAAATGAGGGGTGACTCCCCATCACCTGGGCCTAGGACCTGGCTCCATGGTAGAACCCCAGCCTTAGACTGCCAGGGCCACCCCTAGAGAGCAGCGAGTCACATTCAGGCAATGTACACAGATAGGGAGACCTGTTCAGAGCAAGAAGGGATCATGCCCCTGTCGCCCGCTGGCAAGTTGGATGCTCTTCCGTTTCCCAGGGGTCAGGAGTCTGCATCACGGGTCCACTGCACTGGGAGTTGGGAGCCCTAGATTCAGGTCAGTGTGTTAACGTTAACATGCTGTGTGACCTTGGGCAAGTTCCTTTTCCTCTCTGGGCCTTACACTCTTCAGCTGTAAACTGGGGAGGCAGCCCACGTGGGATGAGGACATACGGCCTCGTGTTGGAGGTAATATTCTGGCTTGGAGTAGGTGCCCCATAAAAACGATCGTGTCCAGCCATGAGCAGGGACCTCAGGACTGCCAAAGCCCGCTGCAGGAGCCTGGGTGGCGGTCTGTCAGGAGGCTGGGGATCAGCCATTTCCCTCCATGAGTCTTTTTGCCCGTGCAGGCTTTGGAAAAGGCCCTACATCTTCCCTGCTCCCAAGCTCCGCTCGCCGTCCCCTCCCCCAGCCCCCTAAAACCATTTGGGGGAAGGGAAGCCATGCAAGATCATTTTTTATGGCTTCCTGGCCCCGGAGCCAGAGGGCTGAGGATTGGGTGGTGTGGGCTGAATTCCTGAGCCTCCCCGTCCGGAGCCTTCAGCTCGTAAATATGAAGCCCGGGGCTGAGAGGATCTGGCCGTTAAGCTGTCAGCAGAGCGCCCACTTAGAAAGT
Source organism: Panthera onca (assembly GCF_046562875.1). Taxonomy (NCBI): domain Eukaryota; kingdom Metazoa; phylum Chordata; class Mammalia; order Carnivora; family Felidae; genus Panthera; species Panthera onca. Next base: position 55,703,468 of record NC_138349.1, on the reverse strand, counting down.
CATAATGTGGTTCTCGGAGCTCCTCGGAGCTGGGCCCAGGGCTCTCCCACCCCACCCTGACGGCTGTGGGGCTCCCTCTGCCTGGGCCCCCCGCTTGAGCCACCAGTCACCCCTGCTTCCTCCTGCTGCCACCCTTAGCTGTGCCTTGGTTTCTTCTATGTGCAAGGACCCTTCTCTCTTGGTCACCAAGACTGGCGCTTATGTGGACAAGCTCTGGCAGCAGAAGGGATCAGTTGTCACCTTTCCCACTCCTTAGCCGTGTGTCCTTAGGCACGTCAGCCCATCTGACACCCCCCTTCAACCTCAGAATGGAATTAGTAGCAATCTACTCCCATAGCACCTGTTGCCGTGAAGTTGAAATGACGTTATGTTGAGAGGGGAGGTATCACTCGGTGGTTAGGGGGCTCCGGAGTTTGGGAGCCTGGATTCAAAACTCAGTTGCACCCCTCTCTGACCATAGGGCCTTGGGTGATCATTTTACCTCTGGTGGCCCCCGTTCTCCCGTCTGTAAAGCGGCACACATACAGCATCTGTCTCGGGGTCGGTGTCTCCGTCCTCAGCTTGTGGCCTCTATGGAGTCGGGAAGGGACGGCTTTATTGGGAGCAGGAATGGTCTTTATTAGGGCTCCTCCTTAAGTTCTTTCCCCCCCACCCCCGTCTTGAGAAATGTTTAATGCTTACCTTAAGGCAAGTAAAAACAAATGCCTGTCCATTTCCCTCATTTGTGGTGAGCTGGGTGGGTCCGGGGAGGACGGGGGGGGGGGGGGGGGGGGGGGGGGGGGGGACGGTCACCTGAGCTGGGGGAGAGGGAGTGAGGTGGGAGCAGCCCCACTGGGCAGGTAATTGGGGACACAGGGGCCTCCTCTGTCTTCCCACAGTGGATGGGAGAGAAGGCGGCTTCTGTGTCACTTCATTAAACTCCACCACAAATAGCCCGACTGCCTAAAACTCCCTGAGGCAGAAATCGGGGGGCCATTCAGCAATGAAAGAAATAAATAGGAGTGTGATCATTAAAAATAAGACAGACCCGGTAGCCCTGCTCCAGGTGGAAACACCGGTCTCCCAGCGATCTGGAGCCCCAGGAAGGCATTGCTGACTGCACACAGGGGTCGACCATTCTGGAAAGTGCCTGCTGCTCCCGTAGGGGACGTGATAGCCAGGACACTGGCACACAGGCTTGGTTATGGCCCGGGCGGGGGGGGGGCTCTGTTCCTGGGCGGCTTCCCAGAGATGTTCTTGTCTTCCCGAAGCTTCCACCGACTGCAGGCTTTTCCGCTCACACTCACTCTTGTCCTCTCTCCTCCGCACTTGCCTTGACCTTGCTCCACGAGTTCTGTCCCCCTCCCATTCCATCTACAGTCTCCTGCAGGGCCTACTGGGCCCAGACTTAGAAACTGAGGCCCGATAACTCCTGGCTAACTTCCCCGCTGCTGAGCCGCCCTGGATGGTGGATGGTGGGTGGTAGGGGAGAGGGTGGGTTCAGGTTTGAGTGGCCAATCCTCCTCCGGCCACCATAAACCTGCCCTCTGTCCCCCGGGGCGGGGAGGGGCCTCTGACCCAGGAGAAGCTGGCTTCTCACCGTCTCTCACCTCACAGGCACCTCATAGTCTGGGGTTTATAAGGCAGCAGATAACTTTGCGGGGAGCGGGGTGAGTTTTGGCAGCGGCCCTGGGAAGAGGCAACCTCTTCCGAACCTGAGGTCAACAGAGACCTCTCCCCACGGGGACAGGGCTCCTGAAGCAGCAGGACGGCTCAGGCCCAAGGGGTGAGTGAGGCTGACAGTAGCCATCTCATTTGCGGGGGGGGGGGGGGGGGTGGTGGGAAAAGGGACGGCTGGGGAGCGGGCTGTGGTTCCTCATCATGCTGAGCAGTCAGGAGCTCCCCACGTGTGTCACTGGGCAGATCGTTTCACCTTGTGCCCCGTTTCCCCCTTCCCAGCAGCACCTACCTCAAAGGAGGTTGGAGGAGCCCTGAGAAGTTCAGCCCAGGGCCAGGAGGCTGGAAGTGCTCAGAAGTGCACGAGCCGGCCTCCCCTCCTCTCCCCACCCCTGTGCTGTGGTTTCTCCCCTCCGCCAAAAAGCTCTGCCTCCGAAACAACCCCAGAGATCATAAGCCACGCTTCTCACCTCACGTGCCAACCTGCTCCACACCCCCGAGTGGCACTATTGCCCTCCTGCCATGTGGCCTGCTCCGTTTTGGGACAACTTGGGCAGCTGTCGGTCAAGCCTAAATCTGCCTCCTCTGGCTTCCACCCGCTGGCCCTGGGCCAGCCACTTGCCGCTATGGTTCCTCTGCTAACATAACCTGCTGAGCCTTAAATTCCCCTTTCCCTGGGACCCAAATAGCCCCAGTGAGGAAGGAAGCTCCCAGGGCATGGCCAGTGGTCCCAGACATTGAGGCACTGCGTGTGGCCTGCCTCTGGTAGGCTCCAGTGTGGGCACAGGGCCAGCATGGAGGTTGTGGGTGGTGAGGCTTGGAAGGGCCAGCTTTATCCCTTGCCCTGCTTTCTGCTCCCTCTGACTCCAGCCTCCCAAGGGGCCCATGCATTGCTTCCCGTTAGGCTCACGGCAAGCAGAGGCCAGCAGCAATGATTTCCTCCCTGCCCAGCAGATGCCTGCCTTCTCTCTGACCCAAGCAGATAGATACCCACCCCATTCCTGCCCTCCCATCTGCCCCCCATTCCTCCTCCTACTACATGGTCTCATTTCTAGGAGATCGGGGCGGAGGGGGGGCGGGTGATGGGGGCAAAGGCAAGCGGAAGGCATATTTGATATTTCTGGCCATCCTTGTCTAGCCTGAGAATGCTTGTGACTGAGAAATCAGAAGAAAGTTCCTTTGATGGCCCTTAGAAGTAAGAGGAGGCAGGTTCTTTGGTACCAGTCCCCAAGAGCCAAAGGCAACTTTGGTAGGGATTCCTGCCTGGAGGGGGATTCAGGCAGGCCTGCTAAGCTTCTTTTCATTTAACAGCCTGGGAGTCCACGATTCCCTGATTTTCTTGCTTTGGGGCTTGATATTTCTAAGTTGTTTTTTTTGTTTTTTTTTTTAACGTGTATTTATTCTTTGAGAGAGAGAGAGAGAGAGAGAGCACAAGCAGGGGAGGGGCAGAGAGAGGGAGACACAGAATCGGAAGTAGGTCCCAGGCTCTGAGCTGTCATCACAGAGCCCGACGCGGAGCTCAAACTGATGAACCGCGAGATTGTGACCTGAGCCAAAGTCAGACACTTAACTGACTGAGCCACCCGGGCGCCGGGGTGGGGGTTGATATTTCTGAGTTAGTCATCATAGGAGCAAGCCTCCACGTCTGCGAGTTCCATGCGCTCTCCGTGTATCGACCCCACTCATCCTGAAAGCCTCCTTAGGCAGGAATTCTGTCCCCATCTTCCAGAGAAGCTGGGTGCCCAGCTGGGGTTTCACACTCTGCCAGCACACCTCCAGACCCCACACCATAATCCCTGCATTGCTGCTGTGCTTCCATTATGCCTGGCTGCCTTCTGTGGTGCCCAGAGCCTGTTTCTTGAGATTCAGTTACCTGTCACAGGCTTCAGCCAGAGGAGAGGTTGCCCAAGCATCCTTGAGAAGCCTGGTGGGCCACACGTGCCCAAAGGACCCCCTAGAGAGACCACAACTGCAGCAGGAGCCCCCTGCAGACATCCTAGACATTGCCTCGGCTTGTTGCAGAGGCCCCCTCCACGACCCCAGGTTGGTACTGCAGCTCAGCCTTCTGGAATCAGAGGCTCGCATCAGGGAGCCTGGTGGCTGACCGTGTCCCAAGGTCAGTGCTGGCTCCAGTGGCCCTCAGTCTGTTCGAGGAATGGGCCAGAGGCCACAGCAAGCACGCGAGCCCGAGGGCCGAGGGCCGCCCTTGGGAATGACCTTGCTGTCCTCCCCCCACGCTGAGCGCTGCCCAGGTAGCCCTGGATTAGCTGAGTAGGGGGAAGGCGCACAGGGGAAGGTGCTATCAGGCATACTAGCTTTTTGTCCCTGGGAGCGTGGCCTGGACTTGAACAGCAACAGTAGTAATGGGCACCAAGACACGAGGCTTGCCTTCTTCTCGGCCTGGCGGTGCACCAGGAGATCCGTGTCTTTAAATCACAGGCTGTCAGAGCCGGAAGGAGCCTTCTATCCCCGTGGCCCAAGTCAAGGCCCCAAGCCTGTAAGTGCCGCCCAAGGACACGGGATCATAATGGTGCTCCTGGGCCATTCGAGTGGGTTAAGGCCTGGTTCACCTTAATAATAAACCGCCAACAATGGGGATAATAACAGCCCAGGCCCCTGCCCTGTTATCTCGCACACCACCTCAGATGAGATTACAGCCCAGAGGGGATGCGGGGCTGGCTCGGAGCCACGGAACGAGGAGGTGAGACTTCCCCGGGAGAACCCGGCTCCTAGTGAAACGCTCACCCGTGGCCTGGTGCTCCAGGAGGCCACCCCGAGGAGCTCCCTGAAGTGACAGGCATGTTCCCTACCCGCACTGTTCAGCCCTGGCAGCATTGGCTGCATGTGGCTGTTGAGCACTGGAAAGATGGCTATGCAACTAAGGACCTGAATTTTTCATTCTAATTAATTAAAGATTAAACAGCTAGTGGCGGCCGTGTCGGATGGCGCGGCTCTGGAGGTTCTGGGAAGGTGCCATCCGTTGTGTGTCTAGTACGGCATCAGCATCCGCCGGGGAGTTAGTCCCCTCTCTCCTCCCCACAGGGGCTCCTCAGACACCACTCCCCACCCCACCCGACCTGGATGGCCAGGGCAGGGGGACCAGAGAGGCCAGGGCAGGCCAGAAGTCTGTCTGCTTGACTCAGGAAGGCCCTCTACAACACAGAGGAAAACCGCAGCTGCGGCACTGGGGGTTGGGGACGGTGGCGGCCTCTCGCCCTTAAAATCTTAAAATCTCCCCCCTGCCTCGTCATAGTGGCAACGTATCGAGTGCTAACTGAGCAGCAGACGCCGTGCGAAGGGCCTGACGTTTTGCGCCACTTCAGCTGAGCCTGGTTCTCTCCGTTTTTTAGTGGAGGGTGCCGGGGCCCAGAGAGGTGAAGCAACTAGCCAGAGGTCACACAGCTAGCGTGCAACAGCACCAGCATCCGTACCCAGGTGTGTCTGTCTCCAGAGTCCATGCCTTTTCCCAACCCCCCGTGGCCCCATTTTTTTTTTTTTTTTTTTTACCCTCCACTATTCTTCTGTGGCCAGCCCTGGGCCGGGCAGCTCTGGGGACACGGACTTGTACGGCGCCGGGTCCCTGCCCTTCAAGTCTCCTTCACGCATCACTCCCTGTACAGAAGTGGTAAGGGATGCCCCGAGCTGTGTGAGCTCCAGCCTCCACAGGGTGTGCAGAGGCTGTTGCCAGCCCGGGCGGCCAAAGCCCCCAGGGAGACGGTGGCTTCCCACCCTGGGGCCACTCAGCCATTATGACTGCGCCCTAAACCTGGATGCCGAGGTTTGTATCGTAGTCTCTTAACAGGACACCCAGCACCCAGCAGTTTTCTGGCATTGCAGAAGGCTTGCAGCAAATATCTGCTGGATGAACATTCTCTAGCGTTCTGTCTTCGGTGAGCCAGGCCGCAGGATCACGTCTCATTTTTCAGGGGAGTGGACGGAGACTTAGAGGAGCCTCAAGACTCGGCCTCGGTCATGCCCTAGCTCAGGGCAAAGCAGGAGGGCTCCCGGGCTCTCCCGACGCCTCCTCCAGGTCTCTCGCGCACGCTCCCGCGGCTGCTTTTCTAGGATAACCAGGGAGCAGGTGGAAGGAAAGCTCTCTCAGCTTGCGTAGAGAGGCGAGTCATAAATATAATAACATCCAGGAGGGGGAGACGAGGGAGGAGGGGAGGCGGATGCTGAGAGCAAGGATGTCCGCTTCCGAGAACCCATGTTCTCCGGACCCACTGTGAGCAAGGATCCTGCAGGTCACTGAAACTGCTCCGAGAGGGAGAGAGGGAGAGAGAGGGAGAGAGCGTATGCATGTGTGTGCGCGCGTGCCCCACGTCCTGCTGGCGTGGCAGTGCGCATCTGTGGGTGATCACGGCACATAGACCGTCTCCAGCTCTCTCTGCGCCCCCCCCCCAACCCGCTTCCCAGTTCTCCGGCAGCCAGATGTCTCCCAGATGTTTCTCACTTCCTGCCTGGCTCCGTGCAGTGCGTGTGTGTGTTTATTTTGGACAGCCCACTAAATAATAACCATTTTAAGAAAAGCTTTTCATAACCCCGTTCCCACGGCGAGTCAGAGTTCAGGAAATAATCCCAACTCTATTCACTATTGTCCCCAGGCTCTCTTCTGTCTGACCTCTGCTCCCCCCACCCTTGGGGACCACTTTTGAAAAGATTTCTTTTTATTCTACATGACGTGTCCTCTCTTTGTGACGCTGGCTCTCTGGGAAGCTGGGGCTCAGAGCACGGAGCCCCTTAGAGCTCTGCTACTCAAAGTGTGGTCCCCAGACCAGCATCACCTGAGAGCTTGTTAAGCATGTGAAGTCTCAGCCCTGCCCCAGACCTCCTGAATCACAGTCTACAAGCTCCAAGGTGATTCATACCAACTTCAAGTTTGAGAAGTGCTAGTCTGGGCTCAGCTCTGTCTTGTTGGTGGGCAACAGGAGGTGACTCGGGTAGGATGGGGGCCCTGCCATCAGGAGAACCCAGGTAGGGCCTAGTGGTATAGACTAGGAAGCCCTGAGCCCCCGCGCCTAGAGCCTAGACTTCCCGTCTGGGTGGGCTGGGGGAAGAGACAGCCGAAGTCCAGCTGGCCCCTGGGAGGGGAGCTGAGGGGACAAATTGGTCTTGAGGCTGTCATCCCACCCTCGGCAGCCAGTAGCATGACCACTGCCTGGTAAAGAGGGCTAGGCCAGCCCTACTGTCTGCTTCTTGGGTTCCTGTTCATCCCTGCCCACCCCCCGTGGCCTCTGGAGCTTGGCCTGGCTCCCTCCATCCCCAGCTGATCTGGGCTCTTTAACTGGGTACCCAGAGTTTGTGTTCTCTTGTCTCTACGTTGACCCAGCTTGCAGTCCTGCCTCCTATGATTGTAGATCCCGGCTGGCTTCACGGGAGACCCGTGATTGCTCCATAAACTGTCCAGTCTTCTCTGTGTGCCCGGTGTTTCTGTCTCCCCTTCACTCCATCTCTCAGCGACAGTCTGTGGAAGGCATGGCCTGCCTGGCTCGGGGTGGAAGAGGCGGACGCCCTGAGAGGTTGGGACCCAGGCTTGGGCTCAACTTCAGGTTAACTGGTGGCTTAAGTGGGGGCAACAAGATTCCCGCCTTCGGAAGGTTGAGGAAGTCAACCTTGGGTTGACTCCAGCCCCAGGCCAGGAGACCACCAGCTGTCAAAGGCTGCCCGTCGAGCAAGGACATGAATGCCTTCCTGGCCAAGATGGGGTTGCAGGGAGGGGGGCTACAGGCTTCGAGAGGTGAGATTCTGAGGGAGTGAGGATGAGGAGAGGTCCAAGCAAGGGGGAGACCCCAGGGCGAGAGGCCCCCGGAGGTTCCTTGTAGAGGGATGGGTCCGAGGGCACGAGGTGAGTCCCTCATGGGATGGGGCTCAGGATGATATTGGGGCCCTCCCTGAGGAGGCGGGACCCGGGTGAGGACCGCCCTTGCGGGCGCTCTGGCTCCTTCGCCGTGGAAGGTGACCAAATCGTGTGTCAGAGTAGGTGCACATTATACATCGGCCGTCAGTGGATGAGTGTCCAGGTGAGTGAGTGGATGGAGAGGAGAGAGGGAGGGGGGGGGACGAGTGCATGGGTGGATGGATGGATGGACGGACAGACGGACGGATGGATGGGTGGAAGGATCGTCCTAACATTCTATACTGGTCGAAACCTCTCACACCCACCATGCCTTTGCTCCCACGCTTGCCGTCTGCGGGAGAAAAGCCATGAGTATTTCTCCACGAGACTAAGACCCAGACCCAGAGAGTTGCAGCCGACCTGCCAGCGGTCTCCCACGAAGAGCGCTTCTAAAGAAGCCTCCTAGTGCCCCGCTGCGGAGGGGGGCTGGGCACCAAGTCATCCACCCTCCCCGGCCCATTCCTTGGCCCTGCAGGCAGTCCACAGCCCGCCTCATCGTGCCCCTGCGGCTCACAGGACGCGGGCGCCAGCACGGCCAGCCCCTTCCGTCCCCAGACTCCAGCACGAATCAAATGAGAAAGTCAGTGGCCCTGATTGTCCACCAGAGGCATGTCTGGGCCCAGCAGCGCTGTCCAGGAAGCTCGTCACTGAGCATGTATTGAGCACCAGCTGTTTGTCAGTGGCTCCTCAAGACGATAAAGGATAGTGAACGGTTTCTGCTGCAAAGGTGCCCACGGTGTCTGAGAACAAAGCGGTCGCACAGAGGTAGCAAGCAGCGGCTCGGGCTGTGGTGCAGACGTCCCCAGAACATCAGGGTAGGCTTCTTGGAGCAGGTGCCGCTGGAGCTGGGCCTGAAGGGAGGGTCGGGGCCCATGGAGAAGGCACCGTTCCATCCGGCCAGCCGCTCGAGCAGGCCCCCACCACCCCGGCCCGGTAACATGCTGGAGAGGAGAGGTGAATGGGCAGGCCTGGCTTGTTTCTTTTCTCTGCCACCGAGGGCTCTACTCTTGGATGAGCTCCCAGACGGGGCACTGTCAGCCGGGGGGCCTCCCCCTCTGAGCTCCCCAGACCTGTCCCTGTGCACTGTTGATCTGAGACCGGGTCTTCCTTGCCTCTGCGCCCCCAGCCCCCTGGGCCCTGGCAAGGATATAAGCAATGACCATACTCCTCACACTGGAACCTGCGCGTGGTTGGGAATTCTGTGCTGTATGGGTCTATGAGAAACCGGCAGCAAGTTCCAGACATCAGACAGAGTGCCTTAGGAAACACGTGGTTTCTTCGGTTTGCCCTGGTGTCGGTTTACCCCAGGGGGGTAAAGCTCCCCAGTGATTTGGGGTGTTACTTATGTTCCAGGAGACCCTCTCAAGGCCTCGGAATAGGAGAGAGGACAGGGAATGTCACTTCTACCTTTGGCGAGCTGCCGAGTCCCTCCTCCTGTGTGCTTTTATCTTTCTCCTCTGTGTAACAAGGGGGGGGGGACTCGTGACCCCCGCCCAGAGTCCCTCTTTTAGTGCTGCCCTGCCAGGTGTGTGATACCTCGGGGAAGGAGATGCTGGCTTCACCCTGGGGACCTGTCCGAGGGCCCCAGCCCCTGGACCAGCTCTCATCTCCTGGTGGCACAGCCTCTGAGCAGGGGACAGTCAGCACCCCCCCCACCCTCCCGGGCAGGCAACCTTACCTCTGGCCTCAGCAGCGCTTACCCAAGCAGGAATGCCCTGGGAGGCTGCAGCCGGAGAGGAGGGAGGAAGACAAGGAGGGAGGCAGTACAGATAGTGTGGAGAGAACAGTCCCGGAGCAGGAGAAGGCCCTCCACTGCCCGGGTTCCTCTTGGGACCTGCACATCCTCACTCTCATCCAGGAGGGATGGGCCGCTGGGAGGCCCGCCCTCCGCTTCTTCCCCTGAGTTGGCACTTTTTTTTTTCTCTGGGTGTTAAACTCAGCTCTTCCTTTTTCTCCCATTCCCTACTGCCTGTTAAATAATTTAAATATTTGGGCCTAAAGGGCTTCAATTATCCTTTAATTTACATTAGTAATTTATGTATTAGGCAGAATGGACACGCGGTTAGTGTAACAGCCCCCAGAAGACCAGCTAGTATGTGCTGCACTTGATGTTCTTAAGAATCTCATCATTTTCCTTTGCAGCCCAAGGTCTTTGTTTTAAAAGCGGCTCCTGTGCAGGTACATTTACACAGCCCCATGCACGGGTTCATGTGTGCCCAGGGGAGGATGCCTGAACTCACGGTGAACACTGACGTGCACCCACTTACATGCACGTACACCGAGGCAGAGGACACGGGCGACACACACACACACACACTCACACAGCAAGATGTAAAGCCCACACCTCATTGGCCTACAATCTCCAACCCCACTGTCCACCCTTCCTTATTCCTACGGGCAATGGTTTGTATTTGCATATGTTTGTATTTGCATCGGCTGGCCAGGTGGTCCCAAATATAGCTCCTTCTGGCAAAGAGGTGGGTGGGCTCCAGCTGGCGTTCAGGTGGACCGTTCTGTGCCCTAGTTTTCCATTCCTCATGCGCAGCCCCACGTGGGTGCCTGACCGAGCCCAGGGTTGAACACACACATGAGAGCAAGATCGTGGCCACGTCTCCACCCCACTCACACACCATGGGCTGGCACCAGCACCAGACTCCTACAATTCTCTGGTAGAGACTGGGCTGCCCACCCAGTCTTGGCAACAGAGCCTTACAGCCTGGGCACGACAGACTGAAGCTAGGCTGCCCCGAAGCTAGGCTGCCAAGGGGAACCCATTAGGGATTGCCAGCTCCCTGCTGCCCCTCCAATCCTGGCCCAGCTGCCCCAATGCCAGCTTGTAAGGGCAGGGCGGGGGCTTTCCGGGGGGGGGGGGGACAGTAATGACCGAAAACAGTGTTCCTTCGGGTGAGTGTTGTATTTCCGAGCTTGTCAGCTGAGATGGGGCCCTAGCCCTGTGGGAACGTACCTTGCGGCTCTGTGCTGAGACCGTGCTTTCCAGGCAAGCCGCTTTGGATCCAGAACTGTCCTGGAGGTTGTGGCTTCCAAGCTGTCGTCCCTAGCTCTAGGAGAGCCCCCAGCATGGCCCCTCCCTCCCATCACTTCCCACTTGTCCCCTACAGCCCCCAAAGCACAAGTTGGCTAGGGGACAGGTGGCCCTCTGTGCAGTACAGCCTCCAGTTGGTGGGAGCAAGCCCATTATACAGAGGGAAAACCAAGACTGCCTCTTAGGTCACGGGATAGCACTTAGAGGACCCCCCAGAAAAGTCCCCCATAGGGTACTGGCCATGCATCCCAGTGCCCGTGGGGCCTTTTGGAGCCCCGATTTCTCTCTTCCTGCCCTGGTGCTCAGACTGTTGCCCTGCTACCTGGGCTGGGGTGGGGATATGGTTCTCTTCCCTGAGCACATGTCTGGGCTCAGGAGAACAGCCCGTGGGAGCCAGGTGGAAAACATGTGGGCCACAGGTGCCCATCTCCTGCCCCCTCAGGAGGCTCCCGTAGCCCAAGCACTCCCCCACTCCTGAGCAGGGCAGGGGCCCTGGGAGCCCGGGGTACACTGGGCCTGGGTCCCCCGGCCGCTGAAGTCCTCCTACTTGTGGGGGCCCCGGCTCCCAGCTCCTGTTCCCAGAATGCCTTTAATGTGGGGGCAGTGCCAGTGGGTCAGACGCCAGAGCCCCTTCGACTTGGCCCTCAGGACAATCCTGACCTTCCAGCTGCTCTATCCAAACAGGATGCTCCCCGCCTTAGGTGGTATGTTTCCCGGTCCTCCTGGGGATTCCCACCATTGCCTTTCTCCCGGCCTTGGCCTCTCTCTCTCTCATCTGTCTGGTCTGGCTTGGGTGCTTGGGTGCTTCCCAAGCCCCAGCTTAATTCCTGCCTCTCCGGGAAGCCTTCCCTGATAACCCCGGCCTCCCTAGTCTTGTAGCCTGTAGCTCAAAATGCAGGGCAGCAATGGCAAAAACGATTCATCTCCGGTGGCTGTTTTGAAAGCTGGAGGGTGACCGCCTGATATGTGACATTCAGAAGAATTCTAGGGCCGCATCTGGCCTCGTCTGTAAAGGTGGCCTCAGTTAGGAATGTCTGCTCTGGGCACGAGTTTGGAGTTGGTGATGCTGAGGCCAGGAATTTGCCATCCGTTCTAGGCCTCCATCATGGTCTTGTTAACCACTGTCTCGTGGTTTCACGAAGGCTTATCCCCCTCCTGACCCCCAGCACAACAACATAGGGCGGAACTTACTTCTGCCCCTCACAGATTCTAACATAGGCCTAGATGTAGCACAAACTGAGGAGGGGAATACTTAAGAGTATGCTAGGGGTGGAAGAAACCCCAGAGACCATCAAGTTCAAGGATGACAGATAGGCTACCTCTTGCCAGCCAACCCTGACCAAGCAGTAGTGACTTCCAAGAGTTGTGCTGATTCTGAGGCCAAGATCAGGCTCAGCTGGAAAGTGGAGAGAGTGCCGTAAGCAGCTAGTGATGTCTGTTACCGGCTCCGCCGTGGCAACGATACCAGGGTATTGCCGTCTGGGCTCGATTTCAGTCTTCTAAATATACTGATCTGGAGCTAGGACCCCGAGAGGGGTACTCCGTCAGAGCCCGCTGCATCGCTTGGTTGAATGATTCTAGAATCCTAGCTCCTGCTAAGATAGTCAAAGTAAAGAAGGCAGATTTCCCAGTCCATTCAGTTTTCACTTGTGCTTAACGGTATTCACGGTCCCACACATACGTGCTCCCAAATGCATACAAACGCAAACGCACACACACTCTGCCTTCTCCCCTGGTAAACCTCGTCCTTGCTCAGCTGGTCAGTGGGACATGGGCAGACACCCTGGTGATATGTTTGTCTGAGTCTGCTCCCCGTAGCTGCGGTCTTCATTAGTCTCCGTGCAGCTTTTAAACTTTTACCTCTCACCCTTTTATACCGTAGGTGGTCGGTGTGACAGAAACACTCTGTAAATGGCATTTAAAGGCAAATTGGGGGCGCCTGGGTGGCTCAGTCGGTTAAGCGCCCGACTTCAGCTCAGGTCACTATCTCGCGGTCCATGAGTTCGAGCCCCACGTCGGGCTCTGGGCTGACGGCTCAGAGCCTGGAGCCTGCTTCCGATTCTGTGTCTCCCTCTCTCTCTGCCCCTCCCCCGTTCATGCTCTGTCTCTCTCTGTCTCAAAAATAAATAAACGTTAAAAAAAATAAATAAAGGCAAATTGGATTTTCTTCCGGCAGCTGCCCTGGACTTGGGACTCGCGGGCCACAGAACACAGCCCCCCATCTGCCAGAGCAATTTTCCATTTGCCCAACGATGGGAGATGAGACTGACTTGGGCCAATGTGTCACGAAAGTGGCCGGCACTTTAATAAGTTTGCTTTGACATGCCGTCTCTCAAATGCTTCGCGCGTGCCTGCGGACAAGGTGATTTAAGTTGCAGAGTGTATACGGCCCCTAAGGAGACCTTAAGCTCTGTCTCCAACGGAACCCTCTGCCACCCAGTCCTGAGCGGACGGAGGGATGAATGAACGAAGCAGGAACTCCTGTGCTGGGGAGGTCTTCTGTCTGCACACCCTGGGGCTCAGGCAGGGAAGAAGTGAAAATGATCTTTGTTTTCCTGTAAGGGTTGTGGTTTTTGTTTTTTTTTTCCTCTGAAAAAAATCCACAGGCTGGGGATGTATATTTCAAGCCTGTCATTTCATTCGCTGTCAGATTGACTGTACTTTTCTGGGACTCTGAAAGCAGCAGAGTGCCGTTTTTGTAAGTAAATGAAGGGAGATGTAGTGAGTTTCGTAAGCACATGAAGTGAGCGCTTTCTTTCCCTCCTCGACAAAAAAAAGTGACTTGCGATCTGGGTTAAAATAAGTATCGTATGTATTACAATATTCTGCCCCATGTCTGCCCTTTAAAAACGGGAAAAGGGGAAGCAGTGCTGTCCTCAGTGGGACCTGAATCTTGAGTTTTATCTTTCCGGGTCTGGTTCCTTCACAGTTGCTCACTCGCTGTGTGCCGTGACTGTGGGCTGGTCTGTTGCCCTCTCTGGGCCTCTGTTTTTTCACCCATCAAACGGGATGACTTTGGGCTTGGGGCAGCAGAAATCGTGACAGAGCACCTGGCCACAGTATGCAGCTCCCTTTTGTGGCTCTGTGCTAGGGTGGGGCAGGCTTGACCTGTGCCTCCCAGGGGCCGGGCATCAGTCCCAGAGCACACGGCCTCATGCCCTCTGCACGTTCACAGCATGCATTCGTATCGTATCTCCCATCTGTTTTATTTGTTTGTTTGTTTGTTTATTTATTTAGAGCATGCAAGTGGGGAAGGGACAGAGAGAGAGGGAGAATCTCAAGCAGAAACCAGTGCAGAGCCTGACGCGGGGCTCGAACTCACGAACCACGAGATCACGACCTGAACCGAAGTCAGACACTTCACCGACTGAGCCACCCGGCCTCCGATTCCACCCCCCCCCCAACCCCGCCCCAATCTCTTTCTACTCTCAGTCGCCCTGTGAAGGCAGGACTGGTATTGCATTGTACAAAAGAGGAAACCGAGGCTCTAAGAGGTTGCTAATAATAACAGCCACTGGCTGCTACTATTTTATCATGTGCCAGGCTCTGTGCTGAGCTTATTTAAATCACCCCCCCCCCCCATTTAGCTTGTTTAAATCACGCAAGCAGTTGACATCCTCTCTCCTATTTGGAGTGGAGGAAACAGGCTCAGAGAGGTGAAGTGACCTGTCCCAGTCCGGAGTCTTTCATGGGGACTTGCCTCACTAGACAGCACTTGTGAACTCTGGGGGAGAGTGAAGGCGGTGGAAGCATTAAAGTACATTCCAGAGACCATCAGAAAGAACCTAAGTCCGACCTTGGCAGTCTGTTCTCCCCAGAGGAGTAGAGGGCAAGCAGGGAAGAAGGGTACGGGTTGGGGAGAAGAGGGGCTTTTCCTGGAGGACTTCGGGGGCGAGGAGAGATAGGGCAGAGCACGGGCTCCAGGGTGCTGAGGTCTAAGGGCTTTTCTACCCTCTCCCTCTTAGCTCTTTGCCTCTGCAGCTCAGACCCCGACTCCTCCCCTACACCCTACCCCACATTGGCTGTGGGCTCAGGGGATCCCCAGAGGCCCAGCCCTTCCCAGCACTGAGGATCAGAGGTGCTCCACCCCCCAGCAAGGCCATACTCACCACCCCACTCGCAAGGCCAAGGCCCAGGCGCCGGAGTAGACCGTTCCCTGAGCTTTGGCCCTTCCCATGGCACCATGCCCCAGAGATCCTGATGCAAGGAGCAGCAATGGCACTTTCCAGAGATGAGGCTTGCTTTCCAGCAGCCCCTTTTCCATTGCCCAGGCGATACCTCGCAGGCAAGGCTTGGGTGCTACACGTCAGGAGTGGCGCTGGTTTGGTCCAGGCTAGAGTGTGTGTTGGGGGGAGTGGTACCTGTGTCTGTGAGTGTGTGTACGTACGTGTGCTGAGTCCACTCACTCCCTGGACAGCCTGGGCTTTGCGTCCCTTTCCCTCAGGCCCTGCCAGGCTCCCTGGCACCTGGTTCACAACATTTCCAGGGTGTCAGAAGCTGGGCTTCCCCAAGGGCTGCCGAGGGGAGCAGGAGCAGGAGAGCTGGATGGGGCTGTGAGCCCTCACCCGTCCGCCCTCCCTCCCAAGGGATCCCCACAGCCTGGGGGTGGGAGGGTGCCCAGAGGTTGGAGCAGCTGTCTCAGGAATGTCTCCCAAGAGGTGTTCAGGGAGCACCTGTCACAGGTGGGGTCACAGCTTGGGAGGGGCGTCCAGGGCCCCCCCTCCCTGCTCCACGTGTGTCCTTGCTCACTGTATCATTTCAGCTCACAGACCAGCAGCGCAGTCCCCGGAAATCTGTTCAAGGTCACATCGAGTTGGTGGTATTGTTAGGAGTGGACTCCAAGGTTTCTGACTTTTGGTTCAGTGCTCTTTCCACTATAGCGGGTGGTTATGAAATTAATGTAAATTGTATGCAAATGTCCATGGCTCTCTACACCTAGCATGGTGGGGGAGGGGGGGATGTCGCAGGGGAGCTGATGGCGATCTCTTCCCTTCACAGACGATCAGATCCAATAAGGCCCATGGAGATCATCCTGCCCACCCCAAGGCTCGAGTCCCAGCGGGCTGTGGTGAAAGAGGAGGGGTGTGTGTTGACTCTGGGACTGTGGGCGCCTGGCGTCCTGCTGCGGGGATGACAACGCCAGGAAGTAGCCAGAGGAAGCCTCCAGGATGGGCCCCCAGAGTCTCTAAGACGCCATGGGCCCAGCACAGGGAGGTTTTCTCACGCATCCTGGGAAGGTGACTAGCTCTCCCCAGGCCCCCTGGGTCCCCATCAATAAGCCGGCCTGAATGGAGAGGCTGGGTTGTGGAGATTTATTTCCTGGCTTTGGAACAAGCCATTCTCCCTGCACCCCCCCCCCCCCCGCCACCTTCCTTCTGGCCAGAGAACAATGGGACATCCCCAGAGAGGCCTTCCTGGGGCAACAGGTGCACAGAGCAGGGGGGATGGCCTCTGGCCCCCACAAGCTCCAGCCCCAAGTCTGTTATACACTCCATGAGCCTAGACTGTTTGCTAGGCTTTCAGAACAGCAGCCTGAGGGTTACTTGTTACAATCTATAAGGCTCTTTGAAAGACCAGGCTCCAGCCCTCTCCCCACTGGGTCCAAGATGTATTTGTTTGTTTGCTTGTTTGCTTGCTTATACAGTCCAGATAATGTTGCCATCTTGCCCCAGATAATGGGGAACAAGGGTCTGAAAAAGAAGCATTCCTAATCCACCCCACTCCACCCCGCCCCCGCTGCCCCCCAGACCTAGCCACTGATTGCATATCCGTGTATAAATTTCCAGGCTCAGGCCTCGGTTTGTTTTATGGTGAAATCAAAGCGAGCACTTCATGTCACCCCCCGGCCTCCTCTCTTAACCCGATCGCACCAGCCTTTCCCGTGTGGTTGCATAGACTTCATACTTAGCGCTCTCCCTACTTCAGCATCCTCCACGCTGGGGGTATATACTTTCATTTACTCAACCATTTCCCCCATCGTTGGGTATTTTGCCCTGGTAAATAGCACCGCAGTGCTCTTCGGGAGAGCTTCCCAGAAGTGGAATTCTGAGGACGTGCCGTCCGTGACACATGTGGCCACAGAGTTTTGCGGATTTGTAGCAAGAGTTTATCCGCAGGTTGTCCTTCTTCGATGAATGCAAAACAGTATTTTGCAGACTTCACACGCTGCCGGACCCCACCAGGTGCCCCTCGTTATGGGCCAGGGGGATGTGAATCGTCAGGGCCCTGCCTCAGAAACACTGGGGGGCCCCTAGGGACCTGCTTTACCGAGCGGGTCCCTCCTCGTTGGTAATTAGCGCCATCCGTCTGCAGTGAGATCTGGAATGAGCGGAAGCCCTTTAAAGCAATTTGCTCTTTTAATCTCACCCCTGTGATCTCATTTAATTTTCGCAGCCAAACTTGGTTCGCTGAGGGTGCCAGAGGCTTCTGTGCTCCACCAGCCGGGCTGAGTCCTCACCCTTTCCAGGAAGGGTCTGACTCCCAAAACACTGCTGGCATTTGTTTCACCCCAAGCAGAAGACCTATCCCTGTCCAGCTACAAGAGGGAAGGGTATAGCGTAAGAGATGTGGCTTCACGCGTAGGCACACAGGCCACCCTCCCCTGCTACAGGGAAGGCGGGACTGTCTACTGAGGTCTACTCTTTGGCGTTCTGTGTGTGTGTGCGGGCCGCCGTGGGCCAGGGGGGACCTTAGGCGCCCTCCCATGCAGTTGGTGTATGATCACCCCATTTTAAAGACCAGGAAACTGAGGCTTTGAGTCCCAATGACTTGCCAAGGTCCCTACCATGTCCCCTTCCCTGAATGATTACCAGGTGGCACCCCACAGGGAGCTGAGGTGCTGCCACAATGTCTTACCTCAAGGTGACGGGGTAAGTGGCCGTGAGCCCACCACACCCTGCACCAGTGCCCCTCACACAGCCACTCCAGCCCTGGCCCCGGCTCCTCCGGGACAGGAGACTCAGCTGAGCCAGCAGAGCTCCTAGGCGGTCAGCAGCCGGGCTAGGAGAGAGAGCCATGGTGATTTACGGCCGCCTTGTCCCCTAGCGCCCTGCCCGGGCCCGGTGTACTTACTGACTAATGGAAGGCCCAGCGCAGAGGGAAATAATTCTGCCAGGAGTTGGCTCCGGTGACAGGGGCAACCACCCTTGCCTGGGGGTGAGGACGGGATAGGGAACAGAGGGAAGTAGAGCAGAGGCCAGAGACAGAGGCACACGGAAGGTTCTGAGAAAACAGATGGAGCCCAGGCAGGAACTAAGAGGTGCAGAGGATAGCCCCGCCTGGCAGTCCAGTCCCTGGACCAGCTTCTTCAGGGCCCCGGTGGGGAGCCAAGAGGTGAGCCAGGAGCCCAAGGTCCCAGATGTCCACCGGCGCACCAGCTTGAACATTTGGTGGGGATTTTGATATTCACAGAACATCGGAACTTCTCACCGAACCCCTCGATGACAGACGAGCAAGCAGAGGCCCAGAGAGGGTCAGGGACTTGTTCAAGGTCACACAGCAGTCGACTACCGAACTGAGACAAGAGCCCAGGTCCCCTGCCTCCCTGGGCTGTCACAAGAACACACGAGCTAGTGTGGAGCCCAGGGGGATGGCAAGGAAGGCTGTAAAAAAGGCACAGAGTATGAGACAAAGCAAAGAGTGTGGAATGTGGGGGTGGGCCGTTCTGTCCAGGGAGAGGGAGGGGCGCAGGATGAAGGAAGTATACTAAGGAGGAGAATTGGGACAGCCCCAGTAGCAGGAGGGGAAGGGGTCCAGCAGCCAGTATAGACCATCCTGGCAAGGACAGGTTAAGGGGGAGACCCTGGAAAGCTACACCTCGATGGATCCCTTCTGTTAGTTAGCAGGTGCTCCCTGAGGTCCTTTGCCAAGCACTAAGGGACAAGCCGAGCACCCCTAGATCCCACCTTGCTCCTCTCCACTAGCACCCCCCCCCCCATCCCCCGCCAGCATGTCTGGCCTTGTGGTGGGACGAGGAGAGCCCGGGGTCAAATCTCAGCTTTGCCACCAGCCCAGCTTCTGAGTCAGGCATGCCAATCAACCTCTGTGAGCCTCTGTTTCCTTATCTGTTAAGTGGGACCATTCTGCCCACCTACCAAACAGATGGTGAACTAGGAAGTTTGAGTTGAGAGGAAGCCTGAGTGAGGAGTTGCCGCCGGCCTCAAATCAGGTGTCTAAGGACCCCCGTGTCTCTCTGGGACCACTTTCCCCTTCAGGTCACCCAGGCCAGTCACGTAGGTGGCTAGCCACCTCGGTGATGCGTCCCATCTGTGGAATGGGCAGAATCGAGGCCGCCGCGCCGGGCTCCCGGGCTGGAAGGCATCCCGGACCGGGCAGTGAGCTCCCGCCTCTGCACGCCAGGTGCCGTGCGGAGGTGCTGTGTGGGTGTGGAAGGTGTTGCCCCTGGCTGGGGACCCAGCAGCCATCTGGGCCTGACAGCCAGAAGGAGGGAGCCAACCCGTGCCTGTTGCAGGGCAGAGGCGAGGCTCTGTTCCCTCCCTGGAGCTGGGGCAGGCTGCGGCCAGGTGTGTGGGGAGCTCTGCCAGGCCACCCAGCCTCAGCGGCTCCCGCAGACGCCCAGTGTGACTGCCGCGCACCAGACCGGTGCCTGCCGTACTTGTGGTCTGTTCGAGGAGGGCGACGCCCTGATGCCCACTTCACAGATGCAGCACAGGGGCCCAGAGTCTTGGAGTGACGTGTCCCAGGATGGCACTGCGGTGACCGGGCATGGTTGGTGAATGTCTCAGTCCAGGCACTAGACTAAAGCGTTCCACATGCGGTCACGCTCATTCCTCCCAGCTATCTTCCAGGCCGGGGCTCCTCACAGCTCCGTTTTCCAGGTCTGGAAATCGAGGCCCGAAGAGGGAAAATCAGTTGCCTAAAATCCCACAACTGTAGCTGCCACGATTCTCCCCCGGGGTGCTGGGGCTCTTTCCGCTGAGAGCAAGGGCCCCCAGCCTCCTGGCGAGACGTGGGTGCCCTCAGCTCCAAGCGGAGCTCCCACCTCCTGGTCCGGGCTGGAGGAATCCGTGCATTGCCTCGTGCTTGTCTCTGGCTGCCTGCTGGCCAAGTGCAGGATGGGAGGCAAGGGCTTGCAGATCAGGAGGTCCTGGAGTGATGCCCTGGTGCTTCAACCACTCTTGCTTCTTGAGTGTCCAGAGGCCACCCTACGTCCCTTCAGACCCAGCCCTGGGGCCCCCAGGACACCTGGCTTGTCACTGAGCTGTGTGGAGGGGATGGCTTCCTTTGTGTCTTTCCCAGAGCCCTCTACTCCGAGCATCTGAGAGCAGCAGGACAAACCATGTCCTTGGAGAGTGTCCTTATAGAAGAAGAAGGTCCAGAGAGAGGAAGGGACTTGACCCAAGGTCACACTGCTTGGGGCCTCCCAAGGAACCTCTAGAGTTCCCTCAGAGAAAGGGCAGGAAGAACCAAGGATGGGCTTTGCCCATCTGGCTCCCACCCACCCACCTGCTCCCATGGTCACTCAGGTCACCACCCTTGTCCCCACCCTACCCCAACATTGTCTTTTCTCTTGGGGTTGATGCCCAGATGAGCAGAGGATTCACCAGTGGGCACAGACTTCTTCCCCAGAGAACTAAACATCCTGAGTCCCTCTTCCCCCTCGCTGTCCAAGGACCCGCAGTCACCAACCTGTCCGAGAGCCAGCTGGAAAATGACAAGAGATAGGCTGAGCCTGAGAGTGGGAAGCTGGGAAATGTCCCAGCCTCCCCTCGTGGGCAGGGTGAAGGGAGGGCAGGTGTAGCTGTTCATTAGAAAAAGAATCATGGCTAATCTCAGCCGTGGACAGCCCTTTACTGGTTATAAAGCACTTTCACAGGTCTAAGGAGAACCTACCGTTCACCCCATCTGAAGATTAAGAAACTCGGGCTCAGAGAGGTGAGGTGGTTTGCCCAGGGCCACACAGCCTGTTCATGTATGAGCAGGACTGAGTTTCCTAAGCTCTCCAGCCAGACTCCGTTGTGATTACTTTTACATACGTGACTGTTTAGCTGAACAACAGGCCTGGGAGATTCACGTACGCCTCCCCATTTTATAGGAAGGAACTTAGCGCACAGAGAAGACCTGTGGGCACAGTGCCTCTCAGCCACAGCCAAGCGCACCAGGTCGGTGGGCCTACGCCCCCCACCCCACTCCTGCATTTAGAGGCAGACAACCCTAAGCAGCTCCAAATCTGCCGTCGTGGACGTGGGACCACTGCTGATGCCTGGAACAGCATGGTCTGGGTCTGAGCCAGAGCCTCTAGGAGACAAACCTTCGTCATTGGCCCTTGAGATGGAGAGAGGTGGGGGGCACACAGGGCCAGGGGTGGGAGCTCTAGGGCCCACTCCGTTTCATGGCCCAGCACAGGGGTGGCCCAGAACTGCTCCCGCCTCCTGCCCAGAGGGTGGCTTCTCTGCTTTTGCCAACTGTCTCCAGCCCTTGTGTTTCCACACCTGAGATCTAAAACTTCAGCTCCAGAAAGCATACCTGAGACATCCAGTCTTTCTTTCCGGGGGCCCCACCCTGGGGGCAGCAAGCAGGGGTGCTCAGGGCCCCCACCTCCCTTCCTCACAATCCCAGGGAGGAGATGGCAGTAGGTGGAGGCAAAAAGAGGCAGGCTGGGCCTGGGAGTTTAGAGGCCTCTGATGGCACCGGGTGTGGCCTGTAATCCCGCTGGCTGGCCGCCCTGTTCCCTAATTAAAGTGTCCTTTTGAAAATGCCCTCCGGTCCAGGCCTGGCAGGGCTGGGAGAGGCAGGCCCCTCCCAGAAACCTCAGCAGCGTTCTCACCTCCTCTGGAGGGCCTCTAGGCTCAGGGCCTTTGGTCATCCTGGTGAGGCTGGGGGAGTCCTGTGAAAGTGAGGACCTCAGGGTCATGCCCGGCTTTTCAGGGTACTGGCGCCCCAGACCCACCTCTCCCACACCCCTTGCTGAAGGCACCAGGCTGTCCTTGTCCAGAGAGCCTGGATCAAAGGCACTATTGAAGAGGCTTGTTAGAGCGGGGGATGCCAGGGGCAGAACGGCGCTCGGTGGGGGGGGGGGGGGGGGGCGGGGGGTGAGGGGGGGGGTTGCTAACCAGAAGACTGAGTCACCACGGGCCAATTGTGGTGAGTGGGCAGCGGGTGGCTGGAGCCAGCTTTTCGGGCTGGGAGGAGAGCCCAGCCAAGAGGCCGAGGAAAGGGGTGTGCTGGCAGCCCTGTGAAGAGGTTGCCACTGGCTCACCGGGACACCTCCACGGGTGAGCAAGCCTGTTCCTCTGCAGTCCCTTACGCAAGCCGCCTTAGGTCAGGGCAGCAGACCAGACGGCCAGGTCAGTACTGCGGGGGCGGGGGCGGGGGTGGGCTTGAGTCTCTTGAGTCTCTCCCACACTGGAAGCCCAGAGTTGGGACTGGGCTGAGGGTGCAGCGAGAATGGCCAGTGTGCACCCATGGAGGCTGGTCACTGAGTAAGAGCCACTCCATTACTGGGACGAGTCACCCCCAACTCTCTGGGCCCTGTTTCCCCCTTGGGTTAAGTTGGGGTGAGTGGGGACAGTTCAAGCCAGAGATAGTTGAATCTGTTTTTCATCACTTGATTGGTGTGACTGGGTGTAGCCCTGTGTTGAGAAGGAGTCTGAGGCCCTGTCCAGGCAGGTGGAGATTGATGATTGATTAGTAATGTCTGCCACAGCCTCTGGATGGGCCCTGCTGCTGTGTATTTGCACATGAACTAGGTTTTCTCTACAACCCTCATATTCTCTACCATCCTGAGAGTCCGAGGCTTGTCTGGCAAGGCCTCCCACATCCTGGTGCTGCCTCTGGATCCTGAGATGCCAGTGGAAATTGGTCTCGAGTTTTCTATCTCCAAAAGGGGGAGAAGGCCTTCACTGAGCCGTTCAGGCCTTGACTCTAAAACTCATCGTTCTCAGGGTCACCGAGCCCTTTCTTGTGCCCCGCTGTGTGCAAGATGGAGCGTGCCGTGCCCGTGTTCCACAACCTTCTCCCTGTGTGAACCTGGCTGAGCCCTGGGAGTTTCCCTTTTACTGGCTGTGTGATTCGGGACAAGTCAGCTAAGCACTGACCCGTGGTTGGTAAAGTGGGGGTGATGGTGTCCGTGCCTGTGGAACACAACTGCATGTGTAGCGTGCTCAGCCCCAAGATGGGGGTGCTCGTGAAAGGCTCAGAAGAGCCAGTGTCTTTGCCCATTCTTGACCTGGGCTTTGGATGGGAATTTTGATGAGGGTGGGCGGGGGAAGTTCAAGGGCAGTTTCAAAGCATCACAGGCCCAGACTTTCGGCTCTCCGCCGTGTTCTGCGGTGCCGAAACCATAGCCCCAGCCTGAGCTGGCTTCTCCGTAAACTCCCCGGTCCCTCCCTCTAACCAGCCCCATAAAAAGGGAGCAGGGCAGGAGGGAGTCCGGCTGCAGACTTTGTAATTTGGCTTGGAGGCGGCTCCTGTTCGTTTTAACCAGGCTGTAATTAGGGCTGGCACCCGACACCCCTCATTACCGGAGCCTGGAAGGAGGACTCTAATTATAGCATGCTGGGTCCCGGCTGGAGTGGTGGGGGGCCAGGCAGAGCAGGGCGGGGGGAGCTGCAAGGCCAGCAAACGGCTCTCCGGGGTGGGGCCGCAGTGCGTTCCCCAAGGCTCCTCATTTCTCTAGCTTCCAGAGCCATTCATGGGCAGGGTGGGGCATAGGTTGAATGGAGGCCTCTTCCCCAGGGAGAAGAGGACCCAGAGGAGCCCAGGAGGCTCATCCATTCATGCAAAAAGCATTTATTAAGCATCTACTGTGTGCCATGCTGGCGCTGGGAGTCAGCAGGAGGCACACGTGTCCCACCCAGCCAGGGATGGTGTTCAGGCAGAAAGTGCCACTAAGGACATCTTGCTGCTGAAAACATCTGAGTATGTCCACCCGGGGTGGCAAACAGCCCCTGTCTCGAGGCTTGAGGGTCCCCAGTTGCCCCATTCACTCTCCGGGGACCCTTCCCCAGCCTCACTTGGCACAGCAGGACCTCGAGGACCCTGGCCCAGAGCCCACACAGGTGGTTAAATGCTGCGACTGCCACCGTGCATCTGCCCCCTGGGACGAGGATTGGTGGAGACCCGGGCATTGAACAAGGAAATGCACGGATGAGTATGTAACTCGAAAAGGCGATGAGGGCAATAAGGAAAAGGAATACTAGAGGAAGAGCCAGGGCCCCTGTGTAGCTGGGAAGGGCAGGCAGGGCCGGGCTCTCTGGAGAAGTGACCTTCCAGGCGAGACCTGAAGGCAGAAGGACTCAGCCGGGCGAAGACGGTGGGGTGATGACGCAGCATTCCAGGTGTCTCCACTGGAGGCCAAAAGAATGGAGGCCTGCAGGCTGGGAGCTTCTGCTCTGAGGTGTCCCCACGCCAGGTGGAAGCAGATGCGGTGGGATTTCTCCTGCACGTGGTGCAAAGAGGGCTCGAGCGTGATTGTGGATGTACAGTCCCGGGCCAGCTCTGCCAGAGTGCTGTGTGACCTGAGGCCAGTCACACCCTCTCTGGGCCTTGGCATCCTCATCTGTCCCCTGGGAGGCCCCTGCAGACTGCAGGCCCTCCTTCCCTGCCACCACCCCTGGCTATTTGAGGAGGCTGTGAATAGCAAATCCCATTGAAATACCACATTTTGGGACGCCCTGACTGAAGCGAGGGCCCTGCAGCCGGGGTGGGGGTAGGGAGGCCCGGGAGCTCTGGCTGAGAGGCTGAGAGCTTGGGGCTGAGAACTCCAGGCTGTCCCATTCTCTTTGCTGAGTTAAGAGCCACCCGGAAGCAGACACAAAGGCAATTGTCCTGAGCTGGAGGCTGCCCCTAGCCCCCCAGCTGAGAACAATCGGGGAGGAAAAGCAAGGCCATTTGTCCAGCGCGGAGTGTGGCAGTGACGGCGGCTGGGAAAATGCCGAGTATTTCTCAGCTAAAATTAGACACCTACTAAACATTTACATCAAGGGCAACCTGAAGCCTCTATTGTTTTGAACTTGAGATCCCAGAGGACATGGGAACAAGAGGGTCTCAGGACAAGCACGTGACCTCCTCTCTCCCAGGGGCTGGACCAGCCAATGCCAAGCCATCCCTCACACCTCAAGGGTGCCCAGTAAGGAGGAGCAGGCTAGGGGACAGAGGGACAGACGGGGAGGGAAGGGGTCTGGCTGGCCAAGGGCACCAAGTGTGGTGGCTGCCACAGCTCTGGTTCCCTACTGGCGACCTTCTCCCTTCAGCAGTGACACCGTTGTGCCCTGGGCCGAGTGGCTGGAGCTGGAGGGTTTGGGGGGGGGGGGTGTTGAAGGAAGTGCAAGAAACATAAATAAGAAAACAACTCTCCATCCTTTGTGGAGGAAGTGGCCAGAGTAGGCATCTCTCTGCCTGTGGGGGACAGGTCCTACCACTGGGCTCCCAAACCTGGCTTAGAATCTTTCCTCTGCTGCTTGGGGACTCGGGCAAGTTCCTTACCCTCCCGAGTGGCTTCGGGTAAACGGTGGAGGCGGATAGGTGAAGAGTCACAGGGTTGGAAAGATGGTGACAATGGTGACAGTAAAAACAACAACGCAGCTTATACTCAATACGTCTTTGTGCTACGTGCCAGGCGCTGCTCTGAGCGGTGTCATCACTCTCGTTTTGCCGATAACGACACTGAGGTCCGGAGGGGCTAAGTGGTAAGGTCCAAGGACGCAGGTGCAGGTGACGGCTGTCATTATCCTTACTGCCACTTGCCGGAACCCGAGTCAAAGCTGAGGTAGCCGGCACCATGCTGCCATGCGATTCCTTCGGTTCCTTTTGAAAAGCGTCCAGCGGAATCATAGAAGCTCAGGGAAAGGGAGCTGACTCCATCAAGCACTGTTAGGTGGGCTAAGCGTTTGATACTTCTGTTGGGAGACACGAGAGCATAGAGGACCGGCAGCAGCCCCTGGGAACCTGTTAGAAATACACGTTTCACTTGTTAGAAATGCCCCGCCGCCGACCTGCTGAGGGGGGGACCTGGTGGGAGAGGAGGAGGAAGGCCACGGTGCGCTGGGATTTACAAGCCTCCAGGTGACCCTGGTGCATGCGGCAGTTTGAGAACGCCTGGCATAGAGGTTAACGAGCAGGGGCTTAGAGTCGGCGAGATCCAGATTTAAGTGCCGACGACCCTGCTCTGTGACCTTGGGCAAGTTACGTAGCTTCTCTGTGCCTCAGTTTCCTGGGTACCGGGGATCGTGCTGCCTCAAAGGTTGTTGGGAGTATTCAGTTGGATGATGTATTCCAAGCGCCCTGGGCAGTGTCTGGGAACGGGCTGGCCTGTACACAGCAGGGGACCCGCTATGACTCAAGGCCATTGTAAAGGGAAAGGTGGACCTGTGTGGCCAGCGAAGCCCCCGAGTCCCAGCTGGAGTGCAGCTCTCCCTCCGAAGCAGCCTAGCAGAGCTGAAGGTAACCCCACTGGCCCGGGGCTGAGGGGTCGAGGGTGGCTGACCTCCTCCCCACCGGGCTGGCTCCCCGGCTTTCAGGAGCCTTCAGTGTTCATCAAAGAGACACATGAACCGCATGAGGCTCTTTTCTCCTTCCCTTTCTCAGGGAAAGAGCAGAGGCGTCTCCAGGGAAACCAGGTTTGAGAATTAGTCTGGAGTCGGGGAGATCTCCAGACCTTGGGCTCATGGGGTCAGGGCCCTCGGCTGCACGCGGGTGGCCTTGCGGTTTCCAGGAGAGCGTCCTGGCTCTTGTCCTCACCACCTGCGTGTTTTTGACGGCTCCTTGGAGGTCTCTGGGGAGCCCTGTTCCCTTTCATGCCCTTCCTCCCCAAGAGGAGGCTCCTGGGGCCGGGCCCGGCAGGGAGCACAGCCCTACCTCCAGGATCCTGGTGGGAACCCTCCCACAACTGTCCCCAGGTCCCCCGAGCCACCTACACACTTCAGTGGCCGCAGCTCACGCTGCGAAGTGAGCACACGTGTTCATGAGATTGTGTCCATTTTCCAGATAAGCCAAGGCCCCAGAGGGTGAGACAGCCGGCCTAGCTGCACGGTGAGCGGGAGGCCAGCCCGGGACTATTCTGGTTTTTCCTTCCACGGAGCCACACTTCTCCCTTTTCTCCTTTCCCCTCTCAGACTCCCTTACCCCCTGGGAGAAATCCACCAAAGAGTGGCACATTGAGGGCTGTGGCGGAACAGGCTCAGAGCCATGAGACATCTGCCCTGAAGTGACACGGTGGCAAAGCTGGGGTTGACCGGGTCCTACTGTTCTTCATACTGTGTTTCAGGCCCTTTCCTCCCCTCTGCCCTCACTGGGGCCCAGCTGCCCTTCTCTGGAGAAGAGCTCCGTCACTCAGTGCACCGGCCAGACACCTGCCCTCTCACCCTTCCTCTGGCTCTGGCTCAGAGGTCAAGGTGAGCAGGCCGAGCCCTGAGCCAAGGAGGCCCAGGGATTACATCAGCAGGTACAAACAAGCAGGCAGGAGCAGGGCTGGGAGTCCCGCGGGGCCGGGGGTGGAGCTCCACCCGCCCCACGCGAGTCTGTTTCATTCCCTTCTTCCAGCTTGCATCAGCCTTTTGCAGCTCCTGTCATCACCGCGTGGGCCGGGGCAGCGGCCGGGAGGCTGGGGCAGGGTGGGCAGCGAGTGGGGCGGCTGGCGGGCACCTCGAGCCCAGAGGAACAACCTAGATCTACTGGTCAAGATGTCAGCCAGTGATCCCGGCAGGCCCCGGCAAGGCACGCCCACCATTTCTTACTGCAAAACTCAACGATAAAGAATTAGCCGGAGCACTGGGCCGCCCACCTGGCAAAATAGTTTCACACTTGGGACCTTGATAGTGCCAACAACCCTGGGCGGGGGGGTGGGTGGGGTGAAGCAAGTAAAATGGCCCATTTCCCAGAAGGCAAGATTGAGGCCCAGAGGGAAGCGGCTTACCCAGGGTTGCTTCAGAAGCCAATGACAGCGCCATGTGTTTTGGCTTGAGAAAAATATGAGGGATTATGGGGGCCTGGAGAATGAGAAATCCCTATGGCAGTCGAGGTGGGAGTAGTCAAAGCATGCTTCCTGGAGGAGGTGGGCTGGCTCCCTGACTGAGAAGGAGGGAGCTTCAGACACAACTATAGCTCTGTTTCTGCACTGATGGTGGGTCAGCAGGCAGAAGGGCTGTCACAGGACTGTGAGGCTAGGCTAGAGGCGGACGGAGCGGGAGCCTGAGTCAAGATTTGGGATCCTTAACCTTGAACTTTTGCTGTGAGCTTCTCCTGGGTGGGACTGAAGCTTGGCCATTGCTCTCCAAGGCCCTCCCATAGGCGTGATCAAGGGGAGGCGAGGATATTTGATGAATGAATGAAAGAGTAGGGGTGAGTCCCTGCCCACCACCCTGTCCCCCTCGAGGTACACCCGAGCGGCCATCTGGGTCTTCCCCTTGGCTTGAGACACCTGTCTCCCCGCGTCTTAACTGCTGACAACTCAGCTGTTCACCGGGCCCAGGGCCAGGGTCTTCTCCACCAGTGGAACCAGAGGGAGGCAAGGGCAAGAGCACTGGGCCGAGTGCCAGGATGCCCACGTTCCTGTCCAGCTTTGCTTCCAACCTGCTGTGTGGCCTGAACCCAGTTGCTCCCACCTCTGGGAGGCCGAGTCCGCAAGGTCCGCCTTCCTTGGGGTCACGGAACCTCAGCCCAGTCCTGGCCGCGTGGAAGAGGCAGAGCAGGAGCGTAGGAGTGTGGACGAAGGCCCGCGATGGATGGCCACCTTCTTCCCCTGCTCTCAGGGCCCGAGTGCAAACCCAGGTGGATTCCAGGCTCGGAAACGTACGAGGAGAAGCCCCCGCACTGCTCCGCTCACCCTCGGCCGCGGGTGCCGTCAGGTTTCTCTTCCTCTGTTCCTCTCCCCGTGACTCGGCCTCCACCTCTATTCATCTCTCCTCCTTCGTCCCATGCCCCATTTCACAGATGGGCAAAGGCCAGAGTCTGCACCCCCTTTCTCTCTGTCCCTGCCGTGGTTCTCTTTGTGTGAACGTGATGCCAAGATACCAGGGTCGCTGTAGCCACTGACTGGCTGTTTGCCCTTGGACAAGTCACTGCTCCTCTCTGGACGTGAAGGCCTTAGACTCAGATCTAAGGGCCCGCAGCCCAGGGTCTGAGCTCCCTCCCCGGTGCCTGCCAAGTGGCCCACAGCCAGCACCGGGGCAGGGTCTGGCCGGGCGTGGTGGCCGACGGCAGCCGGCAAGGATCGTAGCAGATTTTCCTCTTTGCAAAGTGTTGGCAGTTGTCTCCCCCCTGCGAGGAGGGCTTGTGCAGCCCTAGAGCATGATGTGATGCCGAGAAGGCAGGGGAAATTTGTGCCTCGGAGCGCCCTAAGAACAGGCCTGACTCCAGACTTCCCGGGAGGACATGCAGGCACCTTGCCTGCAAGGGGAGTCTGTCAGGCAGCCCCCGAGCCAGAGGCTGCACGCACGGGCTTTTTGACTTTTCCAGAACACAGGGACAGGATGCTGGCATCCTTCTGCCCAGCGCCCAAACGTGCAAAGCCAACCTCGTGTCACCGCCCAGTGGCTCCCACACCAGCTCTGCGTCCGCATCCTGCGGCTTCTCCGGCGGCCCGGAAAGCTGTGCCAGGGGCAGCCGGGCCAGCTGGCCTGCGCCCGTGACGTGATGTGTGGGACTGTGCCGAGCGCCAGAGAGATGCCTTGTGCATTTCGCTGTAGGTTCAAAGCGGCTTAAAAGTCTTCGGTTAACAGCCTTGCAAGGGAAACAGAATATGCCGCTGTATATGGTGACACCTCATTAAGCAACAAAATATGTGTTGTGTCTAGAAAAGTCCAAGAGGACCGATGTCCCGTGTTCATTCTGGGACACGGGGGGTGGGAACGGGTTGGTTTTATTTTCATTCTTGTTTCTTCCCAAATTGTAATCAGAAAAGGCCAAGGGAAAAAAAGCATTTTCATTAGAAGGACAAGGCGGATTTTTTTTTTAATGTTAATTTATTTATTTTGAGAGAGAGAGAGTGCACAAGAGCGGGGGGAGGGGCGGGGGGGCAGAGAGAGAGAGAGAGAGAGAGAGCGAGAATCCCAGGCTGACAACCTGGAGTCAGATGAGGGGGCTCAGCCTCACCAACCGTAAGATCATGACCTGAGCTGAAATCAAGAGTTGGACGCTTAGCCGACTGAGCCACCCAGGTGCCCCTAAGGAGGTTTTTAAAAATACAGTCCCTCCTCCTCCCCTGGGAGTCTAGAGTCCAGTTTTTCTACTGGCTCTGCTGCTCAGGTGCTGTGTGATTTTCAGGCCAGGCCACACCCTCTCTGATCTCCATTCTAGAGGACAGGAATTAGATGGTACCTGAGGTTAGTGGCATCCTTCAGCATAGGGTTTCCAAAGGGGCTGGCCACCCCCCATGGCTCAGGTCAGCCCAACCAGTGGGCATCCCCTCTGGCCACTCCCTCCCACCTCCACCTGCCACCCCAGGTGTTAGAGAAAGTCCTGCGTCCCCAGGAGGCCCAGCTAAACAAGCAAACAGGATTTCCAGGTTCTCCAGGAGCTTGCCTTCCAGAGAGCAGACCTGTCCAGACACAGACAGCAAACAATCAAATACAGGAAGAAGGTATTTCAGAGAGAGATGAACTCTGTCCAGAAAAACAGACAAACAAACAAAACAACCGTAAACCCCAGGACAGTGCAGACCTAGCACCGGGGAGAGCAGAGGATGACCAGAGTACATTGGCCGGTCAGGGAAGGCCTCACCTGGGAAGGAGCAGGTGGCACTGAGGTCTCCGTGACATAGAGTCACCACAGGGGCACAGGGAGATTGGCCGGCGGGGCGCGTGCATTCCAGAAGGAGACAACTGCAAAGGCCCTGCGGTGGGAATAAAGGAGGCACGTTCAAGGGGCAGGAAACACGCATGGGTGGCTTAGGGCACAGCGGTGACGGGTGAGCATCTGAAGTCAGATTGTTCAGTGAGGGGTAGGACTTCATTCCAGGTGCAGATGGAAGCCATGGGAGGGGAGGGGGTAGGCAGGGGAGGAATTTATTTCTGTCTCATAAGATGGTACCGGCTGCTGTGAGGGGAGTGGAGGGAAGAAGGGAGCACAGTGAGGAGGTCTGAGCAGGAGCACATGGGCTTGGAGACTGAAGGGGGTGGTGGGGGCAGCCGTGTGGTTGAGGCACATCTAGAAGGTTTATCTAGCAGCCTCCAGGTCCATCAGCAATGTGGGCGGGATGCCAGGGAGAGAAAGGGAAGCCTCCCGAAATAGGACTCCAGCAGCTGGGTGTTTGGTAGAGGCTGAAAGTGCAGCTCAGAGCCCCCGCCCCATCCTAACTCTGAACGGAGGAGAAATGACCAAACACAGGGGTCCCCACAGGCCTGAGCCACTGCTGTTGTCTTAGAGCATGGACGTAAACGGCCCAGAGAAAGGAGTCACTGTCCCAGCCCAGTTGGGGCTCCCTGGGCATCCAGGGGAGAGAGGTTGTGGACTGGGACCGTGCATGGGGTCTGCGTGTGTCTGTTGGTATGAATATGCATGTCTGACTGTGATGTCTTGGGGGCTGCACCAGGCGAGAATGGATCCCTGTTTGGCCCGGGCACCCAGAACAAGTCTAGGACTTGTCAGACCCATGGAGGTAGGGAGGCCAGGTGCTGGGGTCAGGAAGCCAAGACCCTGTTCCCTTCCAGCCAAGCTAGTAAACTCTGGAGAGACTCCGTTTGCTCATCTGCAAAATGGGCAGGAAAATAGCTGCCCCCCTGCTAATCCCTCGGGGGCATGGTGGGCCAAAGGAGGCCTGTGGTTTAACAAGAAGAGCTTTGGGTTTCTTGGCAGCTATGAGTCTGAGCATGTCTTTTTTATTCATTTCCTTGAGCTTCAGGGTCCTCACCTGTGAAATGGACCGCCTACGTCCCAGGATTGTCGTGCTGCTCATGTGTGTTATCCCATCGTGTGCTGGCAACTGGTCATGATCTGGAATGTGATGGATGAGAGGGCTTTGAGCCCATTGTCAGAGAGAAGAGGGGGAAGCAGAATGCCCCCTCCTGAGGGCCCAAGCCTCCAGGTGTAGTGACACGCTGGGACCTGGGGCTCGGAAGGGGAGCCTAAAATTAGCCCTAGAGACGCCCAGGCCGAGGGAGTCCAGTGACCGATGGAAAGGTGGGGAGGGAGGGCCTGGACCCTTGAGTGTGGAATACAGCCTCCCCAGGTACCCCTGGGAGCCTGAGCCCAGTAACTGTAGTGTCCCTCCCAACTTTGTAAGCAGCGGGACCCCCAATAAAATGGGCCTGGGCTCCATTCCAGGATTCTGAGCCCACCCTGGGGCCTCGTCTCCAGCCTCCCGTCAGTTCCTTCGCTTGCCCCTGAGCCCTTCCGGGGGAGACACTGAGGATCAGCCAGACACCCCCCTTCAGGATGCAGGCTCCTGCCACAGCTGGCCGTCTCCGTGAGGCCGCTTCCTGTGGCCAGCACAGGAAGTGATGTCATGGGCACAGGCAGGTCTACAGAGGGTATGGGAAAAGGGCTGCGCAAGGGGCCTCCTTTGTTAGAAGTAGCTCCGCGTCCCCCAAGCCCGCCAGCCCCCATTTGTCATCAGTAACGGCCATTGTAACCACCTCTGAGGGGGGCCCCAGCCTGAACCCCACAGCCGCCAGAAGCCAGGGCCAGATGGAAGAAGGGCTTTGTGTCCAGGGAGGGGTCCTTCCATGGGGGGTTTATGTGTTTTTAAAACATAATAATAAGTGGCCTCCGTCCCCCCCACCCTCCCCACTCCCCACTGAGCACATCAGCCTCACGGTGAATGGAAGAGATTTTCCATGCAGTGGGAGGTCAAGTCTGGCGGGAATTAGCCCGTGTCCAGGGGCTAGAGAAAGACTGATTGCTGATGATAAATGTGCCCAGCGTGGGGTGTTTCTCGCTCCCTCACCTCCCGCCTGCTCCCCTTCTCTCCTCCCAGTCCTGCCCCACCGGTGTGGGCACCGCCTCCCGCCAGCCAGCCCTGGAGACACACGGTCAGCTAGAGATGCCCGCCTCTTGGTGCTGAGCCTAGGGGGCTCAGGGCTGGCCTTGTCACCCACCTGGGGACAAAAAGAGTGGGTGGGGATGTCAAGGCCCCGCATACCACCTCAGCCTCATGCTGAGGTCTCTGCCCTGGGCCAGACCAGAGCGGACCCGGCTGAGATGGATGGTAGTGAGTTTCCATCCCAGGCAGGGGGCATACGGAGACCGCGCGTCTCCCCGCAGCCCTGCGCTGGCTGTGCTGTCTGCCCTCCTCAGTCCCGAATCAGAAGCCGCGCTCTGGCCCGGCTTGGCTACTGATTTGCTGTGTGATGTTGATCAGTCGCTTTCCTTCTCTGAGCCGATAGAATGCGAGACTCCAGGCCCCTCTGATTGTGACTTCCTGTGCTTCTGCCTGTTCTCCCCTTTCTTACAGGTGGGGAAACTGAGGCCCCAAGGGGTGAAACAACCTCCCCAAGGTCTCAGTGGCAGAGTGGGGGTTTGAACCCATTCCTCTTGGGGTCCCCGGAAGGGAAGCAGAAGCCCCTCTGTGAGGGTCTCTCATTCAGGAATATCTGAGCACACAGTTCTAGCCTCTCGCTCCTCTCAGCGGCAGCTCTGGAAGATACGGTTTCTTCCCTTTTGTCCTGAAGCCACGTCCTTCTCCTCCAAGGCCCTGGCTCCTGCTTATTCCAGTGGCTTAGGTGCTGGTACCTCTTAAGCCTGTGGCCTTGACTTCTTCCCTGTCAGGTGGGAGCCTATGTCTCCACACTGAGTCCTGCCCGGGTTCAGCACCTGGCTGGGTCCTCCTGTCAGGCTCACAGGTCTGTTCGGCCAGCTCCACTCCCCTCCTAGGGCCTGGTTACCCCGTCCTGAACATTTCGGGGGGCGGGGGGGGGGGACACCGACGCTGCCAGACCCCACCCTGGTTACCTCTCCTCCCGAATTTTAAGTGGGTTGTGAGCAAAACAGAACTCGCCCGTGAGGAAGCCAGCTTGGTGGTGAGGGGGTGTCAAGCCGTGTCTCGTGAATATTTGAAAGCAAGGCGACAAGGCCAGGGCAGGCAGCTGCACGCCCCAGAGGCTGGAAGCTGTCATGCGGGAGAGGAAGCACGCTGTTTTGCGTGACCTCAGAGGTTAAACTTGTAGCAATGGTTGGAACCTCAGACAGCAGATTTCAGCCGAAAGTAAGGAGGACTTTTCCATTAGGTCTGTTCAAAGGAGAACCTGGCTGAGAAAAGCAGTGGTGAGTTCCCCGTCCCTGGAGGTATGTGAGTCAAGGTTGGATAGAGTGGATGGGGGATGTTGTTCAAGATGGCCCTTGAAGTAACCTCTATTCCTGTGAGGCTGCATCCAAGTGAGACAGGCTGACAGGAGCCCTCATGCAGGCAGCTATGGGGAAATTGGAAGTGAGGGTTTGAATGGCACCCACAAGAGATCCCCCCTGGAGGTGTGGCGGTCCTGGATCTGAGACCTGGGGCGGGAGAACCTGGGCACGGCCGGGAGAGTCCAGCAGCAAATAGTTCCTCCTCCTCCCTCCCTCCTGCCCCCAGGCTCCCCTCACCTTATGCTTTAGGACCACAGTCTGTGCCGGGCCTTTGAGCTAGGAATAACAGTGGCCAAAAAGGTGACCCCGCTTCAGGGAAATTGGCTTCATGAAGAAAAAATCTACCCAGTAGGACACCGTCACGTGCTGACAGATTCCATCTCAAAGTGATCGAACCAGAGTAGGCCTTGAGGGGTTGGTTCGACCAGCTTCCCGGCCAAATGGGGGCCAAGAGCAATGCCAGTCCCCAGCTGGGGTGCAAGCCCAGAGCCCCTGGCCCTAGGGGTTGCTCTTCTGCAGCGTGTGTGGTTACATCTGTGCATCTTCCATACCTTCATCTTGGGACGGCTGGGCCACTCGCGTATGTGGCTGCGAAGGCAGGTTGCATTTTAAATGAGTTCTATTAGAAAAACGCACTTCACGTGGGACATCTTCCCACCAGCAGGAAATCCAGATCCAGATCCGGATCTGGCCTGGCAGGTGCAAGCTCTCTTCCGCGGGGGACTCTCCTGAGGTGTCTGTCTCTTCTGTAAAGACGGAGCTGAGGGGAGGACCGTAGTGGAAACCAGGGAGGCAGGTGACGGAGAGACCTGGCGCTTCCTCCCACTGACGAGGCGACCTCGGGCAAGTCCCGTGATGCCCCGTGGCTTCGTCTGGAAAATGGGAAGATAATCCTCACCTTGGGGTTTGTGGGGAGTAAATGGGGTGAAGGGTGGCAAGTACCTGGCACGTAGTTCCACACTTTCGTCATAGAAATAAATGCCAGTTATGGTTCAGAAGTCGGATTCCGGTATCCGGCTGCCCGGATTTGCTCCCTAGCTCTCTGCCACTGACTAGCTGTGTCGCTCTGTGCCATTTACTTCACCTCGCTTGGTCTCCGTTTCTCATCTGTAGCGTGGGCATAATGATAATAGGGCATAGGGGATGTGGTTCCCAAACTGTGCGCCGAAGCACCCCAGGGTGCCGCGACACATTCCCAGGGGGCGCAGTGGGGTATTATTAACCTTCGAGGAAACACAGACCCACTAAACAGCTGCAAGACAGAGCAGCAACTGTTGATTCAAGGTAGCTTATGATTTCGACATCGCATCGCGCTCTTTCCCTTTACGTGGCCTCACGTCTTTGCAAAGGTGGGATTTGGGCATTTGGAAGTACTCTGAGACAGTCCAGGAGGGTGGAGGCTCCAGTCTGATTCCAAGATTTGAGAACTTGTGCAGTGCCCGAGTGGTGCACACACGCCCGTTGGTAAGTCATTGGGGCGGTTTAGGAATGGAGGACAAATGTTATTTGTTTCTTTCGGTTTAGGTGTATAATTTTTTCAAACGGCTACCAACTTGTTAGGACACACACACACACACACACACGCAAGTTGTTCAGAGCTAACTGCTTAATAAACCATTAGGAATTCCTTTTGAATCTTGGGGTAAAAATTACCAAGACGCTAAAAACCAAAGAAGTTGAGGGGCCTCTGTCAGCCTTGTTGCAGGGACTCCGTGAGTTCGTATGAAGTGCCCTGTGACAGCATCGGGCAGGGTAAGCATCCGGGAACCCTGAGACGCCATTACTCTTCTCCCTCCAGGCTGGCCCCCACACGGCAGGCTCAGGTGGCCCTCAGCCGCGAGGACCCAAGCCAGGGCCAAGGTGGAGGAAAAGTGTCCACTGATGAGGGCGGGGGCCCAGCTCAGCTGTTCCCCAGGCCTGGCAGCACTCCCCCACCCCCACTTTTATTTAATCTGCTTTCACTGAGCACCTACTACGTGCCTGGCAAGCATGTAGGCTGCCGGTGGTCCACCTGGGGAGGAACTCTCAGGTCAGACCTGGTTCTTGTCTCCTGGCGGCATCTGAATCCAGGATGCCTGGGGGGCAGGGGCATCGCAAAGGGGAAGCAGCTACATCTAGAGCCACCCTGCACTGCCATGCCAGAGACGCATCGATGAGGATGCCCTGCCAAGGCCAGAGATGAAGCTTCGCGCAGGGGTGGAGAAGAGGGCTGGGTCAGGAGGGCGGGGCCGGGGGCCGCCAGACTCGGGGCCTGCTGCACTAATGGATGTCTAATGTTTACTTTGCTCAGCCGCGTCTGCGCCTGCTTTATAAATGAGCCGCATTAGGGTGATAAAACAAAGTCGTAAATACAGCCCGCAGTGCCGCAGAGAGCCACGGCAGCCATCACCTGGGGGCTGGGGGCCGCGTGGCTGGAAGGCAGAGCTGGCATGCACCTGCACCACGGGCTCCCACGCACCTTCTCTGATGGCCGCCACCCCCCAGAGGGAGGCCCGGTACCCCATGTCACGGATGGGGTGCCTGAGGTCAGTAAGGGCGACTTCAGACCCAGGGGTGTCTCAGTCTCAAGCCTGCACCTGCCTCTCACCCCTCGGGCCTCAGACAGAAGCAGGGGGCCGGCAGTGGGAGGTGGGCATGGGGCTCTGCCGCCCACACTACCTCTTGGCTGCACCCTGCGCTCTGGCCACTGGGAGGCCAGTGTCCAGCTCCCTGGGCATTGTTTCATCTTGCCATCAACCGCTCAAGCTCCCAGAACCTAGGGGCTGCCTGTTTACCTACCAAGAAGGTGCCTCCCTGCCTGGCAGAGGGAAGTTTGTTTTATGACCCGGAATGCTTCGGTGCTCTTCCCAGGGCAGCTGCTCACTAAGCGGGGACCTCGCGTCCGTCATCACCCCGTTTGGATGGTCTTCAGTTTCTTCAGCTTTGAAACAAGGGCAGTTCTGGCCTTGCTGACCCTTTAATGAGAGAGCTCTTGGAATTGTAGGGTCTTGGCCTGTGTCAGGATCTGTTAAGATCCTCAGATGTGGGGACACCGGCCATGTCCCAGAGCTACTCCAGTGACGGCGGTGTGGAGCCCTGGGCGGCTCCCCAAACGCCAGGGTCTGTTTATTGGGTCTGCTTCTTGCTGGCTCTGTGCCCTCAAGCAAGTTGCTTAACTTCTCTGAGCCTCAGCTTCCCCATCTACAAACTGAAGACTAATATTAAATACCTTACAGAATTGTTAACTAAAAATACAGCACCTAGTGGGAGGTGAGCATTCATTGCCATTTTCACGCTGCGACTTGTACCTACTGTGTGCCAGGCCGCTCCTGGGCACTCATGCTTGTCGTGTGGCCCCCAAAACAGTCCAGAGGAGGGTGTTTACCTCCTGCCATCTTCAGAGATGAGGTAATGACGTCGGAGTTCTGTCCTAGGGGCACGCAGAACATGCTGGATGGAGCGGGATTCACACCTTCTTGCCAGCTTCACCTTTGTTCCCATAGATCACACACACACACACACACACACACACACACACACACAGCTGCCCCACTCCCTGGGACCCAGAGCCAGCAGCCAGTGACAACCTGGTCCACTGAGGGATGGCCTAGCTTGGGCATTTTAGCCCCCTTGGCCCATTGGGGGTTGCCTTGGCACTGAGCATGTCCCATCGTGGCCTCCTGGGTTGAAAGACAAGTGCCTGATCCCAGGGACCACTTGCGCCTCTTGGGAACACCCCCCCGCCCCCGCCAAATCAAGCTAGGACAGTGACAGGGCCACACGGTTGGCTCTAAGGGGCTGGGCAGATGCATACCCCTGCAGCTTAATTCATGGTTTCCTCTGGAGCTTAGCAGAGGAGGACAGCCCCCCACCGCTTGTCCCAGCCACCTGATTATTTGGCACTTGGTGTTGGAAAGTCATTTTTCCTAAGTGGATTGCAAACCAATAGCCTGGCCTGGCCTGGTTTCCCTCCCTCCCACTACTGGTGGTGGCCAGCCCCTCTCCCTTCCTGTTTGTCTCACCTCCTGAGGCGCTGTTCTTTCCAGGGATGCAGGCGGGCCAGGGTTTCCATCTGGCCCCTTTTGGGGGAGGACATTGCTGCGGGCACAGCCTATCTGCATTCCCAGGCTCTGAAGTTTCCTTGTCTGTTGTTAGGGTGGAGGGTGTGGATTTTGCTGTGGCAGAGACAACAGTCCAGAGGAGGGGAGGCTCTGGGTGAAGGCTGCTGGGAAGAGGGGCTCCATTTCTATGTGGCTGTCTGCCTTGGGCTTCCTGGAGGAGGGGGCGGGCCAAGCACCAAGGAGCCCAGGCCCGGCGCGACCGCCCCACGTCACCCCTCGTCACGCCTCTGTGGACCCCGACTTGTCTCCCCACTTCCATCAGCCTGGCTGGCTGCAAAGGGCAGCTGTGCCTTCAGGGCAGAGCTGGCCTGGTTTGTGCTCCAGGCACAGTCACCCACTCCCACCCTTCACCTGCTGCGACGTCGCCGCGGGACACTGGAGGGAGGCTCCGGAGGTCCAGTGCAGGGGACGTTGGAGAGGGCTAGGGGGGTGGTATCCTCGCCCGGACGGATCGCTTCAGCATCCCGGGCCACCCTGACTGCTCCTCCTGGAAACAAGTCAAATCACACAGTATCATAGAGCTAGGACTGGTGTGTCCAAAGCACAGGCTCTTAAAAGCTGGGTGGGATGGGGAAACTGAGGCCCCCCGGGAGGTCACGGAGGGCATCCCAGCTGGTCTCCAGCTGCCCACCCCTCCTCCGAGCCTGCAGCCTCACGAAGCCCGCCTTCCCTCCACAGGCACTGATTCCGGCAGCGAGGTGCTCCCCGACTCCTTCCCCTCGGCGCCGGCTGAGCCCCTGCCCCACTTCCTGCAGGAGCCACAGGATGCCTACATCGTGAAGAACAAGCCCGTGGAGCTGCGCTGCCGCGCCTTCCCCGCCACGCAGATCTACTTCAAGTGTAACGGCGATTGGGTCAGCCAGAATGACCACGTCACGCAGGAGGGGCTGGATGAGGCCACGGGTGAGCCTGCCCCCCCTCGTCCGGTCACCCCCAGCACACCTGGGCCCAGGGGTTCCACCCTGGGCTCCCTGTGAAACTTCACATGGCCGTGGCTTCCCCCCTGCCGCCCCCATCCGCCGCCTCAGTTTCCCCTCTGGGATTCACCCTTGATCAGTATTTCCCCAAGGGTTGTCCCAGTCTGACTTTGGGTTACCAAATGAAAGTGCACCGAATCCTTGCTGAGTGCTCACTCTTTATCTGGTTTCTCTCTGTCTCTGGCTTACATCACGGAGCAGTCTGGGGGCGAGGGTGGGGGTGGGGGGCTAGAGCTCTTACACACACGCACGCACACCCCAGCACCTGCTGTGCTCCCCGTTTAACAAAGAGCACCCCCCCAGCCCCCCACCGGCACGCAGCTAGAATCCTAGACCATCGTGAGTGCGGGAGGGCCTCAGTGTCTGTGGGAAGTGATTGTTTCTTTTCATAAGAATGTTGCATTTCCTTCAAAGACATCAGTTGTTTTTAGTTTAAACAAGAGGTTGGTAATATCATGTAAATAACCACGGAGGGTGCGCTATAGGATGTAGCCCAGATCCCCAGGGTGAGGTGAACTTGGGGTCTCCGGGGCACCCCCGGTGGGGCCCCCGAGGCCAGGTGGTTGCTTATCCGTCCCCAGGCCCCCGTTTACAGTACAGGACCCTCTGGGGTGGAGAGCCTATCCGGGGTTCGGGCCAGGGAGGGGGCCGTCCGCTGCTGGTTACCTGCAGGTGGCCAGTGTCGGGCAGGCCCAGCCAAGCCCGGGCTCTGGGGGTCCTTCGCCCCACAGCCTGCCTCAGCTTTGGTTTTGAGGCTTTCACCCCTTCCCTCGTCCTTCTCCTTTCTTAGCCGTCTCTCCTCTCCTTCTGTCTCTCCTGCCTCTCCCCCTTCTCACCCCTGTCTCTCTGTGTCCATCTTTTTTCCCTTATGTCTATCTGTCTGCCACCACCACCCCCCCGCCACCACATACTCTCTCTCCTTTCTGCCTCCTTCCGACTTCTTTTTTCCTGGAACAAGCTCGCAAATTTCAGAACCACCCAGGCTTAAAACCATACCCCAGAATGTACTTAATGCCACCCCAAACCGTATATGTTAAAACGGTTAAGTTTTGGGTTATGTATATTTTACCAAAATTCTGAAAGCATTTTAAAAAATAGATTTAGAGTGTCAGGCTCACCCAAAATCTAAAAATAAAAAAAAGGAATGTTGAAAAGAGAAAAAAAAGGAACATACCCCAGCTGCCCCTGTTCCCTGTACTGTGTGGCTCTGGGAAAGTCACCCACCCTCTCCGAGCCCCAGGTCCTCTCGTTGTAAACTGGGATGTTAACAGAAGGTCCCGGTGGGTGTGGAACAAGGTGGCGTAAAGTGCCAGGCGCTCAGTAAACCCCCATTTCCTCCGTCCTCTTTCTGGCTTTTTCTTGGCCTCTTTCCTCTTGAAGCCTGTCCTTCTTTCTCTGTCCCCCTGAGCCCCTCCGGCCTGTATCAGAGGTCACTTGTGGGGGTCCAGGCAGAGCAGAGGGATGGTGTACCCCCCTGGGGCCTCTCAGAAACCTTGCAATTAGTAGTAATAGTAACAGCATGGCATCTACTCCCCTGGTACCGGGCTCACGAGCCATGCCAGCCCGAGAAATTGGGGCACTCTTGTCCCCATTAGCTGCAAAGAATAGACTGTGGTCCTGTGGGCACTCCCTTGGCAGCAGTATGGCTGGTTTCATCCTCCTGCTCCCCACCCTGGCCCTCTCTGTGGCTCTGGAAAGACAGGGGATGATAGCCGTGGGCCAGAAGAGGCAGGACGAGCCCACCCTACCAGCTCGTGCCAGGTCGGGACAAGAGCCCAGTCCTGGGTGTCCTGGCCCAGGTCCCACCTGCCCCTTAACCACCATGCTGGAGGAGGTGGGCATGGGGGCGGGGGCACCTGGTGCTAGGGACCAAGTCAGAGAGACTGTAGGTCCCTGTCCTCCTTCTGGGTGATGATTTCTCTGTCCAGCGGTTGGGTGCTTCTGGATGGATGACGCCCTTGAGAGGGACCCCCCTGTCAGTTTCATAGCCTAGTGAATAAGGGGCGGGGGCCCCCTCTGTGCCGCCCTGGGCTGTGCAGCATTGGTCAAAGGCCAGGACTCCAGGCAGCCCCTGTGAGCAGCCAGCGTCATCCCTCTGAAGCAGCCTCTGCCCTCCTGGTGCTCCCGAGGGGCAGAACCCCAGCCCCCTTGCATTTAGATCCCTGGCCGTCAGGAGGGGGTTTCCCTCACTGTCTGGGCTCCTCGGGCAAAGGGCATCCTACCCCATGGTGCGGG
The DNA here is from genome assembly GCF_046562875.1 of Panthera onca. Classification (NCBI taxonomy): domain Eukaryota; kingdom Metazoa; phylum Chordata; class Mammalia; order Carnivora; family Felidae; genus Panthera; species Panthera onca. Next base: position 55,662,323 of record NC_138349.1, on the reverse strand, counting down.
AGAGTTAAGGCAATGAATTCACTGGAAAGGTCCAAAGAGGTCATGCATCTGGAGACAGAGCTTTAACCAGGGCAAGATACCAGATAGCTGATCTCAGCTCTGCCGGTACCTCGAGGTGGGACTTTGGGCCTGCCACTGACCCTCTCTGAGCCTCAGTTTCTTCATATGTGGAAGGAAGGGGCTGGATGAGACCCAAATGACCTTCCAGAGTAGATTTGTGTTCGGCCTTGGCTGGGTGCTATGGCAGAGTGATTGCCATGATCACTCTAGAGTTTACCCCGAGTGTTTTACTATGATGAGGGAACAGAAGCTCAGAGAGGCTGAGTAATTTAGTGAAGGTCACACAGCTGGGGAGTGAGGGTGGGGCCAGGACTCAAACCTGCCCAGCCACCCAACCGTACACTTGACCATCATGCCATAGTACCACAGAGTGGACAGCTGACAATCCTGCCTTCGACAGGCTCATCAGAGCCCATGTGTGGGCATGAGAGGGTGAGCTGGGACACGTGGCAGGGAGGAACAGCTTTAGGAATTCTGAGACGGGGACAGTCAGGAAGGGCTTCCTGGAGGAGGGGGCCTCACAGTCCTCCCACAAGCTTTGGGGAAGAGCTTTGGGTGGACATCGTCATCCAGAGGGTTCACTCGTTCCCTGAGCACAAGGGGCTTTTATCAAGGGTTGGCAGGAGAGTGTGTGACCCCTCTCTGGGTAGGCTGGTGGATGCTGTTATGCAGGGAAGCCCCCAGGCCCTGGTTGGGAGCTGTTGAGAGGTCCTAGGAAGAGGGGCCTCCCCCCAGCTCCAGCTCCTAACCAGAGACAGGCCACCTGCTTTCTTCACGTATTTCTGGAGCACCTTTCCTGGGCCAGGTCCTGGGCCACAGCAGTGAGCAGGGCTTTATTCTCCCGCGGGAAATATTTAACAAACAAAGTATCAGTAGATAATACAGTTCCGGATAGCGGTCAGGGGCGTGGGGAAGTCAGGCTGGGCGGGTTTTGATAACTACACAGCCCAGTGTCCAGTATGGTGCTTTGAGAGTGGGTGGAGATGGGCCAGGGTCAGAGAGGCGTTCCCTCAGGAAGTGAGGCCCAGCCCAGAGCTGATGGCGACCGGGAGCCCAGAGCTGATGGCGACCGGGAGTCCACTGGGCACAGAGGCGACGGAAGAGGGTTCCAGGCAGGAGACTGGGTGTGCAAAGGCCCTGTGGCAGGGGAGACCATGAGGAACTGGAAGATGCCCGGTGAGGCTGTAGTGGATAGACTGTGCAGGGCCAGAAGGCCACGTGGGGGATCTGGGTCTTCACGTCGTGAGGACTGGAGGCACAGCCAGGGGACGCGTGGCATTGTGCACTGTGAGGAGCGCACGCCAGCTGCGGGGCAGGAAGCGGACTGGACGGGGCAGAGGGCTCGTGTTAGCCCTTGCAGTCTCCAGGGGAGTGGCAGTGGTGGCTGGGGCCAGGGTGGAGTCGGAAGAGATGAGAAAATAGA